>NC_088717.1:14311440-14923107 GCF_963576615.1 Watersipora subatra
CAGTCAACAGCCATTTTGCATTCCTCGATCAGTTAGAAATGCTCTCAGTATTTTGAGGATATTTCAAGAAATAATTTTTCGATCAACTTGAACCTTAATTATTAAACTGAAAACATATTACACACAACACGACCAAAATTTTGTAATCCGACGCAAGCCAAAAGTGTGGAAAATCAAAGCTAGACTACACAGCCAAGTTCACTCGAACATAAGATTCAGTGAGAAAACAACTCCCGGAATTATATCATGTCCAGGCTTCAAAGTGTGAAGTTTGCCTTTGAGCGTTTGACATAATCAAAAAAGAGCTTACATACTTTCATAATCTGAAGAGTGTGTATGTTAAAAAAATGCCATTGAGATTTTAATTTGCTTTAAAATCCAGTTAAGGAGGTTGAGTCACTACAAGTGCTCTCGACCAATCAGAAAGAAGAACAATAAAGCTCTCTAGCACTGGTTGATAAGACACATTGACTGTGCTCAGCTGTCATATGTTAGGGTGCTCAGAAATGTTGGCCCAAAGGCTACATCTCCTATTCTTGGTCTATACATTGAAGGATTCATAAGAGATGAGAGAGTTCAAGGTCGTGCTGTTTGGATCAGGAGGAGTAGGCAAGTCAGCTGTGACCGTCCAGTTTGTCGCAGGTAGATTTGTGCAGAACTACAATCCCACAGTAGAAGATGTCTATAGGAAAGATATTGAGGTCAATAAAGAACCATGCGTTATAGAAGTGCTTGATACCGCGGGTAAGTGAACCTGAAGTTGACAACTCCCAAAGAAACTAATAGGAATTGTTTTTTAAGAAGTTCTACAAACATAACTACACAGTTCAATCATTTGGTGACAAAGCTCAGCAGTAAGCTAGGCTATGCCTGATGATTGCTAATAAATAACCATAAATTAAACTATATGAGAACCAAATTTATTATATTATAGTTCTTGTTATTTATTGTACTTTTAATTATATTTAATTTCAAAGTCTAACTTGCAAGCACATTTCAATTAAACTTTACCATACCAAGTTCTTTGCCAAGTTTCGATAGCTTTAGAACAGGTAAATTGGTTTAATGGTGGCCATGTTTATGAGCTCATCTGATTGTTTGCTTTCCGTCAAAACTGTCTCGTGTTTTCGTTGTTAAATCTTAGAATTAAGGAGATGTTGTTATATTTAATATTTTAGAGATAGCGCTATATTTAATACTAGCAGTAATTTCAGTGGTGCCTGGGATTCCTTTTTTTCAATCCCATAGCCAGCAGGTGTGTGTTTCAGAAGCTGGTTCTCGGCAACCAGACGGTAGAAGGCAGAAGCATACGCATGCGAAGCTTGGATGAAATCCACCAAAAAATGTCGAAGTGCAGAGTGTTTACTCAGACTAATAGCCGTACACAATGACAAAGTGTAGTTTATGAATAGAGATTTTATTTTACTTTGCAATATTTTATTACAAGTGTAGCAATCATTTATAATTTTATTTCATAACGCTGCTGTTGAAAACCTCACTTGGCAGCATACAGATAGTTGTGTGAAACTGGTATGCCACTTTTGGCTCAAAATCTTAGCTAATGACTAATTCAAAAATTCCGCAGTCGAGGATTTAAAACAAAACACTCATTTATCAATTAGTACACCGCAGGTCTCTAGGTAACACGTCAAGCCCTGGAATTGAGTTATGGCTCAAGACCAAACAGAAATGTATTATGCTTCAAGTCTCTGTTATATTTCTCTTTGTCTGAATTCTTTGCATCGCCTCATTATCTATTTTTGTGCATTTATACCATTAGACAAACACACTAAATCAGAGATGGCCAATTGATTTTGAGCATGATCCGTTACAGCCAAATCTGACACATTAAAGATCCACAACAAGCTGTAGATGTGCATTTTTCTTTTTTACTATACATAAACATGCAATCACTGTATTTGTGATCATCTTAAAACAAGGCGCCAAATGCAATTTTAAAAATCTTTTTATATATATAATTTGACTAAAAATAAGTGAATACAATGAATTTACATAAAAACCTTAAGAAAAGTTTACAAAAATCTTTTTAAAACCAAATTTAAAAAAACTACTTTAAAAATCTTTTTGACAGCCAACTTGAAAGATCCACACAAAAATTTAAAAAGATCCAGATTCGGATCTAGATCCGCCTTTTGGCCATAGCTGCACTAAATCATGCTGTAGTGGTGCGGTATGTCAGGAGTTCCCAACCCTTTTCATTCAGTTCCCCCTTATGTCTTTTCATAAATTTGATTCCCCATGCACTTTTAACTCACATGACTAAAAACAACCGATACAAATTATAATCCCATTTTATTGTACATATCTAAACGTATAACAACTTATTATTAATTTTTATACAACACACAACAATACATGACCTTCGTCACGACGGTGAATTGGTTTATGACTAGGTTAACTTACTATCCAATCAAAATCTGGATGGATGTGTTCACATATACATGTATCTGGGTTCTGACCATAGATATATAAACCTTGTATAAAATATATATAAGGTTTATATATCTATGGTTCTAACTAGTAGCTCATTATTAGCAACTAGTGTTATAGATAAAACCAAAATGTTAAATGATGAAACCCAAACTCACATGGCACTGCAGGACATGAATTAAAAATTTAACAAGTCAGACACCTCTCTGCTCCCCCTTGTATATTAAAAAATCTCCCTAGGGAGGAATTCCTCTCTGGTTTGGAACCCCTGTGCTATGTCATATGTAACCCTGCTGACAACAAGGAGGGTAGCTCCAAAGGTCATACCGAAGCAACCTTGCTTGTCAAAGTCACTGAGCATGGTAAGAGTGCATAGAAATAGGTAAAATCATAAAAAGTAAGATACCGAGTGGCCAGACAGGATTGTGATAGGGGAGAGCAGGGGAAAGAGAGAAGAAAGAGAATAGAAAGAAGGAAAATGGGAAAGAGCAATGGACAAAAAAAGTAGAAGATAAAAAATTAGGGGAGAGAATGAGAAAACATATGGAAAAAAGAACAGAAATGACGAGAAGAGAAGAAAAATTTTCGCCTACAGTGCTTCTGAGCAATCTTTATTTAGCACCCGCTAGAGCTGTCATTAGAATGCATCAATCACCTGGACATGCATGCCGCATATCTGAGCAGGCCTACTCTTTCTTTTTCAGCTGCTCTGATAGTTTGCAAAGCGATAAAAGTTACAGTTACGCAATAAGTTTGTAGTTAAACACCCACAATGCACTGCACGACTTAACAATAAACAACCTCAAGTTCACACACAAGTTTATCAATCATTAGTGTTGTTTCAATTTTAAGTGTCGATTGGCTGATGAATTTTAGTAAGCTAGTGTGAGAAACATCAATAAAAATGTTTCAAACAGTAGTTATCATAAAATAACTATAAAAATTCATAATTGGTTCGCAAGCAACGTACATGTATATTCTCTCAAAATATCCCCGCCCATAAAATAAAAGTGAAAGTTATCTTTCCCTTACCATTTTATCCATATTAATAAATCCCACTTTGTCATTGTCCGAGTGTGCGTATTTGCGTGTGCGTGTGTGTGTGTGTGCGTGTGCGTGTGTGTGCGCGTGTGCGTGTGCGTGTGGGTGTGTGTGTAGGAGCATGTGTGGCGTGCTGCAGTGTGTTGTAGTGCACTGTGGTGTTTCCTTGGTTTGGTTTGTATGTGTTCATTAGTCTACTGTGAACGCAAAGTGTTTCCACAATTTTTGACTGATTTTGTACAAACTTCAGATGCATATGCTCTGCGCCTTCCACCAGATTGCTAAAAATATTTGGTTGCATAACTTCATTTGGTTTCATAACTCCATCTGGTTCCTGAGAACAGCCTCTTAAACATTCACCTGCAGGTTCACTGCTAGCAGTATATAACTTGTTTTATTGTTCTAGACCAAATAGCTTATACATGCCATTCTAAAGCATATAACTATTTCATATCATTCCATAGCATATAACTAGTTTATACCATTCCATAGCATATAACTAGTTTATACCATTCCATAGCATATAACTAGTTTATACCATTCCATAGCATATAACTAGTTTATACCATTCCATAGTATATAACTAGTTTATACCATTCCATAGCATATAACTAGTTCATACCATTCAATAGCATATAACTAGTATGACTTACATGACACACACTTGCATATGACTTACACTTTACATGACACCATTTTAAAAGTGTTAGTTGCTCCCTCTCGTCAATGAAGTTGGAAGGAGTTCATAAACATGGCAACTCTTTGTTTTCCTTTTATTTTAGGGTTTGATTTTGATGATTCATTGTTTTACATTTTTGACAAGTTAAGTACACTCTTCTTTGTCAATTCTGCAAAATCAGCAACTTTAGCTGACAGAAAAATTTCATGACTCGTCTATTTGAGGGTCTCTTGAGATCAGCTCAAGAGAAAATAACAAATATATCATGGCCCATTGTCTGGGAGACAAACAATATCTCAAACTTATTCGTCATTCAATTCATCAATCACCTCTTAAAACACAAGCTATCAATAAACTGTCTCTTGTCTGAATTGTATCATATCATTATACCAACTGAATGTGAGCTTGAGGTTACCTTATGACCTATCCTCCATTATTTGCCTACATGCATCTGCTGCTAATTAACAGTTGTTCAGATACATATACATGTATGTATGTATGTATGTATGTATGTATGTATGTATGTATGTATGTATGTATGTATGTATGTATGTATGTATGTATGTATGTATGTATGTATGTATGTATGTATGTATGTATGTATGTATGTATGTATGTATGTATGTATGTATGTATGTATGTATGTATGTATGTATGTATGTATGTATGTATGTATGTATGTATGTATGTATGTATGTATGTATGTATGTATGTATGTATGTATGTATGTATGTATGTATGTATGTATGTATGTATGTATGTATGTATGTATGTATGTATGTATGTATGTATGTATGTATGTATGTATGTATGTATGTATGTATGTATGTATGGAGTGGCAGTTGTAAGGTAACAGTTACTCAGATTCACAGGTATATAGAGTGAGAATTGTACGGTAAGAGCTACTTAGATTCACAGGTGCATAGAGTTTCAGTTGTCAGGTAACAGTTACTTCGATTTATAGGTACATAGAGTGTCTGTTGTCAGGTAACAATTAATCTATGTTACCTCTATATTACTATAGAATGTTATATATGTACTTTTATAGATATAGGCACAGAGTAGTTTGCTTCTATGAGAGACCTGTATACTAATATATACTGTTATATACTTTAATATTTATAGGTACAGAACAGTTTGCCTCTATGAGAGACCTGTATACTAATATATACTGTTATATACTTTAATATTTATAGGTACAGAACAGTTTGCCTCAATGAGAGACCTCTTTATTAATATATACTCTTATATACTTTAATGCTTATAGGTACAGAACAATTTGCCTCTATGAGGGACCTCTATCTTACTATATTTTGCCATGTACTTTAATGCTTATAGGTACAGAACAGTTTGCCTCTATGAGAGACCTCTATATACGCAATGGAGAAGGCTTCATCATCGTATACGGGATAAACAACTACCAGTCTTTCAAGGATGTTATGCTCATGCAAAGTGCAATCCGCAGAATAAAACGTAAAAAGGAAGTGCCTATAATACTTGTTGGAAACAAATGCGATCTGCAGTTTGAGCGAGAAGTGACTGCCGCTGAAGGTCAGCAGTTGGCTGATATATGGGATGTACCATTCATCGAAACTTCAGCTAAAAAAAGGCACAACATCAATGAGCTCTTCATGGAAATTGTGCAACAAATAAACAAAAAGAACAAAAAAGGTAGCGGATGTTGTTGCACAATACTCTAGATGTCACTGCGTGTGACATAAAGAAATGAGAGTGGTTTGATAGTGAATGCTTGAAAAGCTGTGTCTACCTATTTGTAATCCTTGCACATATTCCGTAGGGGATAAAACTGTGTTGCAGATGCATAAACATGGAGAGTCTTATGTAACATTTTATTTAGGCCAAGACATGTGTCTATGCAAAACTTAATGCAGTATTACTCTAGACACATGTGATTGAGAAAGAGATTTGCAAAAATTATTTATCTTTTGTGCACGTAGTAAAAGGATTCTGGCCTAATTACTAGATTATTATTGATTATTGGTCATTTTCATCTGCAAATATTTTACCAGTTTTAAACATAATTTCTATTCTATTATATTATTAATATATAATAAAAACTTTTTGACGAATTCCTTGATTATCGGTGCATATTTTCTGCTGTAAATATAATATTATGTTCTGAATTTATCTTTTAGTTCATTTTACAGCATTGTAAATATATCATAATTTTTTGAAGAATGCAATTGATCAGTTTTTGCAACAGCAGTGTGTGCTTATAGTTTTTATTGAAAAACAGGATGAGCATGATTTTGTTATTTATTCAGGAAAGGCTGAAAAGATGTATTAGTATGTACACAGCCAAGCTTATCTTTCGCAAATATAACTTACCTAAAAGAAACAAATATCTAAGTTTTATAAGCACTGTTACCAGTATTAAGCCCTCAAGTAAGTAATTGAACCGAAAGCTGTGACACGTAATGACTGGTGTTGTGACACATAATGACAGGTGTTTGGAACAAAACGGAAACATAAAAGCAGTATTTCTCTCAGTAGCAAAACATGTTAAAATAAGCGACAGGATCAAGGGATCACATGATCACATGTTCACACTAGTACCATCAACCTATGCAGCAATAAAACTATTCTTCATTTTAATATCTCTGCCGATTTCTTATGAATCTCAGATTTTTTACTCAGCTAGGGCTTTGGATAGCATAATAATAAAGTATAACAACACGCAATTATATTAGATTAATACCATCTGATTTATTTGGTCAGCCAAATTTGTATTTTAACTTACAGCTAAAAATGCTCGACAATATAAAGCATTTAATATTATTAATAATATTATTTAATATTAATGAGCCATGGGTGGTGCACCAATACATAGAAAAAGTTCACAAACTTTCTGTATTACTTTATTGGCAACAAATAAAGTGCAATTAATTATTGAATTATTGGCAATTCTAAACACTATGTAATCAAAATTCTCTTGCCTGTTTTTCGTACAGACAAAAGGCTATTTCTTGGTTCAAAGGCTAGAAGCAGACTTTTTTACTAGTAGGTACTACTAACCTATTTCAGCTTGTGTTCCATGATCTGTTGCAACTCACTAATCTATTTAAGAACCCATTTATCCAGTTCATTATGCAATAAGTAGCAGGCCTACTCAAGTTAAGTCTCGCCCTGTAACCATCAACTATGCAACTTTACCTGTTCAGATTTATTCGCATTTATTTTTAGATGCGTTGCTGTCATTGTAGAACAGTTACGCCTTGAAGGAAGGACCTCTACATGTCAGCCTCATTTCAAAACTTTTGTTCAGTTAAGGCTGGTACACAGTGTATTGCGGTATGTCCGAGTTGAGTTCACAATACATTGATGTTTCTGATAACAATATTCACACTATCAAAAACTCATCCCCATTTATATCGACAAATAGTTCGCGACGCAATGTTCTTTTCACACAGTTCTGTTGCTGAAATGATCAAATACTAGTCCTGCAGCAACTATGATGAAGGGAAAGATAGATCAAGCAATCCTCGAAAGCTCATCACCATCGCCGGAGTGGTGCGCATAGCACAGTCTGTTGTGGAGGCACGGCGAACTATCAAAAATTTCTGAATATCTGCATTGCCTCAGCAATGTCATCATTTTGTTGTACACATTGACAACCACCCAGACACACTGCGATTATGTGTGAACCTGTCTCTAGAGTAAGGGATGGCTGGTTGTATAGAAATTTCTAATCATTATTATAAACGCATAAGATTGAGAGCTCAATTAAAATGAGATGAACTTCTAGCTTTTTGCGAATCACTTTACTGAAACAACTGCAGTTATACCTCACCCTATGATCACTGCTGCGTACAAAATTTCTGGCGCTGTAAAATGTAAACAAATATTCGTTTCGACAAAGCTATTTCCAAAAAATCATGTTCGAAATATTATAAAACATTGTAACTTTATAAGTGAGAATAAAAAAGCTGGTAAACTAAATAAATAAAATAATAATAAAACCATAAAGTAAGTTCATTTAAACTAAAAATAATGTAAGTTAGAGTAAAACATCTAGCGAATTATCAAACTGACATAATGCTGAATCTGCTCTTCTGCTGACATTTCACTCCAGTAAAATAACAGTGGAAACCTTTTTTCATAATTAATTGAATAATTTAGTTTTTACAATTAATTTAGTTTGGAAACTTTAATTTTATATAATTCAATTGTTTTGGTGCTAAGAGTAGTTACTTCACATTTTGATCATTGAATTTTAACTCTGGAATAAATCGAACAAAATATAATCACTTTTATATTTTGTTCAAATATTTAAAAAAGATTTGCTCCAATAGTTTCAACAAACAAAGCAAATATCGAAGCCGTTTAGCTTGACTTGTTGAAGTTGGACTGTAACAAGCTTAATTGGGCGAATGGTATGCGGCAGTCATGGTTCATTAACACGTGGTAATGAGTCATTGCAAACAGGAATATAACACAGTAATAGCTTATAAGACGTTTGTTTGGGTCGACAACTGGGTGAACTAATGACACATCGCTACTTTCTTGTTTTCAGAAATAAATTTGCTTTTTGTTATTGGTGCACTTTTACCAATCAAAGATGTGAAATTGATGTATTTGGTGAAATACTACAATGATTTTTTCTGCTGATAATGTTTTTTATAGAATAAACCTCAAGCATCTTTTAGAAAATAAAATTAACTTATACCTTTGATCATTGGTTGTGCATTAATAGAATGTTGACCAGCTTTTCTGTATGGAAGTTCACAACGTTGACCAACGAACTGGTGGTGAATGGCTTTTTAACATATCACTGCTCTATCAAAACTTACTGGCTGTCATTTTCAGGGTTGCACCGAGAAAGGCTTTTGTGCTGCATGTATGGGGCTGCAAGCAAAGTCCAGGCTGACTTGATGAGAAGAAGCGTGTCTCCGGAATACTTTAGTAGAGAAAGACAAATAACATGACCAGCAATCTTTATGAAACTGATCTTTACTTGATAAACAAATAACAAGCTAATATTCTAATAGAATAATTTGTTTATAAAGGTTTACGCTTTTGTCTATGAATCTTACTTTTTACATAATAGCTTATTTTAATTAGCAGGTAAACAAAAAAATGAAATTCATAAAAGTGAACTTTTAAGGTAACTGATGTATTGCGTTGTTATATTTTAGTTCCTTAAACATTATTTCATTATTTTACATTATAGTAACAATGTTCAAGTTTAAAAAAAGGTTTTTCAGCCAAAACAAAACGGGAATCACAAAGCAATAACGTACAGCTTCAGAGTTGAAGCATGCAAAGTTCCATAACAACAAATGAAGATATGATGTTCTTATTGTACTCGGCTGTTGAGCAATTTTGTCAGAACAACTAACTGACAGATGTCAACAAGTTCTTTTTAAGCAAGACATGAATGACGTTGCAGATAGAAGATAGTTTGCCTGATACTACTGGTTGATAGCACTTTCTATTGTCTGTCTCTGAAGCTCCCAAAAATTAGTTGCAGACTTTACTCTCCGTTCATAGTAGCCTGTGAGCTTCTGCTTCAGCACTACTGTATTATCAGATTTGACAGCTACAGGTCAGCTTATAGCTAAAGAACTTATGCATGCCAACTTTCCTTGGCAATAGGGTGGCAGCAATGAAAGATTTAGCAACGCTTCAATATTTTTTATTGATCAATTAGCATAGAAACCTGCATTCTTATATATATATATTACTTTATTGGCAATAATTTAATTTCAAACCTAAATTTTTCTAAATGATGCCATACAAAAATCATATAACAAAGTTTTTAGCAATAGAACAAGATTCGGCAAATGCTATTGAAACTTGAAGAAGTACAGCTTCCTTCCCTAACATTTGACAGAGACATAGGCTACATGCCTACATGCGCAACAAAGCTAGTATTGTACCAGGTTGGTAGTAGAGTCAATATATTCCTTTACTTGTGCTTAAGGATGGTTGAGACAGTATCATATTATTCGGGGTTGTCTTCTCAGCGATTATTTGCCGACTATCTGCACAGTAAACCGAAGCCCTCGTCGATACAGTGCGGATACGTCTGGAAATGTTACAGCTCTCAAACTTTCCTGATATTTCGCTGTGCATCCATGACAGTCTGTGCAATGTGCACACTTTGGTGATAGCAATTGGCTATCATGTATTGCTTGATCTACATATATTTCCTTTCATGATAGTTGTAGCGGGGCTAGTATTTCATTCACTATGTTTCCATGACAGGCATGGTGCGCAAATTTGAGCCACTCCGTAAGTTAATCGCATCACGGAAATGGCATAGATCCGCAAGCTAAGCGAGTTTTTTAATTCGCACACCTTAATCGAATCCATCATGCTTACGAATAATGGAAACAGCACTTGCGAATGATGCGCATTAAAATACCGCACCAGCTATTAAATTTTAAACATTTCCAATACTTTCGTCATCCTTTCTCATTTGAGTTTCACATATTTGCGTCACTAACTGCATCGCTAATTATTCCCTTATAGCGTACAAGTTTTTTACCATTTTTCAACAAGGAGCTGGAGTCAATCCGCATCATGAAAATGCCCATAGAAACACTTATTCGCACGGTAACGTAACGTGTGCGCAACTCCAAATTCGCATGATGCACATCATGGAGACTTGTTTCAGTGGACAGCATTGTAAAATGGAAACATGCTACGAATTATTCACTGGCGTAGACAATAATGGGTTTGTGACAGTGTGAACGTTGGTACCACAGACAATCACCAATGTATTGTGAGATTAGCACCGATCTATTGGAATACAGCGAGTACGAGCCTTTAGTCTTTGTTTTACTGAGTACTTAGCTTTACCAGAGAGTCCTTTTAGTTTATCGATCTTAGCCTCTCTGTGGACTAATCACGCGTTAAGAATTTCAAGAAGAGGTGGTCCACTAATGATCCATAGTGGTGTATATCAATAGATCAAAGATAGCAAATTGCCAGAAACAATTTGATGGTTATTTGTTGGCACTACTTCAAGTTATATATAGGAGTGTAAGCCATTTCAGTCATGTGACAAAGTACGAAACCACTTATACTAAGTTAAACATAAGTCAATTATGCTTGCAAAGAATCAAAAGTTTTATAATAAATATGGTTTGACTTTGACACGTATGTTCTTCTTTCCTTGTTCATTATATTTGCCACCCTTGAAAACACTTATAAAAATAAATATAAATATTTTTCACTGATAGCTAGTGGTATTCATACTGTTCCTGATTTCAAGAATGTTTTTATATATGATGTTAAAATTTTTAAATTTGAGAAAACTTTAGATAAGCTCAACACATTTTACCAGAAAGAATGATCACAAAATAAGGTGTGCTAATGTTGCTGTAGTACTAAACAGGTTTCCGTGAGTGTTACATAATTCTGAGATTAACAAATCAACTCGCAAACAAAAAAGTGAAATTATATAAAAGGGTGAACTTTTAAGGTTAAAATGATGTAATGCTTTGCTATATTTCAGTGAATTGTATATTATTGCATTTTATAGTACTAAAGTTCAAACGTTTAAAAATTCTTTTTTAGTCAAAACAAAACCTGAATTACTAGGCAATAAAGTACAGGCTCAGAGTTGATTCATGCAAAGTTCCACAATAAAGAATGAAGGTACGCTTGTTTTTATCCAGCTCAGGCTGTCACCTTGTCAGAAAAGCTAACTGACAGATGTCAACGCGATCTTTCTTAAAAAGATGTGAACAACTCTGCAAATGGAAGAGAGTTTGCCTGATACTACTGGTTGATAGCACTTTCTATTGTCTGTTTCTGAAGCTGCCAAAAACTAGCTGCCGACTTTACTCTCAGTTCCTAGCAGTTCCTTTACTCTCACAGACCTGTTAACTATACAGCATAGTTAATAGGTCTGTGGTTTCTAGTAGCTTCCGCTCTATGCAGAATATACCTTTACAGGGAATATAGATATACTGTTCTTATCCGTTGAGCAACATTGTCAGACTTACTGATAACTCTGAATAAATCAATTCTAGCATAAATTAAGCAGAACCTAAAAACTTGGAAGTTAGAGCTATTAATTGCTTTCAAGTCTGACAGGTTTGTAATAGTACCAATGTTTATTAAAGACCGTGGCCTACTGATCTAGAACCCCTGACCTACAAACAACGGGTCGGGGTTCAATTTCCAAAAAGGCCACTAATACTAACAGGAATGACATCCAACCTTAAATTGCTCTCCGCAACCAGGCATGTCTCAACTGGTTCAGGTTCTCTTGCCACTGGACTCAGACATGTCTAGTCAAGACCATAGAGCCATCGTGTGTACAACACTGGCTCTTAAAGACACACACAGCCTCTTCTTGCAATAAGCTAAGCAGACGTCATACTTGATCTACAAGGGATTGCTCACCTCACCTTTTTTAAAGTAATTTACCGTAAAACCTCTAATTGAATGCCATGGCGCTCTATTTTTCAACCTTTTTTCTTTAGTGGCGGTCAATTGGAGGGGATGTTCAAATAGAGATGGCGTTTAATTAGAGGTTTGATGGTGAATAAAAGCACTGTAGCTGTACATTTATTCCAAATGGGAGTTTAGTAAATTGTGCCTAAATAGAAGTGGCAACTCAAACAATTTGCTTTTTACTTTTAGAGGTACCCCTCTTTCTCTCATTACCATTTTCTGTGAGAACATAGACAATCATGGTTCTCCCCACTTTTTATAACCATGACTTTTCTATGCAGGTTTCAACAATGGTTTGCCATTGCCTTCTGTTGGGTGTTTTCATTGAGACAACGTCTTTAGCTAGCTGGCCATTGGCTCGCAGAGGAGCTCCTCTGGCCTTTGTCAAGTTTTGTTTATAGTCCTGCAGGGTTGCTAGCAACCTCTTCAACTACGCTGGAGCACAGACGGGGTGGTGGGTTTAGTCGCCGGTGACTGACAAAATTTGACACAGGAGCAATTGTGGCTGGATGTCCTCTTAACACCCCGATGGTCCTTATGTGCTTCGAACCACTGACCTACTGATTGCATGCCAGCGCATTAGCCACCGGAATCACAGCTGTTCCCTACTACGTAGAGGTACCACATAGAGGTACCCATTGAACCTATAACAGTTTTTTAGTGTAAGGAAAGTAGAAATAAAAGATTCATCCGTGGTCAGATTCCATCATTGTTTGGCCTTTTTTAAAGTTGGTAAAAAAAATTTTAATTTTGCAAGCAATCGTGAAAGTTAATTTATTCATGAAACATGTGCAAATATATATATATATATAATAGTCTAATCTACATCACAGTTTATGGCTGTATGAGAACAGCCAGGTTGGTGTCTCTCGAGGAAAGTAGTGTATTTACATCCTTCAGAAGTAGATAGCAGAATTTTATGGTGTCCACCAAACAGCTCCCAGAACAGCCATGAACACTAAACAACCACAAACACAATTTTGTAAAATGACACTAATAACAAGAGGATAACTTCTAAAGCATCATTAATTCTGCTAGTAATGGCAGGCTATAATTATATAAGCTGCCTTTAAAGCAGTATAGACTATTGAAGATTGTTTGGGCAGGTATCTCTAGTGCCACAAAATGTTCATACAGCTCGACTGAGATCTTAGGATATCTCCTAATTCAAAAGCATTTAGACATATTTGTGATATTTATCTAGTGCACCGTGAGAGATCGTCAGACAATAACTATTTGTACCATTATCCCATTGTGCCAAAAATTTGCTGATTGGCTCAGGTGTTTAAGTATCAGTCTATCACACTGCATGCTGTGAGTTCTAATCCCATACAAAGGAATTTTTTTTGTCAGCATACATCTGTGGCTTCAGGCAGACCAGTAGAGATGACTTTTATTATAGCAAAAGTTATGTAGTCAATAAAATATGAGAAATTTTGCTGTATCCTTTGCACATTTGCATTTGTTTAGTATAAAACATTCAAAAGTTAGCACAGAGTTGAGAGACTTTGCAAATTGACTAAAATTTGAAAAAATTTGACTTTTTTTTAAATTTTGAGGTAGTTCGAGCGCTATAAAGTATAGCCAGTATAGCCGGTATAGCCGGTATAGCCGGTATAGCCATTATAGCCAGTATATAGCCATAGTGTAGGAGAAGATGGAATAAAGAATCAATGTATATGATTGAAGATGTGAAGTAACTAAGATTGGTGGTGAGTATGAAGAGAAAGAGAGAAGTAACTAAGATTGGTGGTGAGTATGAAGAGAAAGAGAGATGTGTACAAGCTAAGAGGCTTGAAAGAAATCAATTTGAATATTGTGCATTAGGATGCTGCCAGAATTAAAGTTAACCAGAGGCATCGGAGGCCAGCAATGCATGAAATAGACAAGATGGCAGTGGCAGAATTAGACAAAAAGGATGGTGCTAGCGGAAATGAGCCGAGCACTTGAAGTAACTGCAGCGGTGTAGGAAATCAACTATAGTAGCACCTACAGAACTGTCAACTGTAGTTCTACCTGTAGAACTACAGTTGACAAACTAAAGTTCTCATTTACAACATCTATATGACTTGAATTAAGCAAATAAAAATGTATGTAGTGCTATCATATCTGTACATGTTGTTGTCTTCAACTAATAAAAATAAAATGTCTAGAAGTTATCCTGTATAACCATTTAAAACATTGGTGTACATCTGTTTTGTTTACACATTTAAAATTGGAACAAAATGAGTATTAATTTAATATATAATTTATGGTTATTGTTTAAATTCACATAGAGTAGCAATGTTGTAAATGAGAATTTGAGTTTTCCAATAGAGAGGTTCATTCAATTTATTTCGAACATCACTGTAGGTTAGATGAAGCAACATGGTTGTATCAGGGAGGGTGCAGAATAGAGTAGTGTGATGAAAAAAGGAAAATGACTAACCTATGTACCTTGGTATGTACCCTGATATGTACAATAGTATTTGCTCTGGTATGTACCCTGGTATGTACCATGTATGTACCCTGGTGTGTACATCGGTATGTACGCTGGTATGTACCCTGGTATGTACCCTGGTATGTACCTTGGCATGTACCCTACTATGTACTCTAGTATGTACAATTGTATGTACCCTAGTATGTACCGTGGTATGTACGTTAGTATGTACCCTGATATGTACCCTGGTATGTACCCTGGTATGTACCCTGGCATGTACTCTGGCATGTACCCTGGTGTGTACCCTGGCATGTCCCCTGGTATGTACCCTGATATGTACCCTGCTATGTACTCTGGTAGTTTAGTTCGCTGTAAGAGTCTGTCAGGCTATTAAAGCACGAGTATAAGTATGTGCACAATAAATCTGAAAAATGCGTTCTTATTAATATGCCCTTCTCAATATTAATTTTAAAGAGCAGAAAAAGATGTGGGAAGTGAGTGTTGAATATGGTGAGCGCTTGAATAAAAAATGAACATTGACTATTAAGTTATGGGTAATAGAGTGGCAGAGATGAAAGTGGCGGAGCTTTTAGAGACACGAGGCGCACTGTGAGGCCTCGACTAGACAGCATCTCCGTGTTTGAAAAAAACAGCCAACTATTTTTAATGTTGGTTATGGTATACAAGTATGTAAACATCTCACATGCAGTAAGAAAATTTTGAGCTATCTTAATCCATTAAAACTCTAGGGAATTGTCTTATCATACGCAATGCTATTTAAGACAACTTCAATTCCTCCGGTTTTCTCAGAGCAGTTAATTTTTATCATCCACCTTGGCAGCCATCTTGGCAGCCAAACTCAATTATTAAAAAGGAACTTGCGTAGAATTTTATTAGATTTTATCAGAAATTATCAGTACTTTCCTATTATTTGCAAATGTTTTTGATGTTTTATGTTATCTGGCTGCCAGGATGTTTCAAAATAAAAATCGACAAAACTTCATCATGATTAAAATGTCTGGAAGAAATATGCGCTGAAATGATGTCTCTAGTTGCACAGCTGCCTGTCTTTCTCTTTATTGATATCGGCTATTGCGGTCAAGTTGTAGTGTTAAACGCCGCTATTCTGTCAGTTTCATTGCCGATGTGCAACTTTAGACATCATAATTTCACTTTCACTTGAATCTGAGTGTTTTAATTTCAATCGAGTAGCAATATTCATTTAAGGTGCATACGATAGGAAAGCTACTTACAATAGCCGATAACCATGTAAAGGACGATTCCAAGCATGATTCCGCTGACACCCAAACACATGGCTCGTCTGGAATAAGAGTGGGCCATCGGCATGTTGTTCCGTTTTATGTGTTCAGAAATTTTGCCTAAAAGGTGTGCACTTGATAAAGTACAGGTTAATCTCATATAGCATTCTTGGTCTTCATCAAGCCAATAATATGATCAAGGTTTTCAGTCTGCTAAAGGTAAATTCAAGGCTCTAGTGCTATCAGACTTGAATTTTGCTCTACATTTTATTCTCCATAAATCCCATTGTAGTGGTAAGCTGAACAAGGTACAGTTTTTCGAAAAACGATATACTTTTTTACACCTGATTATGATCGCTCAGCGAGCAAAAAGGGTAGTCAGTTGTTTATTAAAATGTTAATTATTAAATATTAACAACGACAGACTTTAAGAATTATGTATATATAGATAGATAAATTATTATATTTAGCTTAACTATAATAAAACAGTATGATAAACTATAGTATTTATTATAACAAATAATTTATTATAATAAGTTTCAATGTTGTTTTAATATAGTTAATTATATTATAATAAATTATACTACAATATTATTATAATATTATAATATAATGATTATAATACAATTATTATATTATAATTATTGTGATATACTTATAACAACTATATTATAATTATTATATACATATTATATATAATGATTATGATATATAATAATAAGTATTATATACAATGATTAAAATTTTAATTATTATATTAAAGATTTAGAGTAAAGTTTGAATGGTTTCGAG
Source organism: Watersipora subatra (assembly GCF_963576615.1). Lineage (NCBI taxonomy): Eukaryota > Metazoa > Bryozoa > Gymnolaemata > Cheilostomatida > Watersiporidae > Watersipora > Watersipora subatra. The sequence continues at coordinate 14,328,512 of NC_088717.1, forward strand.
AGACCAGAAATGGATAAACAGGTTTTTAGCTACTAAGCGTGGTAAAACTTTCTTCGAGGTACAGCAATGATCTAATGTCAGGCGTAAAGAAACTACTGATTATAATGTTAAATATTAGTATTAGTTAGTAGAGTGTAACAAACCCACATGAATATACGCAGGTAAAAAAAGCAAGAATTGGGCAGCAGAAGAAAGCGCAGGCAGCGAGGGTATAGTAAGTATCTGGTGCCATGTCTACAACAGAACACGCGTATATTATGAGTAAACCATGCGCATGAGCAAATGATGCTATGTATAAAAAAAATTACATATTTCAAAATTAATTTATAATATGTATTCCTTACTTATAATTCCTGATAAAATACATCCTTTTAAAAAAATTTTTATTATAAAAGGAAAAAGATGTGAGTTTTTGCTAATGTTTTGCTTAGATCCTTTTGGTAATAAACAAACACATAGCAGTAATGTTGTGTTTACCTTTTGTATAAAATTTACAGTAATTCCACACAAGATGATATAACACAGAACAAAATCACTCTGTACAGATCTGTTAACAATAGTATTAAAAAACTTTTACTGAATTAAATTTACTTTGATATTTTAAAAAGAATCAAAATTAAGTTAGAGGATCAGATAATTTTGAAACTTTAAAATATGAGTTTAAGTTAAAAACAGTAACAAGTATTTAAGTCAGTGATAAATGAAAATATGATAAATACGGTCACTTTCTGATAAACTCTACTAAAATTTGTGTAAGTCCACCTTCATGAATATTATGTTAGCAGTAATGATAAGGCAAGAAAGCTGCTACATGGAAATCTAGCCTGAATTCAGTTTGAAAATGTTCATCAAAATATTTCTTCAACTTTTCTAGCTTTTAACCTTCAGTAAAGTATCAGTATTTTAGAAATCAAAGGTGACAAATAACTTGATTAGTCCAGGCTGTCACGTTGAAGTGGCTTTACTGAACCTATCAGGGGTCAAACTATAATTATACATGAGGTATTGCTTTCTTTAATGATAAATTGTAATAAACCATAAACAAAACCAATATAAATTTGTAAGATAAGATGCATTAATATACTATGCATGTTTGTGATACCTCAATAAATACGGAAATTTACTTAACAGTTGGAAAACCTGTGAGCCAATAAGAGCATGCTCTAAACATGTCATATACAACTAGCAACAGTATTTACTTGTACAAAGCCTTAGAAATTACTAAGTTTCCATGCAGTGATAGGGTAGCGACACACCCCCATATAGTGCTGAAATGTCATCATGGCAACAGCTGTGTCGCTCTCATTTTGTCATGACTCGGTGGCGCTGTTTGGAAGCAAAACACCGTGTGATGCGATATCTTTGTGATATATTTGAACCATGGAAACGGCGCCGCACTTGTACGTTCACATATGTCTTGCTTTCTTGTTTCTTCCTATGTAGACATATGCCTCAATATAAGGCGTTGGTTAGCTATCGCTCTGCTATAGCCGCCCTATCGAAACGTGATTTGATGTTCAGCACAGTGTAGCCCTTCAACACTGGTACACTCAGGTGTCGCTACACTATCACTGTATGGAAACTTAGTGATAGCGAATGATTGAGGCAGCAAAAATGTATGTATGAGTATCCATCAGAAGAAAATGATGTCAGCTCAAATATACAAGAGTTTGCAGCTCCTGTAGCAATTGCAAAAGAATTGACCAATCAGGGAGATAGATAACTACAAAAGCAATCTAATTTAATGTTACAATATTCCACCTTTCTAATAGCTTATGATAATATTTTCATTTAATGAACTTTTATTATTACTACATTATAATATTATATTTTAATACAATATATTAATATATATCATACTATATATAATCTATAATAATATAATATGGTACACATTACAAAATTATTTGATGTCTTTTTACCGTCTTCGGCGTATTGAGTAGCTTGGTCTATTTTATCACCCCTCTCCATTGCTGAAGCGGATCTTATCTTGTGATGAGATCTCGAACCTACAAATATTTTAATGTATAAAATGTTAGTTTATATATACATATATAAACTAACACTTTACACATATATATGTGTAAAGTGCTAGTTTAAATATATATATTTAAACTCACTTAAAACTTTGCGATTTGAGTATATTAAAATTGAAAATTGAAATTACATGAGATTTGACTAAAATCTTTGTGTGACAGTTACCGGATGTCAATGTTTGAGCCTTTCATAGTTAGTATAATAATATGTATTATTATGCTAGATATAAAAAGCTTGCTAGTATTAATCACTGTCAAACATTGACATCCAGAAACTGTTTTGTGATCAGGGAAAGCATTCGCAGAGGTTTTCTAAAACTGCATGCTGGTCTATGAACAAGTCAGCATGTCTCCTAAGCATAGATAAATGCTGTTCTTTTTTTAACAACAAAAGCAAAGTTTTAGTAGAGCGGTAGTTTGTAAAGACTCTTACCACAGTCTACGCAAATAGAAAAACTTTTAAGCCTTTGATACTGCGCAGTTAGCATAGCTTGAGCTCATACAGTATTGTTACTTACTTGGAGCTCTTAAAACTTCTTTTTCAGACTTGTCTAAAACAAAAATAGCACATCACATGAAATATTATAGTGGCTAGATAGTACATAAATTGCATTTATATTAGAAACTACAGTGCTGTACAAGATGTTAGCCTAACATTCTAAAAATTCTAATATATCATTTTAGAAACACATTAATAGCGTACACTCATGATTAATAACGAATTAATGAAAATTTTCAAGCAAAATTAGTAACGAATAGTTTTAATCGAACTTTTGAATAGACATTTAAAGAGTCATATGTAAATTTCTGTTTCAGGTGAATTTATACTGGAAGTTTTGATTTTGACTTCTGTCTGAAAGATAATAGTTACTTTATAAATGAACTACGATAACAAAATATTTTCTGCTTTTTTGTTTGCTCGTTTTTCTGTTTGTTTCATTTATTGTAAGCCTAATGTATGTATGTTGATTGATTCACAGCTATATACAAGTTGACTTAAAGAAAAGCTATTCACTAAAAAACAAGTCATAGAGCTATATTAACTCTAAATGCTTATGTCAATTTGTCAGAGAATATTGTGTATTATTTAACAGCTTAATAAGGTTTATCCTCTCTCATCTTACAGCTGTCAGCTAATACTAATTAGTAACAATGATAATAGTAATGCTAACAACAAACAAAATAATAATAATGGTGTTTCAATAATTACAATAATAGTAGTAATATTCGTAATCATGATAACAATATTAATACTAATAATAATTATAATAATAGTAATATTAATAATGCTTGTAGCATAATCAATATTAATAATAAAAGCTTGCTCAGTGTGAAAATAAGGAGAGGCATGACAAGGCTGAACAGCTTGTACATTGAAACATGTGGTAAGTATGAACTACCACATGTAATGAACTGGTACGACCATGCAGCTGAAAAAGTTGCGAAGAGCAACAAGGCGACAGCACTGTGGGATTTCACTATACAAACAGACCAAACCATACAGGCAAAGAGACCAAGCATATTAGTATTAGATGAAGAACTAGATCATGTGTGGTTGGTAGATATTGCTGTGGCTGGTGATGAGAGAGTGGAAAGGGAAGAAAGGGAAGATGTCAGTGAGTGCAATACCTGTTGTGATTGGAGCACGGGGGTGTTAGCAAACCTAAGAGGGAATTATAAAAAATGGACATGGGAAGGAAAAAGAGACGGAGAACAGATTTCTGCTCTGTTGGGATCTGTAGGAATATTACCAAAAATACTGGATATCCAAGGTGAGGGGACCTTACTGAATACCAGTGTACTACCAGACAAAGACTGTTATCCAGTAACAGGAATAATAAGGATAAAAATTTTAACTATCTTTTGTTCATGACAAACTTTTGTTTTTCTCAGGTTATTTATTACTGCTTGCTTCAAAAATATATGAAAAAACTAAAGTTAATATTATGAAACTTTTGTCAAACTCCGCCTTGCAAAGATCTGTTTATCTAGTTTATTTGCCAGCCAAAGATATAGACAGAGAAGTGTTATAATATACACTAGATGTGAAAGCCTCGTTAGTGTTTGTCACTGTCAAATACTGACATCCAAAAACTGTTTTTGCAAACAAAAAGCCTTCACAGAAGTTTACAAAAATGGTTTTATGTTCTGCATGAGACAACGGGTGTTCTGCATGAGACAACGGGTGTGCTGGTTTATGAACAGGTCAGCACGACTCCCCAAGCATTGATAAATGATGTTCTTGTTATAAGCCGGAAGCAAAAGTTTAGCACAGTAATAGTTTATAAAGGCTCTACCACAGTCTACAGAAATAGTTAAACTTTTAAGCCTTTGATACTGCGCAGTTAGCAAAGCCTGAGATCATGCACTATGGTTACTTACTTGGAACTTTTGAAATCTGTTGTGCAGACTTGACTAAAACAAATATAGTACATCAAATGAAATATTATAGTGTCCAGATGGTAAATAGATAGCATTTATATTCAAACCTACAGCACTGTATAAAATGTATGTTTATGTGTTTCGGTGTAGAATGTTTTTAAAATGTTAAACTTACATCTTGTACAGTGCAAAATTCTTCTGAAAAAACTTCTTACAAAAGTGCTAAAAGCATTTAAAATGTCATTTTTTTAAAAATTCTAAGTTTAGATTTATAATTGACTCCAACTTAACAAAGAAGTTCAGGCAGAGTAACTGGCAGCTTCAATTGAACTTTATATTAGACATCTGATAACCCATATACATGTATATAATAGTATAAATTGATGTTTTAGGTGAATTTATACTAGAAGCTTTGATTTCGATTTTTGAAGACAACGGTTACTTGGTAAATGAAGTATGGCTATGCTGTAAACCTGTTTATTTATTTTTCATTTGTTTCTTCATTGATGCACCGCTAGATATTTAAAGAAGAGCGATTATTCACTAGAGAACAAGTCATAGAACAGTGTGCTAGCCGATTGCGGGACCTTGGACTAAGAAAAGAAGACTACATTGCGACTGATGCCAGGACTGAGCTGAACCCCAACTCTGCTGATGACACCGCCCTTGATAGAACTTTTGGGTGATTAAGGATCGGCTACTGAGATGGCCTGGCAACCAAGGGACAGGGCTTAACAGCACATAGAGACTATAAAAGGAGTTCTGATGAGCCAAGAAACATACTCGTCATACATGACAAACTTTTATGTTTCTCAAATTATTTGTTGCTGCATGTTCAAAAATATTAAGTAACCATGAATTTATTAATTAAACTCTTCTAAGAATGAACCTTTGAGAGATCTGTTTCTCTTGTTGATTTAGCAGTCAAAGGTATACACAAAGAATCTATTCGGCTATCACAATTATCCAATGTTTATCGAGCAATCATATCTAATACAACAACCATTACCTCAAAGTTAGTTTTGATACTTAGGAGTTGTGCTCACCTATACCATGCTTGGAAGAAAACTCCTCAACTACTTGCTCATAACGCTCTCTCGTATTTTCGGTCACAAAACCGCCGCTCTGGATGCTTGTCTTCAACCTTTCGGTAGATTTATTTGAATTTGACTCAGCCTATTCAAAAAAACAACAGCGCCATAAATTGTTAAAGAAAAAATAACTCTCCCGTATTGCGATAATCTATGCATTTAATAAAACCAGTAGATGGTGTGTTTTCAAATGGGAGTATTAAGGCCTTATTGCATCAGGCACCTTACTGTAACAATCGTTATGCTCGCTACTCTACAATTTTTTTTTCTTCAATTGGTTGAGCCATTAAATTACTTCGTTGTAGCTTGAAGAATTGTTAATATTTAATCATCTGACAACCAACAAGGCCAACCAAACAAGCCTTTTAAAATTTGTTTAGGCTGTTTAACTAGATTGTAACAGGAGTTGTTTTCCGCTAATCTAAAAAAATCAACTCCTTTTCATTCAAGGGACCTTGCATAGGTTACAGAAGCTATGATTTATTTAGAGGAAAGAATGTAGTAGGAAGTACATTATATAAGTAGGAGAGCACAACTACTTAGTTATGTGATAATGTTTTATACACACCAGACCAGTGATTTAAAATCGCTCTTTGTAATATCTGTAGTAATAATAGGAACGATTAAAATTATTTACTGTTCTTACCCAAGACCATCATCATTATTATTACTATTATCATAAGCTATTTTTATTTGTATACTAGCAGAGTGCCGGGCATTGTACAAGTATTAAAAATTAGCTTATAAACAGTAGGAGGTAATGTAGTTGCTTGCCACCCGCCATTAGCCTGGCACATTGCCAATGGCTAACTTGAGTAAGCTTACTAATAAGAGCCATGAGAGCAAGCATAAAATTACGTTGAGCGGTAACGGAAAGCAGTAGCGCATTTTTGCCCACATAGCGACATATATCGCCCAAAGACTCCATCAATCTCACATAGCTTAATTGGTAAGGTATTTGCCTGAGGAACAGAAGGTCCCAAGTTCAAATTTTCTGCAATACGGTTTCTTCATTCCTAAATTTTAATAGTAATGGCTGGACAAACCGAAGTACACGCAGACCCAAACTTGGAGATTTATAAATAGACATTAAAAGCTATTCTTCTCTGTAAATCGTGATTCTTATTAGCATGCTATAAAAACATGAACAACTTTTTTTTGCCTTTAGCCTTCACCTTTACAAATTATTCTTTAGGTTGCTGCATTTCACTTGTCATAAACTGGACAGTTTTAGTTGCACTATTTGTAGTATATCTTACATCTAGTACCAATTAGGAGAAAGGGGCACATAATACATAAAGCCACTTACATTCAACCTCCGATCTGAAGCCACTTGTGGCCTAGAAAGAGATTCCATGTCAGGTGGTTCTTCTACAAGGATAGGAAAATAAGGTGTAAGTTTGCATAACGGTGTGTTATGGCTGCATGTGTATGTGTTCTTGTACATATACATGAGCGACCATTAATGTTTCTAAGCTGTGGTGTGAGCCTGAATGCATTCATGCATGTGCTGTGCACACAAATGCATGTGAGTGTACACATGCCTAAGTAAATGTATGCAAAACACATGAGAAATATCTTGGAAAGATTCAAAATTAGTTGGAGAAATCGGAAAAAGATACACAATCACTCTTACAATAAGCTCTAAAGGGGGATATTAAAATGGTTTGTTGCTTTCAGACTTCCTATTCGCGGTTAGTTAGTATAGGTAGTTTACACTGTAATAACCCAAATATAATGCTCCCTTTTGTTCCAGACTTTATCATAAGCTGAGAGAGTATTATACTTGAGTAAGCGTTATACTTGAGTGATGACAGTGATAATATATTAGTATGGCAGCAAGGTTTGTGAAAAACTGATATGTTGAAACTTGAGAGCTTACTTTTGCTTCCAGGTGATGTACGGATGTCCTGCAATGAGTAAAAAACATGTCATTACATATCAAACTTGCTGCATGCTCCTTCTTATCACACATCAATTGTGAAAACCAATGTAAGGTGCCATATCTAATGAATCTATGAGCAAAGGTTTACTATTTTCACTAAGCATCTATCATAAGAACGGAAAAAATGAGAACAAATCGTAAAATGGAAATCATTTACAAAAACACCAACAACAACGGTCTTGCGACAACATTAATAATTCTGAAATGATGATGACTTTGTGCTGTTTGTTAGTCCCTACATTTCCTTGGTCTCTTGCATTATTTGATGATTTGCCAACCTGCTCTTTGGATGAGTGATGTTTCTCTCCATGCCTGTGATGGCTTGATGATCTATGATGGTGTCTTTTTTTATGTTCATGGTGACTTGGTTCATGCTTGTGATGACTTGAATCATGCTTGTGATGACTTGACTCATGCTTGTGATGACTTGAATAATGCTTGGGATGACTTGACTCGTGGTCCTGATGACTTGACTCATGGTCCTGATGACTTGACTCATAGTCGTGATGACTTGAATCATGCTTTTGATGATTTGAATGGTGCCTGTGATGACTTGAATCGTGTTTGTGATGGCTTGAAAGCGGTTTGGGATGACTTGACTCAAACTTGTGATGACTTGACTCGTGTTCATGATGACTTAGCTTATACTCATGTCCGCTAGGTATGGGCTCGAGTTCTTTATTTTGATGCTGACCTTCTCTGCCTCTTTGATGACTACTAGCCTGCTTATGAAAACTCTGCTGATGTGATGAGGCTTGCTGAGACAAACCTTCGCCATGCAATGATTTTACACTCTCAAACTTATCGAGCTTTGCCATGTTTGGCCTGCAATACAGAAATACCTTAGATGCAATGCTGACCAATCCATCTATCGAGCAGTTAACATATTTTTTTAAAGTAGAAAATACTGCGAACGGCAATATTGGTTTTATTGGCCTGTATTCATAGTCAAGATGCAACATTCACTATTTTTTTGCAAAAATGTAGGTGTTAATTATGTGTGTTTGATAGTATTTATAATACAAATGTATTTCGAATCAATTTTGTCCATGATGTTTTGGCAAATGCTTGTTAAAATATAACTTTATTTGAATGCCACATTTGACTGTACAACGATCATGCAACACCAGTACTAACTACTGCATCTAAGGTATTTCTGCACGAATCAAAAAGCATTTGCTCAAACAAAAGGCGAACTACATGTATTCCACCACAGGTTTTTTACCATAAACATGTTTATATCTGCTGACAGAGAGTTACCATCAGCAAACCACAATTCTGAGCAAAACCTGAATACTATCTGCTACTAGTTGCAAAGTTGTGGTAGTTACTAGTTGTACTACATGCATGATCTTTTGGCATCAGATCTCTAGCTGCTAGCAAATATTATACATGTACCCTTCACAAAACCGCTGTCACCATGGTGAATAAGAATTAGCCAAAATACGCCAGAACATAGGCACCCGTTAAGTAGAACTAAAGGCTATACCAAAGGACTACCCAAGATTAACAGACCCTTGTTATAATTATTCACACAACTGTCCACAAGCGTGTGTCTGCTGCCTCAGCAGCGGTACTACTAAGATTAGCAATATGACTCACTTGGAATGGTAGGCATTAGCGGTGCAGCGGTCAACAATAGAGTGAGTTGCGTCTTGATGACATCACCTCTTCACAGCAGCAATATTTGTACTATTATTTGTAGAGCATAGGAAATATAACTGCACAATGCAAAACATACATCCACATTGGCATTGCTATGAAGCGTAGCAAACATATTTCTCTATTGGAAGCAAGTATTATGATTAAAAACAATGTTTAAAACTTTTTGTGATTATGGTCGAATTTATGTAAAATCTGTGCTAAAAATTTCGTCTCACTGATGGTTCCATTTTCATGACTTTACTAGCTGTGCTACCCGGCGTTACCCGGGTGTTAAAAATCAGCTTATAAACAATGAGAGGTAATGGGAGTTGCCTGCCACTTGCTATTAGCTTGGCACATTGCCAATGGATAATTTGAGTAAGCTTACTAATAAGAGCTATCAGCTTCTCGTGATGTTAAGCCATCACCCTGCATAGTAGTAACGAAAGCCGTTGAGTATTTGCTCTCATATGCCGACATTAATCTCCTAGGAATCTATCAAGCTTGTGTGAGTGAATTAGTAAGGTGTTGTACTGGTGAACTGGAGGGTCTGAGATCAAATCTCTTGCAATATGGATTTTTTATTCCAAGATTTTAATAATTATAGCTGGAACTAGACACCTACCCACAAACTTTGAGAAAGATATAGATTTCAACTAAATGTTTGTTGATACAATCTGCATGAAAATTTTGAATGTTTCTTGGAAACTATAAAACTTATCAAGCAAATTCAAAAGGCAGCCATATAAATCAGTCCCTTGGACTGCAACCTATACATTAATTCATGTGTACATGTCATTTTTCACTCTCATATTCACAGTGGAGTACGACATCAACTGGACCCTTTTGGTGGAAAATTGAAATTCTCATTTTCAACATTGTTATTAATCATGAATTTAATCAATGGCCATCAATTACATATTAAATTATTCCTCTTTTTATCCCGACTTCAAATATGTAAACCGAACAGCTCTAAAACTATGTTATTGAATGATTATGAACACTACATATACTTTTATTTGCCTCCTCCGAGTTATATACTTGTATACATGTGTATAATTTATGGCTATTGACTAAATTCGCAATGTGTAACAATGTTGTAATGAGAATTTCCACTTTCCAATAAAGTGGGCCCAGTTTACTTCGCACACAACTGTAAGTGTAAAGCAGATAATAAAATTAGGGTTCTAAAGCTGTTTTCGCTGGACTCATAGATAAAACCCTCAACCGATCAAATCAGCTCATAGCCCAAGCACTTACAGATGCTTATGACAACTTAAATTGACAAATAAAGCTGCTGCTCTAGAAAACCTAAAGCATCATGATAGCCTTAGTGTAATGATTCCCTTGCATGAATATACCATTAACATTGTCGGACACTCGCTAACTGGGAAAGATCGTAAGCTATAAGTCTTGAATATTTATGTTCAGTCCAACTAATTTATGATGACTATCAGAGTAAATTATTATTATAAAGTAAAAATCAGAATACTGTGACATCATATCGGTACAAAGTAGAGACGTAATGTGTTGATGTATGAATGAAATCAACAAAACCTGAATGTTATTTACCTCAACAAACTACCATTTCATTCAGTCAGAAAGGCATATTATCTGTGTTCAAAACTATTTTATATATTTAGACATAAACTTTCTGTGAAACTCAGATCGAAGTGTGTCATTTATAAATTCAACTTTCTTCTTGTCATCTTCCATTTTGGCGCAGTTTTTAAACACGACATCATCATCCCACCTAAAACACCATAAATTCTATTCATCATCCGATATAAGCAATCCAAAGGAAGGATTATTAATATTTATAAAAAAACAAAGAAACACCACTCCGCTATTACAAATAGCAAATTATAGCTTGAAGAGAAGCAATTGTCTCCTCTTATTAGGAGGTAGACAACTCCTTGCTAATTATTTGCATCAAACTGTAATAAACTTACACGTAAATAAAACTAATGCCTGATATGAGTTATATGCATGAAGACAAACACTTATAAAATGGAACCTATATTTACAAAAAATCTACATATTAAATTTCAGAGTCTTTCGGAAGTTACGAAAGCCTTTTGTTATAAATTTTGCTTCAACTTATGAAAGGTGTTTCTAGATACAGAAGGTCATAAGGCCTTTTTCATCTTGGCCCATTTGCTTCCCGTGGATGTACAACGCATTCACTTAGTTTTATTTGCTAGCGAAAATCAGCAATCGTCAGGTGTTTTGTTTTTGTTCGTTGTATAATTTGAAGTTATCATATATCACATACAGACTGGGCAACTTTATTTCTAGGAATTGAAGTTCTATGTTTTCCGAACAGTGGCATATTTTTTCAGTTTGTGCTGATGTTAATAAATCTTTCTACTTACGGTCTTAAAAACACACTTATTCTGAGTGGGTTTTTAAGACCGTAAGAATAAGACAACAATACAACACCCACATCTTCTGACTACCGTCCTCACACTCTGTGGTTTTTTTCTAAGCCTCGGCTAAATGACAAACATCAGAGAAAAACCAACAAGCCGTTCGTAGTTTTTATCCATTGTTTCTCTGTTCTTTCCTTTTTCCATGAGTACTTTTCTATTTATTATGTGGTTATATAATTCTAACATGTATTTGTTAATAGTTTCCCCCATAACATGTACTTATAATATATATATATATATATATGTGTATATATATATATATATATGTAATGTTTGAGTTTTTTGGCGGCTTGGAGCGGATTAGGGCATTCAGATGGTAAAGCGGGCTTTTACGTATGAAATTTTCTATTTACAAAACAAATTCCTGAACGAATTAATTTCGTAAGTAGAGGTTCCACATTACTATCATGACAGTGATACAAACATATGACCCATAAAACCATGGTGAAGACACTTCGCACTGACCTTCGCTTGACTTTAAACTCATAGCTCGATTCAGTGCCCTTGTTCAACAGTGGATTTCCCCTGAGAATATTTTCTGTCCTAATTCTTTCCTCCTCTTGCTTCTTTTCCTGCTCCTGCAGAATACAATTGTAAGAGAGTGTAGAGTGGGCAGAGGAATTCATGTAGTAAATCTGCTCAGGAACAGTGTGATGACCAAATAAATCTAAAGCCTGCATGAACTTGGAGTTATCTTATCAACCATAACACTCAACACCAACTATTCCACTGATTATATGATGACCCATGGATGATTTCAATAACAAGGTTTGTAACTGAAACATTCATAAAACATGGTTACTATATGGAAAGTGAGGAGTTGTTGTATCCTGCAAACATTGAATATCGATGAAGATGTCAGATCATCATTGTTTGTTTGTTTTATTTCACATTAATTCATGATATAACAAGATGATAGAAAAAGTAAGGTGCAATGTGGGCCCATATGCGCATTAGCATGGCTATTCAAGGCGCAGAGACCGAGTTAACAGATGAGATTGATTGTCAATGAAGAAAAACAAGGTTGTCTAAGCAATACAAATTGGAGCAAATCTATTCCAGGGAGTCCAGCAAGTACTTCTTTAAAGCAGCCCTAAAACCATCATGACTATCAATTTTCCTTAGCCAAATTGGGTAGGAATTTCATGCTGATGACACCTGATAGGCAGCCCATCTATGACCACCAGTAGAAGAGGATGGTGGAAGAAGTAATAAAAATAAGAAATAACAAGTGGTGTAATGCATCGACAAGTTAGTTTGAGATTTAAATTGTGTGAAGGCTAAAAGACATATTCTTAGTTGGTACAGTTGCTGTATAGGCAGAACACGAAACTATTTAAATAAAGGAGTTGATGAAAAATAAGAGTTTTTATGATATATTATTCTCAGCAATCCCTTCTGAATGACTAAAATTTTGTTTAAGTAGCTCATTTGAGCGTTTCTCCATGCTTTCAAGCAATAAATTTTAAATCATTTCAAATTTATTCTTTTGATCTCATTCCCTTTCTATGGATCTATCTATTAATCTAGCTCATATAATCTATGTATCTATGACATATGTTTTTGACTTAACTAAATTGCTCACGCAAGGTCTTTAACTTTTATTTTGAAAGATACATACCAAATATTGTCAGTTGAACCAGAGGTAGGTACAAATATTATTACAGAGAGAAAAATAAATATCTTTGTTACATCTCGGAGTTCATTTAATAGATTTCAAACGGATAATAAAGACCAAGAGACGAAATTGTAATGAATAGTAATGACAAACAATTAAAAAAATTCATAGCAGAAAATTTGTACAAAAACGTAACAACGCAAATACAGAAAGTTGTGAATCACAAAAGCAGTGTTTAGGTCCAGCCTGTATTTGGTGGAAAGAAATGATTGCATGCCAGTTTTCATTTTCTCAGTATCAGTTATGGATCTAGTCGAAAGTTGTCATGATGAAGAATCTATATAGAGAAAGTCAGTGGCGACACATCTATGTATATTCAATGAGCTTTATAGAGTTTACAACTAAGAGGCAAAATTAATCATTAAAAATGGCAAAGAACTACATAAAATTCATCCGGCCCAATGCATGAGTATTTTATAACACGAGTAAACAAAGTTGTGAGCCACAAAAGAACTTTAACATTTTTTTGTTAAAACGATGTAGTTGATGAATTTAATAAACTAAATTCAAGCAAGCGTGTGGGCTGTTGTTATTAATATATTTTAATAATAGACTATATTCCTTACATAAACTGGTTCACAACTTGTATACAACAGCTGATTTACAGACTGCCTATGCATTCCAATTTTGATGCCATACATAAACGCTGTTATGATAATTTCTCTCAAAACCAAAGTTGGGTTGAAACATACACTGAAAATAAAATAAAAACTTATTTAGATAAATGTAAATGTTTTAAATGACTTGCTGTTTGAAGCTTATTTTCATGTAAAACAGTCTGAAATGCAACAGGTGTGTTTACTTAAAAGAGACTTATAATATATTTGCGAGCATGGAGCGAGTGGGTTTTTCAACACTGCACCTTTTACAGGTGTCCCAATATTTTCCAAGAACCCACCCTCCCTTGACCGCAATTTCAAATCGACTGTGAATTAACATCTGATAATAACATCAGATGGCAAAAATTTGAATCATTTCTGATATGTTATTTGAATACTGTGAAATATGCGCAACACAGCACTTAAAAATATCGCTAAAATAAATTGGCCACTAAAATAACGATATAAACGACAGTAATTGCTTGCTATAAGCCGCAATCAGTTCTCAAACAGAATGACAGGGAAGAAATTGGATTCAATCAAAAAGTTTCTCATCACGTCAACTTATCTAATCACGTATGTACGTAATCACATCTCTCCACTACTAACTTTTGTAACATGATATTTATAGCTGATCTTCATTGACCTCTAACCTTTGCGAAGATTGAATTTGAAAAATGTTTTAAAACAGCATTAGTACAACCCCATTGATTCAGTTTCATATCACAGACCAGATGGTCTATCGTAGCCTGCATCAACGACTTGCTCAACAAAAAAAGCAATTACATGTAGCTTTACATCGCTCTTCTACATAATTATATTAACTTGTAGGATGATGGAAAGGAGCGAACAAGCTTACATCGAGAAAAGTGTCGTCTTGAATTTAACAGCCATAATAGAGACAGGAGTCATCACCACGGTGATTTCCCTAAACAATGAAAGCATATTCAGCTATCTTGAACGAGACCTTGCCAATCCACACTACCTGTTGTCATGCCTTGATAATGCCATAGTCAGCATAGACCTTGTGACCAAAACTGCTTTCGCCATATCGGGCCTACCCACAGAGCCCGCATACGTAGAAGGCATGGGATCTGAAGCACGATACAGCGGACCTTTGTCACTGGTACAAGTTGATCGGTCGACTATAATCATAGCGGATACACAAAATTTTTGCTTACGGCAAATAGATCGAGACACGATGAACACTTCGACATTTGCAGGAGAGTGTGAAAATTATGGAACAGCACAAAATGATGCAACTGTCACGCGAGAAAACCTCCGACTAATGTCACCACAGGCTCTCATATACGACAAGACCAATCAATCGTTGTACCTAGCTGATGGAGAGAACATCTATAGCATGAGTGTGTCGGGCACTGAAGTCTATAAGATCGTTCTGAATGATCGATATACGTTTAATAGTCTCATTCTTTCGACAGAACCAAATCAGTTCCTAATCGGAACTACTACCGATGAAGTTGTCTCCGTCACACAGAATAATGAGATCAAGGTCATTGCGGGAAAGGGATTGAAACATAATGCTGATGGTCAAGTACCTGGGGTAAAATTTGATACAGCAGAATCGATAGTACAGGTCAACCAAAACTCTTACCTACTAGTTGAAAACAGCGGACATAAACTGCGAGGCTTAGACCTAGCATTGTAAGTTAATGTGATACAGTATTTGAACATGTACTAGGTGAATGCCCTGCATTGCACGGGTAATAGAAAACAGCTTATAAACATTGCATTACCTACATAAAGCATGGTTTCCATATACGCTGCATGCGCCAGCGGAAGGAAAGCAGGGCTATTGGCGATCAAATGGGAACCTACGCTGAGTACCGCTAGTAAATGCCGACGGTCAATGCACGAGTTCAGCGCCATTTAACTTTCGCAAGAAACAGCAGGCAACAAAAACCAAAATGCTCTGTACAGGTGAAGGTCAGCACTTTTAAAACAGCATAGCGAGCAGTAGTAGAATGGGTAATGGCGAAACTCAGTTTCGTTCCGTAACGGTCACGCCATCATCAGCGACATAGTATCATTTATGTGAACATGAAGCCATTAAGACTAGCACCGCAAGTGTTTTGCTGCGCGAAATTATCGCCGGGGTGTTGCAGTCAATATGCAAACCACGTTCTACCTCCCTTACTACATAACCTGCAACTTTTTTTAAGCTGTTTTTATTACCCGGGCAATGCCAGGCATTCAACGGTGATACCAGCTGGCAATCGTTACGTGAGACACAAGTCGTTATGCGTAATTTAACCAATGTAATGAATATCTTCACTATTATTAATTACTGTGCCAGTTGGATACATACTCTAAAGGCTATATCTCCACTACTATAAATGCATACTCATACCATATCGCAGTATCTCGGCGTTGATGCCACAATACTTTGGTGATCGTCGATGATAACAATGTTCACACTATCACATACCCATCCGTGTTGCATCAGTGATGTAGTGTTCCCATTTTTATTTTTAGATTTTCGGGAAGAAACCTCTTGTTTTCGCATGATTAAAATCAAATAGGCCTTCTAGTACCGCAGCAACGGTCATGAACCAAAATAAAGAAATCACGCTATCGGTGAAAGCAACTTACCATCGCCAAAATGCTTCACATTTGGAAGGCAATCGTCGATGCTCGGCGAAATATCGGAAAAGTTTGACAGCTGCAAACTTTCCCGATGTGTCCCCGTTGCTTCGCTGATGCCATCGGTTTATGGTTCACATAATCGACGATAAATGCCGAAAGGAAAACGCGGACGTACAGCGATATAGTGTGAACCAGACTTAGGTGAGCGAGTTTGCACAACTGAAATCATCGCAAGTTCAACTCTAATACAGTTCAAATTTTTATTGCTGGATTTTAATCGCTATAACTGGACACAGCGGTGACAGAAAACAAAAGACAAACATTGAAATTTACATATATAGAGACTATTAAAAAATGTTTAATAGACATTGAATATTAAAATGCATCACATAAAAAGTTTGCAAACATGCAGAGTTATTGCTTTTTCATATGTTGCCTTATGTTAAAATCAATTTCAGATGTTCCTTCCTTGAGCTTCCTGTTATTCGGTAGTGCCAACTGCCTATCTTTACTGCTAGCTACGCAATACTCCTTAAAACATATACAGCATGAAAATGAAAAAAACAGCTGTTTTTATGTGAAAAAAGGAGATTTTGGATTGGCCGTTTTCGTAATTTTTAAAAACTTTTGATAAAAACAAAATAAAAATTTACATAATATTGAACTTTGCCGACTTGAGAACTTTTGCAATAGCAAAACAATATTGCTGGTATTGACAGAGCCCATACATGTATGTTCCAAAAGAAATAGATGCAACAGCAATGCGCCTATAATTCTATTTGATAAATTCTGCAAAACATCTATTCGACCGCCACCCTTTAATTGAATGCCACCTCTAATAACGCGCACGTTTGACATTGTTTGATCTTAATAGAGCCATAAAAAAGTGATCAGTAGAAAAGAGTCTACAAAATGGTACTAATAATGACAATAATTATAATAATACAAATAATGCTCCAACAACAATTAATTCTTTCATTGCTGCTGTAGTGGTTGCCATGGTTTCAGTGATGGTGTACCGGAGAAGATCGATTATCACAAACATCAGAACTACACTCTAATTCGAAGTCCGTAAGGTCTAAATCTGATCCGTTGTCTTCAGATTCCTCCATAATGTGGTTTACAATCTGTCAAGAAAACTTTCAAGTGTTCTGATGAATGATGAGAATGCTCTTCAGAAACACCGTACGACTTAATAGCAGTAATAGTTATAGCGTATCGAAGCCCGTTTGCTAACTCTAAAAGCCTTTGAGTTTTTCTTTAAAACTTTAAAAGCGAGACTATCAAAATAATTTAATTAATGAATAGTAGTTCATTGTTTAACTCGATCTGATACTTCGACGTAAATGAAAAACAGTTTAACAAAAATGCCGGCGGCATTAATGTCGCTACACCAGAAGAGGAGTGCAAAATATTGAAAACATTCACATCGCTTCTTAAAAGGGTTAAATTTATCTTCCCAAATTCTGATGACCTAGTTGAGAAAAACAGCGCCGCCCTGTATTTGAATGTCACCTCTAATAAAACGCCACTAAATATAGGTATTTTTGCTCTGCATATTACGGTATCTTTTATTCTGTATATTTCCAAAACATCTTCAATTTTACTAAAAAATTTTATATGGCCTTAATAGCTCGCTTCTTCAATGTGACTGGCTATAATCCATCAATAATCCATCTATAATTTATCAATAATCTATCAATAATTTATCAATTTTGGTATCCATGAAAAAAAATATATATTTTTGTTTCTGTAATGTTTAGCAGAATTAGCTATAAAATTCATTCCACAACTTATGACATTGCCTAAGGTAAGAGAATTCATCCTCGTCTTAGAAAGAAGACATATTCACTTTGTACGGGAAAAGCTGGCTACACGGACAGTACGATGGCGGATTGTGAGCTGTATCAGCCAGCATCTGTGGTGTTGGTGGACTTCACAATTTACATTGGTGAAAGAGGAACCTATGGTGGAGGTCTTCGTGTCATTAGTCTCACAGGTGAGTTAATTGTGTTTCAAACTACCTATACTATGAAAACAAATATATACAGGTCAAATTAACAGTTATTTGGCGTTTCAATTTCTTAACCGAGAAGCTATAAGCAAACTTGTTGTATTTTGGAAAGGATGATGAATGCAGTTTGTTGTGCGTAGATTGGGTGGACCCACCAAACGAGACAAAAAAGAGAAATGGCGTCGCCGTGCTAGCTGTAGTAGGCTCCCTCATGGCTTTGGCTACAGCCTTTATGATTCTTACAAGATGGCACTCAGCCAGAGAAGAACAAGAATCCGCCACAAATAAAACTGACTCCTACAACCCTCGCCTAAATCTAGCTCGCTTCATGGTTAGTTTTTTTAATTCAATCATTATATTTCACCGCCTGCTCTAAATATTGCTTTAGCATGCTAGTCGTATTTACAACCAATATTGTTTTTAATGGCAAAATCCCGAAACGTTTGCGATTGTTGCCATTGAATTATCATAAGATTTTATACGGACTTTTCAGATTTCGCGGTGAGGCATATTTTAAAAAGACTTGACAACAAGGCGTCTTCCTTATAAGGTTTGCGATATGACGAATTCTAATAAAATTTCGTGATAAGGCGTAATTTAAATAGTTTTTAAAGATATTTTAATAAAATTTCGCGATAAAGCACAATTGTATAAGATTTCATGATATGATGTATTTTAGTAATCATCCAGAGAGCACACATGTATGTTCTTTGGTCTTGAAAGAACACAATGATACACATATGTGCTCTATCAATTCTAGAAATATTGTATTGCTATTGCAATAAGTCCAAAGTCAGCCAAGTTTAATTTGAATATAAATGTTTGTTTCGTTTTTACGACCAATAATGAAACTACTAAATGGTTGCAGTCTAAAGATCACTCTCCCTACAAAGCTGCCAGCACAGAGATTCCCAGTGGATATCCTCCAAGATTCCTGGTTTGTTCTAACAATAAATCATTGTCTAAAACATCCTTTTCATCCATCAACAAAATCATGTGCAAAAATATAACGATGTGTCAATAATTCCTATACTATATAGTATAATCAACTAAAATAAAGTTACCGGTATATATCATTCTAATCTTGAAAATTTACACTTTTATGCGATGTTACCGTATTGTTTCTAAGTTAAAATCTATTCCTCCTAATTACATAATACTCTCAGGCGAGGAGATCTGCTCCGTATTAATGAAACATTAACCAAAGTTAATAAGTGGGCATTTTTTCTTTCAAGCTATGTGTTAAATCTGTTTAAAGGTTTCTCAAATGTTTGATATTTCTACTTCCTCAAAGCATAGATTCAGTCATTTTTGACAGTTCAAGCACACTTTTGTCTCAAAATAGCAACTAATGAGAAAATATTTACACTAACGCTGCTTAGCGATGATTTTAAAGACGAGTAGATATGAAAAACAGAGAAAGAAGATTCTGAGTTTTAAAATGATACAAAGTTTTTGTATAATTGTCCATTTTTAGGACAAATTTCAACTAGTTCTATATATTTCCGAAAAACTAGATTATCGTAGGCTGTCCTATGCTTTTGCACATGACTGTGCTTGTGCTTATTCATCGCTACACCATTTTCATATCGATTAAAGCGAATATGGACAATGCTTGTAGTCTAAAGATGTGGATGGAGGGTTCTTAACATCCCAACTCTACACGATGCAAAATGAAATGCCAACTTACTCTGAGCAACAGCTTGAAATTCTGAAGGGAAGACTTGAAGAGGTTGATGAAGATGTGCAAGTACCAGAAATAAACATAATGTCGGCGACAAGCAATTCACAGCTCAAGGCCAATGACGACGATGAAGATCTCAGAGTGAACACTCATTCAACAATAGAAGAGCATCTAGATGACGAATCTCTAGACCAATGAAAACTCGATATTCATCGCTCTAGACCAATGAAAACGCGGTATTCATCAGACATCATGGACTATAATGATTGGAGAGAAAGAAGTGCTTAACTGAACACAATGAATGTACACCTAACAGGACCAAGATATCTGTTCTTTCCAAAATGAATCGTATGAGACTTTACTAGACATCTTCAGTGTAACAATAAGCTCAAATATCCTCGCGAACCGTAAGCTTCAATACTCATGTCCACAGACATTACACAAAGTTTTGCCATCTTCTACAAACAAACTTTATACAATAGATATTAAAACTTGTTTGCTACCCCAGCTGTAAGCAATGTATCAAGAGAATTGCAGTAGATGATTAAAGTAAAATGATACAGTGCACACTGTCACCTACATGTCATGATGTTATACAACCCAATTAAACATGTGTGTCTATAGGTCTCAATTTCACAATGTCACCATTTCAAACAACACAATTAAATTTTAAAATTTATTATTGTTTTTGTATATTCAAGTCTAACCAAGTTGATGACAATCCATTGAACAAATCTAAGTCAGTAAAACTAAATTTTCTTGCAGACGAATTCACGAGACCTTGACTGATAGATAACAATCCCTAAAATAATATCTGATAGCAAATTTACCTACGAAGCAGCACTAACCTTTTCCAGGATTTCCTGCTGTCGTTCCTTCTTTATTCTGGCGAGCTCTGCCATCAGCTCAGCAGTGTCATCCTCATCATCTGATGAGTCGGAGTCGCTCCCCTCATCCTATACTCAACGACAATAATAATAACAACTATAACAATAGTCAAACTAAATACAAGATAATTAAAAATATAAATAGCGATTATAATTCTGCACCTCAGAAAGAACAGAAATGATGATGCAACGATAGCTGCGCACAACTATTTGTTGGACACTAGTTTAAAAGACTGCACTGTAAATAATTACTCTGTTTTATATGCTAGGAGTCAACTAGATGAGTCTGCAGAAGCTTCCCAATACAATGCATCCTTTCAAAAAAAAAGGGACAGGAAGATGCAACCACAAATTGTTAGTCTAAGGTTTTCTAAAACTCGCTATACAGAGAATAAACTACTCATGCTTTGAGAACTTTTTAAGATTACAAAAAAACAACCCAAAACCCTAAAACTATATCTTGATTATAGATTACCAACTAAAAATTTCGAGAATTCATGAATGCGTCTGCTCATGAAAATGTAGTGAAAAGATAACTCCAATGAGAGATTGTGATCACAGACCACAGAGTCTAGTTTGTAAATATTAAGAGTTTTATACTCTTGCAAACACTTGGAGATGCCTGACCAGGCCGCTGTTAATACCAAAAATTTACTGAGATACACACATTTGAATCGTAGTGAATAAATAGCATTTGCCGCTGAGGGAATGTTACTGAGTAATAAAGCCTAGCCAAAGTGTTAAATGTCTGTCACACTCGTAATCGGTAAGAAAAAACTCTAGCAAATGTGATTCACAAACTTGGTCTATTGGGTCATCATCGTCAAGGTGTGAGGATGGAGCGTGCTCTATCCGAGCCCGCTTGGATGATGAGGAGCTGTAATCTCTCTCTGTGCGCTTTTCTCTAGCAGCCCGCTCCCTCTCATCCAAGTCCCTTCGAAAATCCCTTCCTTTCAATTCAATGCTGCTGTTCTGGCCATCCTGCCTGCAAACGCAACACTCCGAGTTGATTAACACATAACTGCTGATTAAACCCACAGAATAATATAATCAATGAGCCGGTGTAACCTCATCAATCAATGGACAGGAGAGACAATGGACAGGGGAATAGTAGCAGTACCTGTATTTGAGTTTGGTATGGCCTGGTAGGTCCCTACTGCTGTACTGTTTAGATAATGCGGAAAGATCAGTTTCTCCTTTACCAGATCCTCCTCTTGCTGGTTCAAATGTTGGCCGTGCTGCTGTCGTCATATTATCAGCTTATGGGCTATAATATAATCAGAAGCATTCAAAAACACTGCAGCAAATTAACAAAAAAAGTCATTTTTTAACTAAATACTATCTTATTGTGGCAAATTGCAACCATCTACTCACTCCATATTGCCTTTCTTTTTCAAAGCAATGGCTTAACCTATTAACGAAAAATGACTGCACCATTTGGGTAACGCTGTTAATAAAACAAATAGATTTTTAATACTTTACTTGAAAAGGTGTTTTTTGCTAGAGTCTTATTACAGAAAACTATGGAAAATTAAAGAAAGTTGTATTAAAAACCTACTTCGTGAAATATTGAATAAACTTCATCATTAGAAAAAATAGAAAGCCTAAATTGCATTTGTTTGCCAAAAGTTTGTCTTTTCTTACTTATGGTCTTTACGCTATTAACTCTTGCTTTATTGGAGCCTGGTTATGTATTATCAAAAATACAGCAAACATATTTAGCCATCCCTTTTAATTGAATTAATATTGTTGCTGTGATATGGATTGCATCCAACATTTTCATGTATTTAGGACAACACAATGGTAATCAACAGTTCCAAAAAATTCGCAATATGACCATCACATTTGTTTGAAAAAATAACATACATCTATTTGTGGGTACTCTTTTGCATTAATATGTATGATAGTATTGGCCCTACATATGTTCAGCACTGAACAGTTCATACGACCAACTTATTGACCAATTCGAGCCTGACATTCAAACTCGAGCAAACATTAAAGGACTACCATCATCCGTACATGCCACTAAAAAAGAATACTTTAACAGCTTTCTACCTAGAACCATAAGAGACATTGAAAATCATGCAAATAACCATTCAGCTAAAGCACTATAAACTTATATAGCAAGTTAAGCTTGCACTACTGACTAACATTAAACTCAATCACTCGAAAGCTGAAAACTACTGACAAACTAAATTAAATCATATGAGGCACACCACTTCCACATCAAGTGGTCTAGTGTGAAGACATTTACGAGGTAATATACATATAAACATTTGTGTGTAATGCACCACATGTATAAACTTTTAGTATTAAACAGACTAAAAAGAAAATATGATTAACACGCATTAAATGTGATTAAATGTGCATAAAAATAGCTTAATGTACAAAATCTGAACATATATCAGGATTAGAAAAGTAGGGGTTTTTAAATTAGATTTTTTATTTGAATCTACTTTTTCGATGTTTATTTTTGTTGATACATTTTAGTCCATATGTTTGTAATGAACCAGAATATTTGTTATTTAAACAGAGACTCGATAATATGTCAAACCTATATTCATTAAATTAAAAAATCAAAGAATTGGCTGTGTATTATTATTCAGCTTGGCTAAACCATTTGCTCATTAAATCATTCGTTTAGTCTGTTCAGCATGCCGCTCATTAAATTGTTGTATTTGAATGAAAAGCCAAAAAATTTACGTCAATTTATAACAGTAAATAATTGGTAAATGTAGCTAAACATGTTTGACTTGACAAAGGAAAATAACAATAATGTAGAACGTCGAAAAACTATCATTTACTATTTTTATTTCAAAGGAAACGAACTCGCTGGAGCGACGTTTGTTGAAGCGTCGCAAAAGTGTTTCGCCTTAACGGTAAACAAAGGCGCTTTTGTTACCGGCGACAGAATTTTCGAACGAGCTTAGACTAATACCGAAATATAATGATAGACCGCTCAACTCCTTTTTAATATCTTGCAAGCTTAAATTTGTAAATCGTAATTACGAAAAGTAGTGAGTTACGTTTTACTGGATTATTTCGAACCATTGGTTTGATATGTCTCGGCTTCAGCTATGGCGGAGAACCTAACAAATCAACCACTCCAGCAACAAAGAACATGTTTATGTACAAGTTTTCCTGACTTTGCGGCTGTTTGTCTTTTTATTGACCGCTTTGGAAAGCAATTAGGGCTTCATTCGTTGGATATCAGTAAATTAAAAGAAGGATTTGAAGACAATTCAGCAGGTAAACGATAACACTAGTGGGAGCTTGCTCAATTTTTAAATTATTCTCGATGATTGGATGTAGAACGCAATTGTGTTTATATTATAGATGAAAAAAAGTCTTAGGTTAATTATAGTTTGCAAACTGATTTTACTGATGAGTGCAAATACATGTGACCTCGTATGCATCATAGGTTTATGCTATGTGCTCGTACAACAGGGTAATTTATAATTTCAAATGTATTTTTTGTATTCTTTACTATTTTACTGGAACGTTGTAAGATTGAAATCGTTTTCTAACAAGTTAGTTTTATATGCAGCCATTGTCATTTTTGTTTCAGAAGTATCTGACCTAATTCAAGGCCTTCATCTGTATCTTCTACGACGAATAAAGAAAAATGTTCCAGGTGACAGATGGGAGCGAGAGCTGGTTAAATTCTGCATGTCATACAATCAATGGAATGCTTGGGAACTAGAAGAGCGAGGTTATGGAAAGCTAAAAGTTCAGACCCGACTTTGTATTATCAGGGTATTATGTTAACTCTGCTACATAAATTTGTTGTATGATGAATTCTATTTCTCACTTGAGTACTGTAAGCTCATTTTGTATTTTTTACAGAACTTGCTTGAAGCACAATTTGACAGTAATCTAAAATTCCAAGAAAGGCTTCGCGCAGAGTTACCTGAAGAGGATCTGCGCCAACAATGCTACGGGCGGGATAGTGCAGGATTGTGTTACTGGCTTGTTCAGGTAGGATTGTTATTGTGCAAGTTTAGTACATTTAAATAAAGTGTCATCAGATTTATTTTATTTATTTTAGACATTCTAGATTACGGTCAAAACCAAAATGACATGTTGTGCTTGTCATGCCGTAAACCTAAGATTGAGCTTATATATATAATCATCTGCACATAGTCATGTACGCTTGTAGTGACTAATTGAGTGCTCCAAGATAAATGCGAGTCAAACCTGTCCAGAACTAAAAGTGTTATTGTGGCCATTTTGTTTTTCCAGTATCCTTTTATAAGAATATGTCAGTTATTTTTCCTAGGATGAAAAACTCTCTGTTAACATTTACCAAGAAGAGCAAGATGATACGGATGGAGCTTCTTGGCGGATAGTAGCTAAGTGAGTGAACTTATAATACTACAGTGTCGTATTTAGAGTTGTCAAACCTTGTTTATTATTTATGAGTTGTCCTTTCTTTAAATAACATACACAGTTGGAATTGTCTTTTCATTTTCTGGTGTAAAAAAGTTCATTGTTCAAAGTTGTCTTCTTATGTCCGGATGGAGATAGCTTGGAACTGTGAAGATTAATAGCTATTAACGAGACTTCTCCCATTATAGATGTCATGGTCGCAGTTCTTTGAGTTTTCTGTAGATACCTAGCTCTATCATATACACAATACATATGAAATATCTGCCTGTGATGTTGGTATGCATTGATTGACCTGGTGCAGACAAAGAGTAATGCTAATTTAGGGATCGAGAAGAGATGGAAGTTTTGATTGGCTGTTTGAAGGAGAACAAGCCAATCCCATGTGTGTTAGCTCAAAACTCTGAACGTTGTGATACCCCACTTAGTGTACTCTCCTTAGCAACAGGTAAGAATAAAAAGTCAATGACCAGTGACATGTATTATATATATATATATATATATATATATATATATATATATATATATATATATATATATATATATATATATGGCTGACGCACACATATATATATTTGTATATATATGTATATATATACTTATATACAGTATATATATGCATTTGTGTATATATATATACTGTAAACAAGTACAGTATATATATACTGTACTTGTAAATATATTTATATGTTTGTAAACAAGTACAGTATATATATATACATATACTGTACTTTGGTTACTTTGGTACTGCAAAGCAATATTAACCAAAGTACAGTAGGCGCTCCTATAACGTATACCTCCTATAACGTAAATTCCAGATAACGTAAAAAATTTATGTGACGTTTTTGTTTCCTACTTCATAAGAAATTCCATATAACGTAATGTGTTAAGTTGGGCGAGTTTTAAGAATCGATTTGAATGTTAGTTTATTTTGCCACGCTTGCAGAAAAAAAGCACCGTGCGTTTAACGTAGTATCTATTATATATAACTTTGGCGACATACTAGCTCGTCGTATTAGATCGTTAAATGTGTCGCCAAAAAGGCGAATAGGATAGTTGCGCGATTGTTCATAAATATAAAAGCCATCAGTTGGTGCAGGTGTTACAGTTTCGATCTACCGGTCTTATTGTCACAAGTTGGAGTATCATCAAAAATAATCTTTATCCTAACCTTGACCCCTGGATAGTAATAGACGACGAACAGGTAGAACTGCTTTTTATAGTAAAATGATATTGTTGTTTTGCCTTATTGTACACGTACAAAATATTTGTTCTTAGCTTTACTTTGCTGAATAGACTTTGCTGTTTAGAAAAAATAAGCAAATCGTTGTAAATGACCGCCAAAAATGTGCAGTCCCTATCAACTTTTGTAAATTTACTGCAATCATGGTCTATAAAACCAGTGAGATTAATCATAAAAAAGAGAAAAGTTGTGTTGTTGACGCAAACCAATAATTCTGCAGTTACGGTACAGCCCACAAATTAAAAGATTAAAGTAAAGTCTTTCCTTTTTTGCTTGGCCAACAGGGTGAGTTTGGAAAGATCTTGGAACAGATTAGGCCATTTACATGTATTTTACTGTTATTATAACGTAAGTTCCCTATAACGTAAACATTCCTGGAATGGATTATTTACGTTATAGAAGCGTCCACTGTAATAATCGTTATTTACGTTATAGAAGCGTCCACTGTAATAATCGTTATTTACGTTATAGAAGCGTCCACTGTAATAATCGTCAGACTAAACTTTCATCTTATTTAATTTTACAATGCTCTATCTTAACGTTGAGCACTTCTATGAAAGAGACTAAGTACTGCATCTATAGTGTATGTATTTATATATATAGTGTATTTATGTATATATAAAGTGTATATAGTGTATGTATGTATATATATAGTGTATGTATGTATATATAGTGTATGTATGTATATATAAAGTGTATATAGTGTATGTATGTATATATAAAATGTATATAGTGTATGTGTGTATATATATCTCTGAAATATGGGCTATTGGCATGTTTTTAGAGCAACTAAAAATATGAGATTTCACACCTGTTGTTTTTAGAATATATAATTAGGTGTGATAAAAGCAGATGGAATATTGAACAATTATTATTTTTTGCTAGCTTTAGAGTTAGCAATAGTTATATAATATTGCTTGTTTTGACAGACAACGACGGCCAAAAGACTTCAATTTTATAGCAATCGACGCAATCGTGTATATGAAAACTTAGGTGGAATGACAACACACCCATAACTATATTAGTGATAAGATTTGCTATTGTGACGAATATTAGGTTATTGTAATTGTGGCTCTCTAACAGCCTTGACCTAAGGCGTTACAGCTTCAATTTAGTCGAGAAGATGGTTAGATACGCAACTGTAAGGTCGAGACTGGTATTGCTATTGACTTTTGTTCCTGCATTACTTGCTGGAAACTCTATGCACAAGTGTGCCAAGCAATTATAAATTATTTTTTTAGGAAATTGTTTTTGATTTAAACGTTACTGGCAACACAAATTTTTTATTGCATTAGCAGCAGCAAAGGTTTCAATAATATTATTATTTTTGTGTAATTTCAACCAAATCACTGCACCAGGTTTTATTAACATTTTCAAGTCGTAAAAATGGACAAAGATTTACGTTAATTGCAAAATATCCACCAAAAACAGCAACGAGGCTAAATATTTGTATTCTGAAATAAATTTTCTAAAAATTCTCCATTTAAAATCCGTTATAATAAAAGCTTGGCATACGTTGATAGGTTTTAAACAGTTGACTTTCAAAAATTGCTAATTTTTACAAACGTGTTTTGATATTTTTTATTTGTGTGGAAGAAACTTCCTGCTAGCACACACAAGCCCATTATTGTAGTTCCGTAATCACTGCTCGAAAGTCGATACAGGATATCTAAATGCGGGGCAGCCTTTCTCAGTATTGAGGAATCTACGTCGACCTTGCGTTATAATTACCGTAAAACCGCTAAATGAACGCCATAGCGCACTATTTTTCAACCCTTCGATAGTGACAGTCAATTGAAGACAACGTTCAAATAAAGGCTGGGAAAATAAATTTAAGCCCATTTGATTTGAGGAGATTATAAAGTTGCCGTAAAACCTCTAGTTGAACGTCGCCTCTATTTGAACGAAAGAAAGGTTGAAAAATAGACCACCACTCTCCAATTGAATGCGCTTCCATTTGACCACCACTTTGACATTATTTGACCTTTCCGAGCCCATATTATCAACTGATCAGTAGAAAAGTGTACAAAAAATCGTATTACTAATGAATCGTTTATCTTAATAGCAGTTGAATATCTCATTGTCCAATTCCAATGCTTTTCGTTTTTTTCGTTAAAATTTTGAAAGCAACACCGTAGCAATAATCAATAACGGTCTCAGGCTAGTAGTAGCTCTCTGTTTAATGCGGTCTTTCTACTTCGAATTAGCCTACATATAGTGTATATATATAGATAAAAAAAACGGCTTAAATTTGCGATGGTAGATGGGAATTGGAAAGCAACGCCATAGAAATAACTACTATCTCAGACTAATAGTAGTTCCTCGTTTATCGCGGTCCTAATACTTCGAAGGACATGCATATAAAAACCGGTTCGCAGTTTTGGACCAAAGGTTATACGTCTAAAGGTAAACTTTTAGCACTGCAACAGTGCTAAATGCAGCACGTGAAAGCTTTGCTCTGCCGAAAAATAGTTTGGATGCTAATATCGACTGGTTCAGCAGTGCAGAAGAAGAATTGAAGCCAGAAGATATTGTGGAAGGTATTGGACAACTAGAAGATGTTCATTACATCAAAGCAACAATCAGAACGCAGCTATCCGAGCAAACAATGGAAAGATTTTTTTTGTTTTAAAAACGTTAATTTTTGTTTCTGCATGTAATATAAGTGTGTTTCGTTTATGTCACTTGTTCATGAATATATATTTGTATCATTTGATAAACTAGAAATTCCACTGTCATACAGCCCACGACCAAAGTGATACTGGAAAAAATAAAGGGTACTGATGGTTGAGAAATGCAATATTAGCAGTCAAATAGGATAACTGCAATGGTAGCTGTAATGTACTAGGTGTGGGTGTTATTATATACAACAAATAGCAATAATGAAAGGAAAAGATTATATGTTTATATCTCTCCTCCTGCAAAAAGAGAAATGCAATATTGGCCAATATTAGAAGTAAAATGCACTGATATTATTAGAATAACCAATATTATTTATATAGTAATAATATAAAACCAATGCACAATTTTTTTTACATTTCAAAACGGCATAGCTAACAATATCACGAAGTTGTGATATTTATATAGATTTTTAGAAAATCTGTACTACGTAGTCATTGTTCTGTAGTCATCCAAACTTATAATTAATTATTGTAATAGCCTCATAAGAAACGTTAAAAAAATATCATCGTCATTTGCTTTACTTACACTGCGTTGGACATCAGTTAGAATGCGAAAGTATTCAAATGTGTCGGCAAATGAAAATTAAAAAATTGAAATCAGCAAAAATGAAACGATTTCTGTACTCCTATGTTAATTGCCGAAACCTTCGGCAATTCGACAATGCTATAGACTGGTGAAAAGTGCACGTTATTTTTTCGTGAAATGCGCAAGACTTTATCGTTCTATTATCTGTCGTTCGGCGTTTCAATTTCTGGTCGTAACTTTTATTAAACCAAGCTTTTCAAGCGTTTTGTGGCGATTTTCGTCCAAATTAATCTGTCTATTTGTGTATAATCCGATCAGATGGGTTAGTTTTAGGAATTTGTGGTAACCCTTCAAAGGCTTGGTAACATATTTAAATAGGTTTAAATGTGTTTTGTATTGTTATTATACTTTAACGACTTTACAAAACGATGCTTAAATTTGTCGATGAAATTTCTTGGCGAGGGTTCGTCTCATTGTTGATGAATAATTTTTGTAAGTTGTGTGCACATGCATTTATCATAAAAACTCCCGCACTTCGCTCCGCTCGTTTGGTCATGGAATTGTTGTTGTATAACTTATATATATGCAGGTTTATAGCATGTTATTTAATAGCATTTTGCGGCTATCTTAAAGATGTAGTTGCGTCAAATTTAAGTTGATCTTAAAAGAAAGCATTTTTTTTCTATATCAGTTGATATGTTGTTTGTTGTGTTACGCGATCGCATTGCCAAGATATTTGAAGATTAAAACCAAAAAAATCTGATCGCCGTAAAAACGCTCAGGCCACCAAAACGTGCCCAGACTTGCCCAAAATGATGTCACACGTTAGGCAACCTGTCTCTATCTCTCGTATTCACATCGGGTTTTTGCGATAAAAGTCTAGTCTTACGCGGCTCTATTGGCATATATCTTAATTTGTATTTGCTCATGTTGGCTAGAATAAAATTTTAAATCCTGCTACAGATGCATTATTATGAATGTTTCAAAGGCCTCAAATAACGAAAATTGAAAATTTGTTCTACTCACTTTCTCCAAATGTTGTGTAAACATTTGGGTACCGACTACCAATTCTACCGGTCTACGGTAAATCTGTCAAGTCACTTATGTAGAATGCGGTCTTTGTATCAGCACAGTTCAGCAGCTACCCATACTAACGATATACAGCCTCCCATAAGCCCCGCCTACATTATGTCGCCTATCGTTGGGGCGGAGCTGTATATCATTGCCTACACCGTCTACGTACTAGTTTCTTACTAGTAGTATTCTTACCGAATACTACCTAAGTGAAATAAGCAAGCCACGTCTTTAAAAAGAATATAGACAGGGATAGAGTTTTAAGGATAAGAAGTCTGCTGCAAACTGGATTTGAACTCACATTCTCCAGTTTTGCGGACATCCATATACCATATCAAATTCACTACAATATTCTGCAAATCATGTTTTGCATTATCTTCAACAATATTATTTTATTATATAAATTTTACAAGCAAAAATATTTTAATCTCGGCATAAAGCTTTTATTAAAAATATTCATCAAGTCGTGGCCACTCACATAGTATTAGCTGATACAATAAGACAAATTCATCTACTGCAACAAACTCAAACAAAACATCATGGCTTATGCAGCACGCATTCAAGTCTCTCTTTCCCCTTTATGGCAGTTTCCACACTGACAAAGCTTCTTCGGCTGGTGGGACGACATAAACATTCTGTAATCAGTAAAACAAATGCAAAAAATATGTCATTCATAGATATGTCATTCTAAAGCGTATCTATTGACAGCTTCCAAATTGGGAGTTGGATTGCAAGTTGAATTGGAGATTGCGAGTGTAATTTTAAAAAAACGAATAAACATTTAATAAAGGCACAAGTACGCCAAGCCAACGATTCGAAGCTTTGGTTCTGGAGATTAAAGATTTGCAATGATCAATCGATTTTACCCACTTCCTACGAGTGAAAATAATTTGTAATCATGACTCTAATTTACCAAAGAAAATTCGAAAAAAAATTTATAGCTAGGTAAAACGGCAGATAAGCTATGAAACGATGATTGGAGATAGCAAAGAGTTATCATTTTATTAATTGGTATATGTATTTTTGACTAAAAAAATATTACATTTACTTAGGTATAGAAGACTCTAAGTTAATTTACCTCCATTCTGTCTTCCTCTGCAGCAAAACGCTGCTGACGCCTGTCAGCTTTGACCATAGGCTATCTACTCCAATCTTTTACTAAAAGTTGCTCAGATAACTTTGAGTAGCGGTCGCTCGAACTTGAAGCCATTTTAAAACTATGTATAACTTAGTAATTGTTGAAACGCGTTGAATCAGTAACTATGAGAATGAATTATCTAATTACGAGAATCTTCGAGATCACAGACAACGCGTTTTACGAGTGATAACATTTATGACGGCCTATATAAAAATTTCGCGCGCATGATTGGCTAACGAAGCGACCTCATATTTATTGCTCGTGGTTTCGTTTCAGATACCTTGCTTGTGACGTCACGAAAAAGGCACCCGCTGGAACGTGAGCTTTTTAAAAGAGGGCCTCATTCAAACGCATATATCTCTGGACAGGGTCGGTCTACAAAGACAAAAATGGCATCAAATTGTAGCTGATGTTTTAGCCTTTAATGGGTCTTAATTTCATTAAATTGAATTTTTTGACGCAACTACATCTTTAACACGACTTACAATGGATCGATGCTCATAGCTCCACTTCTACTGCACATAAAAAGCTAGTTTTGGCTGCAAACTGTAGCAAGCATATCAGTGAGTGCAATGATCTTTTATGCAAGATTGCTAAATATAGATTTAAAATAAAAATATGTCTTCAACTTTAAAAATGAAATAAAAATTGAAAATGCCAACAAATTGCAAAGAAGGACACAGGCTATAATATCATCGCAGGTCAATTGCAAGCAATACATATCAACTTGTAGAGATATTTCTCTATTTCTTGATGCACATTTATTAAGAGATATTTGACAAGTTAGAGGTAAGTTAGCATATTTATTGCATTCAAAATGTTTAATATCTGTCCACTGGAAAAAAGAGTGCAAAATATAGGTTACACTCGCTTCGCCCGCAATAGGGCTAAATTTATTTTGCGAAAATTCTGACGAGCTATTTAAAAATAGACCGCCAGCCTCTATTTGAACACCACCTCCAATTGACCGCCACCATAGAGGAGAGGTTGAAAAATAGAGCACCATGGCGTTCAATTAGAGGTTTTACAGTAGTTTAAATTTGAGATGCGCGAGTGGAACTGTAGCCTCTGTAATACATGTAGGTAAGAAGATTAGGAGGTTATAAGGGTACATTACAACCTACTCTAACAGAAACTACAAGTAGTTTAAACTAATTTCCACGTTTATCTTTAGTTCTACATTTTTTACACTTTATTTCAATTTTTGTCAGACTTTTCACTTATAAAACTGCTTTTGAGAAACTTAGAGTGTTTTATGTTGGAAATCACTTCATACTCAAATTTTACATTTTATGTTATAAAAATTCACATGTTGATGTGATCATAAGCGGAGTTTTGGCTGTGCATGTGTTAAACTTGCGTTTTTTCCGACTTGTAATTCAATATCTCAAGCTGATGGATTGTATGCAAAGTGTAGCCAAGGTTGTTGTTGAGATAATTAATCTAATGGTACTTTTCATGGTTGGATCAGGAAAAACCTGTAAACTATATATATGTATTTAGTGTAAAGAGATATGATTAACTTTCAAAGATAACACAGTTTCTTCTAGTGAATGTAGTCAGTCTTTAAAATCTATTAGTTTGTGATATTAATTAATTACTGGTTAACATATTTATTGTTTCCTAGGAGCTGCTGCTTTCAATCTCTCTCGTGCAGCCACGCCTACCAAATTTGCGCTAGACAGATCTACACCTGTGAAGGCACAACTCTCAGGTGTTCCAACAGTAAAAACAGAGCTTAGCGAAGATGAGGCTGACTCTGTGAAAAAGGCTAGTTTGACAGGAGAATCTGATGTAAAACAGGAAACAAAAGATGACATTCAAAATTCTAATGATGAAAAATTGAGTGCCGACATGAAGGAAGAGCAGGTAGCTGAGCAAAAGAGCGCAGACGGGATGGTGAACTCACCATTTAAGGGTGCCTTGAAGGATGAGACAACTGACTGTGTTGTCAACACAAGCAAACAGGTAACCTGTGAAATCAAAATTTTCAAGGTCGCTTGTTTGCATTTACTATTATAAAATAGTGGTATTACTGGTGTGCTTAGGGTGAAGGCGAATGTTTTTCTGCAATAAACTTACGACAAAGATTTGGTGTCACTTCCAAAAGTTGAGAAAATTGCGACTGGTCAACATTGTAATAACAGATTAACATTGTAATAACAGATTAACATTGTAATTTGCGAAGTGTTGTATATCCTTTTGTGTGCATTTTTTGAAGCCGTTTTGTCATTCATTTGTCGGACGGTAAATCGTATGCGTTGTTTCACAGCAACGAAATGTTTCGTTTGCTCTAATGAAGTATCAATTTTTTCAAACAAAGATTATATATAAATGTTAGTACAAACTTTAATTTTATCCGTATAAGGCACAAGTAGTACCGGTACTGATATGGTGGAAAATAATATTATATTTATCTTAATACCTTTACAATATTTACTACAATAAGGCCCTTGTCTGTATGTGTCTGTATGCGTCTGTATGCGTCTGTCCGTCCATCTGGGTCAAACCAATGTTAGAGGTTGGGATAAAAGATTATATCGCAGGAATTCGAACTCGTGACATCTAGCTTAGCAAACAGACACTCTAATCCCTGCGCCTATCAATTGCCGTTTGGAATTTCTCAATATTTGTGTAGATACTATTCTGTGTGATTTGTCCGCACACCTAATGATCTTTCATAGCCCTTTAGACTACAAGGGTACTAGTAATATATATAAATAGTATAATAATGTAACACGAAGGAGTTTCGGACCTCAAATAATTAGTTCAAGGTTTTTAGAAAACCAATTATAGACAGTTAGGAGATAGTTTAGATATAATTGTACTTCAGTATTAGTGCTTTCACAAAGTTTAAAAAATTTCTGAGAGTTTCCAATTGGCCTAAATAATTTATGAAGGCCAAAATAGTTGTAAGGGTGTTGCAAAGTAGAATCGGGAAGTTTTACTTTGCAGCACCCGTACAACTCGCAGAATCCATCAATTTTGACTCAGTAAAATACGTAGAGACAAACTCAACGTTCTACATTCCTCAGCTTGCCATTGTTTTACCTACTTTAAAACAAATTTTTGAAAGCAACTTTTGAAGTTCATACAAGTCAAAAAGAAACTTGCTAAAGCTGGCTTTCACGGTACCAACTGTGTATGGCGAACTTAGAATGTGTGCCTCGGTTTTCTTTGTCTGATTAGTGTTGGTGTAGCACTGTTGGTGTAGCACTCCAACCAAAGAAAAATATTACATAATGTTTCTCTTTGGTTTGGAGATTTCCTTAACAGACATTATCCAAGTTGTTGCTTGATAAATACTGATATCTCTTTGTTGCGGCTGTATTTGCGCAAGGACCTTAAAGTTTGTCTTGACGGTGGTAGGTAGGTAGGTAGGTAGGTAGGTGAAGCCCCTTGTATTGACCCAGTCTAAGTTCAGAGGCTATATTATTGCAACTTAGGGCTCTTTATTGATCTGACAGGCGAGCGACAATGAAGAGATAGCCCATGATGCCAGGATACCATTTACATATTCTGCAACAGACCTTAGTCTTATGTCCGTAGCCTCAGATCAGACTCCCACAGCAAAGGGGGCTTCTGACCAATGTTTTGAGACAGACAGTGAAGACAACCTACCTCTTAGCCAGCTCAAAAAGTCACTTGTCCTCATGAACCAGACTCGCTGCTCTCTGATGAAGGTACATTTGCACTTCAGGCATTGACTGCTGCCTAAATGCCAGGGTTGTGTGCTCATTTATCTACCCTCAGGCTATGTGTAGGTTTATCCACTCTGGGTGCTATGTTAATGCATATACCTGCAGGCTATATGTTGATTTATATGCTATATGCTGATGCATGTACCCTAGACTGTGGATTCATGTGTCTGTTCTCCTCAGTTCCTATGTTGTATATATCTACGTTCAAGCTATTGGATAATGTATCTGCCCTCAGGCTAAAAAGAAACATGAAAAGAAGAAATGGAAGGAGATGATGAAGAAGAAACAGAAAAGACGCAAGAAGGGTCAAAAACAGGAAGCGGCAGTCGACTCGCCCAAATCCAGTCACCGATCAAGTGGTCGGCAGCGCAAACCTGTTTTTCAAGACCTGCAAGTAAGTTTCTTGTTAGTTGTCTTCTCACTTACTGCTGACCACTTAGCATTCATTTCCTTGTTTACCTGCACAGTGTACAAATGGATATGGTAAATGCTGCCATGG
Organism: Watersipora subatra; assembly: GCF_963576615.1. Lineage (NCBI taxonomy): Eukaryota > Metazoa > Bryozoa > Gymnolaemata > Cheilostomatida > Watersiporidae > Watersipora > Watersipora subatra. The sequence goes on from NC_088717.1 coordinate 14,364,759, forward strand.
AGTTCCATTATAAACCATGATAGCAGCATTCATCTTACAAATCCAAAAGTAAATATAATACAAACAAATACTATTAAAATGTTCTATATTAGCTAATTTGGGTATTCAAGGGATGATGGCATAGAAGTGTTGAAGTTCAACGTAATTATTACCTGTCTATGAGGAACAGGGGATACCTGTGGATTTAAACGCGATTGTGTCTTACAGAGAGTCAAGCAGGTGTCTATATTTTTGTACGGTTGATGTTTGCGTGCGTGACTCTTTTAGACAGTCTATGTGGAGGTGCTGGCGCCGTTCATTGGTCAATTATATTCGTTTGCCTATTAAATGGTCCAGACAGAGAGTCTGGCTGTTTTTGATAGGTTTTGTGCGCCGCTTGAGATGACTGACTGCAAATGCAATATGAAAATTCAAAAGGTAGCATTTGAACCATGGAACTTGTGTTTTTGATCATAAACAACAAGGACACTCGTGGCATTGAAGCTACTCCCGGCTTCGAGTATTGCCTGTATCACTATGTGTTGTATGATAATATTGAAATTTATTGCTTTGGTGTATATGACGGAGAGTTTAGTAGTTTTAAAAAACTTGTTAAATCTCGCTGATGGTTGTTGATTAAACCATTTCATAACTCAAAGATATAATTAGTTGTGAATATTTCCCCTAATTTTTCTTCTTCTCACGACCTTAAACTGATTTTTAAAATCATTTTGCTGCTCGCTGCCTCAAGCTGCATGAGAGGTCATAAATGACCTAAAGTTGGACTCATCAAAAAATCTGGTGATTTTAGATTACATATCATAATTTGTTTGCAAGTCTTCAATACGGATTTTCTGTTGAAATGAATTTTTTACAGTTCAACTGCAGCCAATTAACAAATTTTGTCAATGTCTTAGAAATCTATTGATTAGCACAGATTTGTGGCTATATAAAACACTATTATTGTTTATTGGATGGCAGAGGCATGTAACCTGCAGTGGTCATTCAGGTGAGTAGTTCGTAGTGGTCAGAGCTTATTGAAAAATAGACAAGTGTTTGCATCACTGCCTTACTGTATGTAAATTTCATGGATTTAGTTCTTTCAAGGGAAATCATAGTAGAATAGTTAAATGGTCTTTCATCTAGGGCTAAGAGGTATTAGCCATGGAAGGGTTTCTCCCTCGTTGCTCTAAATGTACTCCATGATTCCTGACATTTTCCTAACAGTGAACATTGGAGGAGGCTCGGTACCTTATGAATATAACCTTGTGATTATTGGCAGGCTTATTGTTAAAGTATTCCTTCTCAATCATAATAGGGGAATTCTCAACCCTGATAGTTTGTAGCGTAAAATACTTTGCAGGACAACACAAAAAGTTGTTTTCTCTTTTTGCTAATGTTCGCTAGGATAAAAGAAAACCCCATTCTTAGCAAGCACGAAATCAATTATTCATTATATAGTCAGATATAATATTAGTCATTATGTTATTTATTCCCATATTGTTATCTATGTCTTTTAATCATTGTAATCAGTTAGTTGAAGTTGTCAACTCTCTTTAAATTACCTGCAGATTGAAGAGTTGAGGTTGATCCATAGGTTGAGAGGTCGGGGTAGTAATAGAGATATGTGGTGATAGGCTACTATAATAAAGGAAGTCAAGTCTGAACTCACTTGGTTTATCTTATTATTATTATTATTGTATTTGTTTACATTTCATTTCCAATTTCCTTTTCACCACCTCTTATGAAACTGTTTTGTTTTAAGAAACTTCCACCATCACATGTCAGAAATGATTAGACTGTAAAGCCACATGCTTGTTCCTAGTTTATGATGTACATTTTTTGTATGTTTGGAAATTTGAACATTGGAAACCTCTACTTACAATCTCAGGAGAATTTAAGTAGAAGTTTGATTGAGTACCACTTAAATGTTTCCCAATATGTCAGTTAAGAGTTTGCCAACACTCAGACTATAGATGCTTCAATTTAACTGCAGATTGAAGATGACAGCAGTGATTCATCCCTGTCTGGCGCAGAATACCCGATGAAAAAAGGTCGTAATGCTATGAGGCAGGCAAAACGCTCGGGAGTCGTTCATCTGATGACGAATGAAGACCTTAGCAGTGAGGTACTTAGCTAATGTTGTCTGTAGGAGAAAAAGTATTCAATAAACATGTTTAAGTGAATAATATTTCGTCAAGGTTATTTCGTGTGACATCATAACAATAGACCTTTAAATAGGCCCAACATTAATGCAAGGCAAAAGTTGAATAAATCTTTGGTAAGAAATGTATTTGGATACCAAAAATTATTGCAAAACAACACTGCAAAAAGATTTGCTTACAGAAATTACCACGTTAAAACTTTTAAACAATATCTTATAAACCATTAAAAAACATTTAAAATACATTTAGGTATGGTACTTGAAATGGGAATTTGTCTAATCTTTTAATGTACATGTAGCATAAAAAGAGCAGACAACTTGTATCATTGCTTTCCGAATTTTGGTGAACGCCTGTGTGAATCCATCCAAATGGTTTAAAAACAAGCTACAAATTTTCTGGTGCCTTGGATCTCTATGCCTTGCTAGTTGACTTTATCGTTTTGTTTACATCTTCGAATCATATTTTATGCAATGATAATTCCAAATTAACGCGAACTGAAACAATAATATTGGGATAATAAGGAATATGTTCAAACTTTGGGTTTGAGCAATTTATTTGGCTTTAGAATTGAAAATAAAAAATCATGTGGTCTCTTTCATGTTGTTATTCTGAATTTATTCTGTTGAGTACAACACAATTTGTGTAAGACAGAACTCTCTCTATCAAATAGAAACATTGTTATTGTTGTTTGGACACATTTTCAAAGAGCTGATTGTTTTCTGAAGTAACAATTAAATGCAGATTTTGATATCTTTGTACTTGCCAAGACAGTCCCTGGTTAGGTTAAGCTTATAGATACATGGTAAGTCCCAAACATCAGCGGTTGTTTTATCAGAAGGTTCTATCAGAAGGGAACAGAAATTGGGATGCCTATGTGTCTGCCATTGTATGCAACGGTGACTGATTTCAGTTATGTATGTTTTTTAACCAATTGTGAAGTAGATATGTAGTTGGTGTTGTTCATTTACAGGTGGACAATGATGATACTCCATGCACATCATGCAAAAAGTACAATCAACCTCATCTCATGCTGCTGTGTGACAAATGTGATGCTGGCTGGCATACAGGTTGTGTCAAGCCACCTCTCTTTTACATTCCAGATGGGGAGTGGCACTGCCCCAATTGTGAGCATGTAAGTATATATCTTCAGTTGTATGTGTTACTGTGAGCTGCGAGGAAGGTTTGTATCTCCTGTCCGCGACTACTAGTTCTGCAATCTCAGTAGATCAAGGCCTACCATATGCTCTGGAGTTTATTTGCTATCAGGTGGGGTGGGCGCACCCGGGACTTTAACTTTACTATCTTCATATATAATCAGTCTTGTCATCTGATTCATCATGTTATCCAATCTATCCCTCCATCTGTAGTTATTGATATTCCGTGTCTTGATGGATTTGAACTCACCACAAATGAACTCACAAGGTTCTTATTCGGGCACTCTACCACTGAGCTACAACACCATATTGATCAATGATGTTATCATATAGCGTATGACACGCTAATTATTTTAGCATTGCACCCATGCGTTACGATTTCCCTGTTAAAAAATAATTTTCGTAAGGTTTAATCACTATGTCTGGGATCAAGGCCAATTCTTCTCACACGGACAATTATATTATCTTCGTGGGAAGAGCCTCGACATTCTCTTTCCGTTCGGTCAAACAAAGACAGTACAATATCTCATTTTTACATTTGTACCGGTATCGAGAGGTACCAGTATCGTCACATTCAAAGTTTTGATGGATAGCTTCCGGTGGAACAGTAACCTTTTTTATACACACACTTCTATGCAAGAATTGTTATTATTAATTCAACATATTCGGGATTTTTATTTTTTTTTCTCAGTTTGTATTTATTGTATCATTACCGAATCACCTTTTATTATAATCATAGCAAAACCGACATAATTTAGCTATTACTTGTTAATTATTTCACTTTTAAATCTAAACTTTTTTATAGTTGTTTTATTTTTTTTAATTTATTCGACCTGCACGAAACATTTTCCTCAGGATATGAAGTGTGTAAGTTACAGTTGTTTGACAAAGTTTGAAAACCTTTACAGTTGTTTTAATTTCTCTTAATTTATTTAAACTACACAAAACACTTTTCTCATGATATGTAGTTTAAAAGTTAGAGTGACAAATTTTGTTAAATAGAAATAAAAAATTTTAATTCCCGAGAATTCGGCTAGTCAAATCATATGTCTCAATAGTCTAAGTGAACTCTCAGTCTAATGAACGTCTGTACCTTGGTAGTTGCTGCTGATCGAGAAGCTCGAAGCAGACTTGGAGAGGATAGACGGGCTGATAAAGGAGAAAGAAGCTCGAATGAAAAAGCTAGAGCGACAAGAGAAGTATGCTCTATCCAATGGTATCAACCCTTCCAATATTATCACTGAATTCAACTCGGCGGATAGAGTAAGTGCAGACTGTTTCTCGCCTCGCAATTCTCCTGCCGCTTGCTACTGGCTCAGCTCAGAATCGCCATCACTCCATCCGTGGCTTTAGCTTGTTTACTTCCTTCTAGCATTTTCAAATTATCAGATCTTCAGATGATCTGTGCACTAAGTGTCGATAGTGTCTATATGGGTCATATATATATGGGTCATACTGGGGTCTATATGGGTCATACTCGGGAACAACAAGGATAATAATAACAAGAATAATATGCTTAAAATCTGTACAATGCCATGTTTAGCATGTGTACCATATCCTGTTCAGAATGCTATCAAGCCGTGTTTAGCATGTGTACCATATCCTGTTCAGCATGGGTATCAAGCCGTGTTTAGCATGTGTACCATATCCTGTTCAGAATGGGTATCAAGCCGTGTTTAGCATGTGTACCATATCCTGTTCAGAATGGGTATCAAGCCGTGTTTAGCATGTGTATTAAGTTGTGTTTAGCATGTGTACCAAGTTGTGTTTAGCATGTGTACCAAGTTGTGTTTAGCATGTGTACCTTGTCATGTTTACTAAATGAACTGTGTCATGTTTAGTTCATGTACCAAGTCACGTTTAACATGTGTTCTACATCAGGCTTAGCGTGTACACCAAGTCATGTTTAGCATTTGTACCTAGTCATCTTTGTATGCTTCCAAAATAAAATGATAAGCAAAAAGTTACGTTATAGACCTTTATTTGCCCTGTAGCATCTAGCATGCTCTAAGACATTTGTCTCAATGTTTTGTAGCCCGCTCGAGAAAGGAAAAGCAAGAAACTAGATGAATACGCATATGACAGCGAGGACGATTATGAGGAGGTGACAATGAAGAGGTCATGTCGCAAACGAACTAAGGTCAATTATACATTTGAGCAGTATGAGGCCGTCATGAACAACGCTATCTCCAAAGATGACTGTGATGATGATCCTACAATACTGGCTGGTATGTGAAGATATGTAGTCATTTAGTTGGCGTTTTATTGTGGCTCGTTGGTTGCGCCAGATGATATGGTTAAAGGTTGATTTGCAACAAAATTCATATTATAGTTATTTGGAATCAAAAGATTCACCATGTCTTACTCTGCTGTGTTGTAGGTGCAAAATATGTGGGAATGTGATTACAACCTTTTAAAAGCTCAAAAACCAAAAGCCGCCGTAGATTGGAATCAGTTTATTTCTCTGACGTTGTCATTACATTTGATTATTGTTTTGTCACGTGATGTTCTCGCGTGAATTGAAAGGCCAATAAAAGGTTCAATATAAAACTTCTTGTAGCACTAGTTTATGACAAACACTTCGGGTTTTACCGAAGACCCTGTATCAAATATAGATGCTCGCTACTTTACAGTTTTGTTTCGACTTGGTTTAATCATCTAGTCGTAATCTGATCATGTGGCCCAATACTTCGCAAATAATTTCTGCAGCGATTTTCGATTATCACAAGTGACCAACAGGCTCATCATGATTATCAGACAATGATATGTACGCTTTCGAGCCAAGGTTAAAAAATTAAACAAATTTTTACGGTAAGTTATAAGATATCAGTGCTGAAAATGACAGCATTACAATGACGATAAAACAGATGCGTAAGAACAATAGACATGGTTTTATTGAATGCGTGAAGTAAATTTGTGAAAATATTCCGACGAATGAGGTTGCGTGAAAGTGTAAACAAAAGCCATCTTGTACAACTACGTCCCATTTAAGCCGTTTTGGTTAGAGATTCTAATCTATGGCGGTTTTGTGATGAATTAACTGTTCGTTTTTGAGCTTTGAGGAGCTTGTAATCACATTTCCGCATATTTTGCTCCTACAAGACAACAGAGTAAGACATGGTGAATCTATCAAATAACTGTAATGTGAATTTTGTTGCAAGTCAACCTTTGAGGATTCAGACAATTTGACTTTTTTTTTAAACAACAAATCAAACCCGCTGACTCTCAACCTGTTGACTTCACCTGCTGACCTCACCCTGATAACCCAATTTACTGCCTTTAACCTACCGACCCCACCCTACTGACCTCCACCTTTCTAACCTCCACCTTACTGACCTCCACCCTACTGAGCCCACCCTACTGACCTCCGCCCTACTGACCTCCACCCTACTGATCTCGTAATGCTCACCTTATATCACTAACTCTTCTCTGCTGATTTTACCCTATCGTGATCATTTTGGACCAACACCACACGCTTCACTTTGTGATGGTCTGTGCCCATCACAAAGTGAAGTTATTATGAAAATAATCTCTGTCAGTAAATTTTGAAAATGTTTTAGCGATACAAAGTTTTTTTTATGGATTTTACTGCACAGGGTAGCACTGTCACCCTTTCTTTAGATCACCAGTGATACTGTGGATAATATTTCGCAAATATTGTTAGCAAAGAGCATTTGAGCCAAAATAGCTGTTTTACGAGATGATTTTGTATGCATCCACTTGTCTTTGTTTTAAATATCATATCTTTAATATTATTAGATAAATGCTAGCTATGGTCAAGTTGAATAACTTGACAACCATTTACCATGGTTTACACTATTCGTATTATCGTTTGCTATTGATCTGTTTTTTATAAAATATCAAGTGCAGGAATATGTATGTGTAAACTCTGTCAAACCTTACTCTCTCAAAGTTAATCATATTAACTCCGAGTTGATAAAGTAGAAAGGTAGCTTCAAATCTGTGGTTACAAATCAAATACTTTGGTCAGTGATGCTAGTTCAGACTCGCTAGCTAACAGCTATGTGTATTCAGACTTATGCAGATGATGCAACTTCTTAGCTTTGGTTCTAGCAGTAACATTGTGTGGGTTCTGCTACAGGCACTAACTCCTCTTTAGTCTCGGCTTCCAAGGTTACAAAATCGTCGGGCCAATCCAGACCTCCCCCGGGTCAGTCAAGAGGCAAGGACATCAGTAATCTGTTAGATGGCACAAAATTTTCTATTATGAGTGATGAGGAGGTGGATGAAGAATTGGACAGCAGCAGGGAGGAGGTGATACAACGAGAAAAGGAAAATATTTCTGTGACCTCCAAAGGATCAATAGGTGCCAGGAAACGCAAAAGACCAAGCAAGTGAGTGGCTCCCATCGTGTTTTATTAATGAAGTTACTAAGTAATGTTTTATGCGTTTATGCTAAAGCTAAATGCAGATTCTAGACTATTGTGCAATACTTTATATCAACTTATATAGCGGAAAGTGCAATATTTCTTCACTAACTAAAATTGGGAACTTTATTATTGGATAACATTTGCATATTTTATTAAAACTGCACGTCCGGTGAGCTGTGTGATGTCATCAAGCGAGCCGATAAAGCACAAGGAATAATGGCTATGGAATGGATGGCTAGTGATTAGCTCAGGTGGTAGTGTGCTAAGCTGCTAATTTGAATGTTTTGGGTTCAAATCCCATTCAATGGATTATCCTTTTTCTACCTCCGACTGTGGCTTTAGATGGACAGACCGACACGGCTCTTATTATAGTCCTGATTGGTGGTTATGCTTTGCTGATGTTTCACAATATTGCAACAGTGAAATGTCATGGTTTGTAAATACTCAACTATGGAATTTTGCACGGGAAAACGGCCCTTCGTTTTAATCAATAATTGCAGTTTAGGGTAGTTGGCAATCACGAACAAAATTTTATATGGAAGCGAACTCTGCAATTTTTAGTGTACTCATTCTATAAAAACTAGTACACTGTTAGTCTAGTGCGCCATGAGAGATCATCAGGTGTAATAACTATTCGTATAATTATTCACAATTATCGGTGAGCAATTGAGTGGCGCAGTTGTTAGATTGTATGCTTGCCTTGCTAAAAATCGCCAGTTCAAATCCCACACTTGTGATCTTATTTCCAACCAAACTGGGCCTTCAGACTGATAGACATGGCTCTTGTTGTAGCAAAGATGTAGTAATAGTTAAAGATTTATTACACAATCGCATTATTGAAGATTTACTTTACTTTGTATTAAAATCTCATGCTCCGTAATTCTATTTGCACATGTATATGCTGTAACACCTCTCTAAAACTTCTTACTTTTTGTTTGACCAACCATGTACTCTTTATATACTTGTCAGGCGGAATCTAAGAATTGCTATTATATTGGCTTGGCTGACACGTCACACTAGATATTGTGTAAGAATAGTGATTTTTCAAATAACATTTGTGACAGAGAGTTTATTGAAAGTGACATCGCATGTATTTCTACTCGTCAATAAGCCAGTGTTGTTTTTTCCTTGCCTTGATTTATCTAGAACATTCACCGAAATTTTATATATCTATGATTATTTGTCTAGCACCATCATTAATCAATATCTTCTCACTTCTCTTGATCTAGGTTGCTGTTGTTCTTTTGCTTTCTGCAGAGTTCAACTACATCATTTATGTAGTTGAATGATATTATATTCATGTAATAAACAGTGTTAATAATATGTAACTATATTATTAACACTGCTTATTTTATGATTTGCAGTAGAGACTACTTTGCTTCTATTATTTCACATGTTCTGTATATCCTACTATATATCCTACATGTATATATGTTGTGCACCAGATTTAATGATATGGATGCCGATAGCGCCGCGGAAGACGACGAAGACTACAAGATGTCAGATGAGGCCAATGAAGACGAAGGGCCATCAGTAGGTTCAGATGAGAACGTTTCAGATGATATTTGGACACCAGGAGGCATTCGGAAAGGAGGAAGGAAATATACACCGCGTGAGAAAGTTCGAGACTTCAGTAAGTGTCACTTGTGAATAATAGGTCGCCATGTTGTGAGTATTAGACTTACAAACGGCTGGACCAGTTATTATGTACCGTTGTTTGTCTGCGTAATACTTCCTGTTTTTGGTTCTGTAAGTTGATCAGTTTTTAGGTAATGCTTTTAACTACAGTGATACTGAATATATATAGCTCAACGGTCAGCTAGTACTGTATAACTGTCAGTTGAACTGCTAATATTTGGAATTGCATCACAAGTAGAGCTTCACGGTACAGGCATTTGATTGTTTGGTGGCGATTTAAAGGTAGACGATTTGAAAATGGCCACCATTTAAAGATACATCACCATTCGTATAAGCGATATAATCATGTGATGGTGATATATCTCTCACCTGACGATTTTCAGATTGAGTGATAATGGAACTAAAGCACTCAGGCCTTTTAGTCTTATAAGCTCATTCCATGGCCTTCCAGGCTCACGGCCATTCATAAAATAAATGTTTCTAATTATTACAAATACAAAACAGTTTCTTTTTAAGTTAGAATATACAAAAAATATTAAAAGTTCTTTTACATAATAATATCACGATATATCGCAAATCGCCTATTTGCAATATTGAATTGGTTGGGGATTTTTTGAAATCGCGATGCTGTAGTCACAAGAGTGTGATGATAAAGTGCCAGATTTTAATCGTCATACAAATTTATTATTCATTTCAGAGCGTTTATTGAGGCCGTTTTATGGCTTTACTTCACCTTATGCTAGCTAATCAAGTATTACTGACAACTGACTATGCTGACAGGATTTCCTGTTATTCTCATATTATCAAGGAGCGCATAACTCCTATTTGAATTCCTGTTGAATTTAATACAGTTGAAAATGCGCTTCAAGGCCTTACTAGCATACACAGACAGCACTCTTGTGAATAGGTGTTGAAAGCTAACTGCATAGCTGACAGCGCAATATATTTACAATGTGAAGGTCGTGAAGGTCATGTAACCGTAGAATTCTAAAGAATGAAAATATCTTTTTCCATCTTAAAAAGAGTTATTGCTTCTTAATCTGTCTGAACCAAATTGAGATTTGTCGTGTTTTTAATCTGATGCAGTGTCACTAACTCTGCATTGTACCGCTGCTTGTTTTGTGGTTCGTAAAAATATGGCAGAAAGATTGTTTTTGTATCTCTATTTGCTCATGAAACTCTTATAATATTCAACAACGATGATAGAAATAAATTTAGAAAATCTATCAGTGATAAACTTGGCTAATTTATCTAATTCTTATAGTGAATATGTAACATGGCTTATAGTGATAGACACTGACACATGGTAGGTATTTGCAATGCGTATGGAAATAAGGTTTGAATTAACTACAATGCTGAAGTAATACATTGCAAATCACAAAGTATTTTTATAAATGTAATTGTTACTCGGTTACATAGCAATAACAAAAATAGTTCATCCAAACAAACCAACTTCAAAGTTTGCTCAAAACATAGCCTTAGCTCCACCAAAATTTGTTTGTCATGTCAGCTTTTGCGATATATGTATACTTTGCTGCAGTTACACTCCCTTGAATTAGTCTCAGTGCAAACTTGGATGTCTGTTTGGCTGGTTTATAGTTTGTGATGAGGAAGAGTCAGAACCAGAGCAGCGTAAAAAGAAAACTTACCAGAGACCACGAAGGACAGCGACAGCTACTCAGGCTGCTCTCAGGTTGGCTCATGTTGTGTACATTAGTCTCTCTCTTGCAGGCGGTAGTTTCGGCAATGGCTGTTTTATGGTTTAGGTTTTATCACTACCTCCATGCAGCTCTGTTTGCCACCTTGTCTCACAACGATGCAGTGATGCACTTTAGTGCTTCCTTATATTGTATTATTACTACCATACAATACTACCATACAATAGACAACATGTTTGACAAGTTGTTCTTTTTATCATTTCTTTCAAAAACAGCAACTCTTTGAGGGCTGACTCCTATTAGCCTTTTCAGTCTGAGTGTTGGACTGCAGAGACCTCTTCTTACATTCTCCTTAGATTGTATGTAGATTTAATTGTAAGATTGTAACCATTTTTATCGAGTATTCTGTGGTAGACAAGATAGACATCATAATCACACTTTCTCTTGATCTGAGCATCTTAACCGCGATCAAGTTTTGTTAATTTGAATCTTGAAACATCCTGTCAGTCAGATCATCTTAAACATCAAAAAAATCACAAATGATAGAAAAATGCCGATACTTTCTGATAAAATTAACTACAATTTTGTGTTAGGTCATCTATAATCAATATATGAACTTAATGTGTGCCATTTTATTAGACACATTTTAAAACATGTAAAAAACAACAAAAGCAAAACAGCGATTTTCAGTCTATGTCATTGTATAAAATATTCACTTTTCCAAAAGTATGCCCTGTATTTTGTATTTGAACCATTAATAGAATTTTGCTTATTGATAGGTATGGATGTTGTTAAGTTGTTACGAAACAGCTTGATAAAATTCAGATTGATATAAATAAAATGATATACTCACATTGAGGGAATTGCGGAAAAGAAGATGTTTTGTCATCTTTCTTGGCTTTTCCACAAATTTTTGTTCAATTTGTGTAGGTACTTTTGAACAAGATGATGAAATGTTTTAGTATAAAGTTAGCAGTTTTGCATTTGTTTGAAATTGATTTGCAGTGTCTTTATATCCGTACAAACAAAGCTGTTATGCGATGCTAGCTAATGTTACAGGTCGTAGTTTTTACATGCAACTTCAGCAATTAATTGGTTTGTAAGTTCGTGGTTTTCAGACTTATCCGCGATATATATGTAAAATATTAGTATAATATATCTATATATAACATCTCGATAGCCGGCCAATCAAATGGTAGGTCGACCTATGGCATTCTAACTACTGGCCAATCACATTAGATAGACCTATGGCAACCTGACAACTGGCCAATCACGTTAGGTAGACCTACGGCAACCTGACAACTGGCCAATCACATTAGGTAGACCTCTGACACCAAGCCAATCGCATGATATGCCTATTTACAACAATTCAAAGTTGGTGTATCGGATTGCATTACTTTGTTGTGATTTTGTCATTGCAGCTTCACTACACTGTCAGCTAAGAATAGGTAGTTTAGATTTGTATTCTCTGGTTTTAGTTTCTAAAGTGTTTCCCAACCACAGAGTTGACAATTTAATAGAGTGCTCCACCCGTGTTTGATGTGATAAGAGGTTGCAGATGTTAAATGTTTCCTTCTATGATAAGGTTTTGTGACTCATGCATGATGTCTTATAGAAAGAAGAGAGAGGCTAAATTTGGATTCACCTCTAGTGAGGAGTCGCTGGCCACCACCCCATGTTCTTCCAGTACAGAAGAAGAGGAACATCGGGCTAAGCGAAGGGTGAATAAATGGAATAAAATGAAGAGTAAGTAAATAGCTCTGTAAGCTAACTTCTTCTTTGCCCACCTCAGGGCTGTCCGCATGATCCGCTGTGGTTCCAGTTGAGATTGTGTGAGCTTAGCACTTGATCAACTCGTCTCACCACATTCCTGGCAGGGCAACAGATAATTCCTATTATTGTTTTGGCCTACACGTTTAGTTGCGTTCATATTACTAAATTCTAATGGAATTAAGTAGAGGTAAATATCATGTTTTAGCTAAAACTGTAGACTGAGAAATTGATTAGCAACGTTTTGGCTCTCCAAGTATTCTCTAGCTGCGTTGCTGGTCTTTAAATCATTGCGCTGCTGGCTTTTAAATCATTGCATCATTTGCTCTATTTCTCAGTCTATCTTTCTATCTATCTCACTAATTCTCAGTCTATCTCTCGGTTGTCTATTTGCATGACAAGGGTTTGTTGTTTCCAGCTTATTCTGCTGGTACTAAAAAAGGAAAGAAAGAGTCGAGAAAGAAGAAACGGCTCAAGAAAAATTTCGCTTCAGATGAATCGACTGAGGAGTCGAGTGACAGTGAGGATGAGTACTTGCCACTTGTCGAGCAAGACATCGTGTCTACTGCCGGGCAGGATGTGGCTTCAGCTGCCGAAGCCGAGGTGTGCTCATACATAAACATACCTTGCGCTACTCATTAGGAGCTACTCATTAGGAGACTCGCTACTGAGGCTCACGACATTAAGTGATGCCAATTGTTCATTATGACCTTTTCACATTTTGCCTTGTGTGTGATTGCACTCTGATTCCTTCTTGAACCAACTGTAATCCTCACTTTTTCCCCGTGTTCTTCATTGTTATTATCACTCTTTATGTTATTATTCAAAATTGGGATATCCAAAAGTGACCTTTCAAAGTAAAAATGAAGAATAATTTTTAACGAAATATGAGCTAGGTGTTTTGTAAGGTGTCTAATTAGACAAATACCCCAGGGAGCAAATAGGTGCATTTCATACCTTCGTACCATCTCGTAAGTGCTGTCATCTGTGCCAGAAAAAAAGCTTGCCATTAAACTATTGTTTACATTAAATTTTATCATTTTTAAGCTATCAACTTGGAGCATTTTTGCACTAAGTGGAAAAACTACTTGAGAGAGTTTTAAATTATTGATAGGATGAGTTGATATCTAATGGCATTGTGGAGAGCTTTACTTCCTTTGTGTTATTCGTTCAGAACTCATGAGCATTGTCGCTTTTTATATACAGTCAAACCTCAATGATCATCTCCACATAAATTGTCCGATGTAAAACGTAAAATCTTTGCCAAAATTTGTCTCGACACACTGTATAATATCCAGCATACGTATTTTGAGACTTCGCAAAGTACTGTAGTTTTGTAAGGAAACACTAATAAAAATTGCGAATAAAAGGTAAAATAATGAGGGTGTGCTAATTGAGTTAATATAAGTTGTATGTGGTACAAGTAGAGGAAGTTATTAAACATATCTCTATCACTCACTCCAATACCAAACTTGTGTATTGGCAACCCTAGGCTTCTGTTAATATTTAATTCGGTGAAAATACCAGTAAGAAATTGACTATTACCTTAATAATTTAGTTTTTAAAATTTAGCTTTGTAAAGTATTTGCTTTGGTGCTACATGTATTTACTTGACAAATCAATCATTAGTTTTTCACTGTGGAACAAATTGACAAAAATACAATCTATTCATATAGTATTTGCTCCAATATACAATAGTTTTGATATATGAAACAGATAATTGCATTATCGAGATTTACCTTTATAATGTTTGTTCATAGTCATGATGTTATTGTAACTGCCCTTGGTAGACTGATGCGGAGGACCCTGATGGAGTACACAGGGTTAATAACAGACTGGAATCATCGTCTGGTGATGATGATACAGATGACTCTGAGGGGCGCAGTGCTAATCAGACTCGCTCTAAAGTAAAAGTAACACCCATCATACAGCAGGATCGGGCAACTCCAATCATGCAAAATGATCCAACTCCAATCCTACAAAATGACCCGGCTTCAATCTTACAGAATGACCCAAAGCCAGTTAGGCCAAAAAATAGGACGATTTCCGTCAAACAAAATAATTTGGTAACCCCAATCATGCAGAACGACTTCCATAGTGATTCGCAGACTGATGAATTTCAAAAAAGTACTGCTGTAAAAAAACAAACTGAACTACAGACTCCATCGTCTCCAAAAACATCCTCAGTTAATGGTGATGTGAACATATCCGGTGGTAAGCATCAGACAAACTTACAAACTCCCAAATTGAAGGCACATGAATCCGAGACGATCGAAAAAGCGAATGTGGGTTCAGCTCATGCGCAAAGTCTACAAGATTCTACTGCGACAGAAGCTCAAATTACTCATTCAGCTAGCACTGCAATCGTTCAGACCAATAATCAAGCTAGTACTGTGACAGCAGGCAGTAAGTCATCTGGAGAAAAAATACAGACTTCCAGCGTTTCTACAACTGAGGCAGCAAGTGCTCATTCGAATCTGGTAAATATTTTCTCTCATCTTTACAGAAAGTATAGTCATGGACAGTAGTATAGGACCGCCTAAAATAGTCTAGTAAATCTGAAATATATATAACCAGTTGTAATTTGTTTTGTAAAAGTACATGAATACAGAAACATGGTCTCATTTTAATACTCAGAATCTCCTCTATCTGTTTTTATCTACTCGCCTTTAAAAACAATACTCTAGCTATTATGTCGCTAAGTAATAATAAATGGAAATATTTTTTTACTGAGAGCTATTTTGGGACATGAGTGCTTAAAATTTTAAAAATGATTGAATCTACACTGCTAGTGAAGAAGAAATATCAAACTTTTGAGAAAACTTAAAAGATTTAACACATAGTTTGAAAGAAAAAATAATCACCTTTTATATATAACCACTTATAACCACCTATATTATATACATATTTCTTTCAAACATTGTGAGTGGGACTTCAGCGAATAGCATATCACTATTAAGTCCTATAATAGTTCAGGTGTATAAAAATTATCTTGTGGTCTTGTACTTTTACACATGACTACATTTCATGTCCCATTTTTATTTTATGTAGGCTTTGTACTCTGAGAGGTCTTTTCACTCATATAACCACGACTGAATTCAAGTTGTATAGTGCATCTCAATTATCTAGTCAACAGAAAAATGAACTCGGTAGAAATGCACTTTGACCTTGTTGTAATCTGTCTTCCTAATCTGTGTCTAGATACCGTAAAACCTTTATTTTAACGCTATAGCGCTCTATTTTCAACCCTTCCTTTAGAGCGCCGCTTTATTAGAGGTGACGTTCAAATAAAGGTGGCATTGTACTTTTAAGACACATCGTCAGGATGTTGAGAAGCTAAATTTAACACTTTTCGGGCGAATCGAATGTCGCCTATATTTAGCACGCTCTTTTGGGTGGTGCGACATTAGTCGTTGTGGTTGCAAGAAGTTTGCTAACTTACATCTAACTTACCCTAGATTTTTCAAATAAATTTCACGAGGAAGCTGATACATGTCTTTACCATTTGACTGTACATGTATATCGCTTGTAATTAACCTATGATGATCTTATGGCCTACATTCTCATTTGTTGGAGCTTTAAAGTTTTGTATTTTATTTTAAATTTGAAGGCAAATTTTCATTTTATAACTGTATTCAACAAGGTTACGTAAAAACTCATTGCACTCATCAATATGTTTGCTACAGTTCGTAGCCAAAACTGGTTTTTTGTGTGTAATAGAACAGGTGTTACGAGCATCGATCCATTGTAAGCAGAGTTCAGATTATCACAATCGTGCTATCAAATAGTATGCTATAAATATGCAAATTTATAAGTTATAATAATAACATATCAAATGTTGCAAATATATATTCAAGAACAACTGTCATAAACAAACCATAATTATAGTACATGCATCGACAAAAATTAATATTTTCAAACAAATATTAACATCTTTAAAACAAAAATATTAATATAATTTGCTCGGCCAGTTGCGTTATGATTGTTGCCTTTGTTTGAAACCATTGCATTTCTTCTGGCTGTTCAATACCTTATACAGTGTCTTCTGACCTCAATTCTTCTGCACAGCTGAGCTAGTCAATATTGGTGTCCAAAAAACTTTGTAGCAGAGCAAAACTTTTTACGCGATGTCATTTTGAATAGAAACTTGTAGTGCAAATAAAAGAAACTGCGTGTCATCAAAATAGTCTCAAAATGTTAGCCTCAAATACGTAGTAGCACAGTTTTCACCGCAAAAGTGAAAACTTTTTCTCATATACATCGAAATATCAGTTCGTGTTGAAAAAGGATCTACTATTAGCCTGATACAGTTACTAATTATTTCTATGGCGTTGCAATCCAAGTTTTTAGCAAAAAAGCCTAAAGACTTGAAGTTGGAAAATTGACATTGATACGAACACAAACAACAAATGAATTAATTGTTATTGATGTAATCAAGTCATTATCAGTACGGTTTTGTAGAGACCTTTTCTACTGATCACTTGCTATTATGGGTTTGTGAAAATTAAGAATGTCAAATAGTATTTTTCAAATAGAAGTGGCTTTCAAGTGAAGGGTGGTGCTCTATTTTTCAATCCTTCTCCCATTATGGTGCTCTAATAGAGGGGGTGTTAAAATAAAGGTGGCGTTCAAATACAGGTTTTACGATATTTACATATTCAAACCAGTTGTGCTAGTTGGTCAACTGTATAGAAGTTCTGTGACAATGATGTAGTTAACATACGGCATAACTGTTATCGTCTAATTTTATTAGCATGTTTCTTCATCGAGTTTTTATTGCTTACAACCTTTTATAGAATTGAAAAATTTAAATTTTAGGTACCAGAAGTTGAGGCTGTCAAATCTCAGTTGCCAGTGCCCTCTCGACCGTCCAATGCTACACAAAAGTCTAAGTTACACGGCAGCAAATCACTAGCTCAGGACAACCTCCCACGAATAGGCAATGCAAACAACAGCAATAACCACGGCATGTCCAGTTCAGGTTCTCCGTCAGTTGTGCATCCTCTAGCTAGTGGTTCAGTCAAACCCGCTTCTTTCCAACCTGGATTTAGTCATCCCTCCTCTTTTAACACCTTTCCCACTACAGTGCCAGGTCATTCAACATCAAATGATCTCAAAAGGCCGTCAGAAAGTAGGCATCAGCTTGTCCCGCCCACTAGTACAATGCAGGGCATGAATGGACAGCCATATTTTCATCAAATGCCTTTGCTTCATACCCAGTTTCCTGCACAAAGTTATCCTCAGCACTATCCTTCCCTCTACCAGTTACCTTACAGTCATCCAGCTGCCACGGGTCAAGGTCACTGCGTGACAGCCACCGTCAATCCACCATTTACCTCTAATTCACAGACATCAAATGCATTTATGGTTGACAACCTTCTAGACTCTGGTCCGAGTGTAGACAGATATGATGTCCCGGTAGGCAGCATGGCTGAAGACGATGATGAAATGTCTAGTTATATGACATTGGCAAATAGCATCGCATCAGGAGGTACCGACAAGCAATAGCATGTCTCTTTTTTATACAAGGAATTCAACCACTAGTCATTCTGTGTCATTATTATATATTTAACCTGCAGTGAGTGTCATTTGCTAACCTTTTAATGGCAACTAGTATGTACCACAGTGTCATAGTATTCGCAAATAATATATTTACAATTATAATGAGCAGCATTTTTACACTGGCTAATATTACATTTAAACATGCTGGAGATTGAACTCACCCTTTTCATAAAATACTTTTTAAAAATCATGGATAGTAAATGTTGATAACATTTTGTTTTACATGTAGATACACGAGATATTAATGATCAACGTTAGCTGAAATTTTGGCAGTGACATGCTATGTTAATAGCGATTTGTATATAATATTTTTGTTGTATGTAGCTAAATGTACATATTATTGAATAGTTGCTGTATTACTATTATTATTGGTAGTAGTAGCGCAATGTGTCATAAACCTCACACATACAGACAATTTTCAATCTTACTAAAATAACTGACTAGTGATTTATTTATAATAGAAGTTCCCATTTGTAATAGGTCTTGACTTGAGTCAACTCTTGATATACCTCATAATCTTCATAAAAGTTGTCATTATTGGCGTTACAAATGGAATTGTTTGCTCCTTGGCCCTTATCCACTTTAGTTGGAATTCTGATGAGGAAGCATTTGCCTCCGCTGATTTTGTCATTTGGTTCTAGCGTGTATGTCAGGGTGTGACTGGTACCTCCTGCGATGGAGGCATCATTGAACATTTGGTTCTAGCGTGTATGTCAGGGTGTGACTGGTACCTCCTGTGATGGAGGCATCATTGAAGCTGAACTTGACTGACGACCGAAGAATGCCCTTTGCGATTCACTTCTTGGTCTTGCCCTCATTTCTAGTGTAAATGATGGCCTCGTTCGTACCCTGTTTTAAAATACATGCTCCAACATTATTACTCAGACTATATAAACAATTCATTAGAGAATGATAATAGATAAGTTTTAGTCTTATGCTACTTATGCATAGAAGTTGTGCTCTCATGGAAGATGAGGTTCAGTGACAATATCACGGCTTTGTTGGATGAAGTTCTTATTACTTTTAACCATTCCAATGTAAATATTACATTATGGGTGGTAAATAATGGCATTGTCAAGTTCATTGACCTAATTTTAAAAGTTCTATTGAAATTTCAGTCATTTTTTAAATTCCAAAATTTTTGTATCTTAAAAACTGTTTCCTGCTTTTGCAGACTCGAGCAGGTATGAATGCTGCTGCTCACTCTCTGTTAGCTATTTGCTTTATTTTTATGACTTGATTAAAAAGCAGACCGCTATGTAACCCCTGCTTGTTTCAGAAGAATGATTGGCAGCACCTGACTGCAAAGTCATTATCACTGAGTTTTAGCCCTTCAAGCTACCAAGATGTTTCATACAGAGTACACATCTACAGTAGAAATGTATGAAATGATGAAATTCATTTCATACATTTCTACGGACACATCAACTATTTATGACCGCCAGATTATCATTTTTGGTATATATCATTACTTGGCTTTGAAATACCTGCTGTTCGGTAAACTTTCTGTGTACAGCGTTTGTCGTTTCTTCACCTGCTTCACCAAGGCCATTATGAATACAATGATCAAGAGACCCAAGGCTACAAACTGCATCCATATACCAAGAGCGAATAAGGAGTAGTGGGTGATTCCGGAAGGTTCCACCGTAGTTGAAGTATGGTTAGAAGATGTGAAGTTTTCTACAGAAATCGATTATGGAAATTAGGAACCTTTTTTCAATTACAATTTGCTGAGGCATAGAGATAATTGACCAATTACATGATATAACACATCTATCAATAATGCTGATGTAATATCAGGATAGTGTATGGCTGCTGTACAACGTCCAAGCTCATTGGGTAGTCTATAATGACCAGAAAAATATTTCGATTAATTTGCTTTAAACCATGCTTTCAAAACCCAAATAGAAGTTTGATTTCGAAATACTAGAGAACCAAATTAAATGTTAATTTTAAACATATATTTGTGTATAGAATACAAACTGCCTGACATAGTAGTATGCTCATCCTGCTTTGTATCATCCTTGAACTGTACGTGTTTCACAGCATGGCGTATTCCGGTAGACAGTTCAACTCCCTCAATATTTGCCTCACACATGTACAATGGGACACTTACGGCAATTCCTAGAACTGGAGAAATAGAACAAGAGGTTATTTTATAGCATTAAAAAGTATATGATTCTGTTACAAAATTTAGAGGTGTGGTCAGAGTAAAGCTTCACAAGTTCCATAAATCACCAGATTATTCGATATTGCAAATAGATGATTCACGATATGTTGCAATATTATGTAAAAAACTTAAAAATTTCTGGTAATATTTCACCTCAAAAAACTGTTTTGTATTCATGACTAGCTGTGCTACCCGACATTTTCCGAGTATTAAAAATCGGCTAATATAAAATGAGAAGTAATGAAAGTTGCCTGCCACTTGCTATTAGCCTAGCAGAATGCCAATAGAAAATTTTAGTAAGCTAACTAATGACAATCACTTACTTATGCAATCATCCTGCGTGGTATGCAAAGCTGTTGGGTATGTGCTCCCATATAGCGACTTATATCGGCAGGCTATTAACTCATTCTCTGTGGCCTATTGGGGAGGGCATTGGACTGGCGAAGGGTAGGGTCCAGATTAAATCTTATTTAGTACGGTTGCTTATTGCAAGATTTTAATAGCTATAGCCGGAATGCATACATAGGGACATACTTTAAGAAATATATTTATAAAAGATAGAAGATGATCAGAAACATTTATTTCATGAACGCCCATAGTCGTAGAAGGCCATGAAATAGCGTATTGTAAAACTAGAAGGCCTGTGCATTTTAATTGTAGTATCGTTTACTCTAAAAATCGTCAGTAATGAAATAAATCGCCTTTACGTGATTACATTATTAATACAATTAGCAATATCTCATTAAATGGTGGCAATTTTTAAATCGTCTACCTTGAAAGTAATTAAAAAATTACTACTAAACAATTAAGATGCCATATTGTGAATCACTAGTTCCAGGATAGTTATGTTCTGCTAGTTGCACTGTCCTGAGAACAGGCTAGTACTTTCCAATTATTATTCCTAGTAACTACTAGCCCTTATTTGTATTTGACAGTAAAAACATTCTAGGGTATCAAAATCTGTATTTATAAGTAACTTTTTTCCTCAACATTCTTGTTCCGGAATGATTGATAAATGAGAGTTACTACATATTCTAAGAATATACTAGAAGATCAGGTGATGCTGGAAAGATGTTTATTTAGAGATAAGCTCTGTCTCTTTTTGTTGCGTCATCGCACGTTCCTATACCCTTTAGGGTGATAAATGGCGTCATAGTGCGATTTGGAGTTGGGACTTAACATTCCTGCATACTGATAAAAGCTTTGCAATGATCACTCAAGTGCACAGTGAATCAGGAGGTACCTTCAATGTATAAAGGTATCAAAAACTACAGTAAATACAACTATTAGTCATCGCCATATTGGATTACTGCAACGAAAGAGTTGATAAACGCTTAAAAACTGTATGATATTAGTTTCATAAATTTTGGTTACTTTACTTCCTCTTTACTTGGTGCGACCACAAAAAATGTAGCAAAGGTTTCCTTATTATCTTAATCCTGATTGGCTACACTTGCTTTCAGCTATTCCATTTAAGCCTTTTTAAATATAAACCTCAAGTTTTGTGACTGTAATCTAATCACACTTACTTGAAATAAGATGACAGACAATGCGGAATTTTCTTATCGTGTAGCTCACGATGTTTTCGCGGTTTCTCCAGGTCTTGAAGAATTTCAGCAAAATTCGTACAAGACATAGCAAAACTGAGAAACAAGAAGCAGTGAGCGAAATCACTTGACAAATCTGTACCACCAGCGTGAAGTCTGCAAGACAAGGTGAATGTAGACTATAGAAATCTGCCACTGACAGATGTTAGCTGTGACAATACTAAAGACAAACCAACAAAGAATTTGTTCCAAGTTGCCCAAATAAAGTTGTAGGGCAGTGCAACATTTTGTATATGCATTTGATGGGTCTAAGGCTATACAAGGCAGACTTTAACTGTTTTTTAACTGCCATTTTTAACTGCCATTGTAATTGCTCTCATTTTCTAAAAACGGTGTGCCATTTGCTGCCAGAACTAAACACAAAAGATTGTTCTAACTTTTGAAACTCTTCCAAAAACTCCCGAAGCAAGCAGACACTGAAAAACTGTGCACAAACTTTCAAAACTGCCACTGACAAATGTTAACTGTTGGAATACCAGAAACAAACAAAAAATTGGTTTCAAGGTGTTCAAATAAAATGATAAAGCAGTGCAATGTTTTGTACATGACGCTTACTGGATATAAGGCTTATTATTAGCTTTATCAAATTTTTGGTGTGAAATATTATACCAGATGATGATTTTATTTTATTTTTATAATTTTTTCTCGTGATATGTAACCAAAACCATCCTTTGGTAGATGATTACTAATTAAAAGTAGCAGCAGATTTTTTTAAATCTCACCATTGAATTTGACTCTCAGGCACTCGGTGGCGATGCCGGGGTGGGATAAGTTTGCGTAGTAGCAGACACTCCAGAGGCCCACAGATAAGTAACGATGCTGACTTCGGCCTGAGTCTAGAAAAGTCTCAACCCAAAAGGTTGTAGATATACAAGCTGCTAGAACAGCGCAAGAGGTTACTGTGAGAAGAAGCTGAAGTATTGTGTAGAGAGACGGGCAGCCTTTGAGTAAGTTGCTTTCTTTGGTTTCTGGTATAGCATGTATCGGCATCTACGAAAGGCCAAACAAATAGACATAGATCACCTGCTAACCAGCTGAATGTGTCACTGCCTATTGAGGCAGCAGTTTCTCACTTTCGAGATTAATGCTACAAGTGATTACCCATATGATTGAGTTTGTAAATTGCACAAAGGCTGTACAAATGCCCAAATATGGTAATAGCAGTAATGCCCAAATATGGTAATAGCAGTAATGCCCAAATATGGTAATAGCAGTAATGCCCAAATATGGTAATAACAACACATACTTCACTATAATAGGAGCCATGTTCGTTCATCTGCCTGAAGCCATGGCTGAAGGTTAGAAAAAAAGACTAATTGTCGACGAGTAGTTAATATGTTATCTTTTATTATAAATTATGACTTTTGATGGAAAGTATACTTGAAGAAAGAGCTCTTACAAAGTCAGTGAGCAACAATAGAGTTATAACAATAACTAAATATTATTATAACAGAGCATATAGAAAATATGCTCTGTTATGATAATAAAAAATATGCTTAAAATAATAGAGCAAATAATACCTCACTGTAGACCTTTCATGATCATATTTAGCCTCATTCTGTATTAGATTTACTTAAATAATAATCGTTTAGATAGTTATTTACTTCTACAGAATATATATTTACACATAATTAGTTTAAAGAATATTGTTTACTTAGTTTTCAGCTACTGTCAGTATAAGGAGGCAGTCATCCTAGCATCAGTTTGTACATAATTATATAAATATATATACATGTGCACTTATCACTATCTATAATTTCTATATCACTTTAACTGTTTCTTAAAATAGTCCCAAGTCCTTAATGGGTACTATGAGGTTGGTAACTGACCAATCATACTATTCAAGGTTTTCTAATTGAATATTTGAAAATTTTGAAGTTGAACTTTTTTTTCTTTGTTTGAAAAATTTCTTTATTCAAGTTCTTTCAAAAAATATATATCTATTTTTTTCATCAAATCGTTGAGCAGCTTCTGATGGTCACTTCTTGTTTTCTTTCGTGAATTGTATTAAAGAATTTTCCTGACTCCACTTGTTGCTTGAATTGTTTTCTTTTTGGATAGCGTTTACTAAAGTCTGCAATATAATTTTTCACAACAATCTTTTTTCAATTTATTTCGTACTAGGTGAATAAGCAAAATTAAGAATTACTTACAGCATATTACAAACTTGCTTAGCTGAAATTGGTCATTCAGAGTGTTGACTATTTACTCTGGTCTGTCTGAGGAGAAGTTGGCACAGATTTATCAATCACAGAAATGAGAAATTTTGGGAGCGAGTAATTATGCTCACGTCTGGCACTCTCAGTGGTAAATAAATTGAAAAAAAACAGGAAATAGAGCTAGTGCTGACATGCATAGTTCTGAAAGACATACTGGTCAGCAAATTTTAGTTCATCATTATTGGAATAGCTTTGCAATAACTTTATTATAACAACCTGTATCTAGAAATCTCAATGCCTGTTAGGAATGAAAACCTACTGGATTTGAACTTGGAAACTGGTTCTGCAGACAGCCATGCTATCCGCTGCATCACAGACCCTACGTGCTATACTATAGAATCATTGTGCACATACCTATTACACCGGTCAAAATACACACACTGAAATTGTTTATCGCAATCATGACGTGTAACGTAACGATTATAAACACAATTATATGCACGGCTCTTATTATTTTTAATATTAACTTTTAGATTAATTTAAGTTACTAGCTTAAGTTACTCACATCCATTGGGTAAAGGAAGTTAGAGAATGACGGCTACACTGCCTACCACAGTTTATAAGTCGCTTTTATTACTCGTGCAATGGCGGGCATTCACCTAGTCTTTACTACGATAAGAGCCTTGTCCATCTGTCCATTCGTCTGTCAGAAGCAAGTCTTAGCTTTTAGAAAAAAGATTGCACCGCACATGATTCAAACGCACAAGCATGCTGCCACCTGCACCAAACAACTACCTTGGCTGTTGAAATAATTGTGCAGTTAGTGATTACATGACCTCACGACTTTTCACGCCGCTGCCAGGGTAGTAGTTTGAGTTTAATAAAAAATGCAAGTAAGCTATATAACCAGATTACACTAATAGACCAGAGAACCAGGACATTCGGTTAGTTCTTATTCAATTCCATAAATAGAACTTGTCGAGAGCTGTCATAGCTACGTAGAGTTACCTTGCCAAGGCATATAAAATTGTCATGAAGTTACATGCATTTACCGTGGGCAGTATGTCTAAGAATTGTCAGAGTTCGGTGAATGGCGTGTATCAAGATCACTCATCGATTTATCAAAATATTATTCTATCAAAATCTGTCATAGAGTTATCTAGGTTGCAGGTATCATTATTAGTCATAGAAGTACCAGCATATTACTATTAGCATCATATTTGGTACCAATATAACATTTTGGTACTAATCATATTAGTACCAAATTATTATCATAAAGTAGGCTGTAAGCTACATATGTAGCATGCACAACAATACTTTTCCAGATATGCAATGATTAACAAGTTTACCCCGAGTTTTAGGATTAGAACTTAATTTAGCTGGTAACTCGCCGTTGACAAAAAACAAAAGATTTCCATCTAATGAAATGAAAAGAGCACACTTTAACCTTTAAAATTTTGTAAAGATTTATTCTTTAAAGATAATACATGAGATGATCTTTTTATCAATGATGAACACCGGGTTGCCATAATTTTGTAGACCTAGGTAGTCCCTATTTATTATGGAGTTACCAAAGCAGTATAAGCATATGCATATTCAAATCTGTCTTGGTGTTGCGAAAGTATTGCTGTATTGAAATATGTTATAAAAAACTAAAGTTCATTGGTGATGTGACTATAATGAGCTGTTAGTTGAACGCTATATTACTGAAGTAGAATGGACTAGATAAGGAGTTGATACCATGCCGGCACACGATGGCAAGCTACAGCTGATTCACAGGAAACAGTGGCGCCAAGCTCTGCTAATTGTTTCCCTTATCACCTGGTTTCAATTGGGTAAAGTCCATAGTTACTGAACTTTTAAGGTTTATTTCTCAAAGTATCAAACAATTTTTTGTGTTTTCAATCAAGTGTTTCCACAGTTGTAGGGGTGAAACATGAGCTTGGAGTAAAACTTATTTCAGCTTGTTGCATCCAGTACGACCTGCCCCGACCCGTTATTAGGTTTTATTTAAAAAAACTAGGCTACAACTGGTAACATGGCAAAAATAAAGCAGCCTGACTAAAATGTAATAACTTCTGCATAGCAAGATTATACAAATTACAGTTTATATGCTCCTAGAACAAATGAATAAACTACATCTGGCCTTAAAAGGATATCTAACTTTTGAAGCTGCGGCTTCAGTGGTTTGTAAAGCAGCATTAGTATGGCATGCTACGCACCTCATACACTGCTCATCAAATCATCAATATTATACCATAGATATATATTTATTATGCTCTATCATCAGAATAAAACAGTACTTGTTATAGCTTCGCCACAACTCGACACGCCCTGACATACTTAGGAGCATCTCGTCAAGCCTCGACACACCTTGATACATTTCGACAAGCGGCCGCACAACTCAACACACCATGACACATCTCGATACGTCTCGACAAATGACTACAAAGTAAGGTAAATCCGTAAATGGCTCAAATTTAAAATCATTTCATTGCAAATTCATAATCAGTGCCAGAAATTTGGTAAGAGATCTAATTTTATACACCATTGGAGACCCCTGAAACAATGCTAAACTTTTTAGCATCTGTGAAATATTAGCCTTTAGTTATTAGCCATTATATCAGCATTGTTAGTCAGAAAATATTCTGGCTAACAATGCTAATGGGAAACATGAATTTCTGTGAGTAAATGCTAAAATTTGCCATGTTATTGGAAACTTGAGAACTAGGGTCTAGACTCTAGAGCAACCAACATTCTTCTTTTAAAGGCCATATCTACAGTGATGGCAGCTTTGCTGTATGGTGTTGACACATGTACTACCTACAGCATGCAAACTCACAGACTCACAGACTTACAGACACACAGACTCACAGACTCACAGACTAACAGACTCACAGACTCACAGACTTACAGACTTGCAGACTCACAGACTTACAGACTCACTGACTCACAGACTTACAGACTGTTGACTCACAGACTCACAGACTCACAGACTCACAGACTCACAGACTCACAGACTCACAGACTCACAAACTCACAAACTCACAGACTTACAGACTCACAGACTTACAGACTCACAGACTCACAAACTCACAGAC
Organism: Watersipora subatra; assembly: GCF_963576615.1. Classification (NCBI taxonomy): domain Eukaryota; kingdom Metazoa; phylum Bryozoa; class Gymnolaemata; order Cheilostomatida; family Watersiporidae; genus Watersipora; species Watersipora subatra. Next base: position 14,392,113 of record NC_088717.1, read on the forward strand.
TCACAGACTTACAGACTCACAGACTCACAGACTTACAGACTGTAGACTCACAGACTCACAGACTCACAAACTCACAGACTTACAGACTCACAGACTCACTAACTAACAGACTCACAGACTTACAGACTCACAGACTTACAGACTCACAGACTCAGACTCACAGACTCACAGATTCACACACTCACAGACACACAAACTCACAGACTCACAGACACGCAGACTCGCAGACTCGCAGACTCGCAGAGTCACACACTCACAGACTCAAAGACTCGCAAACTCGCAGACTCGCAGACTGCAGACTCGCAGACTCACAGAGTCACAGACTCACAAACTCACAAACTGCAGATATATGTGATGAGACATTTACAATCAATCATGGGTCTCTTGTACAAAGGATAAGATCACTAATTCTGATGCATTAAAAGAGCCAGAAAAGAATCTATTGAAGGTATTAGACTGTATGTACTTGAGACACTTTAGATGTATTGAGAGAATGAATGATGGCCAGTTTATATGAGAATGAAGGTGGCTTGCTGAAAGATGGCATGCAGAGGACTAAATTGAGATTTAAGGATCGTCACAATATCCTCAGAAAGTGGATACGAATGGGTATAGACTCATGGTATAGACTCACGGTACAGCCCCATGATATAGTCTTGCTGGCAATTCCTTAGGGGTGCCAGCAAAGCCATACACAATACAGTTTATATACTCCTAGAACAAATGAATAAACTACATCTAACCTTAAAAGGATAACTAATTTTTGAAGCTGCGGTTTCAGGGGTTTGTAAAGCAGCATTAGTATGGCATGCTACGCACCTCATACACTGCTCATCAAACCATCGATATTATACCATAGATATATATTTACTATGCTCATCAGAAAAAAACAGAACTCTTTTTAGCATTGCCTCAATTCGACACACTCTGACATGCTTGGGGTGCGAGCCTCCTAAGGGTTGCGAGCACTCGTAATCGGAAGCCCTGAATTACACCAAAATTAAAACAGCCATTCTCGTACAGACAGACTACGATGTAGATATTTCATAAAAACTCACTTGTAAACATGCTAAAATTAAAAATCAATTTAAACCTCAAGGTATATTATTTTTATCAACTTCTGGACTTGAAATATGATACCAGATGATATTTTTATCTTTTTCTTCTTTCTTTTGGCGTGTAACGAAAAATATCCTTTTTTGATGATTGCTAATAATAATATAAGTTATACATACGTACACGCTTACCAGATGGTCCAAATGACAAAGCGTTAAAACTGTTATATAATACTTACTGTTAGTCTAAAAGATATTTATCACTTTTTTGTATTTGATCCTTGATCAAAGGCCGAACACTGTTTGAATGTGAAACAACTTTCTTCTTATCATTCCTGGGAATGAGCATATAGCCTTTATAACCGCTCTTATCATCACGTCAAAAGTTTAATTAAGTCCGCACCCTCTAGATGCCTCTATGTGTCGACTGAATCACGAGAATCCATGGTTACTTAACAAGTTTATCATAAAATTTGTTTACATTAAATGCATGTTTAAATAATAGCTACGTAATCCTGGCAATACTGCTTAGCGACTCTCAAAGTTTCACAATTTTTAGAGCAATTGTAAACAATTCGTAGCCACATGTATTTGTAACGTATATAACCCTTGAGGTACTTGAGCTTCCGGAGTGAAGTACTAGGTGACGCGTGTAGCACTCAAGCCAGTGAGGGGTGTTTCAAGCCTCAATGATCTTTACATTCATATAGTTCTCATTTGCGTTTATGACATCACATGCCAATACCTTCTCATTTATTGATTTATTTTTTGTATCATAAACATGATTGTTATATAAAACAAATATGTTTACATAAAAAATATTTTATTTTAAAAGTTTTCAGATAATGTTGTACCTACTTTACGTAAAACATTTTTTCTATAAAAATGGTTATGGACTGCCCAATAAAAGTGTATATATATATTTGAAATTACGACTCTTGCCTACACGGTCATAGACTTGCCAATGCAATTAATCAGTATTTGCAAATCATAGCTGGTAAAGCAATGGGTTGCATATATAGATGTAAACTATACTTCTGTACAGATTAATATAATAATAATAAGAATAATAATATTAATAATAATAATTAGTGTGTATACTCTTCTGTATAGTCTCAACATGTCTTTTGAGACTATACAGAAGACAGCCATCTTAGGAACAGCTCACATATTGAGGAAGGTCCTCGCTTAGTGGAATTGAGGAAGATGTCGGATCCTTTGACCTTTTGTTAAGACCCGGACTCAACACGGACTAAAACCAGTCACCTACCACCATGCGACTGTAAAGAAAAACCTTTTATAATAATAGTATCTATCAGAGATGAGCAGAGAAGCATCCTGAAACATTAATCAAAGAACTCAGCATTCAAACAACGCCATCTCTCAAAACATTGTAATTGTTAACTTGCACTGTATCACAAATAGTATTTCATTTAATGTACACATGTGACTAAAATATTGTTGTATGTAAATTTGAACGCAGCAAATAAATGTTTCAGAGGAATTAAAACTGGAAGTTTAATAATGCTCAGATCGTATCTCAAATCTGTCTGACCATCGATTACATTCTTACTTGTTCAAAAATTCCACTACAACTTATTCCAGACACCAACACTTTGCTAATCATCACTGTAAAACAGTGTAATATGTATAAACAGCTTTTTCTTCCTATACTCGTAATTTTATTTTACTGTTCTTTATTTTATTTTTGTCTTATAGTATAATTTACTTTGTGCAGCATTGATCAGTGATAATAAAGTTCATATCTATCTACATATCTATCTATCTATCTACACATCTATCTATATATCCATCTGCATACCTATCTACATATCTATTTACATATCTATCTACATATCTATCTACATATTTATTTACATATCTATCTACATATCTATCGACATATCTATCTATATATCCATCTACATATCTATCTACATATATATCTACGTATCTATCTATGTATATCTATATATACCTATATATCCATCTATATATCCATCTATATATCAATCTATGCATTTAATGAAAACTAGTATTTTTCGAATAGTTACTACTAGACTCTCAGTGAAGATTAAACCAATTATTTAAAATTCTGAGTGAACAGTTTTAATTATAATTTTGTTTAACGTAGGTTTTCAGGAATAGTCATTTTCTCTTTTTTCAATTATTAGTTTGCCGTTGACCAATGATAGTTAAGTTCATATTTATCTATCTAACAGTGCAAAAAGATGATTTTAGTTTATTAACAATAAACGCCTCAACATTTTTTAATTGTGTAATGTAAACATTCAAGGGATTAAACCTATTGTTGGCAAATATGCGACTCATTAGGAGTTATTTTTCCTGAAAATCTGCAAAACAATTTCTCTTTTATTCAATTTTTATAATTTTATCTTTTATTGCATGTAGCACAAAAGTATTTGATCAATTCACACACAGGGCAGTTGATACAATTGTTTTCATAATGTTATGGTTTCTGATTGTTAAGCAGGTACATTAAGTTTGAACGTTGCTGACATCACATCCTGTCCTAGATAAAAAAAACTCTATAAAATATACAATCTATAAAGTAATGTTGATTATAGGCAGTCTTGGAAGCTGTTTTTGAAATATTCAAAATCTTGCAACCACTGGACATTCACATGTTTACATATTTAGTAAATAGCAAACAAGAGAATTTAATTGTGAACAGAAATTATGTTTTTACCAAAAAACTGCCAGTTTTTATCAGTAGAACTTAGCTAAATTTTCTTTTGGCTTTATTATGACTGCTTTTGTGTATCACAGGCTGAGAGAGCATCTAAATAAAAAGACAAACATTCTTTAGACATTTTGTTGGTGCCCACTTGAACATTGTTGAAATAAGAGAGAGAGTTTGCCAGCAAGGTTTAAGATGGTAGTGAACAAATGTTTTGTTCATGTTTCAATCAATTAGGTTCTGTCAACAATACTTGGTAATGCATATTGCTATCGATAGCATGAGTGATAGTCTGACGTAAACATAATTTATTGAAGCTGTCCAGTTACATGGTTGTCAGCCTTGTCCGTCAATTGCTCTAAGATAAAAACAAGTTGATTGGATTTTGCTGTTATTATACTGTTAAGTACTTAGAAAGATCAAATAAGTTGCCAACCATCAGAGACCATTCAAAGATGGAAATAAAAGATAAGATTTGCTAGAACCAATGTAATAAAACCTGTTGAGTTTTTGCCTTCAATTCTATAGGTAGCTGTGTAGGCGGATGATTAGCCAGGGCATGGCTCTCTTTGGAGGTGGAGGTGGGGGTGGAGGAGAGGGAGAGATATCGTTAGTATCGGTTAGTATCTATTAGTACGCTTTTGTTAGGATCAGTCTGAGCGTCATATGTAACATATGGGTCGCGGTCACAGAAACCATGGTTAAGTCGCAAATCACGAAGTTGAGTTATTCGACTTTAAAGTTGCACTAACTGAATTTATAATTTTGGTAAGGATTTTTGTAACACGTGTTTCTGGACCAATCAAAGAGTGATTTTCTGAATCTGAAGTCAGTTTAGATAATAAATGTCTTAAAACCTCAGAAAAAACCCATAAAACCGTTGCTATGCTAAACAGGAAGTACTGAAAAATGGCGTCCGAAAAACGTAATCGTTTCTTTTTTGCCGATTTGAAGGATAATTCTGACATTTTGGACACTTATAATGAGTACTTTGGTATTCCAACTGATGCCAAAAGCAGTGTAAGTAAAGGAAATGACCATGATATATTCCTAACCATTCTTATAAGATTTTTACAATATTTAATTATAAGAATAATTATTCGATTTTATAAGATTTGATTATAAGAAAAATTATTCGAATTTGCAAGATCAAAGTATAGAGTGACCGATGATGTGCAATATGTTACTGCTATTATTTTTTAAACATTTTGTTGATCATACTACGGTTGTGCTCAATATCGCGGCACTGCCAAGCCGTTTTAAATATCTGCAAAATTAGGTAATACATTTTCTTATAGATATACAGCCATTTCTATGACAACCAACCAAAATCTGTTTAGATTTTTAAATTCAGCATAATGTTTTTGATATAAAGACAGAAATCTAGATAAATATCACAACCTCTTGATATTGGTTGCTATGACGTTTTGAAATGTAAACAAAACTATGCATCAGTTTTCGTTTCTCAGACTTTAACTCCAGTTTTCTCGGAACTATGTTTTCGCGCTGATGGTAAACATGCATTCAGTTTATTGACCATAAAATCTGCTGTAATTAAGCTAGAATCGAAATTTTTTTTGCAAAATAACTGTGAGAGTTTTTTCCTTCTGTTAAGGCAGATAACGCTAAATTTAATAATTCCAACTTAACCATGGTTTCTGTGATCATGACACATATGTCGCTCAGTTTGCAGAAGTTATCTTACCTTTTTTTCGCTATGTGTCCCAGGCTCTCTCGTCTCCTTCCCCCACCTCCCCTACTCCAAGAGAGCCAGGCCCAGGCTAGTGGATGATGGTTATTTAAATGGTGGTCTTTGAGTGAACTCTGAAGTGCTCCAATCTTTATTATAACTTATACTCCAATAACCGCTACCTCAATCTATCCGTTTGTTTCTCCGTCTGTTTGTCTGTCTGTCCATCCATCCGTCTGTTCATCTGTCTGTTCATTCATCTGTCTTTCCATTTTACTGTTCATCCGTCTGTTCATCCGTCTGTTCATCTATCTGTTCATCCGTCTGTCCATCCGTCTGTTCATCCTTCTGTTCATCCGTCTGTTCATTCATCTGTTCATCCATCTGTTTATCCTTCTGTTCATCTATCTGTTCATCCTTCTGTTCATTCGTCTGTTCATCCATCTGTTCATTCATCTGTTCATTCGTCTGTTCATCCGTCTGTTCATCTGTCTATTCATTCATCTGTTCATCCGTCTGTTTATCCGTCTGTTCATCCGTTTGTTCATTCAAATGTTCATCCATCTGTTCATTCATTTGTTCATCCATCTTTTCATCCGTTTGTTCATTCATCTGTTCATCCGTCTGTTCATGCGTCTGTCCATCCGTCTGTTCATCTGTCTGTCCATCCATCTGTTTATCCGTCTGTTCATTCATCTGTTCATTCGTCTGTTCATCTGTCTGTTCATCCGTCTGTTCATCCAACTGTTCATTTGTCTGTTCATCCGTTTGTCCATTTGTCTGTCCATCCCTCTGTCCATCCGTCTGTCCATCTGTCTGTTCATCCGTCTGTCCATTCGTCAATTCATCCATCTGTTCATCCGTTTGTTCATTCGTCTGTCCATCTGTCTGTTCATCCGTTTGTTCATTCATCTGTTCATTTATCTATTCATCCGTCTGTTCATCTGTCTGTCCATTCATCTGTCTATCTGTCTGTCTATCCGTCTGTCCATCTGTCTGTCCATCCATCCGTTCATTTGTCTGTCCATCCGTCTATCCATCCGTCTGTCCATCTGTCTGCTATTCGTCTGTTCATCCGTTTATCCATTGTGTTGGTTGGATGAAGAGAAAAAAGATTGCACCATATCGGATTTGAACTCACGATTTTCAGCATGGTAGAGCAGCAAACCTGCACCGATCAATCCTTCTCTGGCACACCAGATTAATTGTACGGTCAGTTATTACATCTGAGAATCTCTCACGGTGCACCTGACTTGTGAGTGCGAGTTTATTATGTAAAGCTGTACAGCCCAATATGTTGATAAGTCATATTGCACACTCTCTGATACTGACTGGCTTTAGAAATTTTGCGTTATTTAGCTGAACCACAGAATGAGACCTATAGTGGTATCATTGCCTCAGAGCAAAAAAGCTGTTGAAAGCCAAAAGCAAATTTTGGCAGAAAACTGCTAGTTATTCCATGCGATTTAGTGCTGGGTTTTAAAGATGCTAACCTGGCAGCATTCATCATTCATAGTGTTGAGGGAGCACGAGATTAGTCTTTCTACGTAAATCATAGGACAAATAGGTGGATGGCTTTTAGAATAGTTCGTAGATTAATAAAAGCTATTTTAGGTATCCAAAACTTCAAAACATGAAAACTTCAAAAAGAAACTCACAAAAACTTTAAGTTAGTAGGTCAAAGTTGAGAAAATTTGACCTTGAAAGCAATGATGTTAATTTGCCAGAATTGTTTTGCTAAAAAGACTGTCAATTACAGCCATTTAGCAATTCTCACTTATTTTCGAGACACATCTATAGCACCATGAAACATTTTTATTTCTTATACCTCACACCTCACCTTGGATAGCTTTTAGAATCAGAAATTTAGAGCATATAGTATAGTATACATATATACATGTAGCATAATCATAGTTATAGTATATATAAAGATACTTAACTCTTAAATATTATATGTTAAAGCTCCAAATTTTTAACATATACAAAAACCATGGGTAAGCTGAAAATTTCTATTATTACATCTTAGATGCGTATACTTCAGTTATTTCATTATTTTGTCGTTATTATGCTGAGACCAAGAAATTAAAAAAAACAAGAAAACCTCATCTTTGAACAAACCATACAGCTGTAAAATGGTTTTCACATAAATATTAGCTATAATCAAATTTTACTCAATATTTAAACTCAATCGGATAATTACTCATGGTCTAATGATCAGAGATGTTTTATTATGTGACCCAAATCAAATTTATTCAACTTGCTTATTAGATGAGTAAGAGTTATCTTCTCCCCTGGTTTTGAATGTTTTCAATCAAGTACGTAGCCTGTCTTGACAAGCTGTTGTTTTGATCGCCCGCTTGACGCAGGGACAACTCCGCAAAAACAACAGTTTGTCAAGATAGGCTATTAAGTACGGTGCGACGATGCTTTATTGTAATAACTACAGATGTAAGGAACAGCAGATAAGGTCGAGGTCATCGAAGTAGTATTTAATGAAAGTATATGTTCTCGAAGGTGTACGTAACGCATTACATGTTATGACAAAATATACTTATGTATTGCGTCCTTTGCTGAGCATTTTTTTGATTATTTGAAAGTGGATGATTATTTAGTTTAATTTGCATTTCATCGATTGCCATATTCATGATGCTGTAGTCAATATTTGATTGACATTTGGCCACTAAATCCACCCTGAGGTTTCTACTTGGCATGTTCATTTAGCTCGATTGATTATACGTTAGATTTTTTTGCACATTAGCGCGTTAAAACATTTCAAGCTCTTTTTCATACTATTCGCCTTGTCTCACAAAAGTTCTTCAACTAAAAGTTGTTGATGATCTGTGTAGCTCACGTGTCTGTTTCTTTTTTCAGTACACGGATATTTTTAGGCCTATATTACTTATCTATAACAAGACATGTTATCATTGCTTTGAACTGAATGATGCCTCCCCGAAGTCGTAGCCGTAGTCCTCGCCATAGTGGCAGGGGAGATGACAGAGCTCGGAGCCGATCACCAAGGTAACATACATGTCACAAGTCCACAATATATACTGCTTATTCCTATAACTTAAAATTTCTGCTCTACTCTGAAACATATTGGGCATGGCAACATAGTTTTGTTTACAACAAAGTGGTAACAAAATCTGTAAGCTAGTTGAGCTGTGCGATTTTAATCTTCAGGATGTTTCATATATATGCAAACAAAACTCTTCAAGCGTCTGTTTAGGGTTGTTAAACTGGTTGTCAAAGCTGCATTCAAATAGGTGGTGATTTAATTACTCACATATTTAAAACAAATTCCCATTGTAGTTTTCCAATTCAGCTTGAGTTGACATGGACCGATGCGAAAGTGATTTGATACAATGAAGTGTTTTATGATTTGGAAATGATAAACAAACCGAATTGTTAACAAAAAAATTTTTATACAATCTTTTAAAGGACTAACTGATTGGTCTTAAAACAGAAATATATGTTATTCCAAGTAGTTTAGCCCTTGTGGAATTGCTATCGAATACAGTTCAGGTAATATGTTACTGATATGTATTAAGACGCCCGGAGTAATGTTAGTTACCATGCTCTGTTAATGATCTTTTTAATTGCATATGCTTTACTTACAGGAATCAATTGCAAAATGGTAGACAACACCAGAATGATAATTGCATCTTCTAATTTAATCATTGGATGTCATTTCCTTTTGTTAATTTGTACATTTTGTTTTATGTATTATAACCTTTTTGGCGGTTCACAGCTACTTGATTTAGTAATAATAATAAAAGAGGAACTAGTAAAATACGTGCAATCTTCATATAATAGTAATAATTTCAATAATAATAAAATTAATTATTATTATTACAGCTGTAATAATAATAATGAGCTGAAAATTACAGTCATACCTCGACATACAAGCTTAATGCATCCGGGCACTGATCTTGTACTCATATGTCATTGTTCTCGTATCTCAATGCTATTTTTCCTATATAAAATAACTAAATACAAATTAATCCCTTCCCATGCTATGAAAAAATCCACCTTGAAACGGGATATTGCGTTGGAAAAACACATTTTTGATTGTTGTAATTCAGTAACTACACTCACAAAGTAACAAATACCTATTTAGTGGTTATGATATGCAATAAAATTTAAAATTACTATGTACAGTGCTGGATGGAGTTCTTATCTTTAAGACCGATGTAATGGCTAATGGTGGTGTGAGGGAGACTTGATTTCAACGCCCTCGGTCCACTAAATTTCTGTGATGCTACGTAACATAACATGAACCTTGAATTTAACTTGAATGAATTTAGCTTACTAAACGAACACTTGGAGCTAAGTTTTAATCTTTAACTAAACTTACTTTAATCTTGTCGTCGTCTTAATTTTTTATTATTGTTTCCAGCTTGGCCTTTTGCCTCGCTTTCGCTATATCATTTTTATCCTATATTAATTTGTTTCACAATCTAAAAACTCAATGATAAATACTTCAGATAGTTGTTTATAGCATTAGGCAAAGGCGTAATATGAAACTTTGTAACAATTTCAATGTAAATAAAGCTAAATTATATGTAAAAGGTTTAGAGGTTGTGATGGAGATAATTAGTTTAACTCACACTTCATGAACATTATATTAGTATAGCTCGCCTGTATTGTTTAACTTATTTTATAAATATATGCATAATCTCATTTAGTGTCTCCACTTTTTCTCTTTTTAAGCTTTCTTTTTGTGTCTCAACTTTGTGCATATATTCTGTTTTTCGTGATTACTATTAAATGGCTTGGTGGATTTAAAAAAAAATTACTTTGCTGATGTGTATTCACATTTTTTACGAGTTTGATATAGTAATTTTTTTTTGACTACCTTCATCTTGCACTAGCCTTCTCAGGATCTATAATTATAACATTATTATAGTAAACTGTAAAACACTGTTTGATAAAATTCAAGAGTTTGAAAGAGAACTGTGTACATAGGATATGGTTTACAAGAAACTTTGAATGTCAGATGTTGCATGTTGTTTCATGTGTCAAGACAAATACCTGCTCAGGGTTTACCTCGTTATGTTGAAACATTAGCATTTTTAGGTGTTCATAAGTTGAGATTCGACTGTATATCATTTCAACTAAATACTTGTACAAGTCATACGAAGACGAACCAGCGTTCCCATTGCCTCAAGTTTTTTAATGTTTTCGCAAAGATCTTAATATTAATTTTTTTATAACAATTTTTTATATTTAATTTTTTTAACAGAACAGCTCACTGGATCTTGCTGAATCATTGTGTATTTAACGTAGAGCTGCAACAACTGCTATTTTCATGTTGCTTTTTGTCAGATTAGAGATTTGAGCCGAGTTCAGATATACATCAAGTTTATTACTGGATTATTTGTAGAAGACAAGACACTAGTAGATATTCTTCATCTCAAAGCAGACATAGAGGTATAGTATAAACACTAATTAAAGTTATTCTCCTTTATGCTTCACTCTTACGCTTCAACTATTGTTTTACCGAGGTCATTAAGGGATTGAGTCAAATTTCTGAGTGTTGGATATGTAATTTTTAAATAAAATTGTTTATGACTTCGTGAAAAAGTAGCCTACCATAAAGTGCTCAAAAAAGTGATTTATTTTATATTAGGATGGATAATATGTTGAAATAATTTTCTAGGCCAGAATTCTATGCTGATTCTGAATATCTAGTTTCTACACTAAAAAAATACTAGTAAAATACTTGTCCAGACTTCCCCAAAACTAGTCTAAACTAGTTTTGGGGAAACTAACCACCAGACTAATTATAATGTATTACGTGATACAATAAATTAATATTATAATTTTTATAATTTACAAGTTCAACCAGTACAGAGCGAGACTGTGATACATCGAACTAGATCAAAGTTTGTAGCTGATTTCAAACATCATATTATAAGATTTCAAAAATGCATAGATTTGAATTTATATTACATAATGATAGTAATATGTAAGTTATATGCGTAACTTGAAGTATGTATTAAATATGATTGTGAATACCACCCAATTCTATTTGTTTTTGGACCAGAATTTGGAGCTTGTTCTGTGTATGTAATTGAAAATTCTCTCAACTGGCCACAACATTTTTAAAATGTATTATGTAATACATGAATTTAATGATATAATTTCAAATTCCGCCAGTTTATCATTTGGGGAAAGCAAAGTGGTTGCAACACATCAATCAAGATCAGAATTTGTAGTATATTTCAGATTTAGTATTTATATCTTTTCAAGTTGCATAGATTTGAACTTATGCACAATATTATATAATATAATGGATTACATAATTTGTCTGTCTGTCGGTTTGATGTAGCACCATGACTGTGTGTTATCTCCTACGCATCTACAAGAAGGAAAAATGAATCAAAAACTGTCACAGCTGTTTAAAGATTTGACCAAGATGTAAAATCTTTTTTTCGGTCTGGTATCAGGGAAAGGTATCATGAGTGGAAATATTCTGCAAACTTTTAAAGACATAACCTGATACTTGATGTTTAATAACCTACCTTTACCAGCATTCTCATCAGAATCTGTATTCTCTTCTTCAGCACCAGTTTTATTTCCACAGTCCTTGCACTGACACATATCTGTACATTTGAGTCCAGCCTTCTGGCACTGGCATCTATTGGATGAACATCCTGTCTTGCATCGACAAAACATGTCTTTCATCTCATCAAAAACCGAATCAGAATCATCAGAGACATACTATCACAACCGCTGAGTGCACGTAGACCCTGAAGTACCTGGCAGTAGGCGGTGTTAGAATACCTGATACATTTCCAATGTGTATGTATTGCATTCGTTCTTTCTTCTCACAGAAGTAGTACAATTGATCTGATGGAAGCTCATGTACCAAAGATATACAAATCATAAACACATCTGTATCTTGACACTTTATCATCTTCGTACAGTCCAATCCTTAGTCTTCCATGATGGGCTTTATATGTGCTATCATTCTTGTGTCAGCTTCCTCAAGATCTGATGCTAGACTCACTATATTTTTATTACTAGTTTTCCCATCCATTTGAAAACTAATCTTGTTGCATTTGGAAGAAAATGCTATGTACATCAAGACCCTGTTTGATCTGTACACTGCTCTACTCCTTACTCAAGAAAGCCACCAAAGCTTCTTTGTTAGCACCCTCTGCCAGGAAGTCTGACCATTTTGGTATTATTTGATTTGGTCCAAAAATTGTCACCTTTTGACTACCTTTCAATCCACGATGCATTCATTCTGTTGATTTGATGCTCGCCTCAGGATAGCTATCACTGACAAAATCTACTCGAGAAGAACCATATGATGTAGCGATTGATGCTAGCCTTCTCACTACCAACCATTCCGAATGTTGCTGAGGGTTTCAAAGCTTGAATCTCAGCCATTCCATCAATGACCAAAGCATCAAATTTTGGAAGGTTTTCAAATTTGTTGTAACATGTTGGATGTAGCTCTAGCTTTTTCTCCAATGCTGTCATAAGAGTAGACTTAGCCGTCTTCATCATCAATCCATCCGCGTTTGCCAGGCTTCCAGCTTACATTGCCAAGGGAATAAGAAAGTACTTTTCTAAGATCTATGTTCCTCTGCTGGCTGAATACAAAAAGACGATCGAAGATCCATTCTGTACACTGTAGACTTTTCTTACTGGAAGTTTTCTTAGCACTTGGACTCAAAGCAAAACCTTTCAGTTTGTTTGCCTTTATTGGTGCATTGAATTCTACTTCTTGGGTTGTCATCCATTTGGTGACAAAATCTTGAAACTGCTTTTCTCCGATTTGTCTTGCATTTTGTAAATCATAGGCAATATCAGTTGGAGCCTCCCCTCCACTGACGATAGAGACAAGGTTTTTAACTTTGTGCTTGAATGGGTTGATTCGAGCTGATATGATTTCTTTGATGAGACATATTGTGTTTTTGTCAGCTTTCCATGCTGATTCTGACAAGCCGTGCTTGTCTAAGCTAGTGGAGTCAATTTCTAGAAGCTCCTTTATTTCTGTGTGCACAGCTGTCCTTTGTGGATGAGCCATGATCCATCTCTGTGAGGCAGATTAGGTTTTTGTAAATCCAATGAGACCTCCCTGTGATTTAGAATCATGATTGATGGGCTGTTCTATCGCCATATCAGAAGCAACGCTGGAGAATGGGCGGTGATGCTCATATTGAAAGGTAGAATAACCACGGTGATCTGCCATTGCTTGGTAAATTAGGGGGTGAGTCTTTGCCAGCTGCGTCATCTTCATATAGTAAAGTGTGCCATACCTTGCATAGTTGAGTGGTCGTATGCAAAAAACCATGGCAAGAGTCGTTGTAGTTAGTTGACATGGAGGTTCCAATCAGATTCCCTTGTGGCTCGGGAAAAACTTTGCAGCTGTGTCACCATTTCAATATACTCTACCCATAATCTAAATGTGGGGTTGCCTATTGAAGAGGTGACTATAAAATCTTGGAATGCCTGATTCATGTGGGCGAGTTCAGATTGATTATATTCAGTGTCATTGAAAACAGCTCTACTAACATCCAAACTAGGAGAGTCAAGGGCACTAGCGGATTCAAGACTTTCAGTGAATTCATCAAACAATAGGTCATACAGTGCTTTCAGCCAGAGTTTGTGTGCCATGATGGGCCTATTGTAACTATGACCATTGATCACCCCTTTCAGGCTTCCTTCAGCGATACATTGCGATTCTGTGATTATTTTGGCCCACCCATCATCACCATACCTTTTGTCTATCACACCAAGGAAAGCCGCCACTGTGTGGAAATCTCTTAATCTAGGGACAAGTCTTGACATCAGAATTGGATTGAGGAAGCGAATAGTTTGTGCTTTACAGTATACAGCTTGGTCAAACACTCCTACTGCAGTTTCTATAGCCAGCTTGTCAGATTCATCGATACTTTTCTGAAGAACCCTAACCAAGGTTTCCCCACAATTTTCCACACAATAGAAGACACACTCCTCATCATCCTCATCATCAGCTTTTATAACTCTAAAATGTGAAAACTTGACTCATAGCAGTAATTCCAAGCAGAAAAATGGATATTTCCTGAAATTTTAGGAGTTGTCCTCTCTCAAAATAAAATCGTCTTGGAACTTCTACATTTGACCAGTTATAGGTGTAGAAACTATATCATTAAACTCAGCATAAAATTCTGGCCAATAATCTTGTCTTACTTTATTCTCCGTATTTATATAAATGAGAGTGAAAGATAGCTCTGGGCTGCTTCTCCACTATTTAATCAAACCTTATAAATGAATATTTTGGATCTTTTTACAAAAAAATGATAGCATTTATTTGACTATTTTACATTTAATTTTATCTCAAATATGTAATAAATGTTTAATTATATATATATATATATAGAATAATTCTTTTTACTTTGTGGCTTCAACTATCCCGGCCTCACTGAATACAGGTTTAGTGTCCCTCGAGTTTCTTCATTTTTATTTTATAGCCGAATGCTCGGCATGCCTGGCGTTGCAGGAGTAATAAAATAATTACCTTATAAATTTGAATAACTCGCCTCATTAGCAAATACTGTAGTTTAAATCTTTACTTGAACAATAGCCGCGTTTGGAGCTAGCTTAATGATCGTTACGCGAAATGTTAAAATATGCTCGCTAATAATCCCCTAAGAGCTTTACGCGTAAGTAACCCCTAGGGCTTCAAGGGAGAGTATTTCACCGATGTAATAAATGTCATAACAATCATTCATCTTTCGTACCAATTTTCTAAACTACTAAGTTTAGAAAATTGGTCTTCAGATCTAAGTTTAGATATATGTATATATATATATACATATATATATATACATATATATATATACATATATATATATGTATATATATATGTATACATATATGTATATATATATACCTATATATATACATATATATATGTATATATATATGTATATATATATATATATATATATATAAAATTGTTTGCTCACATCGGATACCCCGTATGGGTGGTAAATTCTGCTCTAGCTCGGGTCTTCTACCAGAGACCTGGGAGTTTGAGCACTCGCCTCAAGATCTTAGCTGTTCCCAATAGCGCACTTTTTTGCAGCTCACCTGAGTTGATTGCTGTTGGTATTTGGGCAAGCCACATTTTATGCGCCGGTGTTATTGCGCCCAGTGCCCTAATGACTACTGGGATTACAGTTGTTCTTACATTCCAGCATTTTTCAATTTCTTCTCCAAGAGGGAGATATTTCTCTACCTTTTCTTTTTCTTTGCTGGCTATATTGTAGTCATTGGGTACTGCTATATCTGTTATAGTAGCCCTATATCACCACTATATCTGGTTGGTTTGCTAGGACATGCTTGTCAGTTTGGATGTAGAAGTCCCAGAGGATCTTAGCCCAGTCATTTTCATTGACCTTACCAGGAGCTTCCCACCAGTGTTGTGGTTTATTAAGGCCATACTCATCACATAGACTTCTATACACAACACCTGCGACATGGTTATGCCGCTCAGTGTATGCGTTCCCTGCTAGCTGCTTGCATCCACTGATGATGTGTTGGATGGTCTCAGGTCCATCTTTGCACAGTCTGCATCTAGGATCGTCTCTAGTGTGATAGATTTTTGTTTGGAGCTGCCTTGTTGGGAGCACTTGCTCCTGGGCTGCCATGATTAGCGACTCTGTATTGGCCGTTAGGTTTCCTTTGTTCAGCCACATATATGTCTGGTGAAGATTGCCAACCTTAGATATTTGTTGGTGGTAAGCACCATGAAGAGGTTTCGTGTGCCAGTCAATTTCTTCATCATCAGGACGTAGGTCCGTTGTAAGAGCAGCCGATTGAAATTCAGCTAGCAACTTATCTGAGATGGCCATGGAGGCTGCATATGCTTTGATGCTTTGCTCCTCCTCTTTCACTGTCTGCTGTACACTTTTTAGTCCCCTACATATATATATATAATATATATATATATATATATATATATATATATATATATATATATATATATATATATATATATATATATATATATATATATATATATATATATATATAGATGGTGACTTATGTTTAAAAGTCGAAGTCATTTTCTTGGTTTGAAATGAAAGAGTCAGTGCAGTGTACAGAAGTACAGTATATTTTATTGCAACTATCTATGACTCTAGGGCTTTCTCTCCACTGACAATGGCCTTCGTTTGGATACGTAGCAATACACTGTCCGTGCTGTTTGTTGCTAAGGCATGAATGCAGATTATGCAGTTTATTGTGAAAGTCAGTAATAAAAGTAGAAAGTCTCACAGGAATAGCTCGTGACCGCTTTCAAATTATTGAATGGAATTTGACAATCCTTCGTCATACATAGAAATCTTTCAACAAGTCCTTTTTATTATTATGCTATTCTGATTGGCTCAAGAATATTTATTGACCTCTTTGATTCTCTTCCCATCATACTTCTTTATTCAGTTCTCGTTAATTTTTATGAGTTTCAGTATTGTATATACATGTACCATGTGTTATACAAGTATATACATGTACCATGTGTTATACAAGTATATACATGTACCATGTGTTATACAAGTATATACATGTACCATGTGTTATACAAGTATACCACAAGTAGAAGGACATGTACTGCCATGTTGAGTAATTATAGACACTTAGAAATCAGTTTAATATTTCACTAGTGTTCAAATAAATTCAGTTTCTATTGCATGGAAATTCCTATTTTTTGATTGGTCCTGGAATGTAACTCCTGGGAATTAGAAGACATTACTGCATACATAATATAAATCTTTCTGGTTTTCTGCATGAGGAGGAATGGAACTACTAACTGCCTCTATTCACAGCTGTACTCACTTATCAGTATATTGCTTGTTGCATTTGTGTCACTCTAGTTGTTATATTGGCAGCCGCGCAGAGCAATCCGCTAGGTCCTTGGATTAAGTCAGATTATAGAGGTAAAGACAGGCAGCGAGAAGTCCCCTCACAACAGCTAGAGTATATGCAAGTGTATGTATAACATCTTATCTTCTTGCAAACTTGTTTACTACTGTGCTGCTGCTTCTTACGTTGTGGTGTTGATACAGCTTTATGAAATATAGCATACACGAAACATTATGATCCGCAGGTCCTCAGTTTATTAGAGGTTTTCTTATTATTTGAGCCAGAAGGTAGTTTTTTTATTTGTATGTGAAAGATAATAAGGACTCGGAAAAAACTTAAAGCATAGAAATTGTATTATAGTAATATTGTTTTGATATAAGCCTGCGTACCATTCACTTCAGTTTTTTGTAAATTTTGTTTATACAGATAGTGACAGCATTGGACAGAATGCAAAAAATAATAGTCTGAAAATTAGCATACTAAGAGTTGTGTTAAGAATGAGCAAACATAAAAGACATGAGTTTCTGTGGCCATCTTGACAAAAACAATCAGTGCTGAGAATTATATGTAAACAAAATATGTATAAAATATTGCAGATAGCCTCATGGAGTTTTTTATGACGGACCAGATTTTTAAAAAACAAGTTGGATAAGCTGCAATCTTCGTTTGCTTGCAGGCGGAGAGAGGAAAGAGAAGCTATTGGAGCAAAGGGAGTGAGAGAATGTTGGGCAGCGTCACCCGAGCCTCCCCCATTCTCTAGCAGGCACGTAATATAAAATCCGTTTTAAGTTTTGGTTTGTCAACATCATATTGGTTTAATCTGGTTAAATAGATGAATATTTTTTTAATGTGCACCAAATCATAATGCAACTTTTACTACTACGATTCGTGGTCTCTAGTAGTGGCAGTTAAGAAATCCACCAATGATTGAGCTTGTTATTTGAACATCCTTACTCGGCATGAGGAACAGGGAACAAACAATGCGGCAGGCCCTGCCCATTTGTGGCAGGCCTTGCCCAGTTGTTCCATTATTTAGCAACCAATATGTTTGTAGAACTTAGTCTAAGGTCAATGAATATCACAAGCTGCAAATTTTGACTAAAGTTTAGTGACTGTTGAACAAATAGACAGCTGTAAAAGATTTAGTCATCAGTACTTATACAAGGGAGGCAACTCTAGATTCTAATCTAAGCTAATCTAGTTTTTATTTTTTGTAAAAGTTTAAAATTCTTACGCAAGAGACTGATTGGTTTGATGAGGTTTTATGCACGTGAAGGGTACAAAGGTTCACATTGAAGTGGCATAATTTCTATGACTCACTTTTGATGGCTGTCGAATTTTATTATGAACAAGTTATCGATGAGCTGGAAATGTTACATGGTCTCACTACTAGGTTTTCTACATCACAATTTTTCTCACACTGAGTAGCCAGGTATTTGCATTTCAGTTGAAGGTAGGAAAAGCCTCATCCATAGAAAAGTTCTCAAAAATTTGGCTCTAAATTGTTTGTTTTCAGAATTTCTTCCTCATCATCTAACTTGATAACATTGTTAAAAATTATTTTATACTATCACTACTGGATGGCCGGGTAGTTGCACAGGTAATCAAAAGGTTTTTGCACAAAAATCAACATTTATTTACTATCTAACTTTCAAATAAATGTGCTTGTTTATTTCTGTGGGTGCTATAAGTCTAGGCAGGTATTTTTCTTCTCGCCAAATCTTTACTTCAAGTAAATTAGTTCTAGCATGAAGTGTAGGTATTTTAACTGATCACCATTAAAGATTGGCAGATGTAATACCTATGTGCACAATCATTCCATTGTTTTGCAAATAAGCTGCGTGGCTTAGTGGATAGAATGTCTGCCTGCAGACCTGGAGGTTCAGAGTTCAAATCTACCGCAAAGTGGCTTTTCGTTTCTATATGCCGTGCATCTTCAGAATATGATTACCCTGATATATGCGATTTTTTCACCTTACGAAGTTGAACATGGGTATTTTTTCACCTAACTATACGAATCTTATTTCACCATGCGGATTCAACAAAATTTTACCGACTTCAAATTTGGCAGTCGATGTGCTTATTACGGACGTCAAAATAACAAAGAACCCGAAATTCTGTCTGCCGAAAATATTTTCACAACGCTTGATAAAAATACAATGACCGATTTCTCTCAGTTCAGCAATTCTCGCTTGTAAAACGGTAATATTTTCCCTTTGAATCCACTAGCAAAGTTGGAGTTGCAATCTTTTCAAACAGAATGTCAGAGGTCAGACAACTTTCCTTAACCTACTAACAAAAATCTACTCATTGCGAAAACAGCATCGTTCGGGCTTTTATGCCGAATTAGGTTGAATATTTTTTTATACAGGTCCTCTAAAGGTTATAGCGAAAGCGAAGACAGAAACTGCTAAGTGATAAAATTTTAGTGATAAAAAGTTGAAATTCAGTAAAATAATTAAAAATACATACTAAAACTTAGCTTTAAGTGTGTGTGTTTAGTAAGCTAAACTTATTTGAGGTGAATTCAAATTTCTTGTTATACATATGTCTATCTTGAAGGTAAGAACTCCTTTCGGTACGTACTGTACATGGCACATTATAATGTTACAGTTAATGCAGATCATAACCGCTAAATACACTAACAACAGTAAAGTTACTGTACGTAACTATAGTTACTAAGGTTAACATGCTTTTTTGTTACTAATTTTTAATATGTACAGAACTTATATAAAATTTTGATAATTTTTACCAGGGAATGTTTGCATTATATAATTACTATGGTTTCTATACCCCTGCATATGATTTTTTTACCATACGATGCCAACCTTGGAACAGATCAAAATCATATCGTGAGTGTGCACTATATATAGATTGGAGAGTCTCACAGTATCAACATAAGGTTTGGAAGCTGGCATGAGAAAAGCATTGTCAATTTTTAAGTAATAAGTGTTAAGTAATAAGGATTTATTCATGCCATGGGGGAATTTTTCAGTCCAATATACAGGAAAAAAATGGAAAAAAACTACTTCTAGGGCAATGGCACAATAATTAGCTAATACCTCAATAAGACTGTATACTGGTTATACATTCATTGACTATATTCTTAGACTTGGTACTCTAATCTGTTGTCGGTCATTGGATCACACGCAGGCAAGGATAACTCATTGAATACATTTATGTGTTATAGCGATGAAGATGCTGAACAGAAAGGAGACGACTCTGATAGAAGCTCTATAGGTAAACCATCACTTACATACATTCATAGCTGTTGTTCTCAGTGTTATCAACTTGCAGTATTTCTCTATGGTTTCATATATATATATATATATATATATACATATATATATATATATGTATATATATATATATATATATATGTATATATATATATATATATATGTATATATATATATATATACATATATATATATATATATACATATATATATATATATATATATATATATATATGCATATATATATATATATATATATGTATAGATGGTCAAGCATAAGTTTAGTAGTTTTGCTCAAATGTTTTGAGAATACTGATAATCCAGAACCCATTGTCGCTTCATATTTTGTTTGTAAAAGCGAGCAATATAGGCGTCGATTCATTTTTTGCCACTTCCCAATTTATTGAACCAATTGCGTGAGAGTACAGTTCACTCCTAACCAATAGGAATTGACAAGAACAAAAATGTGTACATCTGTTTAAGTTAAAGCAAGTTGATTAGACCAAACAAATGCAAATATAAAAAAGTTTTTGTAATTGTTCCTAGTCGGATTTACAATTTTTTATAGATTCTGAGTTTAGAAAATAGGAGTTTAGAAAGTGTTCCAATATTAACTACCTTAACATTTTAGTTAACGTAGCTACTGCTATCATGTCTGAAGTTTCTCTCTCGCAGAAACTAAAAAGAGAAGCAAAAAAGAAAAGAAGAAATTGAAGAAGTTGAAATCTGATAAAAAGAAAAAGAGTAAAAAGAAGAAGAAGAGAAGGTCGACAGACTCGGAACAGAGTGACTCCGACTCAGAGGATGACAGAAAAATTAAAAAAAGCAAAAAGAAAAAGAAGTCCAAAAGGTCATTGAATTACCCATAATTCCCTTTTCTTTGCCTCATTTCTACTTTTAAAGTTGTGAGCCTTTCTACAAGTGATTTAATAATATTTTTATTTGAACTGCCTGTGTGTTGTTGCTTTAAGGCTGGTTTTCAATGAGACAACTGCACCCTGTGTACGATCGTCACTACTATCGCCTGTCAGACAGTTGATATCTTTTAAAATGTTTGTTTTCATATTTTAGTTTATCAGAAAGTAAAGTTATCTGATTATGTGTTAATTTTACTGAGGAGTTTATGCGACATTTTAGGCTACAGTTATATAATGATTGCACTTAAATTCTTGATGCATTTTATGTAAATCGTATGTATATGATAGTGTGTAGTATGTAAAGCATTCCTCCGTAACTAAATGTGCTTGCAAGAGATGTCTTTTCCTATATTACCTGCTCATAAGGAATGATATCTTCTCAATACCAGGTATATGTAGCTTACGTATTATCTGTTCACAAGGGATGATAACTTCTTAATATAAGGTATATGTATTACCTGTTTACAAGGGATGATAACTTCTAAATATTGGGTATATGTACATATTATCTGTTCATAAGGGATGATAACTTCTAAATGTTGGGTATGTTCAAATAGTCGCGTGTTTATAAATCTACTTCGATTTTTGTTCATACTCCATTCTTTTATTCAGGAGGTCTGAAAGTGAATCAGAAGAAGAGGAGTGGCTGGAGGTGTCAAAAGGTTCAAAGAGTTCGAGAACCGCAGGTATGGCTAGCGATGATTTCATGGAGTTTTACAACTGTGAAACTACCTATATAGTCTGCTGCTTTAGTGTTTTATTTCTATTTGGTGTCAACTCAAAACATTATGTACCCAAATGGAAATGAATGCATGCAGACGTCATCTGTGACGGGTGAAGTGCAGACGTCATCTGCGCTGGGTGAAGAATGATAATGTTAGGTAGAAGCACGGTTCCCAGCCAGATAGTCGGCATTTGGTGACACGCATCGGATGACATTTTACTGATTTAAAAACCTTGTAAAGTACCTGCAGTGCCTTTGATGTTGCTTGCACTTTATGTTCACACACGAGTTGTACTAATTGTTTTGTCGGGTTGTGCTGGTTGGCTGGTCTGTTTTTATTAATAACGATGAAAACACTCTGTCTTTAATAATTCTAATTTATAGACCATGCGGTGTTGGATTTAGTAAGGCTTAAATAAATATGCTTATTCATGTTTTTGTGTTAGTCCGCCGTGTTTGCCAACAGAATTTTAAGTTGTCATTTGAATTAGTTTTATGGAAGGTGATTACTTGAGCTAATGGTAGTGCTTGTGCCGTAGCAGGAACTTCCTACTTCAGCCATTAGAGTTAAAGTGCGCAGGGAAGGGTGCAAGAGAAAGCAATTATTAGGGGAGAATAAAATTATGCGATGCTTAGGTTAAACCTTTATTTGTCAAGGTCATATTGACTCAGGTTGGGAGTACCTTTCTAATGCTGTTAGTCGTTGCCGAAAGGATAGTTTGCTGGACGTTTCTCTGCTGCCTCTGTGAATATAGAGTACTCTCACAGTCTCACCCAGTTTTGATAATATTATTATTACTATTACAATATGAATATTATTATTACTATTATTACTATTATTATTACAATATTAATATTATTATTACCATTATTATTACAATAATAATATTATTATTACTATTATTATTACAATAATAATATTATTATTACTATTATTATTACAATAATAATATTATTATTACTATTATTATTAAAATATTAATATTATTATTACTATTATTATTAAAATATTGTTATTACTATTATTATTACAATATTAATATTATTATTACTATTATTATTACAATATTAATATTGTTATTACTATTATTATTACAATATTAATATTATTATTACTATTATTATTACAATATTAATATTATTATTACTATTATTATTACAATATTAATATTATTATTACTATTATTATTACAATATTAATACTATTATTACTATTATTATTACAATATTAATATTATTATAATGTTACATCATCGTCTTTGACATAATGACTGACAACTGTAATTTGTATCTTACTAAGCTGTGTATGTTTTTGTATTTCATCTTGATCATATCCATTTCCTACTATCTGCGCTGATTGTCACTCTAGTAGCTGTTTGTGTTTACATGTCCATTCGACCAGCTTTTACTCATCTCTAACAGGTTACGTGTTTGTTTGTTATTCTCACTTTAATATGAAAGGTTGTGTTTGTTGTTAGTTCCTTCAGACATCCCAGATCTGTCCAACCCCAACAGAAAGAAGGCTCAGCTTATCGGCACCACCAGTACAAGTGATGCTGCCTCAGAATCTATTGGCCCTTCATTACCTACAGATGATGATGCGTTACATGACTCTCGCATGGAGTAAGTCAATGTTTTATTTGATTGTATACAATGAACAGCTCACGGCTTGGTGTTTGTTAGGCATTTTCTTTTGGAAATTGTTCATGTAGTGAGCAGACCCCCTATCTAACATATGATTTAGGTATGGCTGCTTAGCCTGGAGTTTCGAGGTAGGATTGCGGAAATTTGATACTACTCAGGCAAAAATATGTTTTATGTGACTAGCGCGGTTACAGGGTTTTCATTGACTATAAATTGCGCACCTGATGTTGATAAGTGGTTAGTTGTCTCTAGGATTCTTCACCCAAGCTATTTCAGTACAGTATGTGAGATACTAGGAAACTTTCGAGCAAATTTTTGCTTTGAAATACGCGACAAGTTTAAGATACAAGCATGGGAGACAGCTCTCAATGCAGCGGCTAAGTGGCCGAGTGTACAAGAGGCCGCTTACGAGAACTGCATCGCTTGGTCTTTCTCATCTAGCAGTTTCAAGGATGGGAATGGATTACTTGGTATTTAGTTATTTTATATAGGACAATTTAATTTGAGATATTAGTGAAAACATACGAGCTCGGTCCCGTTAAACTCGAATCTCAAGGTGTTTTCTCTAGACTAAAAATTATTGGCTGCGGCTGTAGGCTGGTGGCCAAATCTAGGAATTGTGAGTCTAGTCTGAACTTGCTGTGATCTTGGATGAACCCCTGGCTTATCATCTAACTCTGTCAGTAAATCATGTCTTGAGGTTTAAAATTGAGGTTTAGTTAGGCTTTCTAATTTTTACTCTTCGCCTTCCAACAATAGGTACATCAAAGGTAACATGATAATTCGTTTCTTGAAACATGACATATATATATATATATTAGTTTTATGGCAATAATTTAATATCAAATAGAAATGGTTTTTTCAAATTATGCCATATAACGATAGTAAAATAAATTTAAAAAGTAGCTTCCGGAAAAAAAGGAAAGGAGACATGGAGCTCCCGGCCTATATTTTTTCAAGCAATATTGAAATAAGTAAAAGTAATACATAAACTAAAGGAAGGCAATTGTTTTGGGTACATTCACCTGCTAGACTCATTTATTAGACTACATTTTCAGACACACTATGGCAGCGCTTCCTTATTCATTTTAATTGCTGAACCCCCTACGACTGATGGGGCAATCTCACACCCCTTGGTTTGAATAAAGCAAAAGAAAGGCTCACAACATAATGAAAAACAAACATATTCGGAATATCCTAAAACAGTATGTTATTGGAAGGTTATTATAAGAAAAGTCTAATGTTTTCACACAGCAGCAACATATAAAAGACCTGCTGATAGGTTGTGACTAGTTATGGCAAAAAATATTAACTTGAATTTTTGTGTGATTGCAAATACACTTTCATCATAATCGCTATTGATTCTTGCACCCCATTACCCCCTCACAAACAACAGCTTGCATCCCTTAGATGTGTGAGCACCCCTGTTTGGGAAGCCCTGCACTATGGGTATCTTTTGTATTAATTGTTGTTTCACCAGGGGGGGGGGGAATTCAGTAGAGCACAACTGCAATATGTAGACTCTTTGATGGATATAAGCTTTGATGGATATAAGCTTTGATCATGGAAGGGGACCTCAATATGCTATCAAGATGTTTGTTAGGCTTCCTCTATCGGTGACTTGTATCAACTTCCATTGTTGTGGAAGAAGACTAGTAATACATCTGTCATGCTGCAAGATTCTGGTAAAGTATTTGCAGCTAAAAAGCTAAAGGATAAGGAAGGTCCTCGTTTATGTGCAGACTACTAAGATAGCAACAAGGCCTGAAATCTGTAGATTAGTGCATATGCGGTGAGATGCTGAGCTAGATCCGGCTCTGAGAATAGATTGAACATAGATGCGCAAATGACTTCGGTGTATGCATAGAGCTAAAACTGGAGGTGAGCTCAGTCTGACAGGTGCAGGAAAGTGTTAAAATTAAAAGATATGTTTTAATCCAATTATTAGCAAATCTCCGGTTGTTTTGATGTGAGAGAATTGTTTAGATATTTTAGACTTGCTGAGAGAGTCCTCACATCTGTTGTAGCTGTTGTTTAGCCAGTTTGCTGGCTTTGTCTTTTTGGGGTGCGTTATGATGCTACCAGGCTGCAGATTCAATTCTATTGAACATAGCAGGCGTCTACATACTTACAGATCAAATCAACTCTTCTCTTGGGTTTGATAAATGTGGTTTACTTTTCGCTTGTCTAATCCTCTTTCATTTACTCTAGACGTTTTGGTCTGCACTAAATTACAGTTTAGAGAAAAACCGGCATATTGGAATTATTTGTGTATATCTTTAATGATAAATTGATATTGTTCTTATTCAACTAAGAACCGGCAAAAGATTGTTATCAGCACTTCTTCTTGACTGTCACAACATTAGTCAAGCATTGCACATCTTCTCTTCCCTTTCAAACTTTATTTTGGTCTCCGTATAAATATGAAACAAATATCCATTTGTCTCAAATGTTCTTGTGAAGCTTATTATATGGAATGAGTTGCTCTGGTTAGTCTATCACTTTGACAACTTTTACATTACATAAATAGCACACAGCAGTTCACACTCGCTATAGACCACTAGTTGTGAAATCCCAGTTATCAGTGACGATTGGGTCACTAGCAGTTATTAGAGGCTGTGTGGCGGTCACAGGTGGTTGTGTTGGGCTTGTAAAAAACTGTGTGTTGGTCACAAGTGGTTGTGTCGGGCTTGTAAAAGACTGTGTGTTGCTCACAAATGGTTGTCTAGAGCTTGTAAAAAACTGTGTCATGGTCACGGGTGGTTGTGTAGGGCTTGTAAAAGGCTGTGTGGTGGTCACAGGTGGTTGTGTAGGGTTTGTAAAAGGCTGTGTGGTGGTCACAGGTGGCAGTGTAGGGTTTGTAAAAGGCTGTGTGTCGGTCACAGGTGGTTGTGTAGGGTTTGTAAAAGGCTGTGTGTCGGTCACAGGTGGTTGTGTAGGGTTTGCAAAAGGCTGTGTGTCAGTCACAGGTGGTTGTGTAGGGTTTGTAAAAGGCTGTGTGTCAGTCACAGGTGGTTGTGTAGGGCTTGTAAAAGGCTGCCGGGCTATCGTGCTTCGTACTTGAGCTCTTCCTAACTCACAAAGAAATCCATGAAATCCTGGAGGGCATGCGCATCTCGAGACTTCACTAATGCCTCCTTCACCACGATCACATGTTCCACCGTTTTGGCAAGGGTTGGTGTCACAGGAAACTAACAATAAATAGAAATAGTTCTCGTGACAAATGTAAGTTTTTTACTCAAAGTTCAAAATTCAACCACGTCATGACTATGTACGCGTTCAAGTTCTTTATCTATTTGGTGATTCCTTTATCAATTTTTTGCACAGAAAGTATTTTTATCTACTTGAATATTTTGCTGAAATACTGTCTTAGCTACAAGTTCATTCCACTCATCATGCACAAAAAACTAGACATACCAATCTGAAAAAGAATTACTGGTTAAAATTGGCAACACCACATCTTAGTCTTTTATAAACAGCATTTATATTAACTCAAATGTAACTAGTATTGAGTATATATGCTAGTTCCATTTCTGAAAAGAAAAGCTTATATTGCTAGTGTAAACTCACATCCCTCGCAGCGCTTCCCATTGGTGAAGGGTACAGGGCATTCGCACCAGAAGTCTCCACATAGATTGTGGCATGTTCCGTTGTTCGCACAGAAGTTGTTAGGCAGAGAACATGGAGGAACTTCATCAGCACCTGTAAGAACTGGTCCCTGTGAGCCTCTTATTAAAAGAGTCTTACCCTATTATTGCCCTACTGCTACTGTCTAAAACCACTGATCTGGTTCAAAGCTTCAGCAAAGTAATTAGTTGAATTATTGCTGGCTTCTTGATGGAAATTTCGTTGGAATTTGGGTTCTTCAGAGCTTGCTAAAAGTCTACATTCCGATTGGTTGTTGTTTGACTTGGAACCGTCTGAAAATGAACTATTTCTCAAATTTTCTCAAGTCCAGACTGGTTACCAAGGTAGTTATGATAACGTTAGCCAATAATTTTAAAGGCTATAGAATTTATAAGAATCTTTTCAGGATTAGTTAGAGAAACAGAAAGGTAGAACTCTAAAGAACACTCTTTTGCTTACATTCTGTGCCATTGCTTGTTGCATTTAGCACGGCTGGTTTTTGCTTTGGAATAGAGCAATCAAAATTGCCGCTCCAAGCTTCTGGGCAGTCGCACCAGCACACGGATCCTTCATAGGTGGCTGTTCCATTGTTGTGGCAGACAAAGTCCTTGAAACATTCTGGCTCCTGTATAAATGGACAATACCTTATTAGGAGATTATGATTTTGAACTCAGTTGCCCCAATTAATCAGGCGCTTGCAGAACTTAAACCAGGATAGAACTTTTGTTGCAAGATTTTCAGCCATGGTAATTCTTCATATTCTACATATTTTATGTCTTTATGCTATTTTAGGAAAAATTCAGCAAAGATAATGTTTTTACTAACCATCTAGTGAAAGGACAAGGAATTTTAATTGTAACAACCAATGACGCTTTGAGCGTCGATTCTGAACCGAAATACTGGGATACATTATATATAATAGGCTTATAAATTTTATAAACTAGGAAGGCATTTTATTATATCTTCTGAACTAAATTACTGGGATACACTACATATACTAAGCGTATGTATTTTTAGTTTATAAATTAGCCTTTCTGCCATACCTTATGGACTGATTGATCATCTGCCCTCGTGCACTCGAAAGAGATTTTGGTGTTGAAATTGAAGGAACACGGGTTGCTCAGACCATGCGTATATCTACGAAATAAGAGAGTACTTCATTTAACTACAGACAAGCATAGAAAGGCGAGAAAATGGTTGATACAAATCACATGATGGGGCAGGTGTATCTAATCTAATTTAAACTGGGTTATATATAGCTATTTATCAAAAATATTTCATCTTGTCAGGCAAATGGCAT
The DNA here is from genome assembly GCF_963576615.1 of Watersipora subatra. Lineage (NCBI taxonomy): Eukaryota > Metazoa > Bryozoa > Gymnolaemata > Cheilostomatida > Watersiporidae > Watersipora > Watersipora subatra. Next base: position 14,420,872 of record NC_088717.1, read on the forward strand.
GACAAGCTATCATTTTTAACAAAGCCCATCAAATCATTTCAATGCTGGGAGTACCATCAACATCCAAAACACGTCAGTTGGATATAAGGAGAATCTAGCTATTGATTCTGTGAGTTACGACACAGAACTCGCAAGGAGTTGGTTGAACTTCTTGACATAAAGTAATTAGGGTGGTCCCTCCCAAAGAAAATTGTGGTATCATTCTTTTGTTGAGGTGACTGATAACTGATTGCACAGCTGCGAGTATGAAGCACTAGTAGTATGTATGCATAACTTTGTATCTGCATTGGTAAATCATCAACAAAAATTATGCTTTTTGTTGCATGCAAAAACCAAAATGAAAATACAGATATCAGGAATCATTGAGTGAGTTGAACAAAAGTGTTTTAAAAATTGGTAATTTAAAATTATTGCTGAGCAGTCGGGCTAATGAATTGTGGTAACAGTAAATTCATAAACTGTAACATACGATGGTGGATGTAGTATGTTGGTGTCACGGCATACACAATGATATTTGTCATGTCATTTGTGTAAGGCTAAATACAAATACTCTGGTCATAGTTTACGCAAGATTTTAAAATCTAATACAAATGCAGAAATGAGCAAGTTTGGGATAAGGCAATATGTTCAACGATTTTGGGATGTGATTGATGGAAGTGTGGTGAGCTGGAATACGTGATCAATAATACACAAGTCATAGTATAGATCTCTATACTATGCTTTTGATGCAAATCTAATTCTAATATGAAAAAGAACGATGTAATTCAAATTAATCCAGTACGTTTGTACTACCTCTGACATTTTTGACATAAAAGTTCTAATGTTGGATGCATGAGAGTATACATACGTGTATGGCATTTTACTACCGAGTGCGCATCGCCTTGGCAACAGCTGTATATTTATCTCATTGTTCTGAGATGTCTCCACGCACTCCCAGTACCAGCAAAGATTATCTTTGTCAGCGAGAAATTTTACGCTGCCATCATAGCAGATGTCCACTACAACAATATTGAATGTGACCATATTGCTTAGTGGTTACCAAAAACACATGAAATGACTCATTCAGACTTCATGCATTGTTTGTATGAGGCTATTTATAATATTTGCTATAAAACAATATAAAATAATTAAAAATAAATTATAAAAGAGAATTTTAAAGGTTCTCTGAAATTCCTCAAATGTGGCCTTTAGAATGATAAATTTAAATGTGGTGCTCTATACCTCCTGAAATGTGGCCTTTACAATAGTAAATTTAAATGTTGTGCAATCGAAGTACAGCTTCATCTGACAAAACCATGGGTGTAACTAGTTGGCGAGGCTGGCTGCATTTGAGTTTCAACTGACAGGTTTCCTCCCAGTTCTTGTTTTAGTTACAAATGCCAATTGATATTGCATATAAATTAGCTATAGACTCGGGCCAGCCCATATGCGTGCGTATGGTCTGTATTCATGCCAACCTGTGGTGTCATCCAGCGGTCCTGAAGGGGCGAACTTGGGTCTTCTCATTACACGGGCATTCACCGCCGCTAGCACTGAACAAACCACTAGTAATACCTTCATTTCTCTGGCTACCTGAAAGTGTTATCAACTTTATCCGTCTTAATCTCATCTCTATGTAAAACAGGTTATGGTACACACGATATGAACAGTTCTCCAGAGAGTTGAATTATGTTATACCAGTTTAGTAGCCATGCTAAGGTAAGTGTCTTGAGTCATTGAAATATTACGTATTTGAGGTGATATTTTTAAATTTGCATAAGCTGAGACAAAACATAAACACTGAAAATTAACTAAGAAAATTAAATTACAACTGGAAATTAAATTAAATTTATTAACTAAGGTAAACTATGGTACAGTTGGAAGTAAATGCCGTTTCTCATTATACGCTTTTAAATGAATAATGTGGTAGGTGGTAGGCCTATGGTTTAGTAAGGAGGCTACGTGCTAACCAAGTAAATGCTTTTTAGTGTTTCGTATACCATCCCTGGTCTACACAGAATTATATCAACTTTATAACTTTACGAACAAAATTGTTGGAAGTCTTACAGCTTTTTCATGTGAATAATAAAGCGGTGTTATTCTGTTAAGACACTTTAATAATGTTATATTATTGAAAGTATTGTCTGCTGTGAAAACACTGTTATTGACTTATCTGCCATCACTCAAATTCAATGATTGGTTTCACAAAATTTGACTTCATCCAAATTTGTTAATAAATAGTATAGAGGTTTTGGGTTTCTTACGCTTTGCTACTAACAACAAGGAATTATATAATTGGGGAAGATAGTATTAACTGCTGTCGGCAGTAGACTCACACTTATCTTCTGACAGAGATGTGCCTAAACTTGAAATTATGTCATTACAATTATGAAATACCAATGGGTATTATAATCTCCATTTAAACGTCAAACCACAGTTAGTATCTTTAAATTTGTTCCTTGTGAGAAAGCAGAAGAATAAAATGCCTTTTCATTCAGAGATTTAGAAAAGCAGGTGACGGTTTGGAATTCATTTGATGTCTTCTTCTGTTTTATGATTGAAAATGTCTAAAAAGGTATTTGGATGTAGAATTTTCCGTCAAATCACTGTCACGTTTTCCTCATAATCTAAAACATTAAAAAAAATTTGGTAATCTATTTGGCGGGATTCTTTTTTCAATGTATGTTTAATGCAATAATGATACTTACCTCTTCAGAATGGTGTTGCGCGTCCCTATCGAGTCTCCTGCCACACTGAGCTCTTTCTGTCACCCGCAGACCTTATAACTAAGTTCACATTGGTCGCTTTAGCTCACATCCGCGGCAACATTAACGCATGCGTGACGTGATGGCCGCCTAGGTGGAGCTTTCTACCCACCCAAAAATCATTAATCAGCATTCCAGTCTTCTGTCTCATCTCTGCTTCTTCTGACAGCTCTCTGCCTATCAATCAGATCTGAGCAGACGTTTTTCCTTCATTCGTGTGCCTGCGGTTTTTATTATTCCTCTGATAATTATCAATATTCCACTCGGTGTGAAGTAACTGGCCTTGGTCGTTTTCATTTCATCGTCTAAAGTATAACTGTTGTCTGGGGGTTTATTGTTGGGACATCTATCCGCTTAGCTGAGAAGTTGTTTGGATTTAAAGTAATCTTAGTGTTTACAGTTTTAGTCGGCGTGCAGACGCTTGCAGTGAAACAATGTCGAGGTTTCATTCAAAATTGTCACAGATGGCATAAGAGAATATTAATAAAGCTCCAAGTAAAAAACAAAGGTCGATGACAACCTGTCTGTTTGCACCCAAAACTACTTACAGTGGTGCGTGAAATAAACTGGAACCTTTTGTTGGAAAACTAAAATTCTCACCTATAACATTGTTGCTTCAATAACATTGTTGTTTAGTCAATAACCATAAATTGTATTTTAATTTTATCTTTATTTTGTCAGGATTTCAAATATATGTAAACCAAACAGCTGTAAAATTATGTTTGTGAATGATTACGTAGGTTAAATTCTGAACATTTCACTTACTAATACTTGAAGACAACAATCTGTACAGATATGATCACATGACATACATTCTTAGTTGCTTATTTCAAGTTATATACATGCATATGACTTCAAATAAGCGAATACAACAGTTATATTCAACACGCTCAGTTGTGATATTGGGCAACATAAATATTTTTAGCTATATTTTTGATGACATGAATATTAACTAGCCTGATGCACACTTCTACTGATAGTGTTCTATCTTTAGACTGCTCGCTCTCTCAGTCTTGGTATACAATGAAGTGGAATAAGAGAGCTTAAATATATTATCTCTTTTACTTTACTTATTTTATTATTCTTTATTTTATTTTTGTCGTATGATCTAATCTTCTTTGAACGGCGGTGACCATTTGAACTTTATATGTATAATAAAGTTCATATCTATCAGTGATCGCTTATAAACATATTGTAATACATTTTACGTACATTTCAATCTGGCAGTTATATCGTCAAGAGCCAAGCGCTGACAACACGTGTCACTTTCAGCGTGTTTTTTACATACTTTCATTGATTTATTTATCGATAAAAAGACCGCAATCATTCTGCCAAAAAAATCATACAAAATTACAATTTTGGTTCTAAAAATAGCGTATCTTATAAGCAGGTGCAGGGAAATATTTTGGAATTTCGGAAGATGAAGAGGTGCGTGTCTCATAATGATTATTTATAGGAGTTTTTGTGGTGAACTAAGGCTTAGCGTGTGTCATCCTTAGGGCGTAGCCATGCCGTTCTCAAACATGTACTACTTATTTAAGCATCCCTGGCTAGACACATTAGCAGCTCTTCTCTAACCTGTACCATCTATTAGCTGACATAACTAATCCTTATGAAATCTTTTTTGCACAGATTTGTCCTCGTTGACAAAAAGTTTGCTAGTTTGATTCGTTAATATCGGATTATCAATGTGGACATCACTAGTATATTATTGCACTAGCTATAAGTAGTGGGATAGGAATAAGCAAGAAGTAATGGAACGTCTGCGTGTGTGTTCTTTAAGAATAAAGGTAGGTGGTGTCACTATTACTGTTTGTTTGGGGCTTCATTTTTCTTATCAGAGAACATTTAGCGGAAAAAAAGTCATTTTTCCTAACTTTCCATTGAGAAGGTATTGGGTCGCAGTTCTTCAAAGTGAGACAGAATTTTTATCCAAGGTTTGGAAAACTTCATCAAGAAATCATACAATATTATTTAATACTAGTACCCAGGCAATTCCATACGCCGTGAGAGATCATCATGTGTAATAATTATGTGCACAATTATTCCACAATGCAGCAAGGTGGTTGAGTGGTGCAGACGGTAGCTCGCCTGTTGCTAGGACAAATGTTCGAGTTCAAATCCGTTGCGATGCAATACTTTTCCCTAACAACCAACCCTGGGTTCTGTAGACTGCAAATTTGGTGTAAGGAAGGGTGGTGTTCGCAGTCAGACTTGGCTCTAATAATTAACTGTATGGTTTTCTCGCTATCTTTGCTATTTAAGTTCCATGAGATCTCTGGAAGCATCTGTATGAGTGGTTAGTGGATCAGCGGCTTTTCTCTAAGTATTGCCGTCATTAGATAATGTTGCTACTTTCTGTGCATGCCTATGACTAGTGCAAAATTTATTGTGCTCCGTAAGATTTCTTTTGTAGTGAGAATTCCTGTTATATGCTCTTTTTACAGCTTTGGAAAGGCTCTGCTGCCAGGAGAGGGTGCTGCCATGGCAGCCTACATCGCTGACGGAAAAAGAATTCCACGTCGTGGTGAAATTGGTTTGCTTCCTGAAGAGATCACTGCCTATGAGGAACAAGGTGAGGCTTGCTCTCTTCTAGTAGAAAAATCAATCAAGAGTTATTCTCTCATGCATTACAGTGGTAGATGTTTCCTTGTTATGCAATCATTTTTAATGGAGACCTATTTCTGTCGGTACATGTTTCATATACAGTGATCTGAGGTCATTTTTAGTGGCGACAGCTATAATTGCTAATTTTACCTATTGGTGCAGTTATAACACATTAATTCATGATGCCATCTTAGCTTGACACTTGCTTCCAAAATGTAGCGTATTGTGCAGGAGCATTGATGATAATCCCTTAGCGATATAAAGTACAACTTTGTATGGGAGCACATAAGACATAAAATAAAATTCATCGAAATTTCGTAACTTTCTGAAAATTAGAACATCACATATGATTCATTTTTGAATAATTATAATTACTGTCAACCCAAGTGAGAAAATGATTTGTTAGCTATTAGCCTGCTACTGTATTAGCTTGCGAGTAGTGCACATGTACATATTCACAAGCAGTCCATGTGTACAGATTCACAAGCAGTCCATGTGTACAAATTCACAAGCAGTCCATGTGTACAATTTCACAAGCAATCCATGTGTACAATTTCATAAGCATCTCACCCATACAGTTGAACAAGCAGTCCACATGTGCAATTTTACAAGCAGTCCACGTGTACAGTTTTACAAGCCGTCCACATGTACAGTTTTACAAGTAGTCCACATGTACAGTTTTACAAGTCGTCTACATGTACAGTTTTACAAGTAGTCCATGTGTACAGTTTTACAAGCAATCTACATGTACAGTTTTACAAGCAGTCCACATGTACAGTTTTACAAGCAGTCCACATGTACAGTTTTACAAGCAGTCCACATGTACAGTTTTACAAGTAGTCCACATGTACAGTTTTACAAGTAGTCCACATGTACAGTTTTACAAGTAGTCCACATGTACAGTTTTACAAGCCGTCCACATGTACAGTTTTACAAGCAGTCCGCATGTACAGTTCTACAAGCAGTCCACGTGTACAGTTTTACAAGCCGTCCACATGTACAGTTTTACAAGCAGTCCACATGTACAGTTTTACAAGCCGTCCACATGTACAGTTTTACAAGCAGTCCGCATGTACAGTTCTACAAGCAGTCCACATGTACAGTTTTACAAGCCGTCCACATGTACAGTTTTACAAGCAGTCCACATGAGAGTAAATAAATGATTGATTATCATAGATAAAATATTAACCCTGGTTATTTTCCAAGGCTGAAATAAACAGAGCGATGTGAGAGGAAGGATCCAGGCTAAGACTTAGAGAAAATGAGAAAAATGTTAATAGTCTATCAGAGGATTAGGAAGAAGTCCAGCTTCAGTAATCCTTTTAATTGCTCAGAGAAGAAGTGTGTCAAGTCACGCTTTTCTGTTTTTATTTTTTGAGCATCCATTAGTATTATTGTTGTTGAGTTTTATGACCGATCAAAGTTTGGCGTTGTTGAAGCCAGGTGCTGAGAGGAAATCGACAGCACACGAGGATGAACACTAGCTATGTTGGTTTGCTCTGTAAATGAGAAAGTTTAGTTGGATATAGTTAGTGGCTCTGCTTGACCTATGTGAGCCTGGATGGCATCACTCTGCATTTGCTTAATTAAAGCCTATGTTGAACAGTTGAAGATGAATTCACACTGAATTTTAGTAGGTTTTATCAGAAAATATCGATACTTTCCTATCATTTGAGACTGTTTTTGATGTTTGAGGTGATCTGACTGCCTGTGTTTCAAGATTAAAATCGATAAAATTTGATCACAATTCAAACACTCAGATGAAGCGAAAGTGCAGTTATGACGTCTATAGTCGAAAAGAGACCGACAGAATAGAGACCCGTAGCGCTGCAACTTTGAGGAACACGGTTCATATAGCTTATAGCTGTATATTCTAGCCTATATCATCCACCTATTATTAGTGAACGAAGTTCTTGTGTTGAACAAGAATTATTAATTTTAAAAAACAAGCTATTTTCCGCAGAACTTATTATTGTAAGAGTCTAAGCTTAGGCAGTCATAAATAATTCTTGTTTATCTATTTTTGTGAAGATAGTTTCCCAAATGCTTCGAAGGCTGCAAAATTTGAAAGGATTTAATCAATGTATAATGTGAACCAGGATGTAGCTATTGGCTGCTCTTCTCTCTCTTCCTGCTGCTTTGCCTATGGATTACTAACAGAGTCAGACAAAATTACAAGCACGGCATCAACCGGTTTGCATCGCTGCTCACCAAACACTGCACCTTTTGTTTACTAAATGTAAACAGAGTCCAGTGAATAAGTCGCGATTGTACCACAAGCAACAGTATACAGAGTATACAGAGTATACAGTCAGACATGATCATACAATTATGACCAGCGTCTAAATGCTATTAATGCTGATGAGCTAAATGTGTTAGTAGATATTTGCTGTCTAAAATACGCAGATCAGGTCTTCAATCTACCTGGCCATCGATTATATTCTTACTTGTTCAGAAAACCACTACAACTTATACCAGACATCAACACTTTGCTAATCATTATATAACAGAGTTATGTAAAGAGAGATTTTTCTTCCAATACTCATAATTTACATTACTATTCTTTATTTTATATTTTTATCTCATGGTATAATTTGCTTTGAATGGCTGATCAGTGATAATAAAATGCATAGGCTATCTATCCTAACATCAAACGGCTTTGCAACGTATGACTTAATATGAAGCAAGTACCATCATATGATGCCCACATTTTCTCAAAACACCAAGTTTTATAAGTAAAAATAAAAAGGCTTTTAAAACTTAAAACCTAAAAATATTAATTTAATATTTAAGTTAAATTAATTTAAACTTTTTGTTGGGGTGAATGCTATATGTAATAAAGGGGAAATATTTATCAGTGTTTTAAATGTTAGGTTTGAATCAAACAATATACTGTGTGTTCTTACAAAGTAAAACCCGGAGCGGATAACGTTTTATGACGAGGTTTGACTGTATTACTAGTGGACTTACTATTTGGTAAATTTCCAAAATGTAAGTATAAGGAAGCAAGTAAGTATAAATGAGCATAAGTGGTCTCTATACTGAACTCGGGCTTTCTGAGTTTAGAATTTTGATGGGTTTCATATGAGTAATATAGTTTATTTAAATAGTAAAGACAATAAATTTAAATCTGCTAATTTATCATCCTAACTATTAAACATTATATTAAGAACACAATAAATACCCTAGTCATACCTGGTCACCCGATGAGAAAAATTCCCAACCCAAGGGAAACTGAATAGAAGGCATATGATCTCATGCACTGCCTTACTAGTTTAGTAGTGTTTACTATTAGTAAAAGAGCAGACAACTCACTGATTGAACCAGTACCTATGCTCTAATGATCCTTTTGCTCAAGCATTTGGCAAATTTCTCTGTTACTACTTCATTGCTTATTACATCACTTGATTTTTGCATTCTGAGCGATTGCTGGAGAAGGCTCGCAAGATGTGTGGGCAAGGTAACAATCTATTAGAGGCTTTCTTCCAAACGGTCATAAACATTATTGTCTTCTCGTCTCCATCCAATGACTTGGCCCCAAATATTTTCCCCTTTTTTGTTTTTCTTCAGACTTTAGAATGTAGACCAATTTTACTCTGAGATGGATTAACCATGACACCAAAATTCTTACAAAAAGAGTTGAAAATGCCAAAAGTCGGATGAGGTTTTTTATTTATTCATTTTGTGTCATCTGCCATCTGTGCTTACTAATTCCTGGCACAGACACCAGGAATTATCTCAGCAAAACATCGCTTGATGGCAGAGACCTGCTTAGCCATACGTCTTTATGCAATTCAGAATTTTGGTTTGCCGAATTCATAAGCACCCATTTTAAAACCAAACAACTTAATCTTGCATCATGCAGGGTTTTGGATAGGTTAAAATTTAGGATTTGTCTGCCCGTTGGTGTAAATAAGTGAAAAACTACAAATTTTACATTATAAGCGTCGTAACATTATTTGCTAGAATGTTGGAACATGTCAATGTTTCCTTACTGTCGTTTGATACAACATGATTGGGTTAGACCTCCATTCTTCATGGTCTATTTATAGTACATTTAGTTTCTCATTGATATGATAATTAGAATTCATGACGCGCTCAAGTTATGATATGCTGTAAGTTTCACAGACATATCTCTCCCTAAGAGGATATGATAATTGACTTAATCAGAACAGTATATTAATGAGAGAATGATCACGTTAGAATGGCAGCTTTCTGGCATAACACCTCCTTGTTGACAAGTGTTGTCACGGTAACGACGGAACAATAGTTGGGACGCATTCACTCATCTTTTTGTTTTATTTATCCGGCTGTTGAGTTTGCTGGTTATCAAAATTTCTCCTGGGTGGATGAATGAGTGTGGTAATTCTTTTAGCAGAATATTCAGCCTACATAAAGACGATATCTACTAGCTAAGTAGACCATATGTGTTTTGTTCTTTAAAGATTTGATTCTCCCAATGCTATTCAAGTTTCACACGCTTCTATAGAGCGGCTATAGCAAGGTCACATGGTGGAGAGTCACCTTGACATCAAGGTTTTCATATCTCAATCATATGGTTCATGATTTACTGCCCTTAGGTGGTGTTTGGGAAAAGCTAACGCTCACATTTTTTAAAAGAAAATGTCTTCACATGTTTTTGAAATTTATTCGCTTGGATGAGATTTGAAAAACCTTAAAGATGAAAGTTCTAAATTAACGCTAATTTTTTTGCATGCTATTAGGTTTCGTGTTTGCAAACCAAACTAATTAATCTTTAGTACTTGTGGCAATATAAAATCTGATTTAGTAAATTTTACAAAATGTTTGAAGCTGTTCGCAGAGTGAAATCAGTTGAAACTCTGATTTTTGTAGAACTCCTGCTAATAGTTTCAAATAACAGACAAATAGGTAGCTTCAAAGTATGTCAAAATATAGTAACATATGTTTAATTCATCAATCATTTTTAAATTCATTAAAGACTTAAGCATTGCTATTTAGTGATTCCATCTGTCTTCCTTTTTAAAGAGCTACTGAAAATGCATAGTTAGTCATGGCTGGTGCTATCAGCAGACCTTGTTGTGCCACTAAGTGATAAGAAGCGTTGCTACTCCGCACACTTCTTAAAGGAGATTTTAACGGGAAAGAATTTTAATACTCTAATTGCCTACTGTGTTTTGAGGAAATCGCATGACAATTTATGATTGATATGTGAGCGAAGATAAAACCAGGAAGGTACTGTGTTATCCTTGTTTAAGCAGTACATGGAGTAGGAACTAATTCATGAAATTGGTCATGCTAAACAGAAGAATTTGTGTGTTGGATCAATTCAAACTTAAGTCTGAAAGGTCTCACGAACTCGTTATTCCTAGAAATAATTATGAACTAACTGATTTATTGGTGTAGGGTTCTCAGTTGTCTCATCTCTATGTAATTTGGTAAGACTATAAATTATCATAATGAGTGATTCTCACTGATATCAAAGGTGAGATGGCATGGTACTAGGCTGTGTGTTGTCAATATGTAACCTTTACTAGTAGTAAGCCCGGGATTTCTTTCATCTCCAACCTGCTGGTGAATGTCTGATGGGCTAGTTCTGAGGAACCAGACACAGTTTTAAAATCAAAGATTTTGAACGACCTGGTAGAAAGTATGAAGCATTTTTCTGTGAAGTTTAAATGAAATCAGCCAAATAACTGTAGAAATTCATTCTGTTTATGTGGACTAACAGACAGACACACAGTGATAAAGTGGGATTTATTAATATCTATATAATAGTGTCCTATCCCTGCTTAAATATGAACTTTCACACAATTTTAGTAAATTTTATCAGAACGTAGCGGTATTTTTTGATCATTTACGATTGTTTTTGATGTTTGAGATAAACTGATTGTCAGGATGTTTCTAGATTAAAATCAATGAAACTTGATCATGATTAGAATGCTCAGATCAAACGAACATTATAGTGTTTATGTTGCAAAGAGACCGACAGAGTGGAGGCGCAGCGCTGCAACTTAAATGCAATGGCTTATATCAACTATAGCAACTAGGGATGTCATTTCACACATGTTTTTCTTCTGAGCGTCATAACCACAATTGAGTTTTATCAATTTAATCTTGAAACATCCTGGTAGTCAGATCACATCAAACATCAAAAACAATCGCTAATGATAGAAAAATACTGATACTTTCTGATAAAATCTGCTAAAATTTTATGCAAGTTTATCTTTAAACTTAGTGTCTTTGTGTACCCTGACAATAACAACTCATTCAGCTAATACTCCTGTAATCAGTTGTCTCAAGCACTGTTCAGAAAGCACCTCTGTTCATTTTCATATAGTTTTGTTCAATACTAGATTTGTCTTCTCTTTTCACTTTGCATTGTCTCAATTTCTGTTCATTTTACAAGCATTACAGGTGGTTGTGGGCCTGTAGTGCCCTTTTATCACTCTGAAGGTTTTTTTTGCAAGTTTTTTAAAGCCGTGGCAAATAAATAGAGATAAAGATGGTCTCTTATCGCTATACGTGTGCCGAGGTGAACGCTTGCTGTGAAAATTGTTAAAATTAGCTATTAGGAAGATGTGTCTGGGATTAAAAAATGTAACACAAATACATGTCGTTGCTGTAACTTTTGCAAACGGAACAGATCAGAAGTGAAAAACATGTTACAATAATCTGGAAAAACCATAAATCTGTTATTTTTACTCCTATTAGTTGACTGAAATTTTAAAGACAAGTGAATTGACTCGTTAGCCTAAATTGACGAGTTGAATATATATTTAGTAGTTGTTGCGTTGTAAATACATTTACCGATGCCTAGCATCTATTTATAGGGTTTGTCATGAGTGGCTCAAGGCATCGACGAATGGAAGCGGTACGATTGAGAAAGGAAAACCAGATCTACAGCGCTGATGAAAAGCGTGCTCTCGCCATGTTTAACTATGAAGAGAGAAGCAAAAGGGAGAAAAAGATTCTGTCACAGGTACGAATAGTTGCAGTCAGGCAACTCATCTGCTAATCTGACTTAGGTTGTTTTGTACAATACATAGCTTTTCTTAGAGCTGAATGATCATTGGCTCGTTCAAGAATGTGAATACTGAAGGTTTGCTGTGGTACAAGAACAGGAATGCGGTATGACATCTCCAATATTGCTTTATAGTTAACAACTCCAATATCGCTTTACTATACCATTCTTTTAAATTCTGCATGTATGTAAAAGAATGCTATTGTAACTTCAGATTAGCTGAGTGTCATTTCTCTTAAGCTAGGTGGCCTAACTTGAACAGAGGCCCTGGGAGGATTTGCCCCGTTTTCCATCTAGCGCACTTCCTTCAAGAGTATAACAGTCGGGCTGAGTAAAATAAGTGGGAGTTGTGCCTCTTTTACCATATTTTGCAACACCAGGCTTGACAGAGTAAATTAAATGGGAACTGTTCCTTATTTTTACATGATTTTACATTATATGAAACCATAGATATAGTAAATCCTATTTATTATATCTATATAAGGGTTTATTATATCTATGTCTGAAACACTGGGCTTTCGTGATACAAGGAATGAGCTGATAAAATTGAGTGGGAGTTGTGCCTCCTTTACTGTTTAATGCCATACCAGGCTGGACTGAGTGAATCGAATGGAAACTGTTTTGTATTTTTACATTTAAAAACACTTAGTATTGGAAGTACGAGTAAGCTGAGAAATTGAGTGGGAGTTGTTCCTCTTACGGCATTGGAGTAATTTTTTTTTTTAATCATTTAACACAATTTTTAGTGAAAGTAGGTTGGAAGCTTTATTTCAGTTGGATTTAAATACCTAATGTTTAATCAATCGATCTATTCATTTAATAATCACTCATCATTATTAAATTACTAAAAGATAGTATTTTGTGTTATTTTATAACATAATAACTGACTCGTCAATAATAACGCTTGTTCATTATGTAAACCTATTTAGATTCATTGATCTAGAACTTTAGCCTATAAATCAACATATGCAATGCGTACGTTTTTAAAAACCATATAAAAAATAATTTAAATCATATCTAGTTTAAATTACAGCACGTTATTCCAAGCATTTGTATCACTCACTCTTCCTTCAAACTTGCGAATTGCTGAACCCTCCCTTTTTATCAAGTCTCTCTAAGGCAAAGTAGCAATAAGCATTCATTTTTTTTATTTCATTAATTTAATTTTTGCATATAATTTAGATTTTCACATAGTTTTACGTAATATTTTTGTTTTAATGCTATGTGTGATTACTTGAAGTATTTATAATTGCTTTTTAGTTTCTGTGACGAATTAACGAAATATAATGCACTCCTATAAGAATGTTTGCTCCAACATATGACATTAGGAAGTAGATATCAGAACGGATTAACCTGTAGAGGTTTACTGTGTGTATGTCAGCTACTCAAGTTGAGCAGTATGTAGTGACCCTTTAGTTACATCATGACCGGAATACACATTCACCTAAATCTAAATCATTAATCTCAATGATTGACTTTTGTTGGTCTGTTATCCCTGTGTCCAATTATAACGATTAAAATATAGCAATAAAAAATCCGCACGGCACTAAAATTGAACTCATCGCAAGTCTACAAACAATCGCGCCTAACCACTAGGCTAAGCCATTCCTATCATTCTCAATTATTTTATCTATCCTCATTGAGATTGCACACGCTAAATATGTACTTTTATTAGTAATTAATAAGACCTTTTGCGCTTGTTTTTCTTTTCCTTAAAAGTTTTTTAAAAGCTTGTTCAAAATCCATTACCTTCTTTTTAGTTTGTAATTTTCAAATGTGCCGTTTTAAATTTCACAACACCATCAATTTCCAATTCTTCCTAAGGCATTCGCTAAAACTGTAAAAGCCGAAAACTTTTCACGTGAACAGTTTTTTGTTTTATTATCTCGAGTAGGAGTTGCCTCTACGTGCTTTCTCCATTCAGTCAGACAAAGTACTCTCGTGTGCTTGACTGCTATAGGTTTGTACCAATATCGAGAAGTACCTGTATCAAGAGGTACCAGCATCACAAGGTACCATTATCAAAAGGTACCTGTATCAAGAGGTGCCAGTATCATCGTATTCAAAGTTTTGATAGATAGCTTCTACAGCAAAAGTAACCTTTTTTACATACACTTCTATGTACTCGTTGTTATTATTAGCTCGACACATTCACGATTTTTATTTTGTTTTTTAGCTCGTATTAATTGTATCATTGCCAAATCATTTTTTATTGTAATGTCATAGTAACAAGCTTTATCTAGTCGTTACTTGCTCATGTAAACACCTTTACAGTTGTTTTAGTTTTTCTCTTAATTTAATTGAACTGCACAAAACACTTTTGCGGTGATACGAAGTTTAAAAGTTTTAATGGTAAATGTTGTTAAATGTTAAATAAAAATATATTTTCTGTGCAGTCTTTTTATTACTCGGGCATTCAACTAGCATACGGTTATAAAACATATATATTTTATACATGTATATAATCTTTTTAAATCATTCTGGAAAGTTGCCAAAATATCACAAGAATATACCCATGATAGGCAGTATATAATTTTTTCTTTTGTGATGCTGTAGTTTAAGGAACTGGTACAGAAGAAGAGTGGCAAATAACATGTCTCAGTCTGAGTGTCGAGGAAGAATTGACATGTGCTGGAGGACTGCCTGAACTAACCGCATATGTGACGTGTCCAACTCCACAGTTTCACACTTAATCTGTAGTGACTAGTAATCATAACTAGCTACAGTTACTTGTAGCACCCTGCTGGAGCTTGTATATATATGATACTATCTGTTGTTCTATGTACAATATGTAAATATATATGCTCTTTCATATTGCAATATAAACAACCAGGTGTATAACTGAGTATATTGACAACTTGTCATTCATTTTCTCTCTCGCATGTTGTAACAAGGCTGCTTTTTGTTACAATATTTGTATTTGGGTTTTAATGCTCATATTTCTACTTTGGAGTTATCCTATTACAATATTTTTAAGCTGGAATTATTTTATCACAAATGTTTCTTATTATGAAGTCGTGTTATGAACAATCCCTTATTATTTGAAGTTATCTTCTCTCAAAAATGTTACTAATTGAAAATGGTGTGACAAGAGTTCATGAGCATGTTCACACCTGTCCACAGAGTATTAGTTCTACGTTACACTGGATGATATATAATGATCAACATCGTTATAGTGCTAGCCTGGTGCTGATCAATGATTATTGCTGATTTCTATACAGCTGCTGTTACCAAGTTATTAAGGTATCTCCAGTAAAGATATCGGTAGGGTATACACTCATTGGATTGCACGACTGCCGAAAAATAATACTTCTATCTCAAGAGACCCATTTGATCTCAGTTTATTGAGAACAAAGTTGCTTTATGACACTCGGCATTCCCGCAGGAAATAAAGAAGTATGTCTGCTGATTGGCCCTGAGCTCTAGGGATAAAGATATCATTGTAATATATACAATTACATTTGTGAATCTTATTTATTGCTGCTAACAAGGTAAAGTAGATCCAGGCAGGTAATATCTACTAAACAATTACCAGCATGAGATATAGTTGAAACCAAGTTTCAAACATAAAATTGGTTAATTTTTATGGTTTCATACGCAAACCTGCTGATTTTACAAGGTTTAGATAAATAAATATTAACTTTATTTACCCTGGTTAAAGCCATTTAAAGCAAGTTAGACCGTGGGACAAAAGTAGTGAAGTAAATTGTGTATTGAAAGAAAAAGCTCACTTTGCATAACGCTGTTCTATGTTGTGAATTTGGCCAGGTATTAGTGTCTGGCATAAGGTGCAGGTTTTTTTTGGAGAAGTAGGAATGTAATGGATAGTCTGGCAGATTGAAAATATGAT
This sequence comes from Watersipora subatra, assembly GCF_963576615.1. NCBI lineage: Eukaryota > Metazoa > Bryozoa > Gymnolaemata > Cheilostomatida > Watersiporidae > Watersipora > Watersipora subatra. Next base: position 14,437,076 of record NC_088717.1, read on the forward strand.
TTAAATATTTAAAACAGCAAATATTTAAAAACACACTTAGCTTCTCAGTATTCAGGGCATTTGAAGTTATCTTCTCTCAAAAATGTTACTAATTGAAAATGGTGTGACACTGGTCGTAACTTTCCATATCCGGTAGCAGAACTCTAAAGCATAATTTTTGAAATCATTCTAATTTTTTTTTGCCAATTTTCGATACAAAAGGATACCAGCTTGGAGCAGCGCAAGACAAAATGAACAATATATGATTTTAGTAAAAGACTTTGTAATCATGATTTACGTGTCAACAGTCATTTCTATCAGTCATTTCTATGTCAACGGCCAATCTATTATCACAAATTGTAAAGAATGTTTTACTGAGTTGCTTGTTCTAATTAAGGCAATAGATGTTAGTTGGCCCTAAGGCTAAGTGCAAGATCATGAACTATTTAACCCTTCTCTTCAAAAGTGCTAATAAATGTCAAAGAAATAAGGTGACCTACATATCTTGTCCGAGTGGGTTGTTTGTTATGCGCTTGTCACAAGATGTCTGTGAAAATTTATGAGAAAGTTCCCTCACAAATTGGAAAGATTCCTTCTATTAGAGGTAGTTCATTGTTTCTGTTTACAAAGTAGGAGAAACACAGACTAATCCCAGTTTTATTTGCCATCAAATCTTTAAAATATATATAATAAATGTGCAAGTATGCCATTATAGTAGTTGCCGCACTGAAGAAAGGAGAAAAGAATTGTAACGGCCATTTCATTTTATGTCATTCATCTGTCTCTCCTTTTCATTGCAATTACATATGACAGGTTGGCTAGTGCATTTATCTCTCGGTTAGTACTTCAAAGTATAATGCTCATTAGTTGTTTTGTTGCTTGAATGTCAGTTAATATGCTTGTATCTCTTAGATCAGTGTAACAGTCTGTCTACATTATTCATCTTTTATTATTATGCTATTCATGATTATCTTTCTAGATCTTTCCAACTCATCTGAGTTCCTGGCACTGTGACTTTATAAGGCTCCATTATATGAGGCTGCAAGCATAAGTGTGCTGCTATTTTTCGAGTGTCTGTTCTTTGTAGAAATTCATTTCTTTTACAAACGCTGATAATCTGTATAAATACATCTTAGTGTTTGTCTTTTTGTTTTTTTTAAACCTGTGTCCAATTATAGCAAATAAAATCGAGCAAGGAAAAGTCCACACGACACTCGATTCATTCTAGGGACACCCAGATCTAGAGGCCCGGAACTTGACCAGTAAGCTACACGTAATAAAATGGGTTCAATCAGCAAATAGTCATTACATTGGTTAAAAGACTGACGCTTACAGTGCTTGCTTAGGTTAATAACTAGCACCGTTGACTGTTAGGCATAACGATTGTTAAGCTGACCCAAAATACTGGTATTGTTTTTGTAAAGATCTTAGTAAATATCTAGCTTTCCACATAAGTTATTCAAATTCATTAGTTGTTCATTCTAACACCCGTGCAATGTCGACCATTCGACTAGCACTTCAATATTTCCAATGGCACAAACTGTTTGACGATTTTACCAAATGGCTTCTTCGTCATTTTTTACAAAGCAGGTAAGCAGCTGACCTATCGCATGCATAAAGACTTTTTACCCAGACATGCTGTACCGCTGTTTGCCTTTATTTGATGGAGATGTTATAGTCTAATGAATAACCAGCAATCAATGGGCTGCCTGCAGGGATATGCACAGTCTCCCTGGTATTGCATTCAAACTTCAATCACCAACCAGTTATGGCCTTCTTCAATCGCTGATTGGCTTCTATTCGCGTTCATTCACACTCTTCCTCTCTTTTCTTCCCTCTTGAAAGGTAGTTGCACTGCCCCTCTAGTCCTCATGCTCCTGACCAATAGGAGGACTGCCTACCAGCAGCGGTTATCAGCTGTCATTTGGGTAATGACAGAGCAGTTATATTTGTGGCATCACCGATTGCTTTCGGAATAAACGAGGTAAGTAGAGTGTGCCACTCGCTGACTTTTTGTTTAGTGCTGAAAGCTGCTCAGTTACTGGATATACAAAACTATACGCATGAATATCGGGTGTATAAAAGGTAACATGAGAAAGTAGACGCTCATAGACAATAAATGTGAGAAGGTAGATGACATATATCGAGAAATTAAGGTTAGTGCTGAGGTTACATCAGAGTAGATGTAATCATATAAACAGATGCAATGGATTTCTGTATTTTATAGGTTCTCTGTTCATAGCCTCGATCAAATTTTCGTTCATTTCATAACATACATAATTTTACTCATAGTTTTATTATTAAAATGCTGATGAGCAGGGCGCAATCAAAACAGATTTTGTGTATATCATTTTATTCGTTAGCCTACTAGTTTTGAGTGAAAATCAAAACTTGAAATGAAAAAAGATTTGTGATGTCACACAAGCTAATGCATAACAGGCCTAACTGACAACACAAATTTGCATTGTTACATTTACATTGTCAAACATATTTACTTCTAGTCCACGTGAGCACAGATGCTTAAATATATAGTTTTTTTTATTTTGTGTGAGGTTGAGTGCGATGCCGATGTAAGGTTTGCACAGACTACAACTTATCTCACTTATGTCACATTCTAAACTAGCCTCTTCTACGTCTAGAAGTTAAAATAAAGAACAAGCAAAAACATATCTTTTGTATGATAATAATAATAATACTAATAATATGAATGATAAGAATAATAATGGTAGTAATAACATGAAGACTTATTACTACTGTAGTGGCTATAATAGAGAGCACTCAGAGTTGTAAGAAGATGGGAAGATAAACTGAATAAATGAAACAATAAGAAAACTATTTGAATATAAAATTTGCTGTGCTGCTAGGATCAGAAAGAACAGCGAGTGCTACAACTTCTGGTTAACTGTTCTACCACAAATTTAAATGCTAACAAGTAACTAAGCATTAATTTTTCTAAACAAATAATAATACAAACAGGCCGTGTGATTCAAACCCGCAGACCAGATATCGTGACGAAAGACAATGAAAATGACCACACATGGATTATAGGGTTGCAGTATCTGGTGACAATTACAACAGAAGAGAAAGCGATGGAATAGATAGAGAAATATCAACAACTTGCAAGAGATGTAAAAAGCTGTGAAGAACATCTGTAACAGTAATACCTGTGGTGAGAGCAATGGGAGTTGTAACCGAACTGGACGAATACTTGGGCGTGTTAGACATCAAGATGGAGGAGGAAGACAAAGTGCAGTTCTTTGCTCTACTAGGATCATCGATTATACTGAGAAAGGTGTTGGACATCTTATGTTAGGGCTTCAAAATAGATGCCAGCAAAAACCTGCTGACGAGCTGAGAAATTCAACTCAGTTTTATAAAAAATACTTATACTCATAATAAATAAGTCATCGATTGACACCATTAATGGCCATGCTTGGAGTAGCACTCTCATTTGAAACTGCTCAACTGATTTGCTGGTAGCGGCACGCATTCTACAGAGATAACAAGCTAAGAATGGAAATATGGCTCAGGAAACCTGAGGTTTTAAGAAACCTGGTCTCTGACCAAAAACTAGTTTCATCATGAATAAAAATACATGATAGTAAGGGTGACAATGGTCGACAAGCAAAGTAACTAATGGAGTAACAAACCGACCCATGGACAACATTTGAGATCAACAAAAGTCTCTACTAATGAAGAATACTAAAATTGGTTGAAGAGCGATGATAACAATCACAAGCTCCAGAATTATCTAGAGAACTATCTAGAGAACTGTCTAGAGAACTATCTAGAAACCTATCTAGAGAACTGTCTAGAGAACTATCTAGAGAACTATCTAAATAACTGTCTAGAGAACTATCTAGAAAAAAACCAGAAGAGGGCAAACCATCAACATAGCGATGTGTAGATTATGCGAAGAGAAAGGTGCCATTTGATTGAACAAAAGATACACAGACAGGATAGAATAGCTGTAGCAGTACACTGGAGTATATCCAAGGCATATGAACTACAGTGCACAGAGAAACGGTGTAATCACCGCACTGAGCGGGCTATAGAGAACAACAAGGAGCTGTTTTGGAACTTCAATCTATAGACAGATAAAGGGATAGTAGTAGGAAGACCTGATCTCAAACTAGTGAATAAGGAGACAAACAGATATTAGCTAATAGACATTACAGAGAGATGCAGGAGAGGTGAAGAATGAGGAAGAGAAAGTATAATTAAGTACAGCCTATAATAATAGTAACAATGATAAAAAAACTACTGAAAACAGCTTCTTTAAAACTTACAACTTATATAAAAATAATAATCACAGTAGAATTAATAATGGAAAATAAAGAAGTACAAAGAATCAGTTAATAAAATTTGATGATTGTAGGATTTGAGAATAAAGGTTATTTATATCTGTAGTTATCAGGCTATCTGGAGCTATGTCTTACAGATATCTGCATTATCTGTCGGAGGTTTTAGTTGACATCTCTTTGAAATAATACAAGAATCAGTCTTATTAGGAGATGTAATAACACTTAAGAAAGTTCCTCAGAAATGTAGAGCTATGTAAATGGTACCTTTTGGCTCTAGTTAAAGCCGTGGACCATTAATTCTAACAGTGCTAACACTGTGACAAAGCAAATTACAGTGCACCCCCGAGATACGATGTTAATTCGTTCCAGGGTTGGCATCGTATGGTGAAAAATTCGTATATCGGGGTATAGAGACCATTGTAATTAAACAATGCAAACACTCCCTGGTGAAAATCGTCAAATTTTTTTCATAAAAATGTGTACATATTGACAATTAGCAACAAAATAGTATGTTAACTTTAGTAATTATAGTTACCTACAGTAACTGTATTGTATTTAGTGTATTTTAATGGTTATGATCTGCAATAAAACGCAAAATTATAATGTGTGTACCAAATGCATAACGTACGGTAAGGAGTTCTTGCCTTCAAAAGGTACGCATAACATAAACTTTGAATTCACTTCAAGTAAGTTTAGCTTGCTAAACCTACACTTGAAACTAAGTTTTAGTATGTATCAACTTTTTATCACGAAATTTTATCCTTCAGCAGTTCATACCTTCACTTTCACTACAAACTTTAGCCTATCTGTTTGAAACCTTTTTCAACCTAAATCAATAAGGCCGAGCGATGCAGTTATAGAAAGCGGCCCCTCGCACACTTGACCATTTAATGGCTACCGAAAAGAAAAATAAAATTTTATTTTCTATACAGGACGTACATACCTTTGGAGTAACGTGGCTTTAGCTGGTACATGTAGCGAGTAAAGCAGAGATGAGGCAAAAGCGTATCAATGCTAATTATGGTGCTGTGCACTTGAAAATAAATTTAAAACGTAATGAATTGGAATTTTTTAGTAGGCTAAAAGAAGTTGTCCATTCCTGTCCAATTCTTCTACCTTTTCTACGAAAAAAATTGATAGTGCAATGCAGAAAATTTCTAGCTAGCGCTTGTAAAAGGATCCAGAGAATGTGGTACAGTAGTTTGTCTTGTATGAAATGTGCAAAAGAATCAATGTAACTATACATACAAAGTTTGTACGTATTTATACCCTAGGGGGGACAGGGCTTTAGCAAGTTTCAGAAAGTAATGTGGATGCTTCAACTATCCTGAGTAGCTAGTTATATGAGTTACATACATACATACGATGAATTGTATTCACGTAGAAGATAACAAGCCCATATGCAAAGACATGGTTAAACAAGAGAATAAAACATAAAACCAAAAGGAAACAAATAAAATGACTAAAATATGAAAAACATGCCACACAAGAGATAAATAATATATATTATACATGCATTGTTTTAATGTACCAGTCCACATCAGTAAATTAAACACTTAAAATATTTCTGCGAATGTGGGGCTTTCCGTATCTTCTACATCCTTGCCTTTACTAAATGGTTGCTCCTTTTGAATGCTGATCGCGTGCATGACCTAGCTCATTCAAATCTTCTGTCGGAAGCTCTTTCTTGTGCTTGCTTTAATGGAGTTCTTGTTTTAATAATAATTGCATAATAATTGCAAATGCTGATTGGTTGCGATCATATTCCTTGACAATGTTAATAATACGGGTCCCTTCTTATTTACGACATCCAACTTCGTTGACATAGAAATCAATTTTCCTTCGTTTTGTAACGTTTGGATCGGTCTCAGATTCCATAGATAACGAATTAAATGTAGATACTTGTAGTTATATACGTATGCTGACTTGAAAGTTTATAGCAAAAGCTATAATAACGCTACAAATGAATATTTGCTCTCGCTTGTGCATTTTACACGAAATTTTTCACGCGGATATGAGAGAAGTCGATCATCGTGTCTCTTCTAAACGTTCTAAGAATGTTTTCGGCAAACTATATTTCGGTGTCTTTTTTATTTCGACGTGTGTTATGAGCACACCGACGGCCAAATTTTAACTCGGGCGAAACTTTTCTCAAATTCGTATGGTGAAATAAAATTCGTATAGCGAGGTGAAGATATCACGATGTTTGACTTCGTAAGGTGAAAAAATCGTATATCAGGGTAATCGTATCTCGAGGGTGCACTGTATACTAATATTTCTAATACTAATAATAAAGACAATAATAATAATAACATTTAGCAACAATATTTTTATACCATTATCAACCCTTTTGCCGGGGAAACAACATAAACGTCGTTTATCAGTTCCACGGAGAAAAGTTTATGAAGCAGTCGCCTAGTAACAATAACAAAGGATATGAACATTATTAAATCCAAAATATTATCATCAAAACATTCATCTATGAATTACAATGTGAAACGATTACCTGAAGGGTATTTCTTTTTGCTACAAACCAAACAAATACAAAATATCAAAAAAATGGAAAAACCCGTCAGCAAGCGATTCGGCTTTTCGAAACGAATAAATAATACTTTTATTTGATCCCACGGTGGTCAGTGATCTTTTGACTAATCAATAGAGTAATAATTCACATGATAGTAGTGATTTCAACTCCTAAAATCTATAGAGCAAAGTCATGATTATGATAATTCGTATTATAATAGTGCTGTGTCCACTTGTGCTGTTTTTGTGAATACTATGCATTTATGGGAAGCGATACAGCGGAGCGATGAAGGGCAATTATTTGACTGTGTCTAAATAAGGGCTTGGGAAAAACTCCAAACAAAGTAACGTACTTAATGGAAAGCCTCACATCTAAAACCATCCAGTAAATTTTAGTTCAAGTCATGCATGTTCATAAAACGCTGATTTTATTGAATTGTCAACATAAAATTACACAACATTCGGACATTTTTGGGAGACTGACCCAGCGAAAGGGTTAGTAATACTAAAAATACTGAGTTAGTATGTTTACTAGTAAGAAACTAACTGGCTAGTATTCTTTTATCTTTGAGTTGAAATTACTATTATATTTACCAGCATTTATACCGTAATAAAACTTTACTAATGGCCTCACATCAAAGTTTCTGCTTGAAATGTGTCAAAATAGGACAAGAATAGCTTGTTACTTGATTTATTCACATGCTTTTTTCACTTTTTTGCTGGTGTTGAGTCTAATCTTTCCTCACTAGCACAAGCACAATGATTATATTTAGATTTGTTTGTTGGAGGTCGCTCTAAGGTCATGAGTACATAATATTAACAATGTCATAATATGAAACTTAGAATGCAACAAGATACTTGTTGGAAATTAGTACATAGCATTGCGAGCTTGTTATACCGCGTTGACAGCTCTTTGGCTACCGCTGTCTCAGTAATCGTAATTGATTTATATATTTATGGTATAAGAGAATGCCCCATAAACACGCGTGTTATTAAGAGTCAATAAGTCCAGACATACGCTCTGTTTCCTATTGCGCGCACGTTTATTCTGTTGATACAGCAGGTCAGCGCGTCCTCTGTAAGATGATAATTGGCTCATAGGTTAAACTCTTCCTCGCATTTATTTTAAAACTTGCGCCTCAAAATGCAAAAATATTATAAAGTGTTTGGTTACCAATTCGCTATGAAAATACAGTGAATTTCTGTCAAAATACGTGTGCAACAAAGCAATTGTGTCTAAATTGTCTTTAAATGTATTTTTGACTAGCATTGAGCTATGTGTTGCCCAGGGTTTCTTTTCTTTTCAATTCGATAGCCTGCAGCAAACATGTAGGTTTTCAATACGAATTGCAACACTGCTTTTATAACAACAATCCCTGCACATACTCATTGATGGCAATTGTCCTTGATGTATGGGAGGGGGCACTCTTGATTTTCTCATCATATGGGTGTTTTAAGAGGCTGTTCTCAAAAATCAGATAGAGTTTTGAAACCAAATATTTTGGCAACCTGACAGAAGGCATGTAGCCTGTGTGTGGGAAGTTTGAATGAAATGGGCCAAAAAATGTGGAAAGGCAGGGTTTGCACGGACTAACAGACACAATGACAAAATGAGAATTATTAGTATAGCCGATTTATTGTGGATGTTTATAGTATAAATATGCTAGAGTTAAATCTATTAGACAAGAGTCATTAAGCAAAGTAAATCTTTGTTTAAAGTACATGTAAGTGTAATTAGCTCCTCTATGAAACTTAATTAGAGAGATTTGCTGACCACAAATGCACTAAACACCTGTTATTACAAGAGCAATACCTACTTACTTATGTCGACATTGATCAAGGCCAACACACGGTCCAGCAGTTAATATGTTTAACAGCAGTGGAGTAGAGCTTAGCATGAAAGGATTAAGTCATAATGCTGCCATCACCTCTCTGAGCTGAATAAAATGGCAGTAACTTGAAAGCTTTCAAAGAAGTAGAATTTCTTACAATGCATGTATCTCTCCCAAGGTTTGTGAGCTCAACTTTTAGGGGAAACAATTTAAACACAGCAATACAAAGTCAAATAATATATCGCTACATGGCATATGTCTAACCACTAAGCATGCCAGGTAAGAAGTAAAGTGTTTTGGCATGCTTCTGGTGAATGTTAGCCTTCAGACAAGCACTAGAAAAAGCAAATTACTAGTGGCTGACAACATGTAAAACATACAAGGATATTTCATTGCTGTTGAGTTTTAAGGCGTGCATCAATGCCTACAGTTTAGTTTCTTTTGCAATGAAAAGAAAATTTTTTTTAGTTGCCAACAAAAATCGTATAACATCTGAAGTGTGTAAGCTAATAAGGTAGATCGACTTAAAATGCCAAACAATTCTGACGTGTAGCATTATGACATGCGGACAGCTGATTCAAAACTTAAGATCTCTGATTTTCAAATCATGGCTTTGAGCATCGCCCAACAGAATCGCTATGTGTCCTTGACACTTGTAATCGGCAAGTTTGCAGCATCCACAAATAGAAAACATCAAAAACTCGTAAGCCAAGAGAATTTTGTTACTCAGAAATTTTTATTGAATGTTTCATGCTTGCGAATGATGCGCAAACATTTCTCGTAATTCAATTGCTCCTATTTTGATTTGACGAGCTTGGAGTGTGGCACCATGACCTCTGGTATAAAATTCTTTTTTTCTACTAAAATGCCCATGTTGATCCGCAACATGCAACATGTCCATTGACACACTTATCACACAGTAACTCAACGTGGGCACAACTTCAAATCCGCATGGGTTTGTAGGGCTTGTGAGATACAATAGCAAGCTCAGAGACTATCTGATACATTTTCTCTGCAAGGCAGCAATTCAGCCAGATGACGCATGTATGTCAGCAAGTGTCAGCAAGTGAGCTAATTTATTCATAGCGAGTTGAGTGTTCGAGCTATTTACTGGTCATCCTTCCAAGGACACGCTGGGCACTGTAGTAGCTGACTGCACACGCAACTGCTGCGCAGCGCAGCGCTCACAAGGGTTAGCCAACCGCGCTGTTTAACTTATATCCACAAGTTTACACTAGATTTTCACCTGTTCAGCCAATGGTTATGGCTGAAATACTATGACCATTGTAACTGTATCGTAATTGTAATATTATTAATTTGCATTGACAACTTGTTGATGCAATAGTAATATTACAGTTACGATACCACCAACAAATTAAAAAGTTAACTCTAGTTTTTTTCTTTCTGTATAGTCAAAGGGGTGAGTTTGGAAAGATCTTGGAACGGATCAGGCAATTTACAGGTATTTTCCTGTTCGTATAGCATAATATCCTTATAACGTAAACGTTCCTGGAACGGATTATTTACATTGTAGGAGAGTCTACTAAATAATAAGAGCTCTGGTCAAGAATCAGAACTCGACATTCCGGGTTAAAGCTAGTTCATACTAGTTAAAGCTGGTTCATACTAGTTAAAGCTGGTTCATACTAGTTAAAGCTGGTTCATACTAGTTAAAGCTGGTTCATACTAGTTAAAGCTGGTTCATACTAGTTAAAGCTGGTTCATACTAGTTAAAGCTGGTTCATACTAGCATGTCAGCGTTAAAGATTAACTTACACAAAATTTTGCCAGTTTTATCAGAAAGTATCGATATTTTTCTATCATTAGCGATTGTTTTTGATATTTGAGATGATTTGATTACCAGGATGTTTTAAGATTAAAATTGATAAAACTTGATCATGATTGAAATGCTCAAATCAAGTGATAGTGCAATTATGATGCCTATAGTTGCAAAGAGGCTGACAAAATAGAGACACGTAACGGTTCAACTTGAACACAACAGCTGATATCAACTATAGCAAGGATAACAATTTGGTTATCAATTATCATATCAATTATGATAACAATTAACATTGTGCTGTGGATTTCTCTCTTGAGAGTTTGAATCGCAATTAAGTCTTATCAATTTTAATCTTGAAACATCCTGGCAATCAGATCATCTCAAACATCAAAAACAATCGCAAATGATAGACAAATATCGATACTTTCTGATAAAAGCTACAAAAATTTTGTGTAATCTCATTTTCAATCCCACAATACTCCCTTTGGTGATCATTTATAATAACAGTGTTCAAACTATCGCAAACCCATCCTCATCAATATCAGTGAATAGTCTGCAACATATTGTTCTAATTATACAATGCAGTTGCTGAAATGATAAAATGCTAGTCTTGCAGCAATTGCCATTAAGGAAAATCAACAGCATCAGCAAAATACACCAGACAATCACCACTGCTGAAGTGCTGTACATTCCACAGACTGTTGTAGATGGTCGGTGAATTATCGGGAAACTCCGACACCTGTAACGTTCTCCGATATATCTGCGTTGCTTCGGCGATGTCAGTTTGTAAGAGTTTGTTAACAGTTATACAGCCAATGTTTGGCCTAATGTTTTTCCATTGATTGTCATATCAGCAGCAGGAGCCTTTGTGATAATCTAGCGCAGCAAAACATTATGGCCTGAGGCTCGATGACTTGTGTTCACATAAAGCTGAGCCTTCAGTGAGCGCTTAGTCGTTTAGAACATGGGTGTGCTCAGCAGAAGATAGAGGTGGATAAGCATGACTCCCATATGAGCCCCTATATACCCTGTCGGCAGTTTCATGCTGAATTTCACCTTTTCAGCGTATTTTAGAGAGGTTCTGTGTGCGGTTCTCTTGCACAAGTCAAACTGTATTCACCACTTGTGATCACGGGCAGCATAGGTTACCATTTTATGATAATAGTCGAGCAAGTCTGTCTATGGTGCTTGTGGCCTGTATGAGAACTTTATGCTTAAACATGATAAATTCAGCATGAATTTCAAGTGGGGTCGAAATTAATCCCAATATTTTGGTATTTGTTTAAAATATTTTTGCTTTACTCGTGTCCCATCAGCTAATTCTATTGAAATGATTGTATTTTTTGTGTTGCAAAAAAATTAATCTAGAATATAAAAGATAAACAGTGAATAATAGTAGTAGCTTTGAATGAGTAAATTCATTGGTTAATCTACAGTCAATAAGGAGAAACTTTTATAATCAATCATTGTACAACAAGTATTGCAGCTTGTATAAAGCCTAGTGAATAAAATGATTGCATGCATGTTTTGCCACTGATCAGGATAATGTTGTGTTCTTTGCCAAAAATTGGTGCTTTTGAACATCAGCCCAAACGACATTTAGTGTGTTAAAAGTGTTACATTACAACACTGTGTTTTTAACAGGTTAATATTGACCCATCGTAAAATATATGTTTCTTCATAACCAGTTAAACTGTTATGTTGCTATTTTACAACAACTAGTACCCAAGCAGTCTAGTGAGTCATTAGTGAAAGATCATCAGGTGTAATAACTATACGCATAATTATGCCGGAATGCTAGTGAATAGTTGGTTGGTGCGGTTGATAATAGAGGGTTAGTAGGCCATGCCAAAAGAAACAGGTTCGAATCCTGTGTGATGCAAATCTGTTTCCAAAACTCATCTGTGGCTTCAGGCAGATGGATGGGTACGGCTTGTTTTATAGTAAAGATTTTGCCCATTCTGCTAAGCATTAATCAGTCAATAGGCTATTTGTATTGATGAAGTGACTAAAACTGACTGTGTAATAAAATGAGCCACTATCTAACAGCAAAGCCAGACCATGACTTGAGGGTAGTTCATAAAGTGAGGTATATTTAGGTAGCATTCTTTATACAGTTTTCCAATTTGACATACTCATGTACAAAGTGTCTAACTTTTTGTTTTAAAGGCAAACCTACTTGCGACATTTTTGTTTGCCAAATTTTCTATTTTGAAAAAACTTTTAAGAGTTTTCATAAAAATGTAATATTCACAAAAACACAAAAATGTTTAGCATATTCAATATTGAAGTTTGCATAAGACTATATTAGATGCTTGCTTACAGATTTATGATGAAATTATTTGTTTACTTGCAGTTCAATTTATTATAATTACTTTCACTTTGTTTACATATACTGGCTGTAATTGTAAAAAATCTATTTGCTATAATAAAACATTTGATATTTGCTGGAAAATCCAGAAAACACAGTGAAATGCCCAATCTCATGAAGACTGGGTTTGTTGACTGTAAAGCTTGCCTAATGCTTTACTGAAGCACCATTTTTTCCTATATACATGTACTAGATGAATGTCCAGCACTGCACGGGAAATAAAATAATTACCCAATGCATTTGAATAACTTGGCTAGGAGAGGTAGTAACTTACTATGATAAGAGCCGTGTCCTACGACTGACATCAGCTTGTGGCGTTACGTTATGCGTAATGATCCATAACTGCGATCATGAACTTTAAGCGTACTAGTATTTTCGCAAGTGATACATAAGTATGTGCCCTATTATGCCATAGTATGACAAGGACAACATAGCGTAGTCGATTAGCTCGCAGGTCTGCAGATCGTGGAACTTCTAAGTTCAAACCAAATCCAGTGTGAAGTAAATTTGTCAGTCATAAAACTTTATCGCTATAACTAGACAGACGATTGACAAACATTGAGATTTATATATATTGACATAAGTAGGCATGCAATTGTTAATTTACAAAAGAAAAGACAACTCCTAGATGTAATAAATAGCTGTGTGTATGCACAGATTAATTTTAGGTAAATTTATCAGAAAGTATCAGTATTTTTCTCTCACGCGCAATTGTTTATGGTGTTTGTGTGGTTTGAATGCCAGGATGCTTCAAGATTAAAATCAACAAAACTTGATCTTGGTTAAAACGCTCAGATCAAACTTGAGTGTGATTATGTCATCTATAGTTACAAAGAGACTGACAGAATAGAGACACGTAATGCTGTAACTTGAACGCAATAGCCGATATCAACTATAGCAACCATAACAACTAGTGACATCATTTTGCACGTATTTTTCTTCTGAGCGTTTTAATCGCAATCAAGTTTTATCAATTTTAATCTGGAAACATCCTGGCATTCCGAGCACCTCAAACATGAAAAAATTGCAAATGATAGAAAAATACAGATATTTTCTAATGAAATCAGCTAAATTTTTGTGTAAGTTTATCTTTAAGATTTGTGACAGCGAGTAAGTGAATGCTGGAGATAACTAAAGCTGTAATTGAAGGCAGCGTTGTGACACCCATTAGTACTGCTAACTACTTTTCATAGATATGGAAATGCATTGATGTAGACTGAGCCTTGATCATAGACAATATTTTGCCTTTTTACTTTTATGGCTATTGAAAACCTCAAGCAATACATTTGGCTCAACAATTTTTTTACTCGTGTTGCACCAATATAAATAGAAAATATTGATAATAATAATAACCTCAAATGAGTAAATTTACTGGTCAGAATCAGTGTTTTCTTGTGTATTGATTGATACATATTGATACGTATTGATATGTATGGGTATGTATTGGTATGTATTGATATGTATTGTACTATAAGTGATGGCAAAATTACAGTTTCTTATCGGTCCACACATATGGTGTCATAAGTGACATCTATAATGCTATAGCATGGCTGTAAGTCATGTCTTCTGTATAAGATTTAAACTGTAATAATATAATGTAAACATAACTTAACTTTGTGTCACAAAATTGTTAATTTCATTGTTTGTTATGCTATCTTATATAAATGTACAGTAGACACCCCTACAACGGAAATAGTCCATTCCAGGAACGTTTACGCTATAGAGATTTCACATTATATGAAGCGTAGAACACACGCGTAAATAGCGTAATCGGTTCCAAGATCTTCCCAAACTCATCTCTCTGGTCCTTCAAAAAAGGAAAACTAAACTGAACTTTTTAATCTAATGATTATACAGTAGCTGTAGTATTATTGGTTTGCATCGACAACTTTTCTCTTATTACCTGTATTTGGTTTTGGGTCCATGATTATAGTATTAGTTGAACGAAGCGCACCATCCATATCAATTTAAATCAATTTTCCACTTTTTTCAGAAGGCACGCTCTATACTGGAAAGAAAACTTTTTTTGATATATTTTAACAGTTAATTTCGTTGTTTCTTATGCTATCTTAGAGAAATGTATCTTGATTTTATTCTTCATATTATTCGTATATTCTGACTGGTTCTGGTGATTAGATTTACAACTCGCTAAGAAGTGCTGCCTCATATCTGAACTGTAGTTACCAAGTCAGCTGGTTGAACAGCTGCCGAGTATGCAGCAGTTTCAGGATCATAACATTCATATGATATAGAATCGATTACCTAGTATAAGTGTTGTTCTAAGTAACGTACACGCACACACAAGCAATTACATAGACATTTACCTCTGAGCACTTTCCAATAGATAATTAATGATATTGAGGAAAGAGAAGCAGCTATCTGCTGCGTTTGTGTCGCTGTTTTAACCGTATAAGTGCTCAGCATATATCACTTATGACCAGTTGAGTGCTTTAATTATGTTCACCGAAACTCCACCACCATATTTGTATTGTGCTGTTAGCTACTGGCAGTAGTCTGAGGCATTTTAGCAGCAACAAAGTTTAGCTTAACAAGTTATGCGTTCAATTAGGTACAAATATAGTCATAGACATAGAGAAAATTTGACAAATGTAATTAAACAAAAGAGTTACTTGCTTGAATAAATACCAAAACGTGTTTATGCTGTTCGGGCTAGTTTCTCAAATGGCTCACTAGAAAACTGAGTCTGTCAGTTCAAAATTAAAATGGTTGTGCTCTCTTAAACTTGTATCGAACTTGTCCCTAGATGTGGGAAAACAAGGTTAACTTACACTACCTTATGCAGCTGTATGATTTTATTATAGGCTATAACCTCTTGCAGTATTTACAGATTGCGACTAACTGCTGCTTGTAATTGCATTTTTCTGTACACAAAAAATAGTTTCTAATGCAAAGGACTTGTGAATTTTATGGAGAGCTTGAAAAAAAGTTAAAGGCAAACATCAAAAAGATTAAATTGAGCCACGCGTAAACTACCACATTCTTTTTTCTCTGTGTTAATATGAATAAATTTGCGAACAGGAGAAGCACAGAGAAATAATTATCTCCCCAATTATTCTGAGGCAATGAAAGGCAGCCGATTGGCCAGGGTGTTAGATGTTAGAGTGTCAGCTTATCAAAGCAAACTTCATGAATCTCTTTTCCAAACCTCCAACCCTTGTCTCGGACAGATGATCGAACACAGCTCTTTTTATAGTAAAAATTACTATAGTTGTTTGTACTATAGTTTGTAAAACTGTTTTGTAAAACCAAGACTGCGGCGTCATCTTACATCGCTCTCTTGCAAGCAGAAAAGATTCTTGTCTCAATATTTTGTGCAAAGGGCTGCAATATGTCAGACGATCTGCTGGCGTAATATTGCACTAAATAGGTCCAACACTACTCTATCAAATTTTATATTGTTGTTCAAAATAATTTATATTGTAGAAAATTTAGATGGTTACTTTTTTACCTTTCATATTTAGTCATAGCCCAAGCACCTGCTAAAACTTGAATCGTATCCCGTGTTTTGCTGCTCCTAAAAGCCTTGTTAAGAGTGTAATAGCAACATGTTTGAAAACTAGCTGTTTAGCTAATAGTATCCGCTTATACCCAGGTCTATAGAAATTTTTTGCTCTTGATTATGTTTATAAATTCTATTTTAATGTGTGACTACTGCATTCATAATCTACACTCATGCATATTATGACCAGCTTGCTTTGTACTGGTGTTCAAAATAGCTTTGTAATCAGTGATATTGGAGTTGACAAAAAGTGATTGCGGCAGCATGCCCTTCGTAAAAACAATCTGGGTATCAGGCAAGGGTCAACATACTGATCTACTTACTCAAGCACATTTAACCTCTATAAGCAGTTTCTGTCAGCATTGTTTTTCAGGTTTTTAAACCATTATTTATGTCATTGTCTTTTAATCTATCAGGTGAGGGGAGCTGACAGGAAGCAACATGGCATGCTGTCGAAAGAAAAACAAAAAGTTGGTGAATCAGCTAAGCTTTGAGGAAAATGAGCTCGATGTGATGTCTGGCACATCTGTTGCACCAACAGAATCCTCCAAAGGAGATGAGGAGTTGTCTGACCCCGACTCACTGAGTGCATTTCAAGTAGGATTGCCTTGGTGTGAATGGAATTCAGTTTAAAAAAAATTAAACTGCATGTAATCTATAAGCATTTTTGTAGAATGTGAAAGTACTAAAATTAAGATTAAGTTTTAATTTTGAAAAATTGATATTATTTCTATTATTATTCTAAAATATGTACTTACATGTATGTTCATGGCATTATTGAACTACTTTCGTCAATGGAATTATTTCTAGTATGTCAAACCATTTCGTATAAAAGCTACTATTTAATTTAGGAGCTGATATACTAATGCTATGCTGTAAGCAGCAATTATGATAATTCAAGTCTTCTTTTTTTTAAAAAGAGTTTGTTTCTTAGTCTATCTGTACCATTCATTCCTTCTTCAAGAACTTCTGCTACATTTATTCTATCAAAATTACATATTTCACCTTGTTTAAGCATAAACATCAAATGGAATCTGTAGAGTGTTGCAGCAAGGGTCGTGGATCATTTTGTAACATTTATGCAAACTTCAAGTTTGTTGGGTTACAGGTAGTCGTCGACTTACGACCTATGCGACATGGATCCACCCGACTTTACGACAATGTCTCTGGGAAGGTCAAGCAGTTCAGTGCGAGGCGTAGCATAAGCTGTTCTTCGTTATTTTTGTTAAGCTTTTTCGTTAGTTTTTCGTTAAGGCAAAATTTGGCGATTTGTGTCCTGATTATATACGCTATAAAGAGGTATACATTGCTTGCCATGGCTAGTTCAGCGTTATTCGTTATGGTAAAACAGATTCA
The DNA here is from genome assembly GCF_963576615.1 of Watersipora subatra. Lineage (NCBI taxonomy): Eukaryota > Metazoa > Bryozoa > Gymnolaemata > Cheilostomatida > Watersiporidae > Watersipora > Watersipora subatra. Next base: position 14,454,741 of record NC_088717.1, read on the forward strand.
CAAACAGATAAATGATAAAATCTTAGTTGAAAGTTTGAACTTTACTAAAGTACATACTAAAACTTCCTTCAAGTATGTGTTTAGAAAGCTAAACTCATTTAAGATAGATCAGAATTGACAGAATATACAGAATCGACTTACGTCCGAATCGACTTACTTCTGACTGGAATCAAACGCGGTCTTTAGTCAACGGCTACTTGTATTTTAAAAATGTGTTTTTGTGCCAATATTTTCGCTAGCACAAAGAAAAGTTCTGCACATTCAAGCTGTGAGTATCATCTCACACTTACATGTAGTTCTCACATCAAATAATCTAAAGGTTAACAATACCTACACATCAATGTTGCTTTGAGTCTATAAAATGTAACTTACATGCCATGCTCAGTACCTAGTATAGTATAATAACTTACCATTCAAAATTTTTAAATATGAATGAAATTATTGTGGTGAAAATAAAATATAAACAAATAAAAAATGCACGACCATGAAGTTTTGTAATATTGTAACTGTTTGCTGACCTTCACAATTGCACACCAAATAGACCTATTGCATAAGAGCGACCTTTATAGTCATACGTCAATACTAAACATGTGATAGTAGAAAAAATAAAATTAAAAAGAAGGGAGTGCTAAAATGTAAAGTTTCGTTTAATAGTCTTTAACAATTACAAATGTACCGAGTAAAGGTTTTATGGTAGGTCTGTAAAGGTTCTATGGTAGGTCTGTAAAGGTTTTATGCAGGTCTGTAAAGGTTTTATGGCAAGTCTGTAAAGGTTTTATGGCAAGCCTGTAAAGGTTTGATGGTAGGTCTGTAAAGGTTTTATGGAAGGTCTGTAAAGGTTTTACGGCAGGTCTGTATAGGTTTTATGCAGGTCTGTAAAGGTTTTATGGTAGGTCTATAAAGGTTTTATGGCAGGTCTGTGAAGGTTCTATGGTAGGTCTGTAAAGGTTCTATGGTAGGTCTGTAAAGGTTTTATGCAGTTCTGTAAAGGTTTTATGTGGTCTGTAAAGCTTTTATGCAGTCTGTAAAGGTTCTATGGTAGATCCGTAAAGGTTTTATGGTAGGCTAAGTAGTTGGCTAAGGGTGATAATTCTCAGGGGGCTGAGGGAGATCACTTTAGTGGACTAAGGAAAATAACTCTAGTAGCTAAGGGAGATAACTCTAGTGAGATAAGAGAGATAGCTCTAGTGTAAAACTATTATAAAACAGTTTTATATACTACTTTATTGGCAATAATTTCATTGCAAATAGAAATATTTTTTAAAATCATGCCGTACAACCATAATAAAACAATAAGAAAAGGCAACAGTTAGCTAAACAGTTAGGACAACAGCTGAATTTTTTTTAATAAAAATGCATATAGTATGCAAAAGATATTTTATGGTGCACGAGGTATTAAGGGTTCAAATGTTTCATGTCGCATGAAACATGTTCATGTCTCATGTTCATGTCTCTTAAACATGAGATATAAGTAGGCCTACTGTTTCCTTCCCGAACTACTATATACGAGTTCAAATCCTCTACATTATTATAATCTCAAGCAACTTCATCAAATCAACATTTGAATAGCTCTGCTAATAGCGCAAAGGTTAAAAAACAAGGTTGTTTTTATAACAGATTCCAGTGATAACCAGTTGTGGCTTTTGTGAATAATATAAATGGTGATGATAATAATAGAGATAGTCATAGGGGAGAATCTGCAATGATTACGTGATAATGAGTTGCAACAACAAGCGAAGCAATCATATATTGCTCAGCTTACATTAAACAACACTTACTTATGAGTAGGCGGTTGTTATTGCTAAAATTCTTAGCTGACAGCTGCTGCCTAAGTCAACTATGATTGTTAGAGCCATATCCTGTCTGTTGTTCTCAGAGAACTCATAGAAAAGAGATTACCACTTGAACAACAGCGCCTTTAAGTTTTTGAGGAAATGAGATTTCAGACATTTTAGACCATTTTTGTAAAAAATTATCATTAACACAACTTTTATTAGATAAGCTGCTGTCTCCTTATAGTATATTATATTTTATTACATTAAATTTTATTATAATACTTAATTATATAATAAAATATAATAATTTATTATATGATAAAATATAATATTTTATCATATAATTATATATTATATTGTATATTATTGTATATTATATTTTATTACATTAAATTTAATTATATAATATTTTATTGTATAATAAAATATAACATTTTATTATATGATAAAATATAATATTTTATTACATAGTATTATTTTATGCCATATTATTTTGTGTTTATCACAGTACATGTAACTCATTATAGTATATGTAAATCATTAATAAATCTCATATTGTCATTGTATGTGTGTTAGTCCTCGTAAATTCTATACATTTCGACATTTTTTGGCCGATTTGATCCAAACCTCACATGATATGCTTCATGTTTCCATCAAGTCATCAAAATATTTGGTACCAAAACTCTATGCGGTTCCTGAGAACCAGCCTCTTAAATGCTGGAGGCTGGAGGCTGGAGGCTGGAGGCTGGAGGCTGAAGGCTTATTCTTATTCTTACTCTGAGGCTATTTCAAAGATTTGAAAGAAATTGAAAGAAATCCTTGAAAGAAATCCTGGGTGAAGCCAAGCATACTGCTAGTATGATACCGTACCAGTACTCTTGGCAATTTCGTACATCCTGTGAGATCATTATGAGTAATCAGTTTTTGCATAATTATCCCGCAAAGTGGTAAGGCAGATGAGTAATATAATGGTTAACACGCTGGTCTGTAAAATTGAGTGTCTGAGTTCAATTCTTGTGCGAGACAACTTTATCCGCCAACGCTGTTGCCACGGTGATGAACAAACAGACAAACAGGCAGACAAATAGACACAGCTCTTATTATAGTAAAAATTATATTGTATCATACTATATGGTATTATATTTAATTTACTATTACTGTTAATTTATATTATTAGTTTTATATTATATGTTTTTATATTTACACACAGCCATAATTCCTATGCAACTGTCATAAAGTTTTTCAGTGTTAATGAATTATTGCTTACAATTTCTCTGCTCCAATGCAAATCATTCAGTCATCATGCATTGCATAGTCAGAAGCAATTTGGTTTGGATACAATTGCAAACAACAACATGAGTACTACAACTCCCCCCACTCCTTTTATGAGTAGAAGCTACATATATTTGTTATCTCATCAGTTCCACTGCAACTCTAGCAACTAACATGGTTTATTTTCAACCAAAATCATACCTTTGTAAGCACTGCCTTATCCGACCCTCTCTTTAACAAGCCTGCATCTGTAAATGAGGAATAAATCTTGATTTTTAACAAAGTGTTGATTTCGTTATTATATATACCAGTACCGCGGTAGTCCAGTGCGCCGTAAGAGTTCACCAGGAGCATAGATGAAGTAGAGAATAACTATATATACAATAATTGGCATAATTGTATTGGTTGGCACAGGTAGTAGCACACCTGTCTCCCACGCGGAGTGTTGTGAGTTCAAACCATGTACAGAGCAATCTTTTTTCTGATTTATTACTGTGACTTTAGACAGACGGATGGAAGCTCATGGCTCTTATTATAGTAAATATTATGTCATGACTCATGAAATCGGTTTCGTGAATTACAAGGTTTCAGGCACCAGAGTAGTAAATCCAGTTTTCTCTGGGCATTAGCTATCGGTGGCTGGCTATCAGCTAGCTCTGGGAGTTCAGCTATCGTGCGGAAGCATTACAGGAGATCAAAGTGGTTATGAAATTTATGCTGTTACCCTACTGTGACACTTGAACTAAAATAGGCGCTGGACAGCAAAATACCGATCAGCAACGTATTTTATATTGCTGTCTCAATCTCCTTTAGGCTACTCAATCGTATGATGACAAAAACAATAACTTAATTTTAAAAAATCAATATCAATTCTTATGCTTGAAATCAATCCTTTTTGTCCGTAATAATTCACATTTTTTGCGTCAGATTATCATTATTTAAGTTATTATTATTATTAAAATAATAAATGGTTGAATATTATTCATTTTATTAACAAATAATGTGAGCAGAACGACACGTCCGATTTGAAATTCATGCTCAGTTAATCGTCGAGGGGATAACTTCTAAAAATTCGGTTTTTCTGTCTTAGATAATATCTTACAATAGAAAGACAACTCTTTAGAATGAGGTTTATTCAATGTATTGGTCAGAGGATCCAAAACACTTGAAGTAGAGCGTGAAGGAGATCTTGCTGTTGTAGTTTAAATTAATTCTTGCCATTTAAGTATGCTTATAGCTGCAGGCTGCTCTGACACTCTCTTGCAGGTGATTTCCTAATAAGGTGCTAACAATAGTCTGTGAATCCAACCAGTGCTACTTATATTTTGTTGCAGGCTAATGTGACACTCTGCAGCAGGTGATCTTATGTACTACGAGAGATATAATGTAGCGCTAAATGTAGTTGCTGGCTACCTTGATATTCACTTACAATTTCACAAAAAAATTATTAAATTAAAAATATTAAATAAAATTTTATAAATATTTAAATAAAATTATTTAAACTGCTGAAACTTATACAAAATGTCTGCATTTATTAGTTTTAGAATTAATGTTAAAAGCCATTTGTTAATTCTTTGAACCCTGGCCGTTTTTGTCAACACGTGTCTGTAACTCTGGGCAATTTGTCCAACGATCCGAAGTTTTTAAACTTTTATTAAATATATCTAAATGTGCTCATAATACAATGATATTTGATAAAACACTAGTAAAAAAGTTGGGCAACCCTCAGCAAATGTCATCAAACAGAAAAAAACAGTACTTCACTATTATTCAGGCTAAAACTAAAAAAGTTCGAAAAATTTTATAAAACTCATAAAAACATTTACAGTAGTATCATAGCCATCAAACACATGTTCATCATCATTTCATGACACAAAATATACTAAAAAAATATAGTTAATATAATTAAATTCTTTGTTTGCATCATAACCATTTATTACCTACCAGCGAATGAGCCACAACGATTTTTCACGATATCGTCCAAATACATATTTGTTATTATAATGAAGGAAGTCGATAAATGCAGTGCACCCACGAGATACGATGTTGATCTGTTCCAAGGTTGACATCGTATGGTGAAAAAATCGTATGTAGGGGTATATAAACCATTGTAATTGTACAATGTAAAAAAAAGGTAAAAATCGTCCAAAAATTTATAAAAATGTTGAACATTTTGAAAATTAGTAACAAAATAGTTTGTTTACTTTAGTTACCTACAGTAGCTGCATTGTATTAAGTGCACCTAGTAATTATGATCTGCAAAACGGTAAAATGCAACATCATGTGTGTATGAAATGCAGTATGCATGGGTAAGGAGTTCTCACTATCAAGACATACGTACAACATAAGCTTTTAATTCACTTCAAATATGTTTAGCTTACTAAACACACATTCAAAGCTAGTTAAAGCTGAGTTTTAGTATGTATTTTTACCCCAACTATTTCACTAAATTTTAACTCTGTTAAATTTTAAATCTTTTCGCTTCCCAGCTTTTACTATAGCCTTTAGCGAGTCTGGTTAAAACCTTTTAAAACCTAACTTGACAAGAAACGCCGTACGTTGCAATTCTCAAAAGTGGCCTCTCGTACACTTGACCATATAATGGTCATCAAAAATGACATTGTATTTACTATACAGTAGTGTACGCACATACTTTTGGAGTAACGTGACTTGAGCTGTTGATCTAGTTTATAATTGTTGGGTAGTGAAAAGCAGAAATTGCCAGGAAGACACAGCTTTTGCTGCTGGTACAGAGAGTGCTCGAAGAAAATAGGCTAACTTAGTGCGGATTATCACTTATGGAGGATGAGGCTTGCTCGTGCACTGTAAATGCTGGTGCAGTGCAGAAAATTGCTAGCTAGCTAACATTTGTAAAAGGATTCAGAGAAGGTTGTACAGTAGTTTGTCTTGAATGAAATGTGCACAAAAATCAATGTGACCATACATACAGAAGTTTGTACATATTTATACCCTAAAGGGCATGGTTTTAGCAAGTTCTAGATAGTAATATGGATGCATCAACTATCTTGAGTAGCTAGTTATATATGAGTTACATACATATGATGATTTGTAATTACGTAGTAAAAAACAGGCCCATCTGCAAAGACATCGTTAAACAAAAAATAAAACATAAAATCAAAATGAAATAAATAAAACAAAATAAAACATAAAATGTATTGAATAAAGCACAAAAAACATGCCACACTAAGAAGATAAATAATGATATGCATTGAACAGTATTGTTTTTATGTACCAGTTCGCATCAGTAAGTTAACACTTAAGACTTCTCTGCCGATGTAGGTTTTTTCTGTATCTTCTACATACCGTGTATTGCTTTCAACTCTTTCAAGTCGTCAGTCGTAAGCTCTTCCTTGTGTTTGCTTTAACGGATTTCTTATTTTTAATAATTGCAATTGTTGATTGATTGCGATCATATTCCTTGGCAATATTAACAATATAGGCGTCTCCTTCCTATTTATCTATGACCTCCAACTCTGTTGTCATGGAAATCATTTTTCCTTTGTCTTGTAAAGGGATTATAACGCTAAAAATGAATACTTGCTCACGATTATGTGCTTTTCACAAAATTTCCCACGTGGAACGCTGACCTGAGAGAAGTCGGTCATCGTGTCTCTTCTTAACGTTGTGAAAATGTTTTCGGCAAACAGCATTTCAGCGTCTTTGCTATTTCAACGTGCGTTATGAGCACACTGACCGCAAAATTTTGACTTGAGCGAAACTTTTCTCGAATTCGTATGGTGAAATAAAATTTGTATAGCGAGATGAAGATCTCACGATGTTCAACTTCGTTAGGTGAAAAAAATCGTATATCAGGGTAATCGTATCTCGAGGGTGCACTGTATCTTTAAAAACGGTAGAAATGGATGTAAAAACTTTCGGGCCTTTGTTCTATGCAAAGATTAAACAGTTTGGCTTGCGTTGTTGCTTAGAAACAGCGATTGTAAACAGAGTCATACCAAGGCCGGTTTTCCGGCCACTAGAGTTTCTGACACACCCTACATAAGGCCCCAAAAGAGGCATTAGGGTTCAAAGGGTTAAGCCTAGATTAATCCAGACCTGCTGTTTGAGTGTACCAATTCTTGTGGGCTAGCTGCAGCGCTACTGTGCATGTAGGCCTCATCATGCCTTAACAAGTAGGAACTAAGCTTTCATTTATTTTGTTTAACCTAATGAATATTATAACTATATCCTCATTTTGCTTAATGTTATATTTCTACTAATTGATGAAATAAAACACCCACATATATGTGTAGTTGCTGCCTACAGCGAAGTTCGTTAGCAGGTTTTTTAATGCAGAGTGTGAAGAATATATTTTAGTACTGATATAAATCAGTGAGTGCCATCATGTAGTTGCAAACATCTGTGACATTTTTTGTAGGTGATTTCATCAATATTCTTCCTCATTCTGTTCGCCGCATGTTTTGCTACATCCTTCAGCTTCTTTACGGCTGCGACCAACAGCCTCCAGTCCAACTTTGCTAACCAAACATACAGTTGCAAACTGGCCAGCATATCAGAAAAAGAGATAACATGTTTGGGCACAACCAACATATCGCAATGCATCAACATAATGCTGGCATGTGAAGGCTTGGAAAATCAAACTCTCTTGCTTTATGAGTTCTATCATGATTACTTCAGCTCGGTCAAGGTAAGTACAGCATTGCGCCTACTTTGTATAAACTGTATATATACTAGCTGCGCTACCCGGCGTTGCCCGGGTATTAAAAATCAGCTTATAAACAATGAGAGTTGCCTGCCACTCGCTATTAGCCTGGCACATTTCCAATGCATAATTTGAGTAAGCGTACTAATAAGAGCTACTCTCTCCATGACGTTACGCAATCACCTTGCGTAGTACGCAAGGCCGGTGCGTGTTTGCTCCTATATATCAAGCTTGTGTGGCTGAGTTGGTAATGCGATACAGATTCGTTATGTCAATATTTTAATAGCTATAGCTAGAACTACACACATGTATACACGCGACCAACTTTGAGAAATATATTTATAGGTATAGTTTAAAGTATTGTACAGTAGATGCTCCTACAACATAAATAATCCGTTCCGAGAGCGTTTACATTATATGGATTAGATATTAGATTATAGGGATTTTATATTATATGAACAGTAAAATACATGTAAATAGCCTAATCCATTCCACGATTGTCACAAACTCCCCCTTTGGCCCTTTAAATAGGGAAAATCTGAACCTAGCTTTTTATACCCCTATACAACATTTTCTCTCCCAAGTGCAACAAGAGAGAAAATGATATTTTCAAGGCTATGGGACTCGCCTTACTCAAATCAAATTTGAGAACTTGCAAAAATTTGGAGCTTTTGTATATATGAAATTTCTTATGTAATACAAAGCAAAAGTTTTACATAGATTCTCTACGCTAAGTGGAAGTTGTACTTTAAAAGAGGTTTACACTATAGGACTTTCTATTGTACTTTTTGCATTGCAATTTTATGAATTTCAACATTGCTGTCAAACACTGGGATCTAGGATTTCTCCATATTTTTACCACTTTTTTATCAGTTAGCAAGAGCTTGCAACTCCCAACAATGCATTAATTTTTATGGAGTCTTGATGTAGCCTGAGAGGGTAACATTTAGACAGAATTCTCTAAAATAATCACAAGCAAATTGATCAATGCAGAAATGGTTTGTTTTATTAAGTTTAATTATTTAATAAGTATTAAGAAATAAATTAATGATTTGAATTTTTTTTAATTTATTAATTTTATTAATAAATTTGGTGAAATTTAAGATGTTTTTGTAATAGTTAGTCTCGCGCAGTGTTTTGAGCCTAAATGTGTAACAAGAGGCTTGTGGCAGCATCGTCACATTCCTACTGAAATCAACGGGTTCATAGCATATTTTTGTTGACCTCTCTTCAAAATACATGTGCATACACACGTTGCTGCAATAGCACTAGTTTTGCTTATGCATAAAAGTGCTGACATTAGCCTTAGAGTACTCTGCTGTCAAAGCGGCTATTCCAAGGCTTGCTGGGGCTGGTTATTGCACGCTTAGCATTCTTACAGGCTGCCCAGACCTGCTGCAAAGCCAGCTGCAAAGTCAGCGTGGTAAGGAACGTATAGTCCTCTTGGTTACAGCTTTATATTGCCATGCGATGCAGTTCCTATTCAAAAGCCAATTGATAAGTTTTGGTAGTTGCCTCAGTGTACTCGCTGTAGTGCTGGTGTTGCATGATTGGCCAGAGACAGGGCATAGCTGAGGGCCTGATCCACTACACAGGCGTCTTTACTCATAAAGTTTAATTCTTTCTAAAAAATGAAGATGTTTTATTTTTTTAGAACATGAGCCGTATAGTCAAAAATAATACGAAGCAAAAAGCGTTTTCAAGTCACAATGCAGTGTCTTTTTATACATAAAAATTAAAAAATAATTGCATGTATACATCTGCTTCTTTGTGTTACATCTAAGCATTTTTTGATTAAAAACTATTTGAGCAATGTTTATGCTTCGGGTGAGTTTGGACCCCTGCTTATTTGCAGCGTTATCACAGCTAAGCTGTTTTGATTGTTTGAGTTTGGATCTTGGCTTGTCAAATGGACTACAGATGTTTATAGTGGCTTGTTGAACATGAGTTATTCATTTGCACTTTGTATTTCATCGAATTTTAATTTGAATTTATTAAAGATTCTCAAAAGCGGACGCTTGGAAAAATGGCCAAAAAAATATTTTCTATCCAGGCATTGTTTAATTGTTCGAGTTGCTCGTGTTTTGAAGATTTCCAGAACATTAAGATGTGATGTTCCCTGGCTTTATATTACTAAGCTGATGTGAAGTTTATTCGAGTAAAATGAGATCACCTGTTGTTACATTTCAGTGCTCTACGACCAGGTGCTCCCTTCCAGACAAAATCATAATAAATGAGAAGACCAAGCAAGAAGAAAAATCATGTCTCGAGCTAGTAAAAAATTGCTGCACCGTAAGTTGAGACCGGTTCACACTGTATCCCAGTATGTCAGCGTCAATCCCACAATACTCTGATGATCGTCTGTGATAATTTTGTTCACACTATTACAAACCCATCTGCGTTTACAGCAGTGAGTAGTCTGTGGCATGACATCTTTATATTATACAATGTGGTTGCTGAAATGCTGAAATGCTAGTCCCGCAGCAACTGTCATGGAAGAAATATAGATCAAGCAATCCGTGATGTCCAATCACTGTCACCGAAGTGGTGCACATTGCACAGACTGTCATGGATGCTCGGTAAAATATGGTGAAAGTTTGACAGCCACAATATTTCTCATCATATCTGTGATGTCAATATTTTACGTCTGTTGCTTTTATGTACCATTTATCCCATACCTTCAACAAATTATTTGTAGCTGATCGATTCTTAGATGTTTGCTAATTAATAATCAATTTAATAGAAAGTTAATTGTTAACCAAATCGTAGTGATTATTATAACTAGAAATTCCACTGTCATACAGCCCACGACCAAAGTGATATTGGAAAAAAGAAAGGGTACTGATGGTTGAGAAATGCAATATTAGCAGTCAAATAGGATAACTGCAATGGTAGCTGTAATGTACTGGGTGTTATTATATACAACAAATAGCAATAATGAAAGGAAAAGATTATATGTTTATATCTCTCCTCCTGCAAAAAAAGAAATGCAATATTGGCCAATATTAGAAGTAAAATGCACTGATATTATTAGAATAACCAATATTATTTATATAGTAATAATAAAAAACCAATGCACAATTTTGTTTACATTTCAAAACGGCATAGCTAACAATATCACGAAGTTGTGATATTTATATAGATTTTTAGAAAATCTGTACTACGTAGTCATTGTCCTGTAGTCATCCAAACTTATAATTAATTATTGCAATAGTCTCATTAGAACCGTTAGAAAAAATATCATCGTCATGCCTTTACTTACACTGCGTTAGATTTTTAGAAAGTCTGTACTACGTAGTCATTGTTCTGTAGTCATCCAAACTTATAATTAATTATTGTAATAATCTCATAAGAAATGTTAAAAAATATCATCGTCATTTGCTTTACTTATACTGCGTTGGACATCAGTTAGAACCGTTAGAAAAAATATCATCGTCATGCCTTTACCTACACTGCGTTAGATTTTTAGAAAGTCTGTACTACGTAGTCATTGTTCTGTAGTCATCCAAACTTATAATTAATTATTGTAATAATCTCATAAGAAACGTTAAAAAATATCATCGTCATTTGCTTTGCTTATACTGCGTTGGACATCAGTTAGAATGGGAAAGTACTCAAATGTGTCGGCAAATGAAAATGAAAAAATTGAAATCGGCAAAAATGAAACGATTTCTGTACTCCTATGTTAGTTGCCAAACCTCCGGCAATTCGACAATGCTATAGACCGGTGAAAAGCGCACGCTACTTTTTCATAAAATGCGCAAGACTTCATCGTTCTATTATCTGTCCCTCGGCGTTTCAATTTTTGGTCTTAACTTTTATTAAACCAAGCTTTTCAAGTGTTTTGTGGCGATTTTCGTTGAAATTAATCTGTCTATTTGTGTATAATCCGATCAGATGGGTAAGTTTTAAGATAATACCGACGGTTTACAAAGACTTGGTAACATATTTAAATAGGTTTAAATGTGTTTTGTATCGTTATTATACTTTAACGACTTTACATAACGATGCTTAAATTTGTTGATGAAATTTATTGACGAGGGTTCGTCTCATTGTTGATGAATAATTTTCGTAAGTTGCCTGCACATGCATTTATCATAAAAAACTCCCACACTTCGCTCCGCTCGTTTGGTCGTGGGTACATTAATTAATTAATTATAACTCATTAAATTTTAGATTTCTGGTGCACCAAGTCGTTTTCATTCTTAGTTTGTTCGCCTTTAATAGACTATCACTACGCGCGTGAATGGCAATGAATTGGTTAGAGTTGTCTTCTTTCTAATATTTATTATTGGTTAGGTAACTCCAAATATGTTACTAATACATTTGCAGGATGATTCACCATGGATAACAAAAATGTATCCAGCCAAGATGAGTGAAGATGATCTACACGCTAAGGCAAAATCTGTCTCAAAAGATGGCTTCTACTATGATCTAAACAAACCAGAAGCAATATTCCTTGAAAAGAGTGAACTAGGTATTATACGCCCCTTTTTAAATCCTAAAAGCTTAGAACTACAGAGATGTCAGAGGAGGTATTTTGGCTTGTTCAACAGATTCCAGTTTATAGTAGCCAGCAGGTTAAAAACAAATGAACTAGAGCCAGCACTTCAACCAAGTAAATGTAGATTTGCAATGAGTTTTCCCTCAAACCTAATCTGAAAAGTATTTTCGGTGAACGAAGAGCAACAAAACAAACACTCGTTTTTTTATCAATAAATTATTCGATTGAATTTGCTAAAAAGTGGTGTCTCCTCCAAAAAACTAGCAGCTGCTATTTCCTGCTCTATGTTAGTATAATTCTATGTTTAGTCAAATTAAAATGCAACTAGCCCGATAATTAAGAAGGAAGGTGGCATTGTGTTGTTGAACATATATTATCTACTCAGGCTTGAGGTTTGGTTTGGACTCACCCAGAAGGGCCAACCCTGCTTTTTACTTTTTTAACTTTTGGCTGCAGTAGTTAAACTTCAAATGCAAAAAGTCACAAATGGTGATTGAATTGAGCTGCGATATGGTCAACACTTTAAAGGATGATAACTGACAATATTCACTGACACAAAAAGGTCACAAATGGTGATCGAATTGAACTGCAATATGGACAACACTTGAAAGGATGATTACTGACAATATTCACCTAAGCTGATGAGGGTATGTGATTCCCTCCGCTGGTGAGGGATATATGACATCCTCAGTGGATGGGAGAGGTGGAGGTCAATGGCTCATTTAGACAATGGTTATAGGTATATATGGCAAACCAGTCACTGTGTGGGCATATGAGACTTTTTCTTTAGAGTCCTTGTCAAGTGAGTCTCTATCAGGGTGATCAGGAAGTCAGGGCTTTCCCAGATCAAGCCCACCACAATTATCTACTATACCTGAAAAAATTTAAAAAGTAGAGAAGCATTGCTCTCTGCTATAATGTTATAAAGTCATTTTGTCAATGATTGTGTACCATTTTTGTCTGTCGGTAGTCTTAAAGAAGCAGTAAATTACAAAAGAATGATCTCATCCATTAAGCAGATTTGAAATATCAATGGTGACTCACGTCATGCTCGACTTTTGTAATTGACGCCACAGCTAAAGCTCTAATCAGCTGACAGCTCTAAACACCTTTTAGCAACGGTAAAAAACTCTGACAGAAGCCGATCAAAGATTATCATATTTTATTTTGTTGACGAATGTATCACCGCTAATATCAAGGCCCAGGGCCAATGAGGGTCATCACGATCAGCCGGCAGTACTAAGGCTCAGGGCTAAGGAAGGCCATCACGATCAGCCGGCAGTACCAAGGCAAGGAGGATGACTTGAGCTCTCTGAGCTGTTAGGGACTCGGGTGTGTCTCACCAAATCGAGGCAAGGAGGAATTGAGCCGGCCCTCGAACCAGCTGGATGTACAGCCAACCGGTCATCGGCCAGTAAAACCAGCTAGACCGACCATCGAGTTGGCAGAGGTGAAGACCAAGCTGCTACCGAGCTTGCAGATGAAAGACAAACCTGCTACAGAGCCAGCTTCTGAAAGGACCAACCTTCCACTAAGTCAACCTTCGTGTCAAAGGGGTGGAGCCTGCCAACATTTACGATAAAAAAGAAGCCCATCAAGCAGAGCGCGAGAATGACTCAATTCATTCATTGTCAATCTATATTTCTTAAAGAATGTCTGTCGTGTGCAGTGTGTCTGTATTCCGGCTATACCTATTAAGATCTTGAATAAAGGATCAGTCCTGAAGATGATTTGATCTCAGACCCTCCCATTTGCAAGTCCAACACCCTACCCATTAGTCCACACAGATTTAGTTGTTCGCTCGACAATTTAAGTCGCTATATGAGAGCAAATACCCAACGGCGTTGCATACCACGCAGGGTTATTGCGTAAATAAGTGATTGTAACTAATTAGCTTACTAAATTTTCCATTGGCAATGTGACAGGCTAATAGTAAGTGGCAGGCACCTTTCATTACTTCTCATTGTTTATAAGCTGATCTTTAATGCCCGGGCAGAACCGGGAAGCGCAGCTAGTATTTATATATTTGTGAAAATACATATATTTCCCTATGGATTCAAAGTAGTGCGGTTTTTTGTGTAGTAGTAAGGGGTTTCAGGGAGTCCTTTGCAATATAGATAAGTATATTTCAAGGTCATTTATTGTATAAGCTGCCAAATAGTCCATTGTTGATGCAACATGAAAGTAGGGTAGTGGCTTTGACCAAAACGCAAAGAAAAATGGAAAAAAGCAGGAAGTAGAAAAACAGAATTAAGTTTTTGAATCATATGCAAGTTTAAAGAGAATTTTTAATATTTTTAGGAACACCCAGTCTGGTGTTTGGCAGAAACCTGTCTTACACCATCATCGCGCTGCCGCTCATACTAATGGTGCTCATCGGAATCCTAGTCATCTATTTGTTCCAAACCTTCAAGCTGACTGCCAACGAGATCTATCGGTCTGTAATACTCCTGGTGCACTTTCTAGAGATGTATAAAAACTGTAATTTTTGAACCGGTTTGTCAGTAGAAATAAAGAAAACCAAATCAGCTTATTATGATAAACAAGTTTTTAAGAAGTCGCATAATTTTTTCACAGAATTCTTGTAAGATTTTAATAATTAGCAACACAGCTAGGAAACCCACAGCCTGCTCAAACCAAAAATAGAAAGATTTCAGACCATAATTCTGCACCAATTAACAATAAGTCAAAAATACCAAGCTCCGCTAATGAGTTCTTTACTAAATATGTGACAAAAGTCTTCATTTGGTGTTAAAAATTCAACAAAACAGACTATTTAATCGTTTATACCTCAAATAACACATGGATGAAGTTGGTCTTGAAACAGCATAAGCATCCAAAGATATAGTTGCATCTTTAGTTGTTCAATTGAACTTGTCATATTTTCTTGCTGTGAAAATATCCTTCGCAAGAGTAACTACTATTTCAAAAACATTCTTGTAGTCAGACAAATAGTAACTAAATCACTGTTTTCATGATGCGCAGTACTTCGGAGTTGCGCTCTCTCCGAATCATGGAAACGACGTCTTCGCACTGAAATCACTGCGCACTGATCAGTGCGAAGCCAGTGCAAATTCGCAACAAAGAAGCCGCAATTTGGCAGTGGCTGCGCATAACTCTCTTGCTGTGGAGGCAGATTCATCTAGGGCCATAAAATTGTACAAAAGTTATCTTACTTTTCTTGTTTTTTTTCTTCCGATCTTCTTTCACTTAAATTTAATTATGGTCTGCACCCACGAGGATGATGAGGTGATCTGACTTGACTTTGTTATCGACACCAACACTTTTCGAAAAATAGGTGGCAAGTCCTAAAGTGTCATTTAAATAACATATTACTAAAAAATACTTGTTAAAAATATATTACTGTGTAAAAATTGTGTTAAGGTTTGTAAAACCTTGTGAATGTGTATTGTAAATAAAAGTATAATGACGACAGAAGCATAAATAGACTGTTTCTGATGTTCGGTATCCATGATCGATTCTATTTCTCCATCAGGCGATTCAATTTATACAATTTCTCTTCTCTGACTAATTACTGCTGAAAATTAATCTGCTGAAAACCACTGCTCAGCATGTAAATGTACAATCCCCTCGACTTCGGAGAGGCCGCATGGAAGTACTGCGCATCATGGAAACATAGTGAATGTGATAAATACTTATAGATTGACCTTTCGATGCCACGACTAGATTCACGAGCTAAAAACTGGGCAGCAATTTTGTTTTACATTATTTAAAAGTTTATTTGTTATTAGTTTGTCACATATTTGGTCATAGTTAAAAATTATATCAAATTATGCTAAAATAAGTTAAGCCTTTGTATCATGACACATTTTCACATATTTAAAAATTTTCTGAAAAATGCTGTGAAGTATGAATGGCAGGGGATGTAAATCTAAATGCTATTGTTTTGAGGTTTCCACTGTAATTATTGAAAACAAACATGCTTGATTCAAAAGCTGCTTTTCATAACCATTGCTTTTTGAAACAATTGAATTAGAAATTGTCTCCCTTACCTAATGTTTAAACGAATAAATTAAAAAGTTTGTTTGTTACCAATTAAACTGCAAGTCATAAGTTTATGTCATTTTATAGGCCACTCACTCCAATAACTCCCCTACACATGCAGGTGAACGGCAAATGGTACATCAAGGAAGTACAGCAGAACGTTCAGATGAATGCTTTTGAAAAACTTCGCGCTGCTAAAAACAGCAGTTGAGTCACAGTGACAATGACTATGCTATATTTTTAACTGCACATCAAGATATTATTATAGTCGCCATTTTGTTTTGCTACGGACTTACAAGGATTTATACTTTTCTACAACACTGACTATGCAAAAGTGAGAGAGACCATTATACTCTGCACGAATCCAGCTTTTGTTACTCACCCATACGCACTTTTATATCCTTATCTGATATGCTTCAATATACAGCGTCATAAATATCGCTCTGCAGGTTATAGTTTTAAGAGTTGTCTGCCCCTGACTCATAATAACAAACAGTGTTTTTAAAACATCTGTAATTCAATCAATAAAAATGCCAGGCTTGGATGCAAAAAGTTTTATTTTGATTATTTTAGTTTGACCATCTAATGCTGCGAATTACAAAAAATAAATATTGCCCCTCATTCATTTCCCCTACACAGAACTATTTCTAAAGAAATATTTTTTGCAGTTATGTTCTATGCTGTATGTTCTTCCAACATCATGTCATTGGTTTTATGAGAACAGCATGTTAAGAAAGGTATTGTTGCTAAAGCTAAAAAGAAGCGCTTATAGGTAGAACTGTAAAATATGATCACTCCAGCCATGTGGTGCAATAACATAACACAGACATAACATAACAATCATTAACAGCATGCTTGCATTTGGACTAATGAAAAAATTGCAATCTGACTAACAAAAATGAGAAAACATTGTATGAAAACCAGTGTTAGAAAAACTGCACGACAGCTGGCATTTTAAATAATTAAAATAGTAACAAAATAACACAGCTGTCAGCTCTCTTCTAATACATAAAACATTTAGTCTTTTGTGAGAAATATGACTTCTTGGAATCCAGTTCAAAACAATGTAATTATTATAAAAAAAATTGCTCTACTGATATACTATTCCTAAAACTGTACAAATCCAAACAATAAAATTAAATGTTAATCAAAACCTGAATATGGATAATTTAATAAAATATAACTAATATTTATTTATGGAATGTTTTCAAATAAACACACTGGCAGTATAAGGAACAATATACAGCGTTACCTCAAAACATATTGTTTCCTTATGTTTTAGAAAATTGCTGACACATGACTTGTTGTAAATGTAGCATATGGACTGGTTCAATAGAGTGTTCTCTTTGAATTGTAAAATATCACTTTCAAGCAGAATTAAATCATCTTTCTAAATAAAATGCTGAATTTAACTAAAGTCTTAGGGCTGTTAAAATAGATACAGCATAAAAATGCGCCACCAATGAATGGATCAATGCTGTCTGTTCATTTATCGATCGATCATAGATGAAAACATCTATGATCATTGACCACCCTTGATTTAACATAAAACCCAAGAGAAGACAGCTTCTCGGTATCTTGTTTCTTGTTCTCTTATGAATAAGTTGTAATAACTCCATATTTGAAAAGCTTACAACTGGTGGCTGAGGTGAGCAGAAGAAAGATAATGAGTCTCTAGTGCTCTCAACAGCTTAAGGTAAAAGCGTGCTTTGCCTTGAATTTTTACATATCTTAAGGATTATACTGAACTCACCCAAGCTTCAATACTGTTGGGGGTGGTGAAATTTATATGAGCAGCCCTCACATGAGGTGAGTGTTTATTTCAGAGTAAATAATGGGGCTAAGGCTAAAGGAATGACTTTGAAATTAAAGATATCCCTACCAAGCTTTTAAAGATTCTTTCAGAACTAAAACTGATCAACCCTAAAATTGATAGTTAAAGCCTAATGCACTGTTTCATTGTATGTAGGAGTTGTCATCTCGACAGTAAGTCATAGACCTTGCGAGCGCATTAAAGGTTGACTTGCAAAAAAATTCACATTACAGTTATTTGGTATCAAAAGATTCACCATGTCTTACTCTGTTGTGTGGTAGATGCCACATATGCGGAAATGTGATTACAAGCTTTTAAAAGCTCAAACGAAAAGCCCCCGTAGATTGGAGTCTCTTTATTTCTCTGACGTAGTCATGAAATTTGGTTATCGTCTTGTCACGTGATGTTCTCCCATGAATTGAAAGGGCAATATAAAACTCATCGTAGCACTAGTTTATGACAAACACTTCGGGTTTTACCGAAGACCCCGTATCAAATATAGATGCTCGCTACTTTACAGTTTTGTTTCGGTTTGGTCTAATCGGCAAGTCGTAATCTGATCATGTGACCCAATACTTCGCAAATAATTTTTGCAGCACTTTTCGATTATCACAAATGACCAACAGGCTCATCGTGATTATCAGACAATGATATGTACTCCTTCAAGCTAAGGCTAAAAAATTAAACGAATTTTTACAGTAAGTTATAAAATATCACTGCTAAAAGTGACAGCATTACAATGACGATAAAACAGACGCGTAAGAACAATAGACATGGTTTTATTGAATGCGGGAAGTATATTTGTGAAATATTTCAACGAATAAGGTTGCATGAAAGTGTAAACAGAAACCATCTAACACAGATACGCCACATTTGAACCGTTTTGGAAAGGGAACCCAAACTACGGAGGTCTCGTGTGGCTGCAATTAACTGTTCGTTTTTTAGCTTTTAAGAGCTTGTAATCACATTTCCACATATTTTGCTCCTAGAACACAACAGAGTAAGACATGGTGAATCTTTTTATATCAAATAACTGTATTATGAATTTTGTTGCAAGTCAACCTTTAATGATGGCATCACCTACTGACATCATCAAATTGCAGCTGTCAAACTTTACAGATATTTTGTCGAGCATCAATGACAGTCTGAGCAATGTGCACCACTTTGGTGATGGTGATTGGCCATCACGGATTGCTTTATCTATATTTTCCTTCATGATGATTGCTGCGGGAGCAGTTCATCGCTTCAGCAGACTTTTCACTCATGTAAACGCAGATGGGTTTGTAATAGTGTGAACAACGTTATCACAGACAATCACCGATGTATTGTGGGATTCCTGTTGATATACCGCGATGAGTATGAACCCGAGATGGTTATATGGATTTAAAATGACTCAATTCATTTCAGCTTTCATCACAAAATTTAACATTTCAATTCACAAGTCTTTTGTGTCGTGTCGTCTAAGAATTTATTCAATTCACAATTCATTGCAAAAACAACAATTCAATTCTCAATTACTTAGCTATTTCAAACTCAAAGGCTCAATTCAATACAATTCTACCAAATAAACAAAATCAATTCTCTATAAATCTTTCCAAAAATTGACTTACGATAATAAAATTATATCAAAACAACGATAACCCACAATCGCTAATTTAGCTACACGCATGAGCTCAGTCTATTGGCTGTTTGTAAAGCAAATATAAACTATTTCACTGGGGATTTTACTGCTTTCTCAGGTAGAATTAAGTCATGCCTACCATTTTTTGCTGACATACACTCAGTAATTTTGCTGTAAAAGCAGAGTTTCTGTCGTATAGCGTCATTTTAAAGTTTCTTACCACCAGCAAAAGATTCTGCACAAGAATCAATGCATTTGAAAAACAAATGGTATGTTTAATATTTTTGTAGTTTAGCAAAACTGGCTGCAAAAAAGCGCAATCATTTTTGCAGTTTGACCAAAACACAGACACACATTAACCAATATAAAAATATAGTAGAAAAAAGTGTCATTGGTCTGCGGTGTTGAAGAACTTTACTAGCTGAAACACGTTAAGGTCACTGTATACAATATTTCTTTTATTTACCCTAAACTGGAAATTAAAAAAAATTGAAACCTCAATTTTATGCTGTGTTTTGTGATTAAAGAAAAAATTATGCAACTGGTTAGTTTTTGGCACAATGATAACTTAACTTCCTAACTTATTTGTGGCAAAGTTTTTGGTGGATCTGATAACACTGCGATCCATGATCATTGTTTTTGTACAGGTACAAATCGTGTCGTTATAAATACTTTTCAATAGAATGAACAATATTCGAGAGCAGCTATAAAGCTTATAAATAAGCTTACTGTCTGTGCGCAGGCAATCATAAAGCTAGTGCGTAGTAAATATTATTGACCAATAAAATATTCGCAGTGATATCGAAGTTTTTTAAAAACGTGTTCAGGTGGCAAAATGGGACTGCACTCACATTTTCGCTTTGATGCAAATCAAGTAACCGATTCTGTTACTTGAGACATCACAACCCGTGATGAGTTTTCTGTCAAAGCAGTAATTATAAAGGAAAAAAATTGGTGCATCTCGAGCCGTTTTGCTTATTGAAAATTGAGAATCGGGTCAATTTCTCTATGATGACAGTAAAGACTCGATTTAATTATATTGTCACTGGTAAGATGCTCCGAGTCAATACAAGTCTATAGTAGGTAAAAGATACAAGAGATTTGATTCGTTTTAATTCATCTATGAGGTGAGTCTTATCAAGAAAGCAGGTTAACTCGAGTGCCCATCTCTGGTATGTATCAGATTGCCCAGATTGTATTGCGTGTTGGTGCGTTTTGTAACGGCAAAGAGAGACTGGAAGATTACATTAGCATAGGTGGGTTTAATATCAATAATTTAAGACTAGAACTCGCTGACTACTTGGAGATGAACAATATCACTCTGTTAATATTATTACTAACCCGACTCATATTTTCATTGACTTCTTCATTATAAATTTCCGCTTCATAGACATCAAGAGTGGCACTGTATTAAAATGCACAACTGAATAGTTTCTGATAATTGCATTGGTTTTAAAAATAAGCATAGATGATAGTCCATTACAAAAAGAAATTACACACCAAATTCTATAGAATTTATTTCCTGAACAGAACGCTAAACGAGATTGATTAGAACACAAATTTATACTGCAAACAAAATAATAACCAAATAATATATAACACGCAACCTAAAAATACAAAATAAAACAATTCTATATGCATTAGCTATGGTGAAGGGAGCTTATAAACATGTTTTTTGAAATGACAGTAGATGTATTTGGTAAGTTAGCTCCTATAATTGATTTATGCATGATCAAAGATAAGTGGTTCAAACCTGAATGGAATTATCAGGTTTCATATAAAAATATTAAAAAGAACAATGCACTTATCAGTAAAAGTTATAACTTTCTGTCCAGCTTTTAACTGAAAGCTAGCAAAGAAAGCAAACACTAATTCTTTACTGAAATGAAAAAGACCAAATTAGCTTACAATGATAAATAGGGTAAGTTTTTTAAATTCACACGATTCTGGCAAGCTTTTAGTAATCATGAACACGCTGGTAGTCCTACAACCTGCTTAAGGAAAACTAGAATATATTTTAGACCATAATTCTGTATAATTAATAAAAATACAAAAAAGCTGACCTGACGAGAGGTTTACTGAATGTCCCATGATGCCCCAGATGGTTTGAGCTAAATGGAGGCTAACTAGATCAGTTTTTCAGAAACACTTTGCTCTCACCTAGGGTCTTTGTCAATCTGGTTCTTTCTCAGAGAAGCAATAAACATAACTGGACAGACAACTTTGACTAAACATAGTTTTTTTCAATCAGTAATGTGAAGGTGTTCTAAATAAACAATTTTTCTTTCTAGTTCTCTACGCTCTGATTAAATAAACTGTTATACCAAACTTCCTGTTATAGTAAGTAATTGTTACTATAAACTAGTAAAGGCATTTTTATGTGCTATCAGTGAAGACACCTGCTTGCTATTAATTCAACATTCAATATTATTATTACTATTGTACTAGTACTCTGGCAGTTCGTGCGCCATGAGAGGTCGTCATGCATAATAGCTATATGCGAAATTATTCTTATATGTGACAAGGTGGTCGAGTGGTGCAGTGGTTGCTGCACTCTTAATCTGACTATGCTGGTTCAAATCCTGTGCGGGGTGATATTTTTTTATTAACACTCTTAATGTGACATCCAACGGAAAGACACACAGACAGACACACAGACAGACGCACAGACAGACACACAGACAGACACACAGACAGACACACAGATAGACACACAAACATACACATAGACAGACACACAGACAAACACACAGACAAACACACATACTGACAGACACACAGACAGACACACAGACAGACACACATACGTTACTCTTGTTATAGTAAAGATTCAACACAGGAGACTTTGAAGAAAGTATATTATATGAGTTATCTCTCCTTGGGACTGGCAGACAACTTTAATAAAAAATTAATTATAGGTAATATGATGTATTTTATATTTGCCAAACTAGGTAGTAGTGGAAGCCACAGTGTATGATGATCTGGCACTCTGCCCTACTAAACAGCAGGTCACTGGTTCAACTGTTACTATGAGATGTCAAAAAGAGTGTCTGGTCTTAAATCTGGTCATGTTGTCAGCACAGTTGGTGGAGACCCGCTAACCCCCGAAAATTTTGTTAGTCAGGTTTTTCATAGGAGTTCTCTCAGCCTTCAGAAATGCTTGAGAAGCGTTCGTAGCAAAAGCTCGGAGGAGCAAAAGTTAATTACTACCTTTACTAAGTCAAAAAGATGGATCAGTCATATTATACATTAGAAATTGGTTAGTCATATTATACACTAATAATTGATTAGTTGTGTTATACATTAGAAATTGGTTAGTCATGTTATACATTAGATATTGGTTAGTCATGTTATACATTAGAAATTGGTTAGTCATGTTATACATTAGAAATTGGTTAGTCATGTTATACATTAGAAATTGGTTAGTCATGTTATACATTAGAAACTGGTTAGTCATGTTATACGCTAGAACTTGGTTAGTCATGTTATACACTAGAAATTGGTTAGTCATGTTATACATTAGAAATTGAGGTTGTTGCTTATCCAATCATTTTTTAGAGTATTTCCAAAATAGTACGTTTCACATTTTGTTTTTAAGTTTTTTCAGTTTCGGCAATTGCAGACAAATTGTTAAATAACTCCTTTTGTTGTTAATGCTTTAGTACTAGTATCAAATATGCATGATAATTTCAACCAACCACTTTTATTCATGATGCGATGCCATTTATTCTGGTATCTTTATATGCATTATGTTAATTACATGATTATTTTAAACATGAAGGTGATCTTTGTGGTATTTGCTAAAAAAATGGCATATCATTAGCGAGTCTTGAACTCTTAGATGGCCTAGTAAATTACACTTCTAGGATAACCACCATAGCATTGCTTTTTTTTATTAAAGTTCTTCTGATCATAAAAGGTCTCACAGACATATCTGGTGACAATCAATCGCCTTTAAGGCAAAAAGTATTATTTGTTAGTTTGTATATTAAGAAGCAAAACAGCATGAAGGTCCGATATTAGCCCAGTTCATGCCAAAAAGGAGTTACTTACTCAAAAATTTTAAGAGTAGACAACTCCTAAGTTAAATAAATGAGTAAACAACTCCTTTGATTTTCATGATTATTTGTAACCACTAACAACCACACTTACACTGTACTATTGAATCAAATAGTCTATATTATTGTAGCTGTGGTAAATAAAACAGTTTGAACATTTGCACTCAAAAGTACAATAATTTTATTTTTACTTATTTTGTAACATTGGTCACTCTTAACTATATAGCACTCTTTTAGCACAAGTAGCACTAACTATTGCACAAGTTTATTCTTTTATATTTGAAAGAGACGCATGACATTATTAGATGAAAGTAAAGCTTTTAGTATGTCAAGTATCAAATTATAAAGCATATATTACTTGTGTTTTTAAAGCAGCATGACTTGTTTATTTGACAAGCACTAGTTTGAATATTGGCGGACATTACTACTGTGACTGGCAGAAGAGTGATGAGTGACAGGAAATACAAGCATCTTGAATAAGTGTTCAAAAGATGTTAACTCATTTTGCATCTTTGTTAGTGAAAGTATAGCCTTCTGCGCAGGCTGCCAGTCACCTTTTTGCAGTTTTTGGAAATTCGGGGTAGTTTAGGGGTAGTTGAAGGGTATTTAGGGGTAGGTGAAGGGTATTTAGGAGTGAGTGAAGGATATTTAGGGTACGTGAAGGATATTTAGGGGTAGATGAAGGGTATTTAGGAATAGTTGAAGAATATTTAGGGGTATGTGAAGGGTATTTAGGGTAGGTGAAGGGTATTTAGGGGTAGGTGAAGGGTATTTAGGAGTAGGTGAAGGATATTTAGGGTAGGTAAAAGATATTTAGGGGCAGGTGAAGGATATTTAGGGTAGGTGAAGGGTATTTAGGAGTGAGTGAAGGATATTTAGGGTACATGAAGGATATTTAGGGGTAGATGAAGGGTATTGAGGGATAGTTGAAGGATATTTAAGGGTATGTGAAGGATATTTAGGGTAGGTGAAGGGTATTTAGGGGTAAGTGAAGGATATTTAATGGTAGATGGAGAATATTTAGGGGCAGGTGAAGGATATTTAGGGTAGGTGTAGGATATTTAGGGGTATGTGAAGGGTATTTAGGGTAGGTGAAGAGTATTTAGGGGTAGGTGAAGGATATTTAGGGTAGGTAAAAGATATTTAGGGACAGATGAAGGATATTTAGGGTAGGTGAAGGATATTTAGGGGTAGGTGAAGGTTATTTAGGGGTAGTTGAAGGATATTTAGGGGTAGTTGAAGAATATTTATGGGTAGGTGAAGGGTATTTAGGGGTAGATGAAGGATATTTAGGGGTAGGTGAGGGGTATTTAGGGTTAGTTGAAGGGTACTTAGGGTAGGCAAATAAAGAGCTGCATCATCTTTTCCATAGATGTACCATTAGTCTATGTTCTAGTTTGGCACAAACTAATAGATTAATTACCCTGCCACTTACTATAGATGCAGTAGAGTTGGTTGATTATATAGTATGAATTATATTTTGTAATCAGGTGTTAAACTTTAATAGATGGTAGATGAGATCCCCACCAGGTTCTAGCTTTCAGCAAGGCGCAATGTTGGCACATATCATAAATGAGGCTGAGAGGCATCCAGTGGTTTACAATTAAAAACAAAAAAGTGATAAGTTTGATCCAGATAAAATAAATAAGTTTTAGGAAAAATAAAGCTCTCTCAAGAGAGAAGTAATATGCAGTGTCACTTCAAATTGCAAACAAAACAGATTTGAAGAGTGTTCACTGTAAAAATGGTGATTGTGTCTGGTGCAACGGTAATATTAGACATGAGCCTATAATTCTATAGATTATTATTGAGAATCACAGAATAGCTGTAAAAAACTTGAGAAATCAGCCCAAACTTCCAGCAGTAGAAGACGACTCTTCGCAGAGTGACGAGTGACCAGAAGTGCAGGCATCTTGAATATCCTCTGAGCCTAAGTGTTCAGGAGAGGTTAACTCATTTTTCATTTTTGCTAGAGGAGGCATAGCCTTCTGCGCATCAGCTGCCAAGTATGCTTGCTTGAGTGGCAGATATTCGGAGGAGCTGTCTCCTTTTAGGTCTTGCGCCCAAATAGTTTGTGGCCACCCGCTGCGACCTCTTGACTTCCTTTCCGCTGCAGCTGCCTACAAGTAATGTATTCATTGTCAAGCCATGAATGTATGTGCTGACCAAAACCAGACAACTACTCCGCTAATCAATGCAAAAAACACCAACCGTGGAATGAACGGTAAGACCAACTGGGATGTCAGACAACGATTTTTCTTTTGCTGCTTGAACAAAAAGTTTAGTGTGCGTGTACTGATTATTTCTGAACGCACGCAAAGTAAGAGTTCAGATAGTGCAATGTAAACCTGCGAGTACATTCAATCAGACTAAGGGAGAGGTTGTCTCCTTCCCAGACTATCAGTCAAGGAGAAATAAGATAACATAATTAAATATCCTATCACCAATTTATGATATCTGTAGCCTTGGTATCTAAAGATGTGGAATACCCTTAATAGTTTTGTAGGACAAAAATTAAGGGCTGAGAACTCAGTCTAGACTATTCATTCATTGTTTATGCCAGCATAATCGGTGCACTCCGAGAGAATGAGAGTAAACGTAAACAAGCCTGAAAGTGAATTTTGTAATGAGACTAGAGAGAGAAGCAGCTGGGAGCCATGCGTCAGTACGGGCCTGACTGGAATCCAAGAGAAGCATCGCTTACAGGAAGTGACTAACAATGACATGATTTGCCTCTCTATTATGTAATCGATACTGCCCGATGAGCAACCCTGCCATTAAAACAAATCAGGACGGTGTAACTAATACGTTAGCTGACACCTACCAAATTAATGCACTATTAATGGCATATAACCGCGTCATATTTCCGCGTAGGTTCAACTAAATGCTACTTTTAACCAAATATTCAAGTCACAAACTCAAACAGAAAATATCAACGTCGTGATATAATCGGTTTTGAGCATTTTCATGTCATGGTTACTAGCTCCACTATCGCTGTTCTGTATGTGAAAGCCTATCTGTAACTGCTCACATCGATATGATGAAAGTGTTTACCGGTGAAGTCAAACATCACCAGAATAAGAGTTATTCTTTTTTACTCGAACTATAGTAACTCACAATCACTGTTTCTTTTGTGCGGATGGAGCAGATTTGGAATTGTGTGCACTTTGAGTTACCGTATGATAAGGGTTTCAATGTACACTCACGTGTTTCGGATTAGCGCAAGAGCTTTGTTAAAAAGATAAGGACTCCTGCGCCAGAAGTCATAGCGAACTGCTCAAATCGAGCTAGAAATGACTGAAATGTGAAAAATGTTTAAAATGGAATAGCTAGCGCAGCATTTTCTTGCTCATCATTCACAAACTTGACGTGTGGGATTTTTTGTTGTTTCCAGCTTTCAGATGGCATAAACTTGCGGATTAACTGAATCATAGAAAAATAGTGATTATATGTGGTTAGTGACCTATATATATAGTGGCCTATATATATAGTGACCTATATATATAGTGGCCTATATATATAGTGACCTATATATATAGTGGCCTATATATATAGTGGCCTATATATATAGTGGCCTATATATATAGTGGCCTATATATATAGTGGCCTATATATATAGTGACCTATATATATAGTGGCCTATATGGCGCAATAGAGTTTATACCAGTTTCTCATCTCTCTTTGCCCTTAGCTTTGATGGTAAGGTTGATATATTATTATTAGATATTATCATAACTCATATATATAATAAAGTCAAATACCACTGAGCCACCAAAGCTATCATTCAAGACACCATGTTTATAGTACTTGTTCTATATAACGCAGTGGAGTCTAATACCACCCCCAACCCTTCAGCTCCTGATCACTCAAGATTCTAGCCAAGTTTTTCATATATCACTTCTAAGTATATGTACTTGTGGCAAATTATTAAATTTTATATGATATTCATGTTTTTAGTAGCCAAAGTTGTTTTCTAGAGAAGCCGTTAATAGGTTGAAGGACTCGCTTATAAAGTCAGAGCATCAGCAGAAACAACAACAAGAATAAAAACTTGTACATCAAACACCAAGCGGCTACCAATGGTTGGTCTTGGCAAATGAACATGGTGGCATAACGTGGTAAAAGATCGATGCAATAGCAAATAGCTAACCTCCTGATCTTTGACGTCTTACTAAAGGTGTTTCCGAATTTTCTAAGACTAAAGGATACGCGATTAAACCTTTTAAAGTAATTAAGATATTCAGCAAGAATTTAAAAAGATTGTCAGTAGTGGTACACAGGAGCACACAATAGCTGAGTTGGGCTGAATTTGATCGATACAGCAGTTTGATCATCAAGCCCTCCAACAAAACCTCTGTTTCTTGTATTCGCTAGACTTTGAAATAAATTCAATAATTTTTTTATTTAAAGTAACATTTACATGTATATATTATGTAGTAGTAAAAGTTTTTGATATATTTAGCTGACTAAATAGTTGGGTAAAAAAAAAACCACAGCAAATAAATTTAAAAAAAGCAATATTAGCAAATACTAACACATTAATTCATCAGATATTTGGATTAATTTTAGTTGTCGATAATAATGATAAACAAATGTTTGCCTTATAACAAACATTTTTGAAGTGTGCTAAAAAAATTTATTACATTGTTTGTAGGTCATTGATAAAGTAATGACTATGTCAATCGCATATAGTTGAAATCAACATATAGAAAATAACTCTAAATTTATCGATATACCTAGGACTTAACAAATGCTTATTTTAGACCCCTAAAATACACTTGGTATTTTTGAGCTATTTGTCTTACTTACCCCGCTAGCGTCATATATACATTTTAATAAATATAATTATTTACTTTAAAAACAGCCACCACCATAAAAAGAACTTAACAAAAAATTTAAATTAAGATGTGTCCTCTAATCCTCCTAATCTAATCCTCTAATCCTCACACCCATCTATCTTTTTATTGCATAATATTATTCACACAACCATTTGTTTTTTTTTCTACATATTTTTAATAATTGACTATTTAACTTCAAGCCTGTATCGCTCTAGCTTGTATATAAAATATATTTATTACTTATATTTATAGATATTAAGCTCATAAATATTTGATGAATATGGTAACACAAGCAGCCCCACCACTAATAAGAAAAATTGAAAGAAATTAATTTTCTTATGGTAGTTTACATCTTTCTATAACAAACAAGAAAAATATAAAAATAAAGGCATCACATTAATTCTGGGCTAAAAACACTAATTGATCTCATTAGCAATTTAATTGCTTTGATGAAAGGAAACCTCAAATCCTAACAAGACAGTATCCTCTCCTCTCACTAGTATTACATCACAGCTCAGCGCCAGAAGTTAATTTTCTCCACCTGTGCAGTTGCTAGCTTTGTTTACTCAAGACAGATCGCGCGGCTCGCCCGTGAGCTCCGTTATTTACTGTTTGACATCGGTGGCAGGTTGCATAATTATGAATAGAATAAAAAGAAGACAGACTGAAGATGGCGCGAGAGAAAGTGCGAAGTCGTCATCGGTCTAGTATAACAAAGCTTACTGACTAAAGAGATTACAAAACCTTAACCTGGAAAATTGTTACATCAAGTTTTTAAATTATTTCATTCAAGTTGTAAAAGAAAAACTTTTAAAGCAAAAACATCAGCCTTTAGGAGAAAATATTTGTATAAACCAAATGAAAATAATATGGTTTTTATACTTACAATCTCGGCTTCAATACATTTCCTTTTCTCTGCTCTACACGGAGTTTTTCTAGAGAGATCTGCTTTGAACTCCTGCATTGGCTGAAGGTTATCGCTTGAGAGACCATCCATCAGGTGCTGTATGTATCTGTATTGAAATAAAAATGGATGGAACAGGGAATCGTCAGTTTGGAAGGCTAGAACAAGGGTGAAGAACTAGAGAGATAGGCTTGCAATATTCACACAGTCATTTTATCAATGGCACTGTTCAGTGATAAGATCATAGTTCATATCTATCTAATATCTCAGTGCAAGGAACCTTTAGTGATAGGCATTCCATATGATAGTTGCAATAAAAATTAACAGATCCCACCTTGTTATTCTGTGTGTGCATGCGTATCTGTTAGTTTACGTAGATGCTATGTTCTTTCACATTTTTGCCCATTTTTAATCCAAACTTTGCAAGCAAATGCTCTGTGCTTTTTGCAAGGTCACTAAAAATATGTGATTTCAAAACTTCGTCTGGTTTCTGGGAACCAGCATTTTAAACGCCGGTTTTCAGATGTTTAAGACACCTGCAAATTGGTGTTTGCATTTAAATTAAGTTTTAAATTCCTGCATTTAAAATTAAATACACGGCAATCACAATTATTATGGCTTATTACACACTTATTGGTCTTTTTCACAAAGGCCATATAAAGAGAAATAAAATTTTGTTAAACAGTTGACATAATAATTATCAGCATATTGAAGAGCCATTTATAAAGTAACTATTAATCAAGCCCTGCCTGTAGACAATAATATTATAGCAAATATTTGACCTTGAAGATGGAAGTCAGCAAGATAGTTAAAATTCCTAGTGACTACCGCTGACAGACTCAAATCAAAGTTTATTAGACAAGACATAAATTTAATTGCGTACATGATAAAAAGTTTGTGTGACATGCATCTCGTAGTTGATTCACTGTTTTCGTAAGACACAGCTGATCAGGTTGTCTACATGGATATTTGTGTAGAAGAAAGTTTAGGCTATATCCATGGCATGTCATCTCTGTGACAAGCGTAAACGGGTGGTTGATATGCTAGCCCACAGATGGTAATCACGCACCACTATACTGGTTGTACCCCTGGATACACAAATATGCTGATCTCTTCTTCCAGTTACTTTACACAGGTTTACAATTTTTCCAGCTTAGTTTGCTTATTGACCAACTAAGTTATAATAAAGAAATGTTGTTTGAAAGAGAAAAAAAGTTGTTGTTTAAAAAATTTTAATAGGTATATAAATATTTATCCTAACAGCAAACTTACTACTTTTGCCAATTTTCCAACAAGTGAAACATGTATCTCTAAGCTTATAGAACTGCCTGATAAACTAGAAAAGATGCAAAAAGCCTCTGAACATAAAAACCTCGCTGGATCTAGGCCTGATGTTATCGAAAGCTTGTACCGATATTATTCCTGTTCATGTCTGCAAAAAATTGGCTTTGTATATCTCTACTTCATAAATATACCCCATGCAGAGCAGCTATCATGTAGATTATTTCAAAACAACAGCTCAAATTTTCGTAAAACTATTGGTCTCAGTTCTCTAGGACTTTATTTACCTGAGTAACACAGCTATTCAGCATATCTGTTCACAAAAAACATCGTATGGAAAAACTTTTGCTAGAAAAAACAAACGTACTTATTTCAGCTGTGGTCAACTCAACTGAATAATGTTATTTTTGCTGTAGAAAGCCAATGAAAAAATGTCAAGATTAAATTGCTAACTTTAATCAGGGTTGAAAATTTTAAATAAAAATATTATTATATAAAAAGTTTCATTTTTAATAAAAACAAAAATAAAAGTAATTCACAGTAAATATGGTAGAGTCGATTATTTGTGACCTAAGCAAGAAGAGCTTTGTCATCTCTTTCCTGATTGGCTAACCCACATGATATGTAAGTTCTAATTAACTCTGACCATACCCAAGTATTAAATAATTTTTAAATTAACAAATCAATTAAACTACCAAATAATCAACAAATCAATCAGAATGTCATCTAATCACCAAGTTACAGTAAATCTGTCAATTTATGTCAAAATTGAATTTTTATTTTATCACCAGGAATCTAAAAACTAAATAATAAGCGTTTAGCAAAGATAATTATGACATCAGATTGTTTCCAATTCCTCTCTCAACTTACCCGCATGCGAGACGAAGTGTTTTAATTTTAGACAGTTTAGTATCCTTCGGAACATTAGGTATGCAATCTCTCAAATTGGCAAAAGCTCCATTGATGCTAATCGTACGTCGCCTTTCCTTTTTACTGTTACAGTTTACTCCTTTCTTTTTGTTGCTGCCGTTGATGTAGGGTGCATATGTGCCTTCACTCGTAAGCTACAAGCAGATGAATCTCGGGGTTACTCTTTTTTTTAGTATTTCGGTTTTGTTACTTGTTCTACTGACAAAATATATTTCAAACTGCCACATATATTAAATAAGTTGACACATATTAAACTAATTCTTTCTAGGAAAATAATGTCAAAGCGCAAGTTGCAAAGTCGACAGGAAAAAATTTCAACAGCCGCTCATTGACTTTGTAAAATATTTATTAATTTTTTTCGGTAAACTTCAGCTTTCTATAGTCTAAGCATAACCTAATACAAAATAGGACTCGTATTCCAAAGTTATTTTTAAGTAAAACCAAGCAGAAGAATTTAAAAACACTTTCGTTAATAATTTATTGAGCGAGTTCAACAGAATGTTCATATTAGATAATCAGCTTCTGAAATAATTTTGTTCAATTCACTCAATAATTCCTAATTTCAATTTCAATAGTTTCTCATTTTTGTTTTGATATGTTAAAAAAACATTATTTTGTTGATTGTTACTAATGCCAATAAAAAGTTATACATATGTGCAGTAGCCCAATTCAAAGCATTTGACTTACAGATCTGTCTGAATGATTTAATTGAATTATATTACTTACACCGATTACTATATACATTATATATATCCCACTGATTACTATATATAATATATATATCACACTGATTACTATATATAATATATATAGTAATCATTTAATAACCATATACAATATACATATATAGTATGTATGTATATATATATATATATATATATATATATATATATATATATATATATACCACTGGTTATTAAATGTGCGTTAGATTTTAGCTTTATAATGTCTACAGACCCTAAGATATTCTCTTGAATTTTAATTACTTAAATTTTTGCAAATTTTTTCAAGAGTTTATTCGTATAAAATTAGTCCTTGGACGATTTTTATTTTGGCTTCCCCGAAATAAAATTAAAATAAAACTGCTAACGCTGTGTTATAACAGCATATTTTATAGACAGCAAATAATTCTTTTATTCAAGAAAAATTCAACAAAAAGTTCATTAATACAAAATTAATTTTTGAGCAGCTTGTATTTTAATTTCATTAAAGTACAATTAAAAGCAAATAAAATTACGGAAGCTACTTTATAGCAAAATGTTGCTAGATACAATAATTTTTTTTTATGGAAAATTTGGACACAGAAAGTGCGGATTTTGCAATTATTGTGGAAATAACTAACGAGGAGTTCGGGTGTATGTTACCTGTCCATATATAGCGTCTGGAGTTCCATTATGGAAGGCCCTGCTGCTTTCATAGGCATGAGGACTCGGTGTGCTGGCCGTGCTGCCAACTGCCATACAGTGGCTTGTCAACGAGGGGTGGTAGTGATAATAATCCTGGGGCTGGTAGTAGTCAAACACGCTTGACAGACCAGCTGTTGACAGAAATAAGGCTATGAAGTTATTTGTCATTCAATATGACACAATACAATTTGTGTTGTAAAAATTGTGTTCTATCATATATCCTGGCAGCCTTGTAATGATCACAACAATACAACTCTAAAAAACTGTTATCAAAGTTGAATTTTTTGATAATTTTTGTCAATGAGTATTTGTAGCGCTTCTATGATTGTGAAACACAACAAATATTATGAACACTTGATAAGATCTAAGTTAGGTTTCTCTGGATGACAACCACAAACTTTTGTCTTCAACACTCAGCAGAGGTTAACAGTTGATTAACCAGTGAGTGCTGCCATTGTCAACCAGTTTAATAGCATTATTACATAACACTCACGTGACCTGATGGTTAAGCTCACTTTCAAACAAAATAAATAATAATAAAAGAAGAAATATTTATATATTAGTAAACAAGTAAACACTTGAGTTGAAATATGTTTTTTACCTCTACAGTTTGTGTTCAACTTCAGCGTTAGGGTGATTATCATTTAAGTTATAGAATTTTTATCACCAGTTTGCAAAATTTTTATGACTTTCTACAGAACAGCATAAATCTATGAGAGATCTCAACTTTCTACTGATAGTAAGCTAGTCCGACTATACATTAATTTTGTATGACTATGACATGAACTGAGAGTGAATACGCTTAAATTTCTTTGACCAGAATATATACACAAATCTTGCAAGGCCTAAATTGCAGCTTGCTGTAATGCAAGTAATGATTTACGACTGTCGTCTGCCTAAAAAAATTGATTGTTTTTAACAAGTCAGGAACATTTACAGGATTAAAAACCTGCATCAATAAATTCTACATTGTCATTCTGTCTGTCTGTAAATGTTATGTGTTTCCAGTTTATGGCTGATTTTATCAAAACTTCACACGTATATGCTACATGCCTTCCACCAGGTCGCTAAAAATACTTGGTTTGAAATCTTCATCTGGTTCCTGAGAACAAGCCTCTTATATACCCACCTGCAGGGTATCTGATTGACAATGGAAAAATTATTCAGGATTTTGGAGCTTGCCGCTGCTTTTCCCTTTGCTTAATTTAATACATTGTTTTTAATATTTCAAGTTATGTAGTATTTCAAAACAAAGTCAGCAGGTTTTTGTGGGAAAGGGTACGAAGTGTTAAGAGCGCTGCCTTGATAATTCAACGCTCTATTAGACTGTTGAAATCGGAGAGCAGAGATGTGAACTCCAGCACTAAAGGAAACCAGGAACTACAAACATAAAGGTATACCAACAAATACAAGCTTAAAAAGTGACTCACCGTGAGGTTGTGTGGTTGGATGATGCCAACTATTGCTACCTCCATGGCTGCCCAACGGCCGCGCCTCACCACCGCTGCTGTAATATGAATGACAGGGGTAAGCTGAAACAGCAGAATTCATCATCTCAGGGTATCTGGCTGTCCTCAGAATCAAAACACAGAGCAGCGGATAGAGGCTGCAGATAGAGGCAGCAGAGATAAAACAGACGACGATGTTTGGCAGCAGAGGGTTTCTGTTAATCAAGGCAGCGTTCTGCACTCTGGAAGAAGATGAAGGCTGCAGGGTTATTAAGAATAAACAGATGGGGTAATAGAGGATAAGAGTGCTGCTGCTTTAGTCAGTGAGGCAAGTCCGCTTCCTATTCGTCCATTTCATTTACAATCTATTCCTCTATTGGTGGAATAAATTTTGTTCAAAAGATGCTCTCAGGATTTTCTAGCTTCCCCTGTCACAGTTAAACTTTGAGTGACCAATCGGCTTGCCGCAGTTGGGAGATTCAGTTGGTCGAATACTGACTCTGTTTGCTTATGTTACAAGAAGTTTCGTATACAAATGATAAAAGGAAAAAGTGTAAGAGAGTATATATGATAAGGTCCGCTGCCGTTGTTAATTATGCTATTTATAGATTGCGGTTGCTCTTGGATTTAGAAATCTGATCACCGAATTATTTCGAGCTAATAAACATTGAGCCTATCTGGAGACATTAGGGCTTAATCGTGTTCCAGCTTGTCTACAATGATGCTCGCTGTCGCTGCTTACGCGATACTTCCTTTGTTGCAGAAATAAGATTAACATTTCAAGCTCAAACAGTTCTGATAAAATATAACTAGTCATTTTCTACACCCTATGCTATGTTTCAGATATTAAAGTTATTTGAAGAACATGCTATAATGTACATCGATACAGGAGTTTGATCATGAACCCTCCAACCATACCTTTTGTTTCTTGTTTTCGCTAAACTCTAAAATAAATTCAATAATTTTTTATATAAGATAGCATTTACATGTATATATATTATGTAGTAGTAAAAGTTTTAGATATATTTAGCTAACTACATAACCGGCTAAAAAGAACCACAGAGAATAGGTTTTTAAAAAGGAATATAGGCAAATACTAACACATTAATTCATCAAAGATTTGGATTAAAAACTGCCAATCTAGACATGTGTTTATGGCTAGAAAACTGAATAAAAAATACCTCCATTGACATCGACATATTTAAAAAGTTCTTTGCTACTGATTTTATCGATTACGTTACGTCGCTGCAATTCGCTGACACAGGACAAGGACTGCCTGGTTTTGCTGACTCTCCAATTTCAATAAATTTTATAATTATGGTAAAATTTAATACATCAGTGTTATATATTGCTCACAATCATATCGCAGGAGACTTGGTTAAGTTTGCTGATTTGCAGCCTCAGTGCTTTGTCAACTTACAAAATGACGCAAAGTTTTATACTTGACGTTACGAGTACTTATTAAATTCCAAAAACATTATTTATCTGTGGCTAATGTACAATATCAGTCATTTGGACAAAAAACCTAGCAGTTGTAAAACTCTTCCTTTTCATTGACTTGCAGCCAAAACTCTTCTGTTTAGTGCATATTGCAGTGACTTACATCCAAAGTATTTATGAGGCAGCATCATTTTCATAACACATTTTGAGATTCATTTCTCATAATTCGAAACTCCGACCAAGTCTGCAAGGGAGAATACTACTTAAAATCATTAAAATCCAAATCTAACGCATAAAGATCTGTCTCTAGCAAAAGTGTATGTCTGAATAATAAACACCAACTTTAGTCGGCCAACATGGCTGTGCAACACGCTCACAAGGAACGCTCAAAAGAGGTGTGAGAAGAGAAACGTCTGCGCATTTCACGGAACTCATTATGTATATGGCCGAGCACTTCAGTTAAATCAAGGGTAATAAATTAATCTTTGTCTGTTACTCCTTGTAAACACTATGCATTTCAGCGCTTTTTTAGGGTAATTTCATTCAAATCTCACACCCATATGCTCGGTACTGTCCATCGGATTGTTAAATATACTTGGTTTTAAACCTCGTATGGTTCCTGAGAACAAGCTTCTGAAACACCCACCTGGAGTCTTTCTGATTAAGACTAGAAGAAATCTCTGGCAACACTGGAATTACTGCTAGTATTAAATATAGCGGTATCTCTAAAATATTAAATATAACAACATCTCTATAATTTTGACATCTAACATCAAAAACATGAGACAGTCTTGATGAAAAGCAAACAATCAGATGAGCTCATGAACATGGCTGCCATTGAACCAATTTACCAGTTCTAAAGCTATCGAAACTTGGCAAAGGACTTGGGATTCTAAAGTTTATTAATTGAAATGTGCTTGCAAATTTGACATTAAAACCAAATATAATTTAAAAAATACAAAAAATAACAAGAATGATAATATGATAAATTTGGTTTTTGTAAAACCAGTTTAATTAAGGCCAAGGTTTGACAATAGTTAACCTCAAATTAATGTTCGATAAAAAACCGTCTTGTGAGCATTAAATTTAAAGCTCTATTGGTGTCTGCTGGTGTCTAAGCGAAATCTACTTCTTTTGTCTGTCAATTAAAAGATTCGTTCATAACATTGTACAAATCAAGCTTTGCTTTTCCATTCATTGATAGAATTTCTCGCCAATTGTCCGGTAATCATTGAACATTGCAGCAGCTGGCTGTAATTGGAAATTATTTGTTTAGAGTTCTTCCGTTACGAATAAACAAAGTTAGGAAAATACCGTATCTGACAGGAAAAGTCTGTTTTTTTTTGTGGCAGAAGTAATATATTATGCACGAGCAAATGCGAGGAGAAGGGTGGTTATGGTATGACAAAAAATGACAAAATGCAG
Organism: Watersipora subatra; assembly: GCF_963576615.1. NCBI lineage: Eukaryota > Metazoa > Bryozoa > Gymnolaemata > Cheilostomatida > Watersiporidae > Watersipora > Watersipora subatra. The sequence goes on from NC_088717.1 coordinate 14,492,145, forward strand.
ACACATCTCAGGTCATGATGAGGAGCTATGTCACACTTCAGCACTGTAACACAATATACTCGAGCTGCGGTAGAGGAGATTTGTACAGGATTAAAGGAAAGTACTCAAGCTGAGCTACAGATTTATATGAGCATTCAGAACAGTTTTACTTTTTACTCTCTATGTAAAAAGAATAATAATAAAATCAATATAATATAAAACAATAAAATTTATCTTTACAAGTAAAAAGACAAGACATTTCAAATGAGCTCCAGATCCGTGAAAAAATTATCAACTACAAACCAAATGTTTTAAAATATTTATCCACCAGCGAGGCGGTTTTATTAACATCAAATTTAATCATTTTGCTAAAATTTACTATTTATAGAATCATTTCACAATTGCAATAAAACATGTAACTTTTATTAGCGAATACATAATGTACTATTTTTACGAATCTATAACATAAGTTTGCACAATATAAGTGTTACAAGCAATCTGTATGTATCAAGCGTATATAAGAATACTATAGGCCTATGTACAGTGTAAGCCACATGCCTGAAGTATGCGCATATACAAATGCTGCATGTAATTTATACATATTTATACATATTTACTATGCACGAACCATAATTTATTTTAAAATGAGCAAAAATAGTTATAAATGAAGCAGGCAGTTTTGCATGTTATAATATTAAAGATTGATGTTATCTCATGGCGCTGACAGCAATCAGCTCTAACAATCAAGATCTGGCAGCAACTTTTACGATTGCTGTCTTATTTGATAATACCTAACCACTAAAATTAACTGCTAAAGCACCTTTCATTATTTCAGCAATGAATTCTGAGGCACATTTCAACCATCTGGTGATTATTTTAGCAATTGCGTGAAGAGAATTCCCATAAAGATGGCAATTTTTAACAAATAAACGCACAATTTATAGCGGGACGCAAATGAAATGTGACCAATACACAAGGGCTATGAGCAAATAGCAACAGGTGGAACTGAGTGTAGCTAGCCAATTGTTGAGAGAGCAGTAAGCCAATCAAGCCTTACAAAAAACCTAAAGAAACAAGTGTGATTTTTGTAAAAAAACAATCGATCTTTCCTTTAATGCAGTTTCTAGATGTAGTCTGACATGCTTCAATACCCTGAGATCACAAGTTTTCTCACTGTTTGATGTCGTTGTAAAAGAACAAAAATTTCAAAACATTGCTTGGCAATAAGCCAAAAGCCGTAAAGATTCTCTTTGATGTACACGAAAGCAGCGATGACTTTGTCAACCTACAATGTTCAGCTTCTTAATCCACTAATCCATAAAATATAAATATATATATATATATTCTTACACGCTTAAACGATAGACAGCAGATGCGTTTTTACGCTGCAGCGGGATGTCTTTGGGTCAAAAAGCAACTTTGTGCTGCACTTTTTGCAATATGATCTAAAGCGCCTTTTATGTTAATCACTTAATTTCCATGACAGGGTTAATCTTCCAGCTTGCGCCATCTGAAAGCTGGAAACGACAAAAAATTCTGCACGTCAAGAGAGTTTTTTTACTCAAAATTTTAATCGAATGTTTTATGCCTGTGAAAAATAAAACCGCATTTGCGAATGATGTGCGAGAAAATTCCGGCGCAAGCTATTCCATTTTGAACATTTTTCCCACTTCAATCATTTCTATCTCGATTTGAGCAGTTCGCTATGACTTCTGGCTCAAAAATTCTTATCTTTTCAACATAGCTCTTGAGTTAATCCGCAACACGCGAATGTACCTTAAAACGCTTATCTCACGGTAACTCAAAGTGTGCACAACTCCAAATCTACACCATCCGCCCAATGAAAACATAGTGAACGTAGTGTAGCTGAACAAAACATCGTAGATCTTCTCGTTACAACGTTAATTCATAAAATATTGAATTAACAAATACAATGAAAATATTAAATATGATATATTTATATCCCCTGGACTGCATGAGAACCGGTGCTGCGTGTCCTATCCCGCTCACGAATGCACACTTTGAGCCTCTCTTCAACTGAAACATAATATTTCTGTAGTGAGACTCGGGCATCAACTGTCAAATTATCTTTGCATCTGATAGCCGAGATTTAACGACTCAGACAAAACTGTATAGAGAAAAGCTATAAACATTTCAAAGTGTGCATAGGATTTGAACCTAAGCTTTTACGACAGCCGTAATTATCAGTTAACTGGAAGGTAGCGGTGTAGCGGTGCCGGTGTATTTATTGCGTAGGGTGTGAGTAGATATTGCGTACGAGTCAGCATTCTTCATATTGTTACGGCGAAACCAGATGTTTTTATTGTTATGTCACGCACTCGGAGTTGGCCCTCTCACCGTAGCACCGAAGTATAGTTAACGAGACGATTTAATTTGCTGCACCGAATAACTCTTGAAAACAGACAACTGATGCATCACAAACTGTCAGATATGCAATAAAACTAACAGATACAGGCGAGTCTTATGAAATTGTTAAGAAGTTTTACTTGCAGTTTAGTTTAGTTAGCAATAAAAAAGACATTCTTTTTATTCAATTCATAACTTGAACTATTACTGGTTCCGCAGTCTTTCCTTATGGTTTCGCATCATACAGAAACATAAAACAATCTGATATCATGAGCGTAGGCAGCCTTTTTGCCGTTAGGACCTCTTACAACGCTGCCGCAGGAAATAGCAGAAACCGCTGCACGTGTGTTAAAACATTTCAATAGAACAATATTTTACAAACAATATCGTGTCAGATACAAATGCAGGCTTCACAAATCATACATATACCCTCTATTTATGGAGAACATATGACCGAGCTTGTAAAGGAAAGTTCACTAGATTTTTATGGCGTCTCCGTTCGTTTATGTAGGATAAACAATTTACAATACGTAAAATATCTACCGTATGAAGGATAACCTTTCATCGTTGATGCCCTCTCAGCCTTTGTATGTAAATATTCATTCAAGCTGGATGAGGCTCCGTATACAAAGGGGCTACAAAGTCAAGCCGGTCAGACCCTCCCGTCATGGACTTTGTGATATTTTGTCACAAAATCACTTCCTCTTGAATAACGATCAAGTAAGACCGGAGACTACGAGAACTTTATCTTAGCGTAATACTACCAAGTTGTAATGAATTCAATCAGACTTTTTATTCGAGGTTGACAAAGACGATCTGTGTACCTAGTCATTTGCTGCCTAAAACATGCTTCCGAAATATCTTAAACAGAAAGAAAAGACTGTTGTGCTGCCAGACAATTATCTGTACAACTTCATCATTTAAAGATGATCTTGCACAAAATTTTGTTAGATTTTGTCAGTAAGTATCGGTATTTTTCTATCATTTGAGATTGTTTTTAATGTTTGAGGGGATCTTACTGACAGGATGTTTCAAGATTAAAATCGACAAAACTTGATCATAGTTGAGACTCTCAAAAGAAGAATATATGCGAATTGATATCGCAAGTTGCTGTAGTTGATACCAACTATGGCATTCAAGTTGCAGCATTACGCTATTCTGTTCTGTATGGTCGCAACCATAAACGTCATAATCGCACTTTCACTCTATCTGAGCATTTTAATCATGATCAAGTTTTATTGATTTTAATCATGAAACATCTTGGCAATAAGACTACCTTAAACATCAAAAATAATTGCAAATGATAGAAAAATACCACTATTTTTTGATGAAATTAACTAAAATTTTTGGGCAAGTTAATTATTAAAGCAGTACAATCCACCTATACAGATGATGGGTGAAACTAGACACATACCATTAGTACATCCATAAATGCAAGATATCTCTACGCAAAAGGAGTTTTTCTCGAAATACTTTTGATTTCCCTCTTCAGTCTATGATTTCCCACATGGTCTCAGTTGCCCTTCCTCAGTCGAGACATTAGTAGGGAGAATCTTTACTATAGTAAGAGCCGTTTCCTTCTGTCCGTCTGTCTGTTTGTCTGTCCATTTGTTTGTTCATCTGTCTGTCTGTCCAAAGTCACAGTAAGAGGCTAAAAAAGAATGCTTTAGACAGGATTCAAACTGGCAATCTTAAGCTCGGTAGACCCACACTCCACCACCTTCACTAGTCAACCATTTTGCTCATTTAGGCATTGTGTAGTTTATTATTATTATTACCTGATGATCTCTCACAACTCTCTGCGACTACTAAACGTAATTCATAATAAAAAGAAATTGTGAGATTGCAATGAAATTGTTGTTATGTACAATCAATTGATGACCTCTTCCCACTGTTTGCTAAAACAACGTTTGAGTATTTGCAGACTGGTTAATCAAAAACTCACATTCAGCTATGAATGCCAATTCCCACTGTTGTTCTTTTGCACTTTTGGATTCAACATATGTATAATTTGAATTCAGAGTTAACTTTTGGTAGCAAACTTGTCTAGCCTCAGAATCCTCAACAGCTCTGGCAGTAGCATGCCAAAACTCTAGCTGGCTGTAATTGTATAACTGAAATAAAATTCAAGGTCAAAACCTATCTAATTTTGGCTTTTAACAATGGCTGTATGTAACTTTATCAAAGTATGAGTTGAAACATACTAATAAACTGCAAACTCTTTAGGCTAGCTTCATAAAATATTTCTAACTTTCAAACTTGAAAAAATTTTTCAGATCCAAGTAATTGGTAAGGTGGCCAGGTTTTTAGAATCACACAAAATTTGGCCAAAATGTCATTGAGTTTAAAAACTCTCGCTCCTTAACAAAAAATAATTATAAGATACAATCAGTTGGCCCGCGAGTTGGTGTTAAAAAGGCTGGTTCTCAGGAACCAGATGGAGTTTTCAAACCAAATATTTTTAAATAATCAAATATTTTTAACAACCTGGCGGAAGGCACGGGGCATATGAGTGTGAAGTTTTGATGAAATCGGGCAAAAATGTGTACTACCAGGCACACAGACAGACGCAATGAAAAATTAGTATTTATTAATATAAATAAATAATAAAGACAAGAGTGATAAGATAATTGTATTTTTAGAACTTATTAAAAAGTTCCATATTTATAAAAAGAAAGGTGAACATTGTAAACTTGATAAAAAATTTAGTTGTTAAGTTTTAGATAATGGATGCCAAAAGTAAATCAATGCTAGCAACTATAATTCCTCAATAAAGAATCATGCGTTGACACTCTAAGATGAGGTATCGCAACAAAACGATGTCTTGTTCAATTAAAGAATTTGGGAGGAGCAGTAAACAAGGCTGCCATAAATATGAAATTGACCTATTTACACAGATGCTTAGATATTTGTCTGCTAATATATACGCTGATGAGGTTGCAGTGGGAGAGACTATACACGATGAACTGTTACGTAATGCAATACCAACGGCTTGATGAGCTTTGAGTGAGAAACCATATTATCTAACAGTAAAATGATATAATCATCAAATATTCCATCAAGTTATCCACTAATAAGAAAAACCAATAGAAGATGATTTGATTAACAGAGATTACTCAATCAACTGGCTACCTCTTTCTTTTAGTCTGAACTCTGGCTCGAGAACATGGCAGCTTTCCCGGCAGCAATGTTCAAAGACAAAAAATTGGTCAAAATGTCATTTCATCTCCGATATTCAAAATCTTAAGCAATGCTGTTTTAAACTTAATTATTTATTAAATTGTTAGTATTGAAAATATTCTTATTTAACATTTTATGTCTCTTTTACATCTTAATTAGTTAAATTTCTTTATGAGACGGCAAATGTTTCCTGTCTTATAAAGCTTGACTTATCTTGTTTCAGCCATTTACATTTACAATAAGCAGAAATAAAAAAAATAATCAATATGGCACAAGCTCAACTTTCTCTTGAAATCCTTGCCAATATCAATAAGTGCTTATGTTAAAAGTTGGACGTTTTTATTGTTATAGACAAGCAGTCTATATGAATCCTGTTTTTTGCTCTGAAGAAAAAAGAGAGAGGTATATTATTCACCTATCCACAGAATACTTACGTTATTATTTCTAGCACCATATATGCATGTATCTATGTCTATGAATGCCTGCGACTATGGAATGAATTTAACATTCAGCCACAAATATTTGTTTCAACGTAAAAACCAAAGTTTCATACAAAATATTTTTTATGTTCTACTGCAGTAGTTTAAAAATTGCATCAATGCCTTTGATAATGGCTTGGCATGGCTCAGCATAATCCTCTTCTAACATATTACAATATTACAACTTACTCCAAAATAAATACATATAGATTTACTCATTGTAATATATTATATCTCTTTCCTATTCATGGACCAATCAGACAATCAGAAGTTAACAGATGTTATTTGTTTGGGTTTCTAATGCCATGTCTGCGACAGTCTCATGGTTTTAAAGTTTATTTTAACATTACCAAAACACGAAGCTACAATATTACAAATGTCTTTAATACTGGTTCACTTTAGTTAGTTTTGAAGTATTAAAAATGCATTTGATATACTAATGTTTACTCTCAATGGACTGCTTGGCACTTGATAAAAGATTTTTAAGATTCTATTGTACTATCATTAGAGTTGTACTTCAGTAGTTTGCCATTTCATAGTACTGCCAAAAACTTAAAATACGTTGTTTTATCACCATGAATGATGCTCAACTGGATGATACTCAAACAATTGTTTTTTTTCTTCTTTTCTAGAATTGTGTCACAATAATAATAATAATAACAACAATAATAATGAGCCAGGTAGATGATCTCTTGACCTAAGTAGATGATCTCTGGGTCTAAGTTAATAATATCTGGGCCCAAGTAGATGATCTCTGGGCCTAAGTAGATGATCTCTGGGTTTAAGTAGATGATCTCTGGGCCCAAGTAGATAATCTTTTGGCCTAAGTAGATGATCTCTGGGCCTAAGTAGATGATCTCCGGGCCTAAGTAGATGATCTCTGGGCTTAAGTTGAAGATCAATAACTCTCTTAAAACTAGAATTGGTTGATTAGGGTCGAATGATGATCTATTATTATCTACTCCACAAACCCAGGGTGAGCAGAGTCATTCACACTCTTTGAGCGTATTTATTTAACAGGTATCTCCAATAGAATTGTCTCCCCTTGGATACTAACCAAGAACAATTGTCATTACAAATTCTGGTAACATTTGAATATTTTTAACTTTACTTAAATTTTTTTGTAATAGTTCACAATTTTATGGTAGTTTTACAAATGGGTGGTCTGTAATACCAAACACAGATATTTACCATGTTCATTGGGGTGCAAGGATGCCTGAGTGTCAACTAAAGCTTGTGTTCTGTAAACATATAGCTAAGCTCTTCATTATAAAAAATTTTATTATAATGAAACTTATAAACATTTTTTTTGTATTTTGGATATTATAATCCTCTGAAAAAAAGATTGTTTCAAGGGCACCAGATGGTTCTGTCACACATTTTCTTATATATTTAACCATATTTCAATTGGTACTTTACTATGTTGAGAAAGGACAAAAAAAAAAGATAATTTCAACATTGCTTATAGAATTGCACTAATTCAAAATACAAATTTTTAGTCACCACAAACATTAACTGTATGGCAAGTTGCTAACATTCTAGTGTCTATACAGAATGACTGGGGATGATGGCGTTTCAATAAGTGGATAATTGTGAGTTTTAAAAAGTTGAGCATTTTGATGTGATTTAAGTTAATTCTGTTATTTGATATACTAACAAATTACGTTTACCAATTCTATCTCCAAATTTAACATCAGATGTTTTAAAAGGTAATGAGTCTAATTAACGCAATGAATACTAAGTATATGAACACAATGAATAAAAAGTATACCGATAGAATGAATAATAAGTATAATAATAGAATGAATAATAAGTATATGAATTGAATGAATAATAAGTATAATAATAGAATGAATAATAAGTATATTAATTGAATGAATAATAAGTATATTGATTGAATGAATAATAAGTATATTAATAGAATGAATAATAAGTATATTAATATAATGAATAATAAGTATATTAATAGAATGAATAATAAGTATATTGTTAGAATGGATAATAAGTTTATTAATAGAATGAATAATAAGTATATTAATAGCATGAATGATAAGTATATTAATAGAATGAATAATAAGTACGTATGTAACAACATAGTAATAGAAACATGTGTAGAAAGTGCAAATATATTTTGTATTCAGACCTTCTATGATTGGTCCATAGCATTCATTTTGTTCTCATTTAAGTGCGCTACGGTACCTACCTCTACGGTACCCACCTCCCTAATGCATGATCTATTAGAATCCATTTTTATCTGATTGATTTCCAGGATGCAGTTCTCATTTGATTGGTATATGTTTCTTCTTCTTGCAGAGCAATGATAATAAACTTTGATGCACTTGTCAAACCTAAAATGTTACTTTTTTGAACAAAATTTGTTTGACTAACCGGCCAAACACTACATCCTCAAAAAGACTTTTTGACCTATGGCTTATTTTCCTGCGTTCTATTGGCTTGGTCAATATTAATATGTGTTGATACCGGACTGGTAGACATTATTTTGCAGTCATCTTACCATGAAGCTGGTAGACTCTCAACAAACACGAGTTACTCAGATGACACCCTCCGTGTGTGTAAGGGATGAGAGTGCAAAGAGGCTATAAGGTTGAACAAGCGACAAGACCAAATATGCATAATCGTATCAAAAGCGAGACACAAATCTGCCCAACCAAATTAAATGCGAGCTGAGAGAATGACTGAAGGAACTAATTCAATTAGGGATCGTGCCCTTATCCAAAGCTTGCTCAAATTCGGACAATAAAAATTCTTACTTGGCAATCAAGTGGATGAGCGCAAGCCTTATAGATGCTATCTGCTTGTTTAATAACGGTAAAATCAAAACATTTTTTACTCCGTTATCAGGACATGAGAAAAGATTAAACAGAGCGGCAAGTTTTGATTTTGAGAACGCTTCACACTCTTAGAGAAGTGCTACAACATTGTCTTACTGTCTTCGTGTAAGAGACATCTCAATATGTATGTATTCCTTTTTATTTATTTTAGCAGTCCTCAAAAAATGATATTTTTCATAACACTTCCGAATAAAAAATGAGAATACTCAAATCCGGAATTATTGAGGGAGTTGAGCAAGTTTTTTAAAAGCTGATAATCTAATAGTATTGCAGAGAAGTCAGGATAGTGAATTATAGGTTATAGTAGAGAAAGTTCATAAACTAGAACATGCGATAGTGGATATAGTATGTTGGTGTCATGGATTTTAAAACGATGTTTGTCATATGTGAAAAGATGAACACCAATATTTTGGGAATAGTTTAATAGCCCAGGGCATAGTGCCAGTTGTACATTATATTACCATACAACCTTCAACAGAACAAGCACAAAATACTGAGAGAAAATTCATGCATGCACCCATGTGATATTTATATCACAAGATCATGTTAACAGATTAAATGATAAGCTATGAGAAGGTACGATTGCTCATTCCCTAGTCTGGGGTCACAGGCAAATTATCTCTTAGCCAATTAGGAATTATTGTTCCACTCCGATTGATCAGCGCAGCAATCGACAGACACACGAATTATGACGAATATTATTTCATGCTTGGATATTACGCACAGCTGGTAGAAATGGTTATAAAACTACAATTTAAACGGATATCTAGATCGCAAAAATTTACTTCAATGTCAGCTGTTGATTCTCGGCGCCATATTCTCCAGCATTCTCGCTATAATAGGAGTTTATTGCTGGCATAGAAAGGATTTTATGAGTTACCTGCCTATTGTACCTTGGGAACGTTACAGGAAACAGGTTTCTGCGCTGCAAATTACTATCTTCCGCGGCATTTTTATAGCCGATTTCTGGGTTTTGGAAAAAAATAACAGATTCTGGAAGGAGTAGAGTGCAAACGGATGGAGCCAAATCAACACAAATAATTTTTGTGTAGAGAATCCTAGCAGTCATGAAATGAAAAATTAGGTGCAAATACAGGTTAGATGAATGTATAACTTTGTATTGGCATTAATAATCATCCACAAAATGATGTTTTTGTACCAAAAAAATAAAGACAATTAAGAAACAAAAAAGAGATGAGCCAAAGGTGTGTATAGCCGAAAGAATAGTAGCTAGAATGTGGATTAAGCAATAGAACCAATGGATTGAGATCTGTTAAATTTTATTTCCTAATATTTTTCTATGGTTAATTTAATATATCAACGGGTACAGTAGACTTGTTACTTGTAGAATAATCAATGAATCAATAAGTAGCAAACTACCTCCATATTAGTTTATGTGTTATCTGAAAAATTAAACTTCTAGTTGTTATTAAAATATGAGATCCTAAAATGATGTAATAATATCCGCTTTCAAAGTTTCAAAAAATATCCAACATTACAACCAATATCCGCTAAAGCATTCACGCCTCTTAAAATTATTCAAAACTTTGTTTGCTGCAACTTTATTCAGAACATATGGAAACACCATACAGCAATGTTTAATGATGACATGGAAAAAGGTTTTTACATTAGTTAAACAATAATCTAATATATTATTCAAAAATACAAAAATTATGGAATACCAAACCGAGGCAAAAGCTAAATAGCTCTACCAGGTATATCAACTTATGAAGCACCGATTGAAGATATAATTAAAAATATTTAATTATCTTAGAATGCAAAACACGCAGTGAAAGGACAACTCGAATTCGATTAAAAATAGTGTTTCTAATTTGAGCAAATGCTGGGGTAGACTAATGCTTGTGAACTTGAAATGACGGCAAGAAATATTTCAGCCAGATAAATTTAGCAAATTTGAATGACCTTATAAAACTAATTATTATCTATTTAAATAATCAAAATATAAAATCAGCAGATTCTAAATATTAGCATTCATTTAGATACCTATCAATACAACTTGTGGTTTCAGACACTTTACAGTTATAAACACCTCCCAGGAAATGCGTGTCACAAAGGCACGGCGTAATATTCTCATCGGATGCCTTAACGAGCTATAGCTCGATGCGAGAATAGTTTATAAAATTGGGCGAGGTGAGAAACCAACACAATAACTCAAACATTAGGACTTGGGACTACAAGTAGATTAGAGCCCCGTAGGATTGTCATGCCTTTGTGTAGGTAGCAGACCTTGGTATAGCCCAAAGATACAAGTCTTGACGCAAACTGCAATGCAAGAAATAATATATACTGGGAGGTATAATGCCAGTCTAAACAATAGAAATATATATAGTTCACGTGTAGCTAATTAAATTAATCAGAGCCCTTCTGGATGCATCTTCAGAATATCACAATCTTGAATAGAAAAACAAATAGCAGGAAAGAGCAAGAAAAAAAACTCCATTAAGAATGAAATACAGAGGTTTCGCTTTTGAATTTCCCAATGCAAAGGCGGATGACCGTTATAAAGGCAACAAACTTATTAGACTTAGAAGTGTATATATCTGATTCAAGTCTTCAGTTTTGGAGAAATTTAACCAAACTTACAATCCTCTCAACATACAAATTTTAACATGTACTGTTAAATGTTGAGCAAATATTTGGCTTGAAAGCCAAAGTACTTTTCAATATACAACATTCAACGTTTCTCAAAACATGAAAAATTACTAATAAAACATAAATACAAAATAATTACCATATCAGCTAAATCAGTGTTGTCCTAATCACAATTCTATCAACTCTCCCCTACCTCCCTACCTCCAAACCTACCGGCTCAGTTTTGAGGACTGAGAACTCAGTTCGATCGCTGGGTCTCAATGATAAAAACATTAAAATGAGAAAGACATAAAATCAAAATAATTTTTTTTAAATTACTTCATTATACTACTATTTACTTTCATTTGAAATAATAAAAACCTGTTTTTATTGATTATTACTTTAATATTTTACATATAATTTAAGAAATTGTATTTATTGTTACATGGCTTTAAATAAGATTTCGATACTAAACAGCAGGTAAAAAGATGCTGCTTTGTATCGAAATATATATGTATATGTAAATATATGTAGATGAGTATAGATAAAAAGTAGCCTGACCTGAGGTGATTGGCCATTGCTTGTATCTACAACAACCTTGACTTGATATCTGTACTCATCTAAGAATTCTTTGGCAGCTGAGGTCAAAAGGCTATCTTCAGCCAGTAATCCAGCTGTTACTGGAACATGAATAGCATCTGGGATCGTTCCTTTGAGATATCTTAATATTAGTCAAGGTTAGCGATATACCCATAAAGTCTTAAGAAGTTACTCTCTCTTTGTGTAATGAAAGACAACTCCCAAATCAAAAAACCACTCTTAGTTAAAATCCGATGAACAGAAAATTAATGTACTATAGAAAAGAAAGCATTTACGACAATAATAATCTTCAAAATAAAACTTTACAGACAGTTGAAAATGGTGAGTGGTGAGGATGAAAGAGTTAATGGCTTTGGTTAAGAGAGGCTAATGTTTGCACATATTTTATTCTTTTATTGCCATTAGCATTTATCAACCAAATGATGTTTTTCGTAACATGACAAAACAAAACCGAGAAAAAATCAGGTATTATTGAGTGAACAAAAAAAGTTTTTCAATTTTGGTAATCTAATAGTATTGTGGAGGAGTCCGGATAGTCGATTGGAGGTTGTAGTAACAGAAAGTTCATAAACTGAAACATTCGATGGTGGATGTAGTATTTTAGTAATCTACCTAATAGTATTGTGGAGGAGTCCGGATAGTCAATTGTAGGTTGTAGTAACAGAAAGTTCATAAACTGAAACATTTGATGTCTAATAAACTATTGCAATGTGAAGTCGTACAAATGCAGTTGAAGACGCTGGAAAATACTTCAAAAAGGTAAGTATGGTATCGAGTATAAGCTGGCCCATGACTTTAAACCACCATCCGTTCTAGAAAGCCATCCAAAATGTCATTTGTTTGCACTCTAAAATGATTTTTCTAAAATAAATATTGTATCTAATTTTAATTCCTTTTACGACTAAAACGACTCTTTCAAGCATTTTCACACTACATTTTATCCGACAAGCAGATAAAAAGCACAGGGGTTTTCATAACACACTTAAAAGGTCCTCATGAATAATCTATTAATTGATTAGACTGAGCTGAAGAAACTATTTCTTTAGGAACTCCTTAACCCTGCCTCGTTTTCTCAAATTTCAGTGAAAAATAAAAAAGATGCAAATAGCTTGTGTTTTATTCTAACAAAAACTTCCAATAAAACGTCGTGCAAAAAATGTTTAGTTTGTATCAGTTAAAGCACTAACAAATAAAAGGCTAAATACTGAACATAATGGAAGAGGGTAAGAGAAAAAGAGAGAAATGAAAGAGAGAGAAAAGAGAAAGGAAAGAAAGAGAGAGGAAAGAAAGAGAGAGGAAAGAAAGAGAGAGAGGAGGGGGAGGGGGAAAGAGAGGAGAGTAAGAAAGGGAATGAGCGGAGAGCCTGTTGGCAGCCGAGTTGAGTCACTAAACTTTCCCTGCTAATCTTGAAGATGTTTGAGTTACAAATTTTGACTCGGTGTCTGAAGGAAAGGAATCTAAAATTTTCTGTTTGAAGTCTGATTTGCTCGAGATATGAGACGTTTGAGAACCAAGGTTTGAATAAACAAAGCAATTTACTAAAGGCCACACGTCTGACAAAAAAGGATACTCTTCTGTACTGCGAATGTCTATGATAACAAGCTTTGGTTTCGATTGCTTCCAATCGGATGAGGGAGTGAGAAGAGAGAGCATCTCTTCAGCAGATATCTTGAGGGTGCGACAACTCTTCAGCTCAGAAAGTGGTAACGCCTCTGCCATCTGTTAAAACCATCAAAAAGATAAAAATGACTCGGCAAGTTTAAGCACAAATATAGCAACTAAAGGCCGAAGGTCATATACAGTAGTAGCCTCTATACACTAGTAGTTTCTATACAATAGTAGTCTCTATACAGTAGTAGTTTCTATACAGTAGTAGTCTCTATACAGTAGTAGTCTTTATACAATAGTAGTCTCTATACAGTAGTAGTCTCTATACAGTAGTAGTCTCTATACAGTAGTAGTCTCTATATAGTAGTAGTCTCTATACAGTAGTAGTCTCTATACAGTAGCAGTCTCTATACAGTAGTAGTCTTTATATAGTAGTAGTCTCTATACAGTAGTAGTCTCTATACAGTAGTAGTCTCTATACAGTAGTAGTCTCTATACAGTAGTAGTCTCTATATAGTAGTAGTCTCTATACAGTAGTAATCTCTATACAGTAGTAGTCTCTATATAGTAGCAGTCTCTATACAGCAGTAGTCTCTATACAGTAAAAGTCTCTATACAATAGTAGTCTCTATACAGTAGTAGTCTCTATACAATAGTAGTCTCTATACAGTAGTAGTTTCTATACAGTAGTAGTCTCTATACAGTAGTAGTCTCTATACAGTAGTAGTTTCTATACAGTAGTAGTCTCTATACAGTAGTAGTCTTTATACAATAGTAGTCTCTATACAGTAGTAGTCTCTATACAGTAGTAGTCTCTATACAGTAGTAGTCTCTATATAGTAGTAGTCTCTATACAGTAGTAGTCTCTATACAGTAGCAGTCTCTATACAGTAGTAGTCTTTATATAGTAGTAGTCTCTATACAGTAGTAGTCTCTATACAGTAGTAGTCTCTATACAGTAGTAGTCTCTATACAGTAGTAGTCTCTATATAGTAGTAGTCTCTATACAGTAGTAATCTCTATACAGTAGTAGTCTCTATATAGTAGCAGTCTCTATACAGCAGTAGTCTCTATACAGTAAAAGTCTCTATACAATAGTAGTCTCTATACAGTAGTAGTCTCTATACAATAGTAGTCTCTATACAGTAGTAGTTTCTATACAGTAGTAGTCTCTATACAGTAGTAGTCTCTATACAGTAGTAGTCTTTACATAGTAGTAGTCTCTATACAGCAGTAGTCTCTATATAGTAGTGGTTTTTATACAGTAGTAGACTCTATATAATATTGTCTAAATTAATATAAAAAATAAAGAAGTGGACCGGACGAAAACAAAAAGTGTTACCAGCGTTTTTTCCTGTGCAGTTCTGTTGTCAACAGCTTCCTGTTTGTTTGGAAATGGAGGAGCGTGTACCCTGACAGTAGCACTCTTTGGTGTTGAGCAAAATATCTTTTTCGAGTCAGTCACACACTGCTCTATATTAATTTCTACAAGTAAATTGATGTCATGTGCTGACTTTACAAACATTTGTCCAAACATCCCCATCTACACCAGGAATATTACTCGCGGAGGATGTTAGAATTGGCTACCATACTTGAACTTTTGATAACAGCTACAGGTAAATAGTTAAGAAACTAGAGAGATCTTAGCAGAGTTTGTGGTAATTTTATAATTTTTAGTAAGAGCCTATTCTGTATCTGTTATTGACCAAATGAAGAAAATCAATCGAAGGGTAGTTTTAACTAACGGTATGTGGCTTTGACATGCTTAAGTAGGTTCAACAATGTTACTAACAAATGCCATATTCATTTGTTTCCAAAGGACTAATTTAATCATGGTTCAGAATAATATATGCAACCTAGCAACTGCAAAACAGGAAATAGCTGGAGAAATGCTCATTTTCAGAGACCAGGTTTGAACCATGTAATGACTCTGTACAAATATATGCTGCTTTGGCAGAGTTATGCATACTTTAGAATGTCGTGTACACACGCTCTTTATAAGCAACAAGTGCATTAGTTCTAATCTCTATCTTATAGTAAAAACAATTGCGATGAAATATCGATTTTTGCTGGAGACACAAAGAAACAATGGAGGTGCCAAATAAATGCAAGACACCGTCAAATACTACTAAACTTCTATTTGAGCGTAATGGCGCTGTATTTTTCAATCTTTTCCTTATAGTGGTGCTCTATTAGAGGTGACATTTAAATAGAGGGTGGCGCTTTATTTTTTGACTAGCTGGTCAGAATTTTGGGAAGATAAATTTAGCCATTTCATGGGTGAAACAATGCTCATGCAGCCTATATTTTGCACTTAACTTCAGGCAGAGCAACATTAATACTGTTGGCCTCAGCATTTTTACTAAACGGGTTTTCATAAGTGTCTCGATGTATCAAACTGAGTTGAACAGTGAACTAACTTGGGTAAACATATTAGACAGATACAAATATTCCTTATTTCAATGGTTTGGCTTTTAGAGTTTCAAAGAAAAAAACAGAAAAAGCTTTACAGTTACAAAACATACTTCGATATGTTGTAACAATAGTAGCTACTGGTCGCATGGTGCTCCTGAAGAGTATTCTCATCATTCATCAAAACGTTTTAAAATCTTCAGATCAGGTTGTAAACCATAATATGGACGAATCTGAAGACAATGGATTGGATTTAGACCTTGGTTACTTCGAATTAGAGTGTAGTTCTGATGTTTGTGATGATCGATCTTCTCTGACACACCGTCACTAAAATCGTGGTAACCACTACCGCAACAACGAAAAAATTAATTGCCATTGATGTAACCAAGTCATTATTAGAACATTTTTGTGGATAATTTACTACTGATCACTTTCTATTATGGGTAAAGATCAAACATAACGAATGTCAAAGTGGTGGTCTAATAGAGGTGGCGTTCAATTAAAGAGTGCGCTGTATTTTTAAACCCTTCCACTGTAGTAGCATTCTATTAAAAGTGAGGTTCAAATAGAGGTGACGCTCAAATAGAGGTTTTACGGTACATCAGCTAAAACATTTTTTAAACAGCATTACTTTAAGGTAAAAAGCAAAATGCTAAACATTAACAATCAAAAGAGAACATTTTCTTTTTTCCAAACCATGGCCAATGGTAAAAGCATGGCACTTTGGCATTAGCTACCAGTTATAGCATGGTTAACAAGGTTATATGAAACAAGGTTATGTGAAGGTCACACCAACCAGGAAGGTCGGAGAAGAGGAGGATACACTCATTGAAGCCATAAGTTAACAGTCGAGACTTGAGTTGTTGAAGGATAGCAACTCCGATATAAAGAGGGAAGACGGATGCCCCGAGCAGCAATGTGTCCCACAGATGGAAGAGGCGATGCAGAGGGAAGACATGCGCGTACATTGTAAGGAACCAGGGAATGGCGTAAAGCTGCAACACAACATCAAATCAAACATACAGAACCAAATACGATAACAATAATATAATTAGGGACAGTCATAGTACATGAACTACAATGATAATAATTACTATGATCAGTCATGGTACAAGGATAAACTACATCAACAATAATATTAATATATAAACAAAATATATATATTAATAATAATAATATATATATATTAACAATAAAAGCACAAAAACAAAAGAGAAGATAGATCAGAAGGAGATCATCGAATGCATGTCGCTCTACTTATGGTATCAATGAGAATACTGAGAAAAATTTGGATCAACTAGTTTAGTTGATTTTACCTCAGATCCACAAGAATATACAATAATTCAATTCAACGACTTGCTACCCTTTCTACAATTATTTATTATTGTTATTAATCTTTACTATAATAAGAGCTGTATTTGCCAATCAGAAGTGATAGTTGGAGGTTAGAAAAAAGATTGCCCCATACAGGATTCGAACTCATAACATTCGGCACAGCCGCACGGTGCGCTACCACCAGCTCTAATCATTCGCTTTCCAGGGTTGGGTAATTATTGTGTACAGTGTATAGTTATTCTCAGTGCTTTATTGGCACACCTGATGATCTCTGACAGCACTCGGGACTGCCAGTGTACTAGTAGTAGTACTAATAATAATAATGAAGTAACGCCTACTTACCTACCACCTAATGACGTAACGGCTACTTAAATAATGCCTTACTTACCTTATAAGTTAGTGCTTAAAGGTTGACTTGCAACAAAATTTACATTACAGTTATTTGGTATCAAAAGGTTCACCATGTCTTAATCTGCTGCGTTGTAGGTTCAAGATATGTGGAAATGTGATTACAAACTCTTAAAAGCTCAAAAACGAACAATTAATCGCAGCCATCACGAAAACGGCTGTAAGTTGGAATAATAAATGGTTTTAAATAATCGCTACAACGCCTGTGTCAGTCAATCACAGATCATCTGTTTACTTAGAAAATCTTAAGGTCCAGCAAACTAAGAACGAACTGATATGTTGTTTAACATTATTCGATTGACAGATGTCTCCCTGAAGAGTGAATTTCTACAGATGCAAAAAGCGCGAGCTTTGTATAAGATTTACTCTAACCATAAACAAAGGTCACCTTAGATGAAATGAATGAACATTAGACAATATCTACCACTGAGCTTCTGCATTAAGATTATACAGGACTCCTGTAAAACTGTTTAAATACTATATTCAACATATTCTTTCTCAAACAGTACCACTTCTGATAGAAATGTATTACCAAACCAGAGGCATATAATTAATTGTATATCAAGAGTATCTCTTAAGTGTAAACATACATCTGTCTTTCGTTGATGTATCAGCAGTTTTTTGATGTGAAAATATTATCGAACTTGAACACAACATGTTAGTGTTAACACGTTAGTGGTTACTTACAAAAATACAGCTTTCGTTTGACATCATAGCCAGATGTATAGAAACATATTTATCCAGCAATGCCTTCCAGTACCATCATACATAAGCGCTGCCCAAATGGACACTCTCACATGATCTACACAGTTACCATCGTGCTGATGGTATGAATTTGGAATTGTGTACTCATGGAGTTACTGCGCGATAAGCATTTCCATGCACATTCGCGTGTTGTGGATTAATGCAGGCACTTTGTTAAAGTAGATAAGGAATTCTATGCCAGAGGTCATAGCGGCACACTCATGTCTTGTCAAACCAAAATAGGAACGACTGAAGTGTGAAAAATGTTCAAAATGGAATAGATTGCGCAAATTTATCTGCGCATCATTCGCCAGTGTCGTTTCCATCGTTCGCGAGCATGAAACATTCGATAACAATTTGTGAGGAACAAAGCTCGCTTGGGTTGCAGATTTTTGCCATTTTCATCTAGCGGATAATGGAAACTTGTGGATGAACCGCATCATGGAAACATAGTGACTATATATCCTATATCTATATCCTTATATCCTATTATAAAAAAACAATAATAAACAAGCTCACTAACGAATGATTCCTAACATAATCAGTTAGTCTTATCACATCAACAGTCCATATACTACAGTAAGTAGCCAAAGATAATATATAACAAGAATAAGTTTCTGGTACTAACCAGAGAGAACTACAATTCGAAGAGCTACATTAACTTACATCAGGGGAAAACCCAGTCTCTTCGAGATGGTTGCTCAGTTCTGGTTCATGGAATGCTATAAGCTGGGAGAACATAGCCAGATACTCTAAAGTAAACGTTACATAATAATATATAGTCATATTAAAATGTACAATCATGTAAGTGCCCAGGTCATACAGCTATAGCCGTACTATAACAGAAGACAGTCATGCAAACATATATGCGTACTTACAGAAAAACAGAGAGTACACAACACATCAATAAAGCTATGGCAAAGAATTACATAGACTGATAAAACTACACATAGTCATGAAGTTACCATATAGTCATATTGCTACAAAAAAGCCATATGGCTATCTAAATCAATAAAGCTACATAGAATCATAGAGTGACACAGAGTCATAGAGTGACACAGGGTCATAGAGTGACACAGAGTCATAGGGTGACACAGGGTCATAGAGCTATAAAAAGCCATATAGCCACAGAGATCATATATACATGTAGGTAGAGAAATAAAATTATGCAAAAACATAGAGCTACCCAGAGTCACAGGATTATATAGAAACACAGTTATGCATAGTCAGAGAGTGATACAAAGTCATAGAGTGAAACAGAGTCATATTGTAATAAAAAAACCACATGGCTACGCAGAGCATTACAGGTACCTAGAGCCATAAAGTGATGCAGAGTCAAAGAGTTAGCCAAATTTGTAAAAAAATATGAAAAATATAACACGACAGAGTTACTCAGAGCTAGAAGGTGATTCAAAACAGGTACCTTGAATAACAGCGGAGTTGTCCTTAAGAAAGAAGTTGTATAAATACTTGGAGATAAACTTGCTGAGGCAAGCATAGGCAAGAGCTACAAATGTAGAAACATACATGTATATACATGTATCATACAAAAGACATGAGTCATCTACACACAAAGATGAGACAACTCATATACATATATACAACTTATAGAACTGCTAACAGATGACACAGCAGTTCTTACCTTCATCATTAAAGTTAAGAAATATAAACGGCGCCGACAGAGAATCCAAGCCTTGCCAGTAGACATATTGCGGGTGGCTGGTTACCCAGGCCTTTAGGACTCTTTTAAGCCTGTCAACAGATCATATGACTACACTCTTAAGGCTAAGAACCGACCTTCCAAACAACTATAAAAATATCAACTTTTTAGATTCTTCGAGGCCATATGAGTCTTTAAAGACTGCCAACTAAACATGGAGACATCATAGATTTCATGAGAATAAGCAGCCCTTATGACCGGACAGACATGCCAACAGGAAGAAAGTGTAGTTTTATCACCTCAGCAATAAATTCAATAATAATTTATATGAAAGCGTTGCTATATTTTAAAATAAAATGATGATAATTGGCATGTCTGTGAAAATAATGTCATAGAAAACAGACCGAATCAAATAGACTATCAGAACCCCAAGGGAGTAAGAATGTCTACTTATAACATGAGATCAATAAGAAGACAGTGGTTTTACTACCTGAGTATTAAGTTCAATGGTAATTTATATGAAAGCATTGCTATAGTTTAATGATGAAAACTTGAATGTCTGTGAAAATACTCTTATGGAACAACGGACCAACGGTAATTTGACAAACAACATACTCCAGGGACGTAAGAGAGTCTGGTGATAGACAAACTATTGCTACAGAAGTCAACGTGACTCAGTTACTGCCAAGATTTGTTGCTGTCTCTAATAGACTGCAGTTGGAGATTCCAACCTGCTCTGACTGTATGAACCATAACCTTGTTGGCAGCAATAAGGTGGTGAGTGCATTGGTAGAAGAGAGGAAAAGAAGGAGATGTGAGCATATGACGAACTTTGCTTTAAGTGAGTCTAGACTACGAAGCAATTTTAGAAGTCTGTAAGATATCCCTCGAAGATCGAGAATGATGTCTGCTTATGAAAGAAGAGGCTGCGCGTGTTTTAAAGCAACGTGCTGTTATAAATAATGTCTCTGTGATCTTCGCTGGACATGTCTGAGTCTAGTGGCAGAAGATCCTCGATGACTTGAGACATGCCCAGTTGCAGAGAGCTATTTAAGGTTGGATGTCATTGCTGTTAGCATCAGCGGCCTTTTTTGGGAATCGAACCCCAACCAGTTCTTCTTGGGTCAGGCGTTCCAGACCACTAGGCCAAGGCAGCTTTTAGTTTTACATGATCACTAACAAAAGTCAAAAGGATTGGACGCAAACACATAAACTTGATAAGTCAAACCTTGTGAGAAAATTGCTATGCATTGAATGTGACTCAAATATTCAAGCCGCGATTGGTGATGAACAGTCAATTTACTTTTGGGATGAACCAATAAAATTACGACTAGACAACCTCATAACAAATCGGGCGCTCAGCATGTTTGTTTCGATTTAAAAATGTGTTAGTGAGGCAAAATATGTGTGAACATGAGGCAGCAAAATAAATTAATGAAAAATCCATCGCCATAACCTATTGGCCAATTAGGCTCGCTATTGGCTAATTAGTAGCCAAAAATCCCTTGGCCTGAATAATACAGCTGGATTACTGATCATTATTGCTGGTCTAGTCAAGACAACATACAAGTTTACTCTAAATAATCATTTTGTATAAAGGAACTAAAAGTAGGTATTGGAACAAATAGATGGAAAGCCACAGAGCTGACTTAGCAAGATTTACTAATGTAAAACAAGTAAGCCATGTAGCCAATACGTGAGCCATAAAACTGTGTGTGCCTGAAGGACGAGGACCTAAACTACAACTAGAAATCGATGTACTTTGAGAAACAGAATCAACTAACATGAACTCATGCAGCAGATCTTGCCGAGAGTTATCAAATCATTGGCGCCAAGTATCCGTAAGTTTATACTAGCAAGTGTGTTTAGTATAAAGTAAGAAAAGATAAATTGTCCTGTAGTTGTGGTATCAATCTTCTTCCCTTATTGTGCCTCTCAGGCTCACACACGCACGTGCACGCACTCTCTCCCCTCTCACTCCCTCCCACTCACTCTCCCCCAGACCCTCGCTCTCCCACTCCCTCTCTCTCCCTCTCCCTCTCTCTCCTACTCCCTCTCTCCCTCCCTCCCTCTCTCTCTTTTCTCTCCTCTCTCTCCTTCTATCCTCTCCTCTGTCTCTCTCTCACTTTGCTTAGATTTCTCCTTCCTGTTCTCTTTTCCCTCCTCACTACCTCTTTGTCATCCTTCTTCCTTTTTACTCCCGCTCTACTTTTCAATGTAGCCCCTCATCACTATCCCTATCCTTGCATTCTCTATCTCACACCTCTTTTATCATCTCCTTCAAACACACTAGCTCACACATACTCTCACTTGCCATCTCTCACCCTTGCACCCTTTCTCGCTCACATGCCTCTGTTCTCCACTCTCCCCTTTCACTCTTCCTTCCCCCTCTTTCACTCTCCCCTTTCCGGCCTCTTTCACTCTCCTTTACTCTCCCTCCTCTCTCGCTCAAGAGGCGACGCACCAACTGGACTAAGAATAAGCTTACTTTTTATGGGCATCAGGAGAGGACATGAGCTCATTGTATTGGTGACACCTCGGAATGTCCACCTCTATCTGCCTGTCTATGGTCTGTGCAGACACTTTGTCTATGCTGTCATATTGTGCGTAGATGTTGCCCTAGCAGTGGAAAGAAGCTTTGAAAACAAGGTAAATATGAATCAAATTAAATGAGCGATCTTTAGCAGATTTAACGTGGAAAAGAAATGATGACATCACAGCTGTAAAGAAACTGTCTCAAAACAAAATTAGCAAATAAACCTCTGATTCTATATTCTCTATGGATATATTAAAGATCGATCATATTTGTATGCAAATCTTCTGCACATTTTTGTCTCAGCAAAAGGTGCAATTTGCAACATGTGACATCCGAAAGCTCACCAAGTATGAACATTTTACTGATATGTAGAAAAAAATAGTGAAATTAAAAAACAACATTGAAATATACAAGATGCATTAATTTAAGCTATGTCTAATGTAAGTAAGAGTAAGTTACATCATGTACATCTATCAGTCACTGTATCACCAGACCTACTACTAAACCTAAACTTCTGTTCACGTGTCACTAAGATAAAAAAAAACACTACAGCACTTCCTCCAATGATCATTATGTCATTACACACCTTGCACCAGATTTGAATTTGGCACCCGCAGTTCTGGAGGTAGCGAGCTTACCCATTAAGCCACATGGGCTACATGCAATGCAATGGCTTAATCGTGCTCATATTTATTACATTGGTTAAAATACTCATGCTTAAAGGCTTGGGATTATTAACTAGCACACTTGATCATTACGCGTAACGTAACGTTTATTAAGCTGGCTTCTGACTCGGCTCCCACTATAGTAAACTAGCTTACCAGGTAAGTTACTCAAAATCATTGGGAAAATATTTTATTACCCATGCAATGCCAGGCATTCAGTAGTAGTTCAATATAGCGCATTCATTTAAATGATATATGCGATCCCTTGAAGTATGTATCATTGATTTTGGGACTTTTGGACTCTCAACTAAATTAAACAAACATGATGCATTTTCATTAAAATTTATAAGAATATATAAAATGTGATGGTTTTAACATGCGAATCAAATATTAAAACCAATTAAATTAATTCGTCGAGATTCTGCTGTACCAAAGATGGAAATCAGTTAAAAACTATATGAAACTTCACCTAAAGTTTACCACAAACTATACACTTGGTTAACTAAATTATGACTTCTTCTTTACTCAGCATTGCTACAAGATAAAAAATTTTTGAGAAGGTAAGTGAAATAAGTACATGGACAATGACTTGGGAACAGGAGTAGCAATTATGCATCGCAGGAGGTAGCGCTGTTTTAAAACTGCTTCATGCATCAAAACTTATAAAATTAAAGACCTACCCGCACGTCCAAAATTGCGGCCCAAGAGGCTGCCCTGAAAAGAGGAGGGATGTCAGTGCGTGCCTCTCTTAACACCTTAGCCTTGGTAAAAGGATAACCCTTGAGTAGGCTATCAAATAAGACAATCCTGTGAAATTGGTAATCGACGTCTCGCTCTCGTATAACCAGCGGTAGTTTAGCCGTATCAGTAACAGACCGTTGGAGAGAGGGTGCGTCCCTGTAAAGCAGAAGAACCTGGGCTAAGAAAAAAAACACTTGTATGAAGTAGATTACATTCCAATTGATTTATGAAGGGAATTTCTTAGGTGAACTAAAAAACTCACACTTGACTCTAAAATTATAATTTAAAAGAAATCAATACGGAGTGACTCAAAATATATCGA
Source organism: Watersipora subatra (assembly GCF_963576615.1). Lineage (NCBI taxonomy): Eukaryota > Metazoa > Bryozoa > Gymnolaemata > Cheilostomatida > Watersiporidae > Watersipora > Watersipora subatra. Next base: position 14,516,625 of record NC_088717.1, read on the forward strand.
AACTACAAAAAACTCAAAATTAAACTTTAAAATTGTAGCATAAAGAAGCCAACAAAAGGTTTAACGAAAATATATTTAAAGGATCACAAGGCTCTGAGTACATTACATAAAAGTGACTAGCACTCCATTGCAAAAATTACAAATTTTTAAACCTGGTCTAAATGTTTTAAAAGAACAACAAATCTAATAAAATGATATGCATCAATAGATAAAAAAAATAGCAATTTTTTGATTCGATATGTTAATAAAATGTATCTACAAAGTGAAAATAAAAATAATATTTTTGATATTACATAGTAAAAAAATTTTTGCTTTATATTTTGTGGTGAATAATTTTAAAATGCATATTTATTTCCTAAATATGTAAAAGAATAAGAAGCAATGATGGTTTTATTACGCCGATAGAAAGAGAAGATAATTGCAACGATAGCCACAGAAATTCAACTGAATCTTGAATGATGTGAAAGACAATGAATAGGATATAGACTCACTCAGAGATGATGAGTGGATAGAAGGCCTCTGGGTCAACTTCCGCGAGCCTCTCACTAAGCTGAGTAAGGTCTAGTGTTACACTCGAGTCATTATACATGGTCGTATGGTCTTGGGTGGCTCCGTACGCGTCCCCTTCATCTGACACAAAGCTGTAATTGCGTGGATGCGTGGGATATAGTCTGAAGTCTAACCCAACTTATAAATCTAATAGCTACACTCCAGAGAACTAGAATGTTCCAGAATAATAAAGCTAATTTTTTATAATGATAACTCTAATAACACAGACGAGACTGAAGTAGTTGAGTACTTCACCATGTCAGTTCTTGTGTGCATTTAGTAGATCCATCATTACATGCTGAGAAACTTGGAAAAACGACAAATGTTATAATCCAGCTACAAGTACGACATATAGAGAAAGGGGTTCATCAGAGAAGACTGTCATTGGCTGCTACTTAAAGGCCTTTCAGACAATAGCCAATAGGAGTGAGTGATACATACAATCAAACCCGTGCTTGCAACCGTCGTACAATATTGATTATAAGTGTAACCACCTCTAGGAGAGTTTAAATTGGCTACTGAGACAGCAAACCTAATGTGTACTGTTAGAATTATAGACTAGCTTGTAGTTGTTCCTGAAAAGGCTCAACTACAAGGAACACTAAGGTATGCTGTCGTGGCAACACAGTTTTACATTGGACTGTTAATAATGGTAGGAGAAAATGATGAGATGGAATGAGCAAGCTAACAATACAGTCATACCTCGACATACAGGCTTAATGCATTCTCTCTTAAATCAATCTTTCCTAGATAAAATATGCTAATTTATTACTATTTAATTAATATTCCAACTTAATTCTAACCTGCCTTTCATTTTCAGTTGTTGTTTTTCTTATTCCTGTTTGGCTCTTGTTGCTTCGCTTTCACCTTCACATTCAGCTGGCCTTTTTAAAGCTTTTTCCAACTGATTCGACAAAAAGGACTGAATGATGCTGTTCTCATGAGCAACCTCTCACATGCTCAGCCAGGTAGTGGCTGCATCGAGAACCGTCTCGTCTGCTCGTATCTCAAATTTGTCTCGTATCTCAAACCATAAATTTGCTCAAAATTTTGTTCGTATCTCAAATTTTTCGTATGCTAGTACACTCGTATGTCAAGATATGACTTTCCCTGAGTTGAATCCTTGATGTCTATTTCCATGAGATTGTAGTGTTAGCTAACTATTTTTATTTGAATCAAAGCTGGCTACTTACAAACCTCCCACTCAAAAATTCCAAGATAGGACAGGGAAATTGTACAATACACAGTATACCCACCAATAGAGTTATAAAGTTGCGATCTGAGGTGATGGCTCACAACGACTGACTAAAATAAATCTTCGTATATAGGCCACCGCTCAAACTTTGAAGGTTGTTTTTGAGTTACAGAGTATGCAGCATGTATAAGCCTCACCCACCATTTTTCCATCCATCTAACACATTTAATTTAACCTAGCCACATGGGTCATTCGCCAAGTCTATCATCTCTGTCTGTCGTCACACGCACGAGTTGACTGACGAGGTGGCAATCGACCAATGAGTGCTCTCACCGTTGCGGAGAAAGTGTTACGCCTTCAGCAAACCGCAAAAAATAAGTACCAAATCAGCGAGCAAGTTTTGTCAGCCATGTTATCAAGAAGGGCAAAATATAACTGCACGTTTTAATTGAACACTGTGAATGTAGCTTTGGAAACTACCAACCGGAATGTTGTGCAGTTTTTGGCATGATGGAAAAGCAACCCGATGAATAGAATCAACTGCTGATGACACATGACCACAACTAATGACCTCATTTCGCGAGTATAAGTACTTAGATATTTTTAGCGTTTTATTGTTGAATAAATTATTTTTAGTATTTGGGCATTCTACAAGGTATCTTAATCCCGAATATAGTGAGAAGTTTACAACTATAATTTTTAGATTGTGTATATAAGTCGCAACCCAAACTTTTAAACAAATTTTTAGGTTCACAGGTGCGGTTTGTACACAAATATTTACAGTAACAGCCACATACTTCGCCATGCTGATGATGGGAGGGGTGTTGGTTATAAGTCCCGCCTTTTTCAAGACGACTACCAAGTCTCCACCGGTTAACTTCCATAAGCAATAAATTTCTTGAAAGCTTCTTTCCTTCAGATGAACATAGTCTGCAAGAACAACCGGTCATAAAGTACGCAATAAGGAAGCTAGATAAATAAGGAGATACCAGCTGGCCCTTGTCAACGCAACACATAAAGCTCTATCACTATGTTTCCATGATGCGCAAAGTTGAGCCAATCCGCAAGATAACCGCATCATGGAAACGGCATAAATCCGTTAGCTAAGCGAGTTGTGCGATTTGCAAAACTTTATCAAACCCATCATGCTTACGAATAATGGAAACAGCACTTGCAAATGATGCGCATTAAAACACCGCACCAGCTATTCAATTTTAAACATTTTCAATACGTCTATTCGTCCTTTCTCGATCGAGTTTCACGTGTTTGCGTCGCTAACACATGCATCGCTAATTATTAACTTATAGCATACAATTCCTTACCTTTTATCAACAAGGCGCCGAAGTCAATCCGCATCATGTGAATGTTCATAGAAACACTCAATTCACACGATAACGCAACTTACGCACAACTCCCAATACGCATGATGTGATTCATGGAAACATAATTTTTACCATGTAGAACAAGTTAAGACTGTAAAATACATAAACGTTTGGCAGAGTTAACACTCTCAAATGCAAGCTTAAAAAACTTATGAAGAGAAAACATGGTCAAGCGTTTACTATTAATGTTTCTATTTCCATGCATATGGAGTATGTTTATGGCGCTTAGGTTCCTACCATGCATCTTCCCTCCCCTCTACACTCTCCCGAAGGTAGTTTTGGCAAGTACCATGGGTACGCAATGGTAAGTGATCGCCAACTTGTAGAGCCCTCATTAGTAATGTGTATGGTAGGGTCTCCCCATGCGATGTATCAATAAAAACTGTGACAATAGTTAATGTTTCTAGGCTACAAGAACCGACTGCATGCAGCATAACAATATTGTTCAGCAAATGTCAACACCATTTTATTGTACTCGTCCAAGGGCCATCATTAAATCATTGAAAATGACATAGAGAGAATAACTCCCAGTTTAAAAATACAAACAGGCAATAATAATAGTCTATGGTTTTCCACACTACACAACCGATATGTTATACGCATCCACCAATGAATATTTGTAAGGAATCCTTTATGAACTTTTAACATAAGTATTTGTAGAAATATTGACAATATATTCTCTACAGTTGACGCTGTTGAATCATACAGACATCATAGAGCACTAACACGATACAGAAGGGCTGCGAGTTTGAACAATAATGTAGCCCTTAACATTGCCAAGATGGACAACGAACCAACAAAAAAATCTTGTAACAGACCACGAAGTAAGATCTAATATGGACTGATATGGACAACTAATATGGACATCTATGCAATCATTGGAATAGGTTGAGAATAAAGTCAGCAGTTGCAGACAGTGACAAACTTTCAAGATACCGTACTTTTCGGACTATTAACCACTACTTTTTTTTGATGATTTGAGCCATGCGGCTTATATATGGGTGCGGCTATTCTGTGGCTTTTTCTTTGACCGCTAGGGCGCATTAACCAGAATCTCCGGTTAGTGTGCCTTTAGTGGTGAAAGAAAATACGGAACAATGCCTAACAGTACTGTTCCTTTAGGCACTAGGTTAAAAAGCGTCGGTTAATACGAAACTGTGCCGTTCGGCACTGTTCCATTTTAAACAGCAAAGTTGCCGCCGTGTTAAAAAGCACAATCCTGATTTCTGCGGCCGGTACAAAGGTGCGGCCTATGTATTGTTTTATTATCGGTTTTTGGAAAATAAAGCAGATGCGGCTTATATATGGGTGCGGCTATTCTGTGGCTTTTTCTTTGACCGCTAGGGCGCATTAACCAGAATCTCAGGTTAGTGTGCCTTTAGCGGTGAAAGAAAATACGGAACAATGCCTAACAGTACGGTTCCTTTAGGCACTAGGTTAAAAAGCGTCGGTTAATACGAAACTGTGCCGTTCGGCACTGTTCCATTTTAAACAGCAAAGTTGCCGCTGTGTTAAAAAGCACAATCCTGAGTTCTGCGGCCGGTACAAAGGTGCGGCCTATGTATTGTTTTATTATCGGTTTTGGAAAATAAAGCAGATGCGGCTTATATAAGGGTGCGGTTTATAGTCCGAAAAGTACGGTAATAAAGTTTTTAATTCTCATTATTATTAGAGCTTCCAAAGAAAACTACTATCCCGAAATCACCAAGGGTGGAGTTGTCTGCACTATCTAAGAAAACATTTTACAGACATTATCTCAGAAGGCTGCAAGAAGGTGGCACCACCAATCTATCAATTGGTATTTGAATAAAAGCATCCTGTCAATAAATAGCCTCAGGTCTTACAAACAATATTACTAGTAGAACCAGATATTTAGATAGCATGATTTCCGCACTGATCTTATTTGCAAATATTGCATTACTTGGGTTATCTATCTGAATAAATGGCTATATTTGAAAAACTACTATCTGAATAAAGCAGATCATCCTTTTGACTTTTTCCATTTGTATGAAAGATTTCTCTGTTATCTCAATAATACAGGGCGACAGGTATAAAGAAAGCCCCCAACCACCTTCAACTTTGACCACCATCAATGCAGTAATTGGCTAATCCAAGATAGCCTAGTTCACTATATAGAAATGCAAGCCCTACCATCTCCTATGTCTTCCTCAGCAAAATCTTTTATCTGCTGGAGAGTAAGATCAGCACATCTAAGATCACAGCTGAACTTGAGGGGCTTGTATTGCGGTATGATGCAACCAATTAGCTCAGGCTTCACTGTGAAATATGATAGAGACAGCAGCTCTCCCGCCCGCATTCTGCCAAACACACGTACATATAGCCTAACTTGTTATTAAGCATAGTGAATACAACCAATCCAGGAAATATATGGACATAGCAGTAGTCGAGAGCTGACCTTGAACTTGGGTCTACGACGAGACAGAACTTTACGAGCTCCAACAGCCCCGCATCCAAAGCCTACAAAACATATAGGTGGTTGCAGTTTCTCTGGGCATTGATGCAATGAACAAGTTCAATAAAACTGTACAACATATTAGCTCAAGTACCCCGACAGTCTAGTGCATCGCGAACGATCATCAGGTGCAACGATAAAACATGGAGAATAAATATGTGTACAATTATTCAGAAATGCTGGATGATAGTTGATTAATGCAATTGTTAGAGTGTGAAGCTGCAAAGCCGAATGTCACGGGTTTGAATCCCGTGCTATGCAAACCTTTTTTCTACCACTAACCGCTGCTTTAGATGAATGGACACACAGACACGGCTCTATTACAAAAAAGACTAGTTGAATGCCCGGCGTTGTACGAGTAATAAAAAAGGTTTTTGCACACAAAAAATAATTTTTAATGAACATATACAGCATCTACCTTTCTAACTTTTAAATGAAGGTGTTTGATTATTTCTGTTCGTGCTATAAGTTTAATTAAATATATGCTATACTTTTAGCATTCTAGGGAAGTCTGAGCACTTATTTTTCTTTTAGTAGTCAAAGCTGCTAACCGAAGCGTGCATATTTTAACCAATTGTTATTAAAGATAGGCAGATGTAATACGCATGTTTGCAATTATTCCATAGTATGACAAGGTGGATGCGTGGCGTAGTGGTTAGCTGCCCTTGTCAACAAAACTGGTGATTCCGAGTTAAATTACAGTGCGAGGAGGTGTATCTTCATGCGTATTTTATCGCTATCACTAGACATACGACAAACACACACTTAGATTTATATATGAAGAACACAAGTTATCAATGACTAGCATGAACTAAAGCCAGCTGCCAGCAAAGACTTGTGGTAATAGTGGTAAGCATAGCGGTAACTATAAATATAATCTATGAATAATCTTTAATAAAATAATAAATAATAATGGTATCTGACCACCCTTCTGTCCGTCGGAAGCCATGACTGGAAATTGGAAAGAGATTGCATCTTACAGGATTTGACCCCTTGACATCCAGCTTTGCTGCCCAGAGCGCTACCACCTGCATCACTCAACCTTGTCGCAATTCAAAATAATTTTGCAGATACCGACTACACATGATAATCTCTATTACAGTGCACTGGACTGCCAGGGTGCTAGTACTAGCACTTAGTAAGGAAAATAGTAGTTTTAGTAACAGAAATAGTGGCAGTTCTAGTAGTAGTTGCACAGTACAGTAGCAGGTAGTTGTACTTATGGTAGTCAATGTACAGTTGTATTGGTAGTAGAAAGATTACAACCGTGTTTCGTACCTGCAACCAATTGCTTATCTTGGCTGATGGCTATCGACTAGCCGGTAACTTATTAGTGAAAGTAAATTATTACCAGCAGCAGTAGAGTATTATAAATAGTAACAGATATGATACTAGTAGCAGTAAAGTAGTGTTAGTAGTATCTATTGTAGTAATAGTAGCTATTAGCTAGTAGATTAAGACAAAATCTCGTTTTCAACGGACTACAACTCATGACATCTAGCTTGGTAGACCGATACACTAACACCTGCATTAATCGATCGCCTGAGGGCTTAGGGTACGTCTAAATATTGGTGTGCCACATTATCGGCACACCCGACAATCTCTCACACGCGACTACCAGTGTAGTAGTATATATAATAAAGATACCCATATATGACGTTTACTTACCCAAGTGTGACAAAAGAAAAAACGAGATTTTAATAGCTAACTATGAGATTCTCATTTTTAAACTGATATTTTAAAATTTGCATCGACTAGACGCTTTACGTTATATGGATTTTTTTATGTAATATGAAGCAAAACATTTACATAAATTCTTTATGTTAATTATAATTTACATTACAGGAGGTTTACATTATTGGAGCGTCTATTGTAGCTAGACAAAGACCAAACCCTTAACAAGTGCAAAACTAAATGATTGTGAACAGGAAATAAGAAAGGCTTCTACAAAAAAAAGTAATGCCAACTCCATTTGCGAGCAGACTTCGGTGTGGCTACAAAAGTGGTTCACCAAAACAGGCAGTTGCCATTACCGATGTTGCCAGCCAACAATATCCATACATATACCAGCGATACCGCTTGCAGTCGTCCAATCGCAGACTCATAACCTTCCTTCGGATGTGCAACCGACAGCCACAGGAAGTGGCTATATTTGTATAACGCTTGAGTGACCACTATAGTGAACAATCTTAGAATATTGACGGCTAACTTAACTAACCTTAAAATTCTTTTGAGCAACTTCAGAAAAGGTATGAACCAGCACATCGAAGGCGCAGCGAGTATTATCAAGAAACAGTTGGAGAAGGGAGGAAATAACATCAGAGACTGGCACGTCCGCCCACAACAGCTCTCCCTAAACAAAACAAATGGACTAGACATGGTACGTAAATAAAGTCAAGGAGCTTTAAAAAATATTTATTGATAACTGACAAATTAGCTGGGCTAGTCATCGTACAACCCCATATCTTCCTAAAAACAGCCAGAGGAAAAAAGGCTTTTGATAGATCGATGTACTAGCTTCATGCTTCACGCAGTCCTTTTAGCAATCTACTTCTGTTGCATGCAAGTATATATAGAGTTGTGCTTCCTGCCTTTAGACAAATTAGGGCCTGCCTTAAGCGCTTTCTGCCTGATAAGACAACTTCCGGCCTTCAGTTATTGTTGACTGTGACATAAACAGATAAGACCCCTAGTAACAAAATATTTGAAGAGAGAAAATGAAATAGAGTGATAATAGACATATGAATGGACTAAATAGTTTTGTAAGATGTATTTACAATATGTAATATATATTTTTAAATATATGGAAACAATTTTCCTTGGAAAAACATTACTATGTACATACATAAGGAATAACATATGCATAAACGAATAAAATATTATACAATTTATTACATAGAATACCAACAGCTGCTGCAACATACTAACTTAGCTAGTAATAGTAATAGACACAACTCCCCTCAATATACTAACAGACATGGAGATGCAACTTCCATCAGTATTTTAATAAACACAGAGATACAACTATAATATAATAATAGACATAGATACACAGCTCTTGTCACCATCTTAGCCAGCATGGAGATGACAACTCCTGTCACAATTGATACAGACATGGAGACATACCATCTATTGATATCCTAATATACATAGAAACACAACTCCCATCAGTATTTTAATAGAGATGGAGATACAACTCCCATTAGTATTTTAATAGGCATAGAGACACAACTCCCATAGATATTTTAATAGACACAAATACGCCATGCTTAGAGGCATAAAAACACAAATCCTTTTATTGCACCAATATAAAAAGTCATAATCACTTCATTGCAGCAGTTGGATTAATGATCCAACATAGATTAATGCGCTAATAGAGGAGAAGACAACTTACAGCTATGCACTGAAGCAAGACAATGCCGAGAGACCAGCTGTCCACATTAGGAGCTGAAGGTGGATTCAATAGTTCCGTAGCATCGCTGGATGACAATGTGCGACGCTTAGCAACACCCTCTACCGCTAGCAGCTGACAGTCATGAAGAAACACTTCGGGTGCGGTGTAAACGGGACTTCTGAAGATGAGAGCAACAATTATTAATACCTGCGCCATGTAATTATATAATGTTGACCTTGTACTGTAGAACTTATGTGAGAACTGACAGTTCTTAGTTAAATCAAGATGAAGGCGTCACATGTTGGTTTCCCAGTGCATGACAAAATGATAGGTAGATAGGCATATAAGGAACATTTTTTTGAGTGTCAGAGAGAAACTCTGATACAGAGTAAGACAACTTCTAGATTATCAACTATTCACATACCCGATAGGAAAGGGTACAGAAGCGCCATTCTCTGTCATATAGTAAAGACCATAGCCAGATAACTTGACACTACCCTGTAATAAAGAAATAACCTTGTAAGCTCGGTTAAAACATTGTTGTCAGGGTATATTAACCCTGGAATAGAAGTATAACCCTTTGAAGACATAGCCATGTAATAGAGGTATAAACTTGTAGTTAAGGTTTGTATAACCCTGTAATAGAGGTATAACTCAGGAATAGAGGTATAACTCAGGAATAGAGGTATGTATAATCATTTACAGATATCTCTTAACAAATACATACATTTGTTAGGATGGGATAGTCAAGGATAAAATAACTAGGGACCAACCTAGTAGCTCACTAAAGTACGAAGCAAACAGATTAGAAATAACGATCCCTAGTTGATTCATAACATAAAGAAACAAAAAATAGTGTAAATGCTTGACATTTCTGTAGTTAACTCCGTGCATCAGTTGAGAGAGAGATACCTAGTGACTTACAAAAAACTTCTGTAGTTACCTAATTAATGCATCCAATGGTTATCATTGAGAGTGAGGCACTTAATGACACACAAAAAATGATGGTGCTCCAGAAACAGTGCTAATTCTCAGAGCACTTCCTGTATAAGAATTATATTAGAAAGAGGAAACATGTAACTGCTGACCCCGTAAAATACGAGTAACAACATACTTCAGAAAGTGTTGCCTAGAATTTCCGACATAGATGTTTGATGACACTCCTACTTTTATTCTAGAAATTTCCAGAAAAATACAATGGCAAATAACCAGCATAAAAGCCTTCCTTTAGGTTATGAGTGTTTTTTGTAACTCGAAAGACATACAAGAACATATATAAAAGACTATCTGTGCCTCCCAGCATTGCTCGGGTATTAAAAATCAGCTTATAAACAATGAGAAGCGATGAGATTGGTGTACCAATTGCTGGCAGGCAACTCTCCAGCAAGTGGCAGGCCATTGCCAAGTGGCAGGCCATTGCCAAGTGGCCTGGCACATTGCCAATGGAAAATTCCACTAAGCTAGTTAGTCAGCTTCTAATGTTGATAGGCAATGACATTGCGTCAGCATTGTTGCCCAGCTACACTATTCTAATAATAGCTATAGCTGGAGGGACAGACATACTTTGAGAAATATATATATATATATATATATATAAAAGAATAAGAAATTAACTAAATCAGACAACCTGGTTGTTTGAATTATTCTGATTCTGAATCATTCACCTGATTCTTTTAATAAACTATATAATATTCACAAGACATGTAAGTATACCAGCTCTCATGTGAGTCGCTTTACAATAAGCATAAACAAATCGTTGTTAGGCAGCAGTTTCAGAAGAGACCCAATCATTGACATTCTACCAAACATTTTATTTATCAAATCAAACAACTTTCTAGGGCATAATTCTCAGAATGAAATAGAGTAAACATTTCAACTCCCATAAACTTTATATATTATAAAGAAACCGTTAAGTAGAATGTTATGATCCAAGGCTTAACTTTCTGACTAGGTATAGATACTTACTTGAGTGTTGAGTTGCACATTCTCAAGAGATAAGTTCCTATGGACGATCTTCCGAGAGTGCAAATAGTCAAGACCAGAAAGGATTTCATAAGCGAGTCTATGCACCTTGTCCCTATGAAATACTAATCATATGGTCTCCAAAAATTCAAAGCATTGCATCAACTGATTGATGAAATCTGAAGCTACTGATAGATTTACTTAGATATTATGAAGTATGTAAATTCTCTTCACAGAATGCTGACAGACTATCAAACCATCATTGCATGAAAAGGAAAAGCATCAACTCTACCACGAGGACAGTGTGAAAAATAGTTTTGTTGTGGATACGTGTCTGGGAGACCGATACTAATCATATGGTATAACCATATGATAGCATATGATAGCATATGATATCATATGGTATGACCATATAACCATATGGTATAGCCTGCGAGGCACCTTTAGGCATCGCAGGCCATATGATCGAGAAATGGTTGATATAATTTGATTAGAAACAAGAGAAACTATGGATTTAGTAAGAGACCATCGGCACGTTCAACCTCTAACCAAACTTATCGCACTAAAATGTTACAACAGCTGACGATTCAACTAAGCCACCTAAAACTAATTTCTTCTCACTTTATGTGAACTTTAGCTTTCAATTTTGAGCTGTACACATAACTTTCTAAGCTTGATTTTGGTTATAGCGTACAGTATCAACTTATGTTACATGGACAGTGTGAAAGAAAGGTCTGTTGAGAATACCTGTCTGGGAAACTATGAGAAATATGCAGAGACAACTTGTCAGAATGACCCTCGCTCACCACAATAATCTGCTCTGCAAATACACAGTCAATCAAAGATGTTGTATAACTTACTTGTAGATAACACTGTACAATAAAAAGCATCGTGGTACACTAAATCGACTTTATCGGCTTCTATCAATCACAGTCAAACACCGACTTACAATTAAATAGGTTTACAAATAAATATATGAAATGAAATTTGAATGAGTACTTGTCCCAACATATAAAGTAATTTCTAACACACGCCATCAGACATTTCTCAAAGCATTACAGTTTTGTAAGTAAAATAGCTAATAAAAATTAAAAACAAACCATAAAATATTAAGATAATATAAACTGTATCCATCGCAAATTATAGCGTTTATTCCTACTCATCGTACTACATTGCGTACAACTTCACAAGTACGCGGAGTTGTAGGCTCCACGTACTTAAGTCATGGAGTACGTGGAGCCTACAACTCCACGTACTTCATGACTCAAGTACGTGTAACAAAATCCACATACTTAATGATAACATAAATATTAAAAATAACAAAAATAATAAAAATAAATTTACTTTTTGTTATGTGAAACAAATAACAAAAAATGAATTAATTTTGTTATTTGCTTCGTGCTCCCATGCATGAAGCAAGTAACACAGCAGATTCACTTTTTATATTGCCATTTGACCAAACTAATTGAAACCTAGGCATAGTTTTTGTCTCAAGTATATAATGAGTATATGATGAGTACGTGATGAGTATGTGATGAGTACGTGATGAGTAGGTGATGAGTAAGTGATGAGTAGGTGATGAGTAGGTGATGAGTAGGTGATGAGTAGGTGAAGAGTATGTGATGAGTATATGATGAGTACATGATGAAAAAATCATGAGTAGGTGATGAGTAGGTGATGAGTAGGTGATGAGTAGGTGATGAGTACGTGATGAGTACGTGATGAGTACGTGATGAGTACGTGATGAGTACGTGATGAGTACGTGATGAGTACGTGATGAGTACGTGATGAGTACGTGATGAGTACGTGATGAGTACGTGATGAGTACGTGATGAGTACGTGATGAGTACGTGATGAGTACGTGATGAGTACGTGATGAGTACGTGATGAGTACGTGATGAGTACGTGATGAGTACGTGATGAGTACGTGATGAGTACGTGATGAGTACGTGATGAGTACGTGATGAGTACGTGATGAGTACGTGATGAGTACGTGATGAGTACGTGATGAGTAGGTGATGAGTAGGTGATGAGTAGGTGATGAGTAGGTGATGAGTAGGTGATGAGTAGGTGATGAGTAGGTGATGAGTAGGTGATGAGTAGGTGATGAGTAGGTGATGAGTAGGTGATGAGTAGGTGATGAGTAGGTGATGAGTAGGTGATGAGTAGGTGATGAGTAGGTGATGAGTAGGTGATGAGTAGGCGATAAGTAGGTGATGAGTATATGATGCTAAAAGTAAAATGAATATTGAGTATTTATAACATAATTGCTAGTGTTTAGTTTATCAAGCAATTTTAGAAAAAATCTACAAAATTCTTCAAGAACAATCATTTTCACAAATTTTCAGAGCGAAATTACTATTATAATCAAAAATCCTCTAGATTAATAAAAGATTAAATAAATGCACTATTCACACTGCATTTACATTGACCAACACCTTTTTTTCAACAAGTCGTGTTAGATTATCAGCTATATATCCGATACCTACTAAAGATCACTTTTTCATTTCCACAATAATTGATTGAGGAAACTTTATGACAACATATTGAAATAAAACTATTAATAATGTTACTAAAACATACTGGTTAGTTAAAAGGAATCTCAAGATAACCAAGCTAGTGGAAAACTTACCTCGCTTGGCTCTAGTTAGGTCAATGTAGGAGCAAAGGTTAGGGTGTTCAATAACAGTCAGCAGTTGGAACCTGCCTATGATTCTGATAGAGTTGGGAGTGAGAGGTAAACCGTTAGACCCACACTGATCATTGTCATGGGAGGAAGCAAAAAAGGTGGTTGCTTCCAGATGGCCATCTGCCAAAGGCCCCATGTTATAATGTGAACAAATTGTAATGAATCTAAAATAAACCAAACCGATCATCAATTGCGGAGTTGAGGAATATTTGGGTAGCAAATAGTTTATACTTTTGAAGCGCAAATAAAAATATTGAATGTATTGTATTCAATATACATTATTATGCAATCAACTATCAAGTAAGAAATCAGAAAGATTCAGGCATTGAAGATACCACTGTTTTCATTATGACAAGATAAGTCAGGGTAATAAAAGTACACAAAAAAGTTGCTTGTGCACTTCATAAAAACAAGTGTTTGTACATTTGTAAAAACAAACGTACAAACATTTGTATATTATATAACATAGTTTTTATTAAAATGAGTTAAAAACATTGTTTGCCTATAGTCTTACGATTAAGAAAAAATGTGATAATCAAAGCTATCAGCTATTTGATCTAGACTTGTCAAATGACTAGGCAGTGTTGTGAACTGCAACCTTTGATGAGATTTGGAAAAATCTTAATAAGATTCCAACCCCGTAAAAAAATCCATGTTTTTCACATCATTAACCCTCTCACTAAAATATTGACTCTACAAGAATGACGAAGAACGATTAAGGGCGGACTAAACATCCTATGTGTACCAGCCATCGTAGATGAACACAGTTTGCTATTTGTCAAAACTTGTGCAATTTATGTTTTAGTTCACTTGAAAAACTACTGAGGCTGTAAGAATGGAAAAGCTGGAACATTCAGAAGTAAATAAACTAAGCCAAATGCGTATAATATCCCTGGTTTCCCGTTCATTTTTTTCCATATATTATATATAGGGACTTAGAACTATTGTAATGTGCGTTGAGAGTTGCTGCAGTCTTACGTTTATAAAAAAAATTGTTCCAAAAGTTGAACTGTTTTAAATTAATTGGTACTCGTTTGCCAACTGGTGACATTGTTAATCTGCTTGTTTAAAACTGCTTGTGTTTGATTCTTTAATAAAAAGATAAGCGTTTAGCTATTAATAAAGCCTGTCTCCCTCTTAGAATTAAAATACTTTTGCAGTGAACAATCAGACCCTTGATGGGCGTATTTTAAAACTTTTTTAAGCATTCCAAGAAGTTTGGATGCTTTAGAAAAAAAACTTTATTCATGTTTTTCCCAATTGAGATCATTAATCAACTCAATATTTAAGTAGAGATGGGAATTGACATCCCTGTCTTATATCTGTTATTTATATTTAATGTATATTATTTGTCACATTCGTTAAAAGTTTTGTAAAATAAGCAGCTTTGGTCTTTTCGGTTGTTTCAACTCACGTATGTTACACGTAACTATCTGTTAGAGGTATTGGAACGAGTGCACACTAGAAAGACTGCCGACTAGAACTAACACCCAACTTGTCCAGATCCAAATGCTTCCAATAATGTGCAATAATTGAAGTTGGTCAAACGTTTATTAGCGCATACAGTGTGTAATACAATTTTCTGCTGCCGATGGTAGTTTATTTGAATACGAGTTTGGCGTTAGCTTTCATTGACGTTTAGGCTAGCATGTATTTATTACAGCTACATGGGTATATTTCATC
The DNA here is from genome assembly GCF_963576615.1 of Watersipora subatra. NCBI lineage: Eukaryota > Metazoa > Bryozoa > Gymnolaemata > Cheilostomatida > Watersiporidae > Watersipora > Watersipora subatra. The sequence continues at coordinate 14,531,952 of NC_088717.1, forward strand.
TAGGAACTGCTTAGAACCGAATAATATTATGCTCGAAATTGACTCGCTAAAAAATTTGGCTTAAAAACCATAGCCAAACAGAATAAAAAGTTATTTTGGTACGCAGTCTATCATCACGCAAATGGGACTTCCAGAAATAATTTGGATACCCCCATTGACCTAAAGATCGAAACTTTGATTTGGTTCGACGTCAGCTTGTTCGGGTAGTCATAATTTGAGCTCATGATATAAATACATTTTGCGAGAATTAACCTTATTGCGTATAACTAAGAAGGGCATAATACATTCTTCACTGCCTATATTTGGAACATTATGGAAACCTATATAGATAACAATTCGAGGTTTGGTATAGGACTTAGCATTCACTATACTAAATATACGTTAAAGTTTACTGTATAAGAATGGCAACATCAGTGTTTTAAAAATCTAATGAAAAAAAGGAGATGAGATTGAAATATGGTAAAAAGTACGACTATGTCAGGAGAAGATATGTAGCCTACTATGACAGTAAATGGTAAGAGGGAGATCTTCAAAAGCAAGCACATTAGACGTGATGGGTTTGCTAAATGTTTTTGCATTCTTACTGATTACATACCAGTAAGAAAAATCTTGAATAGGAGCCCTCGTCTGCGGTTCCAATATATATATATATATATATATATATATATATATATATATATATATATATATATATATATATATATATATATATATATATATATATATATATATATAGTCGGATCTCCCTTTTACGCCACGTGACGTCCTAATCCTGGTTAAGGTTCTAACGAGTCATTCGTAGTCTCAGAACCTATAACGTGCATAAACACATATATAACACACCTCTTTTTTTCTTTTGGGCCCTGAGCATAGACACAGTAACTATGGGGTTCAAACATAGTTCGCAAGCTTCCCAAATGTGTTAAATGAGAGCCTGGTTAACATACATGAGCAAAGCGCTAGTCTGTGGACCAGATGTCAACCTCGTACTGAAAGTGACCTTACCTGTATGAGTTGGGTCTTCCTCTTCCCATACTTACCCTTCGGGTCGTAGCAGCTCTCGCTAGCCTAACCTGTTGTCTTCAGCTCGAGCCTGTGAGCTCCAAGTACATACCTTCTCCTGTTTTACCTGCTTCCGTGCCTCGACTAGGCATCCAAATCATTTTCTCCTCCTACGGACTTTTTTGGGTCATTTGGGCCATACAAAAGGTAGATCATGAGCTCCTCCTCAGAGCCTGGCTTACCTTCTATCATGGCCTCCTGTGTCTCCATCCCTTTAGCCCAAGAAGAATCTTCTTGGGCTAGTATAGGTTATTGCCGAGACAGCATCCTCTGCATCTCCCTGATTGGAGGTGCGGGGAGCTAAAAGAGTCTCTTTGCCGACAGGCAGCTGGTTGTCTGTAGGTGTCTTTACCTTAGCCTGGATAGCAGGTAGCTTAGCATATTTTAGAACTTGGTTCTTCCCATCTCTGGGACCTTTACCTTTTTTATCAGATTTATTTGTCAAGTTTTGCAACTTGCCATCCTCTGAAAGATGCCAGCATAGACCAGCAGTAATAGGCCTAGAAGGCAACGATGTAACTGGCTTAAAACCATTCATACATAATGCATTTAAAACAGCCAATTATTTCAGCTGCCTCAACTCATTTATGCCCAAGAAGTTTTTGCTCAATCCTTTTACAACATGAACTTCAGTGACCATAGATCTGTATCTACTTCTCAACTGAAATTCTGCTTTACCCACTACTTTTAACTCAGAACCATCTATTGCAGTCAAAACAGTTTATGGCGCTCTTAACTGTAAATCTAACCTGTTGGCTGTTTTGTTGGTAATTGCTGAAACTTCAGCCCCTGTGTCAAGCACAAAGTCAACCTCAATACCATTTACCTTTAAAGTTCTTACTATCTTATTATCTTGTCATTTAGGACCAGATGAAGAAAACCTTACACTATCACTAGTATGGCGGGAGCATGTGTAGTTCCTGTTTTTCTATCTGAGCATTTGTCTATATTCCTGTCACTTTTGCTACTGCTACTTCTATCATAGTGGTACCTGTTAAGATCTCGTCTCCAAGAGTCCTCAGAACCATTCCTAGCACAGTCAATACTAGTATGGCCTTTCCTATTGCCAGTAAAGCATTTAGCAGCAGGACAATTGTGAAGCCGGTGCTGCCGACTACTACAGTTGTAACATTTATCCCTCCTAGGTGAAAGTTCACCCTTAGATCTAGTACGCCAATTATGTCTATCAGCACTTAAATCTCTGGGAGACCAACTAGATTTTCCATGTTGGCTCCTACATTCATGTCTAGTAGACTCATGACCTGAAGATCTACGCCCAACCTTGGGATACCTAATCTTAGACCTATTATTATAATACTCCTTACACTCCTGAAAAATTCTATGACCTTCTGCATATTCACTAGAGTAACAACTAGTGCTTCTAGTTTTATTTTTAGATTGCCTAGAAACAATGACCGCTACTTCTGAAACCTTAGTACCGCTAGCTTTAGCCTTAGCATTTTTTAATACAGCTTCTGAATCACGATCAAGTTGTCTAGCTCTGAGAATATCTGATAACCTCGCCCAATCTAAATCTCTTTCTTGCATCAATTGCCTACGTAGCTTTGGCTCTCTGAGTCCATTAACAGCTATCGCAAGAGCAAAATCTTTTCTGTTATTATTGCCACCAAAGTTTAAATTTCTGCTGAGTTTCTCAACTCTTAACATATAATCCTTTACATTTTCATCACATGTTTGAGAACAAGTAACTAATTTCATGGTCCTAATGTACACTGACTCTTTCCCACTATAAATTCTTTTTAGGTGTTCCATGACATGCTCATGAGTAGAATCATGTGACTCTAAACTAAATCCTACAAATTGTAAGGCCTCACGGTCATCCTTATCTATAGCACTCAATAGCACAAGCAGTTTAATGCATGCAACCACTAAAATTATCCTGACCTCCTTCAGCCTTACGTAAGTTTTACACATAAGCCTAATTCTGTTAGCCAAGACTTAGATGAATTAGCTACATCACTAGGGTTAATAACTAGCCTCGGGAAATCACTAACATTAAACCTCAATGCAGCTATGGTTAAAAACATCAGTGCCACTGCCACGATCACCATGCAAAAGTATACAAACACTTACCCTCACTCTTCCTGAAATGAATAGGTAACTAATCCCTGTAACACAATTACTAAACACTTATTTTTACACCATTTTCGAATGTCAACATGACTATTCGAATATTAAACACTTAACACTGTCACTTTTTCTTACACCACTCTTGAATGTCTACATGATAATTCGAGCACTAAACACTATCACTTTTTCTTACACCACTCTCGAACGTCCACATGACAGTTCGAGCACCAAACACTGTCAACACTTTCACTGAATATACCATCCTCCGCAAACCAAGTTTGCCTACGACGCCATGTTGTATTCCTACTGGTCACTTACCAGTAAGAAGAATCTTGAATAAGACCCTTTGTCTGCGGTCCCAATATATATATTGGGATCTTCCTTTTACGCCACGTGACGTCGTAATCCTGGTTAAGGTTCTAGCGAGTCATTCTTAGCCTCAGAACCTATAACATGCATAGACGCATATATAACATATGTTACCATAGTATTTTCTAAGATCTACAAACGGCTGACCTCAATGTTATTAAGAGATTAGAAAAACAAACAGGTTGATGGATTTTTAATGTCGTTACAAAAGGAAGTGAAAAGACCACTGCATTGCAGCGTGTTACCATTGACAAACTTGAATTTACCGAAGTATACCTTAAAGAAACCCAGAAAACACATGCGGATACACTAAGACAGCATACTGAAAAGACCAAACAACCAAAAGAAAACTGGCCAGTTTGTCAGGCAGAATGTAGAAGAGATGAAACAAACTGCCACTAATAGTAAACAAACAAAGGATGACCAGAAGACAGAATGAAATTAATACAGCAGAGACCAGGGAAAGTAATGCTATCTTATATGGTATGGCAGATTCTGAAGGCAAAATAGTCTTTGAACAGGGAAATGAGTTGGCGCAAAAACATTGCTTCAAACTTCTAAATAAGCTTGTTGCTGCCTGACGGTTTGAAAGCAAAACCAAACAAAATAAAACATCACGAACTATTAAAGTTATATTTGAAGTGGGAGTTTGTTAAAGGATTCAACACGGGCAACCAGAAGAGTGAGAAAGTTTTCTGCAAGATAGATATGAGCCAGGAAGTCAGAAGCCAGGAGTAGGCCAAAAGGGAAAATATAAGCCATTTTAAAGAGATTATGTTGAATGTGATATCACAAAAAATGATTTACAAAGCAGGAACCTTTTGGGAAATGGAAGTCTTAAAGACAGCCCACAAAGAACAAGCAAACAAATACTTAAATCTTTATGTAACAAACACGAAATCAGTCAAAAGTAAACTAACTAAATTACAATCTATGATACACACGCTAGTATGTCTCACGGAAACTTGCATAAACAAAACTATACCAATCGTACCATTATAATATATGTAATATGTAAATATAAGTGTAAAAATATATTCAGGAATCATACAAAGGTTTTCAGCGGTAAAGCACTTATGGCTTTAAATGAACACTCATGTCTAGTGAAGGTAGCTATTGTAAACAACATGGAGGACATTGTTATACTAAGAAAGAAACGTATTTATGATATGTTTTTACCACAACCCACACATTTTCCTGAAGGATTTTACAGGACTGTATGATTTTATTGAGAAGTTGAATTTGTGATACCTGGACCAAAATGCTATTAGGTGATATGAAGTTTCTGGAGATTGATTAAAAAACACTTCATTTCTTCATTTTTGGAAAACAATCTGTATTAGATGGTATTTGAAAGCCAACAGATGTCCGTCACAAAATTTAAGATCTGCTTTGTATTATTGGCACCTCACTATTGTTTGTGGTATTGATATCATTTTTTCATGGCTCAGTGAATATTGTGTTGCTACAGCCAGCATACAATTACATGTATGTCATAAAACAAAGAAAATGTTACTAAAAAAGAGTTGACCTGTATTCTGAGGCAGATGCTGGTTTATCAGAAAGCAGCCATGCAGAAATTTAGCAAGGAGCTAGAAAAAATGGACAGTCCTTATGAAATACAGGTGCCTTTTGACATAAAACCAAGAATGCACTGATGAGGTACATACCTGCATAAATTATTAAAATGTGCATCAAAAGATGTTTGAGCAGATAAACAGAGAAGCCATGAAAATAGCACACAAACACAGAAAAACCTGACTGAAGTACAGACAAATTCTTGTTACCCAAATAGGTATGTGAGAGAGAAATTGAAAACACGTTCAAACTATCAAAAGATAGTCTCAGTCTGAATACAGTTGAAGCCCACTGACAGAGATGATGGAGCAACCATTTTTTGTGTGTATATCTCAAAGTGTTTTGTGTATGGTTTATGTAAGCTTTGTAAGCTTTCTGCCAGCTTTTTGTTTTGCATTCACCTCGTAGCGACATGTTTGTCATGTTCCAAGTCAGTCTGAGAGAAATCAAATATAGTAAGGTGTACCAAATCAACACGAAACACTTGATGATTGACACAACGTGCTGAAACACTGAACAACTACTTTCAATGTAAATTTAATTCAAACCAAAGAATGAAAAGTGAGGAAAACTTTCATACAATAGAAAACGTAATAAATATTGAAAATCAAGATAGTGAAAGTTTTATTTGCAGCCCCGAAAATGGAAAATTGCTGTACCCGAAGGCCTGAAAAAATTGATTGACTGCTCCATCACACCTGCATGCCTGCAAATGATTTTCCAGCCTCTTTTGAGCTTTTGAATTGTTGCTACATAATGAATGTTGGCATGTTTAACCCCTACATATAATGGAGGTGAGCATGACTTTCCAAAACTATTGTCCCCATATTACTCATCAGTATAGCATGTGAAATGATCGAGCATATTGTCTTTCACTATATGAAAGAAAAATCAAACTGATATCCATATAGAAGACAGTCCAGCTTTCGAAAAGTATCATTCGTGACAAAATTGTATGTTACATGTAATGGTTTTAACACAACCCCTGCCCTGTTTTTAGACATACACAAAAACTGGCAAAGTTCTTCGTCAACTCCGAATGAGTAATTTTAAGCAGCGATCTAAGGACTCACAGCTCATAAGATGGCTTCTGGATTTACTCAGTAGAAGAAAGAAACGGGTGGTACTAAGTGACGATCGATCTAGTGAGCTTCTAGTAATATTAGGAGTGCTACGATGATTTACATCAATAATGTAAAGTTAGGCAATAAACTCTTGACACATTGCTTTATCAGATGATAAACAATGGAAAAGAATATAGATATTGTTCAACAGTGGTCTGTGACTTGGAAGGTGTCTTTCTTTTGGTGATCAGACTTTTCAGCCAAGCTACCTGTCGGGTAGTGTCACTATAGAGTATACAAACTCATTACGTTTGCAAGAGTTATAATGTACGACTACGTAAAATGTGAAAAGCATTGGCTGCAACGGCACAAAAGCAAGCATTATGCTTGGAGCCGTAACACATTCTATGGTGTCTCTGCGAAGGCCTAGCTTTTGGCTTATAGCATTCTATGACATGCAATCTTGGAATATGTTGATAGTGTGGCATTCAACCCAAATGACTACTTGAGGCAACTTGACTTGCATGACAGGCACTTGATAGACTGGACAGACATGGCTTGAGGCAATAAAGAACATATAGAATAAAGTCTGTTGGGTCTATCAACAAGCTTAAAGGCAGAGAAATTGCCATTGCTGCTCAAAGCGAGTTAAGACTGCAAACACTGGAAGCTCGATGGCAAAATTGCCAGCTCTCCCATTTGAGAAGGGAGGAGTGTCATAATGACCTTTCGTGTGCCTATGATGAGATCATTGACAGCCACGCACAGGTAACTAGGAAAACTCGGTGTGCTGCTAGAAGAGGATCAAAGTCTGTCTATGCCTCAAGCATCTATCATGATAGCTTCTTGTCCAGAACTATCAGGCATGAAAAAGGAAATCGAATCAATGCATTGGCTCTTCGCCATAACCTCGTTATATTACTAATAATGGGTGCTGACAAATAACTGAATCCATAACAGTGAGATGTTGTTGTTCTGCGGTATATTCCTGTTTAGCACGCATGAGGCATTTAGCTTACTACATTTTCAAGAGCATACTACAATATGAAGTATTCTAAGCAAACAAATATCTGCCAAAGGCCTGTGGTCACTTCAGCCGGTGCCCTGTGGCTGCACTCAAAGGCAGTAATAAATAGATTTATCCAGCCAGCCGCGGCAACAGGATGGGAGTGCAACATGTATTGACCTGTTTTTTCCCATTGGACAACATTCCCGGACTCCTGAGAGAGTGTGCTTGGTAAGAAAAAAGGTAAGGATGACTTGGCTTTTTCGCAACGCTGTTTTATGAAATATGACAATGATTACAGACTCTCATACTGGCTCAAACGTCATCAGGCTAACAAGAGTTGTGCTGGCCTGATCCAGATAACAAGTTGGCAAACAATGGCAGACAACACTTTGGCAAACAACAGCAGACTGTTCTGGAGAGTCGCAATCAAAACAAAGCTATAGTACGGTTTTAGTCGCTTCGACTGACTGCAAGAGAGAGAAGTAAACAAAAGATTTTATATTGAACATCTCATCAATTATTAGAAAACAGAAACACAACTGTAAAAAATAAATGACACATTTGTCAAAATTGGAATTTAGGAAGCGAAACGTATCGGAGAAACAAAACCTCAATCTACATCAAGCAATCATGTCTTCTGAAAGATGGTTTTTTTCTTACTATTTCACCTGTAAAGCAACAAACTAACAACACAAAAGCAGAACTTGTTACACTAATTATGTTTATGCTATAATGAGTTTACATTTGGAGTCTATTGTTTTATCGTTTGCTTGAAGCCATTAATCAACTTTCAATTGGACTCATGTCGTTGCAATTATTATTATTCGGGACCATGCTGATTTAGGGATGCTCAAGTCCATTTAATTGTCTATTCAGTTTTTCATTGGACTGGCAGCACTATTCATTATAATAGTAGTTTACCATATACTCAGTTTGGGTGTATTTAGTTATGATCTACAAATATTTTATGTTGCCAGAGTAGCCCAAATCTTGACATTATGCATGTAAGTAGATTGTATCTCAGTTTTGTGGAAATCTGGGTGAGAATTTCAATGTCATATCTGTCGGCGCTTATATATAAATATAGATGTGTTACCCAGCGTTGCCCGGGTAATAAAAAGTCTTTGGACAGAAAATCGATTTGTATTTAACATATAACAACATTTCCCATTCTAACTTTCAAACTACATATCATGAGAGAAGTGTTTTGTGTAGTTGAAATCAATTAAGCGGAAAATCAAAAAACAACTGTAAAGGTTTTAAAACTTTGTCAAACAGCTGTAACTTTCAAGCTATTAGCCACTGCCTCATTGCCATGTTGCTATTGCCTGCATTGTTGTCCAGCTACAATTATTGTAATAATAGCTATAGCCAGAATGACAGACAGATATACAATATAGACATACTTTGAGAAATGTATACATAGATTGCGATGTATAGTAACCATTTTGTTTAGCAACCACGTCTAGTAGAGCATACATATTTTTGTTGTGTAATCATTAAGCATTACCTTGTTCAAGTTATTTTCAGTAGCAGTTTTTAGCGTACTCATGCTATTGACACACTTGACTAATATTTTTTCAATTTTTACCATACCTTTCTTATAAAGCACAGGAAGAAGGAAAATAATTTGCACTAAATAAACTTAAGTAAATGTCCACTGCCTTTCCATTAATCCAAATTCCATTAATGTCTTAAAAATGTAGTCAATCAATATCTTTCCCAAGTCAATTTGATTACCTAAAACTATTCAATGCTTGTCTTCAACAAGTCTTCGAGAACGAGGTTAAGTTTTATTAGTTGCGCTATCACCTTTTCGATGTTAAAAGGCACTATATTTGTTAGCCCCAGTCACAGTCGGTTGGAAAATCTCAATATTCAGCAGTTTAAAACTTGAAAAGTGGAAGAGAAAAAAGGGAAAGAGTTGAGTGTAAAGAATAAATCTGCATCCTGAAGATACCAACAGTAAAAGTGTCAGTGTGCTGGTATCTGCAGATCGACCCTAAAATACAGCAGTTATTCACAATCATTCTAGTCTATAGACGATTGACACTAGCAAAAGCTTTTGAAAAGTCATCATAAATTCACGAACGACTTTAAATGGATGCAAGCGTATTGCCGAGGACAAAAACCATTTAACCTAATGTTGCTGGCTGCAAGATAGTATCACCCAAGAGCTTTATTTATAAAATTCTCGCGGTACAACACTCCAATGTTGCTTAGAGCAAATAACGTGGAATGAAGTTGTAGTAAATACAAATTAGGATTTTTATCCTGCTGAAGCACACATTAACCAAATGAGACTAGCAACTCGCCATGATCTTCTCTCAACATCAGAACATTTTTAAATAACACTAGTCATGGCTGTAATACTGTGTTTTCTAAGTAACTGCAGCTCAGCTTGAAGTACATGCAAGAACCTATTTTATAGAAAAGCTATATTTTAAGAGTAGCTGTTATAGTCTTGTTAAATTCATTCAAACTCTGAACTAACAGGGGGATGAAAGGGTTTTTGAACCATTTGCAGGTAAATTAAGGTGTTCACTATTTAGTAAAACTGAGATGGTTTAGTGCATTCGGAGCTGTTGCCTGAAGGATAACAATTAAAGAACAGCTAGGTAAATATAATCACCACAAAATTGATTAATTAGGTCATGAACAAATAGATCGAGCGAAAAGTTAATGTTTCTGTATATAAATCTCAGTATTTTTCATGTGTCTGTTGGTTTAACTGTCATTCGTGTGTCCAGTTATAGTGATTGAGTTTTAGTCACGAAAATTGCACTTTGCACTGAGTATGAACTTGGGATTTAGGTCTGCATACTGGTATGCTAAACCTTTAGACTACATGTCCAACTGGCCATAGTGATGAATAATTGCGCACATATTCATTCCATCGGTTAAAATAATCACACTTGAAGCACTTGGAAAATTACTATTGGTTTTTAACTAGCATGCTTGATTATTACTCGTAACGATTATTAAGCTGGCTTCAAATGCTGCTCTTATTATAGTAAAAATCTAGACGAAATTAAGCTACTAGCTTACCTGGTAAGTTACTTAAATCTATTGGGTAATTATTTTATTACCCGTGCAACCCTAGGTATTCACATAGTTTAGAATAAACTATAAGGTTTTTGAAATGTTAACATTTGATAACAATAGTCACTGTAAAAGGAATTGTTTGGTTGGTTCAAGGAGCATTTTTAACGTAATTTATCACTCCTGTCTTTTAGTGAATAGGATCGAGAGAATGGGCAATCTTTTTGGGAAAAAATCTAGTACCAAACAGCAGCCATCACGGGTTACAGAAGCAGACAAAGCAGTTTTGCAACTTAAACAACAGAGAGATAAGTTGAAGCAGTATCAGAAGAAGATTCAGTCGTCTCTAGAAAGAGAGCGACAATTCGCCAAAAAACTACTAAGCGAAGGTATGGTACATATGAACAGTTTCTTTTGTTACGCTTTCCTTAAATATTGTATGTCCGTTTTTATTCATTATACTAAAACCTTCACGTTTTAGCGGTTCTTTTTGAATTTGGTCTTTTTTTCTGCATTATATAGCAGTATTGGCCTAGTCACTGGTTGAGTGTTTCCAAACTCAATGCATTCTTCATAATTGATGCAGCCATTTCTTGAGAAAATTAAACACCTTTCAATTTATACTGGTCTTAACTGTGACCACATAAGTTACAAGCCCAACATTGTTACATAAGGCTAATGTTGTAACAAAATAACAATCTAATATTTGTGCAAAGCATTTCACAAATATTTAATACTTTTAGCATAAATTTTCTATTTGTGTCGGATAATAGTGACATTCATACCATGCAATATAAAACTTATTAATCTTTACATTCATAGATATATTGTTATAAAAGTAAGCGCTGTTTAAAGTATTCACTTTAATAAGACAACTCCAATAATGCTTTGCTCAAGATACACAATACAAGCTTTGTTCAATTTAAAATATATTAATTTGTATGTGATATTGTATCATCAATTGTATCATGGCTTTTATTGGCAGGTAACAGAGACAAGGCAAAGCTTTTGTTACGAAAGAAGAAATTTCAAGAAGGGTTAATCGACAAAACAGAATCTCAACTTGAGACGATCGAGCAGCTGGTCAGTGCTTTATGTTTAGTGTTGTCACTCTTTCTTACATTTGTCATTTTTAAGCGGGAATATTTTTAGCATTTGTGAATTGCATTTGAATTATTGTGGAATTTTCAACAGGTTTCAAGGCCCTATTTATACAAATTGACTTCTGAGGCTCAATCTTATAAAGACAATGTTTTACCTCTTGAGCTTTGTTGTCTCGGCATCATTTCGAACTGACCTTTGACTTATAGTGCAGCAATAAAATGTTGGTTCGGCACCACGTTAGTTACAAGTAATTATCAAAGTCATTTTTGTTATACATGTATTTGTTGTTGCTCTTTTCTAAGTCTATATTCATTCTCCAGGTTCACGACCTCGAGTTTGCCCAGATTGAGTCACAAGTGCTTGAGGGTTTGAAAAAGGGAAATGAGTCACTCAAAAAAATGCAGCAACTCGTTTCATTGGATGAAGTCGAAAAGATAATGGATGAAACTGCAGATGCGGTTGAATATCAAAGACAAATCAGTGATCTTCTTTCTGGAGGGCTTACGGATGACGATGAAGCTGATGTACGTATGATAATAAAATTTGCAAACGATTTGTGCTTATCCTTTGCGCTGTATTTATTAGATCAAATGGTCAAAGTTCTGCCTCTTTTGGCCTGCCGAGCATTGACTAATTTCTTTGATAACTTGTAGAATTTTGTCAGAGAATAATTGAAGGATGGCTCTATAGTCCTGGATTTTACTAGTGCTGTCAGTTAATACACGAATTTATTTTTTCGGTATAAAACGCTAGCTAGTAAGCTTAAGCAATTGTAAATTTTTCAACATAGAGGTGAGCAGCCTAAGGTTTGGTTTCAAGACACAAAGTAATGATGTCAGTTTTTGCAAATAAAATGTATCATAATAGCAGCATTTATTATCATCGTGTAAGAGAGCATTGACCAGTTATACACAACCCTAAGAAGGCATGTAGATACTGAACATAGCGTTAAAAAACTAATTCGGATAAACAAATAGTTTTAGAGTTGTGTTCTCCTCTTTAATCTTGGTAGTAAATTGTTACTTTCAGTAAACGGCTATTTTAGCATGGCAATAGCTGTATGTTCTTTGCACAAACGCATCATATTGCAATCAAAAGGCATCTACTCATTTACACGACATTTATTATTAGGTGACAGATTTTGTATGCATATATTATTTCTTTTAATCAAAAGTCAAACATTAAAATTTCTCGAAAGGCAGACACCATTTCATAAGTTGTTTGACAAGTTGAAAGTTTGTTAAATCTATTATAATAAATCGCACGCAGTTATCATGCGTCGTCCTGTGACTCTGTATAAATATCATAGGTCTCTTCATTTTTTTATGATTTTGTACAAACTTCACACGCATATGCTCCGTGCCTTCCACCAGGTTGGCTGAAATATTTGGTTTTTAAAACTGTCTGGTTCCAAGAACCAGCTTCTTAAACACTCACCTGCTGTCGTTCTAGTTAGTATTATCTATTGGCTAAATTTTTTGGAGGTAATATTCTCCAAATCTCTGAATGGAAGGTGATCTCTTTTGGAACCTACCTGCAGCCAGAAAATGAAATCAGTTGCCTGGTATGGCAGATCATGTTGATAAATATGGGCTTTGTTGAGACAGAACAGGGTTGAATTCATCGTTAAACTTTCACATTAGTAAATCAAATTTTCGGCTTTAAGGATCACGAGAACAGCCACTGCCAACAGGTATCAACTGGCCATCCCAGTGAAGCGATATTTAATGACCATGCACACTGCAAGCAAGCTTTCCATTCTTCAGTCTGTCCAGGCAGTCATAAAATTTATTTTACTGATCTAAGCCCTTTTGCTGAAATTATTTAAGCAAGCCCAACACTGAATCCTCTTCATGTGTTATTATTTGAATGAAAGTTCTTACAATGTGTAAGTACTTTCTATGCACCAGTATGAGTTTTCTATCTGTAACAACGCTGCTCCTTTTATGTTTCTCTCGAGGCTTCAAGGACACTGCTTATCTAGCCATCGATGATCTCTTAATCTTTCGCAGGTACTTGATGAGCTGAGTGAGTTGTTGGCCGCGGAGTCAGAAGAACAAGAAGTAACCTTACCAGAAGTGCCAACTGAGGAGCTTCCATCCGGTGAACCAGTCCAAGAAACGCAGGGAAAGTCCCGGGAGAAACCAGCTAGAGAAGCAATGCTAGCATCATAGGGCAATGCCTTTTTATTTTTTATCCTATATTCATGGACTGAGTTCTTGACTCATTTTGCAGCGCATGTTTGTCAATATCAAGTTTTACTTCCATTTGTGAGAACCTTGGCGCATCAGATGAAATATCACTTGTTGTAGTAACTTACTGATGATGTAATAACGTCAGCACCTTCAACTCTTATATTATTGTTATAGAGGGTAAGACAGCGACTAATTTATCTTTAATACTTATCTTGTATCTTTTTCTTAAATGCTATAATAGATATTTATACTGGACAGAATAATGAAAAAATATAAATTGAGGCAAACAAGCGGTGGACTACAGAAATGCTGAGAACACCAAAGTTGTACCGACTCAAATTAACACTGCATTGCTATTACGGCTATATACAGTCAATGGCAATCTTGCACCACATATAGTATTCAAGAAATGTAGCTATGCATAAAACAGAGCCAGTTTCGAAATGCAATGATGCTATCACTTCCGGACACTATGTATCCCTTTAAAAGAAGATGACATCACAAACATGTGTTATCTGGACAGACACTGGCAATTTGTCATAGATATTGGACTAGGAGTGAGTTAAGCTTTGTAAATATATATGTTAGTGTTGTCATTGTCACGTTCCATGTAGTCTCTTTCGATAAGGCTTTCTATTCTTTTCTTCAAGTCTTGAGCCTGCAACAAACAGACAACTCTTCTAATAACAACTGGTTACGTAATTGAAGATGAACTTGCACAAAACTACTAGATTTTATCAGAAACGATCTGTGTTGTTCTATCATTTGCTATTGTTTCCAAGTTTCTTCTGACTATTAGGATTTGTCAAGAGTAAAATCGACAAAACTTTACGGTTAAAAGAATCTGAGGAAAAATATGTGCAAAATGATGTTACTAGTAGAGAGAGTTGATATCGGTAAATGTGTTCAAGTTGCAGGGTTACGCATCTCTTTTCGGTCATATCTTTGCAACTATAGACATAATCGCATCTTCGCTTGATCTGATCGTTTTAACCATGATCTAGTTTTGTCAATTTTAATCTTGAAACATCCTGGCAGTCAGATCACCTCCAACATTAAAAACAATCATAAATATTAGAGAAATACTAGTACTTTCTGATCAAAACTACTAAAATTTTGTGAAAGTTCGTCTTTAAGAAAGCGTCTAATACCAAACATACAACTAACATAATGGTTAACAGACATTGAGACACATCTGGCGACTGCCTGCTGTACAAAGGGATTTGTTACTATCTATGCATGTTTGGGACTATCTATGCATGTTTGAGAAACTGACTGTACGAATAAGGGTCAATAAGAGGCCCATAACAAGGGGCCCACACGCGTAAACAATGAATTGATTTATTAAAAATATAGTTTTGCTATTTGAACATCAGGCAGAACCATCAGATGCACGAATTCATTCACCATTACTCTTGTAAAATAAATGACAGATACACAGAGTGGTGTAGCTGGAAGTATACATTGATATCTAGAGTACATGCCTGAACAGGAAACTTGAGCTGCTCGAAGAGCTCACGGATGAGTTGTGTATGAGACAAAGTCTTCCTCATTTTCATAATGCGAACAATAGCGGCATCGACCTGGCACACGCGGTCTGTGAAAACCCTTTCTGTAGTCGACTCTTGCTCTTCTTGCTGTCAAATTCGAACAAATAGGTCAACTGTTACATTGGTACGGCGTGAATAGGTCAGATGTTACACTGGTACAATAAGTAGGCCAGCTTTTACAATGGTACAGCGAATAGGCCAGCTATTATATTGGCAAAGCAAGTAGGCCAGCTGTTGCACTGGTACAGCAAACACGACCAGCTAATACATTGGTACAGCAGTTAGGGCAGCTGTTACATTGGTAGAGCAAAGATGTCATGGATTACACTGGTATAACAAACCGCCTTAATAATGCAGTTGACATTGGTGAAAAGAAGTTTTGTATAAGTACTAATCAACCTACACCTAGACGTACTAATCAACCTACACCTAGAAGGACTAATCAACCTACACCTAGAAGTACTAATCAACCTACACCTAGAAGTACTAATCAACCTACACCTAGACGTACTAATCAACCTACACCTAGAAGTCCTAATCAACCTACACCTAGAAGGACTAATCAACCTACACCTAGAAGTACTAATCAACCTACACCTAGAAGTACTAATCAACCTACACCTAGAAGTCCTAATCAACCTACACCTAGAAGTACTGATCAACCTACACTTAAAAGTACTAATCAACCTATACCTAGAAGTACTAATCAACCTACACCTAGAAGTACTAACCAACCTACACCTAGAAGTACTAATCAACCTACACCTAGAAGTACTAATCAACCTACACCTAGAAGTACTAATCAACCTACACCTAGAAGTACTAATCAACCTACACCTAGAAGGACTAATCAACCTACACCTAGAAGTACTAATCAATCTACACCTAAAAGTACTAATCAACCTACACCTAGAAGTACTAATCAACCTACACCTAGAAGGACTAATCAACCTACACCTAGAAGTACTAATCAATCTACACCTAAAAGTACTAATCAACCTACACCTAGAAGTCCTAATCAACCTACACCTAGAAGTACTAATCAACCTACACCTAGAAGTACTAATCAACCTACACCTAGAAGTACTAATCAACCTACACCTAGAAGTACTAATCAACCTACACCTAGAAGTACTAATCAACCTACACCTAGAAGTACTAACCAACCTACACCTCGAAGTACTAATCAACCTACACCTCGAAGTACTAATCAACCTACACCTAGAAGTACTAATCAACCTACACCTAGAAGGACTAATCAACCTACACCTAGAAGTACTAATCAACCTACACCTAGAAGTACTAATCAACCTACACCTAGAAGTACTAATCAACCTACACCTAAAAGTACTAATCAACCTACACCTAGAAGTACTAATCAACCTACACCTAGAAGTACTAATCAACCTACACCTAGAAGTACTAATCAACCTACACCTAGAAGTCCTAATCAACCTACACCTAGAAGTACTAATCAACCTACACCTAAAAGTACTAATCAACCTGCAACCATCTACTAGTTCGTTGACAAAGCTTTCTAAATCCATTCAACTCATAGAACAAGAAAAATTCAACAAATCACTTATTCTAGACGGAATTCCAGTAACAAATAAGGAAAATCTTCACGCTATTATTGAGAAACTTTCTGACAGCCTTGACCTTAGCTATAATGAACAAGACATTGACGGAATTTTCCGAACCAAACAGTCTGGTGAAAATCCTAAGAGAGCAATTATTATAAAATTCAACAAGATGTCTGCAAGAGATGCGTTCTATGATGGAAGAAAGAGTATGGTAAAAAAATCAATTACTACGAAGTCTCTGGGATATGAAAACTCAGACAAAATCTTCATCAATGAACAGCTGCCTAAAACAACACAGGAGCTGTTTTATAAAGTCAGATGTAAAAAAAGAGACTTAAATTATAAATATGCTTGGACCTATCATGGAAACATTTTCATGCGTAAAGAAAAAACTTCAGAAGCAATTAAAATTTCTTCCGACAAAGACCTGATAGACTTGAACTAATCATTTCCATAATTTAATGTGGTTTTTCTATTACTAGCGCAACTATACCAGGCTTCGACGATACACCTGATTTACTAAATATTCATCATAGCGCTTTGATCAAACCTAATGCATTGAAGAGCATAGTACTAAAAAACTCTATAAACATTCTGCATATAAACATTCGCAGCATTCATAACAAGTTTTCTGAATTTGAACTTTTTTTGGCTCATCTGAATGTTAACTTTTCTCTTATCGTTATATCAGAATCTTGGCTTGGTGAACATTCATATATTAACAAATTTATTTTAAAAAATTATCGATTGCTTTGCAGTTCACGGCCAAATGAAGGAGGTGGAGGAGTTTGCGTGTATGTGGCAGATGGTTTTGAGGCTAGAGTTTTGGCGGCTACACTGGCTGGGGCGGAAGCGGTGTTCGCGTCGGTGCATTCTTCGGGGCGCCGGATTTTCTCGGTGTTGGCAGTCTACAGGGCGCCCTCGGGCGCTCTGCCGTCTTTTCTGGAGGATCTCGGAGCTTTGATCCCCACATTACCACCGGACACAATAATTGTAGGTGACATTAATATCGATCTCGGTCCCGAAAATATTCTTGACATAAACTCATTCAATTATGAAAACTTGTTAACATCATATGGTTTTTGCAACACAATTTTAACTGCGACAAGACTAGGTAGTACCAAAAATAGCCTTATAGACCACATAGCAACTAACCGGGTTGACTCTAACATAAACTCTGCAACAATAGATTTTAATATTTCTGACCATCAACCAGTTTTTGCATCAATTGATTTTAAAATCAAAATTCCCAAGCGTTCAAATTTATCCATTTTCATTATTGACTATGATCAGCTAGCAATCAAGCTTGCTGAACAAGATTGGCGGGCGATAATGGATTGCTCTGATGTTAACAAAAGCTTTGAATCCTTTTCTTTGTCGTTCCAAAATTTAATAAAAATAGCTGGGAAGAAAAAATTAATTTCCACAAATCAGAAAAAGCTCAACTTTTTAAAACCTTGGATGAATCACCATCTACTTAAACAGATAAATAAGCGAAGAAAATTGCACATTAAATGCAAAAAAGAACCTTTCAATACTTCGCTCCACACCTCTTACCACAGTTTCAGAAATTTAGTCACAAATGAAATTAAAACTGCGAAGACTAAATTCTATAAAAAAGAATTTGATAAATGTAAAAATAATCAAAACGAAAAGTGGAAATTCATAAACAGATTGTTAAATAGAGACTCTAAAAATTCAGATAGCCCAACGAGCATAAACAAAGATGGAAAACTCCTAACAGACTCGCAAGATATAGCTGAGACCTTAAATGATCATTTCGTAAATGTTGGTAATAAACTGGCCAATGAGTTGCCACTTTCCGATATTCACTTTTCTAAATTTATGGACAACTGTGTAAATGATATTGATTTTAGCTTCCAGATAATTGACCCCTACCAAACACTGCAAATAATTGATTCTTTCAGTCTTCCTAAAGCAACCGGCTATGATAGGATTTCTCTCCGTGCAATAAAAGAAAATAAACTAGTCCTAATTCCAGTTTTAACACATCTTATAAATCTTGTTATACAACAATCTAATTTCCCAAATTGTTTAAAAATAGCTCGCGTGACTCCATTATTTAAAAAAGGAAATAGAACAGATCCATCTAATTACCGGCCCATTTCCATTCTTCCTGCTTTATCAAAAATTTTAGAGAAATGTTTGTCTTTGCAAATACGGGATTTTTTAGAAACCAATAACATCTTGTCGCCTAAACAATTTGGTTTTAGAAAAGGTAAAAGCACCACTACAGCAATAAACAGTCTAATGGAATTTTTATATACTAATTTAGATCAAAGTAATATAACTCAGGGCGTATTTTTGGATTTTTCAAAGGCATTCGATACGATTAATCACAAAATTTTAATTGACAAACTTTTTTACTACAATTTTAGTGTAAAGTCTTCCTCTCTTATTCAAAGTTATCTCCAAAATAGATTTCAATTTACCAAAACAGATACTGATTGTTCGCAAATGAGGGCAATTACGATTGGTGTCCCACAAGGATCAATTTTAGGACCCCTCTTATTTTTAATTTTTATAAATGACTTAGTAAATGCTGCACCTGCTTTGGATTGTATTTTATTCGCAGATGACACCAATATATTTTCAACAGATAATTCTAAACTCCAAGAGGAATTAAATATTATTAATGAATGGTGCCTATCAAACAGACTCATTTTAAACAACAGTAAAACATTTCAAGTAGTTTTCAAAAATCCGTCTAAAAACACTCAAAATTATAATCTAAGCCTTTCTTTAAACAATTCTCAACTACAAATCAAAGATTCGACTCAATTTTTAGGTATCACGTTAGACAACAACTTGACTTTTAAAAAACACATCCAAAGTCTCATCAAAAAACTTAATTACATATTACTAATATTACGTTTCATTCGCCCCTACCTAGACAAATCAACCATGATCAATTTGTACTACAGTTTTTTCTATTCTCTTTTAATTTATGGAATCGAGTTTTGGGGCCACGGCAACAAAACTGATTTAAACAAACTTTTAATCATGCAAAAAAAGGCAATCAGAATAATACTCAATCTTAAACCAAATCAAACAGTTTCCAAAAATTTTAAAATTTTAAAAATAATGCCAATTGAAATTTTATTCCAGTATCGCCTGCTAATGTTTTTAACAAATTCTTTCCCCATGGAAGAGTTGCAAGATTTTATGATAGATCATTGTCAAGATACCCGTTTAAAAAGTAAAAATCAATTAAAGTTGAAAAAGTGTTTGTCTTCTAAGGGACAGAGATCGATATTTTTTAGTGCAATGAAATTATATAATAAATTTTTGAGTGATTGTGCGGGCTCTGCTCCGGGTCAGCTGAAGGCGAAGTTGGTAGAGCGCCTGTGGGCGTCCTGGGACTGTCCTTCCTGACTCTGGTGCTCCGGAGTGTGCGCTTATCGCTGATTCTGTTTCTTTTCCTACTGCTTGCTGGGGCTGCCTTGACTCTAGCCTCTGGCTATCTGGCATGTCCTATTGCTACTCTGTGTATTTTTTTACCCATATTGTCATGTTATTATTACGCAATAAAAATCAAATCAAATCAAAACCTATACCTAGAAGTACTAATCAACCTACACCTAGAAGTACTAACCAACCTACACCTAGAAGTACTAATCAACCTACACCTAGAAGTACTAATCAACCTACACCTAGAAGTACTAATCAACCTACACCTAGAAGTACTAATCAACCTACACCTAGAAGTACTAACCAACCTACACCTAGAAGTACTAACCAACCTACACCTAGAAGTACTAATCAACCTACACCTAGAAGTACTAATCAACCTACACCTAGAAGTACTAATCAACCTACACCTTGAAGTACTAATCAACTTACACCTAGAAGTACTAATCAACCTACACCTAGAAGTACTAATCAACCTACACCTAGAAGTACTAATCAACCTACACCTAGAAGTACTAATCAACCTACACCTAGAAGTACTAACCAACCTACACCTCGAAGTACTAATCAACCTACACCTAGAAGTACTAATCAACCTACACCTAGAAGTACTAATCAACCTACACCTAGAAGTACTAATCAACCTACACCTAGAAGTACTAACCAACCTACACCTCGAAGTACTAATCAACCTACACCTAAAAGGACTAATCAACCTACACCTAGAAGTACTAATCAACCTACACCTAGAAGTACTAATCAACCTACACCTAGAAGTCCTAATCATAACCTGGTAAACTTCAGTTTAGGTAAACATGACACTAAGATGAGAAGGGGCTAGCATCGTCCACTTTCTATGAATGATGGAGACGTATATAGTAAGTGTAGTACATAGATGGAGACAATATAGACTATCAATTTAAATGCAGTACAACATTTAAGTACAACATTGTGGCACTAAGACAATCTAAACAGACATTTCAATTGCCTGCAGCTAGCAGATTTCATCATTTCTTATAGTTATAAATCAGTTTTGAGAAACAGCACGATAAACTATTCAAGATTCTCGACACTCTGGTATATCAACTTACAGTTTCCTTCATCTGAACTTGATTAATTTTGATCTTGAAAAGTTTGTGCTTGAAATCGTCGGCAAAAACAAAGCTGTCCGAGTCATCGACCTCTTTTCCCTTAGGAACCTTATGCAGCACCCTAGCCTTTCCACACGCCAGGGATTGCAGCGTTCTTTTTAGCTCTACATCATCTGACGAAGGAAGCAATTGACAAGTCAAAGGTTACATTTTCTACAGCTAGGGAAAGTTAGATTAGAATTAACCATCAGCTCTGAGGAACGAAAATGGCTACAACTACTGCTCCAAAAATACAAAAAACAACTAACTGCCAGCTTTGGACTATCTGGCTCTCTATGCTTCCAATCGACGGCCTTTCCATGTCAGCCTATGCAGTACATTTGCCAGATTATAAGTATGGGATGCGAAACAAATAACATTCCATGATTAATAGCAGTTTAACTCTTTCGCTACCGCAAGCCTATGTATCGGCCTTCGCGGTAATAGAAGTACAGACCGTAAGCCGATGTATCGGCTTATCAATAGGGTTTCACTTTTCTTCTCATTACGAAGCCTACACATTAGCTAGACCAATCAAATTTTGTCTCTAACGAAACAACCTTGTTGCCAATCAAGTGCAACCAATCGAAAATCTTTCTGCTAAGCAATTCCATTTCTAATCATTTTTCAAAACAGGAAAAAGCAAATCGCTATAGTCATGGCAATAATATACTCATCGCGTTCTTTCAATGTAAAGGAAGCATCAGAAATTTTGTGAGTGGGATTCACTAGACAATTTTATACTTATCTTGTAGAAAATTTTGTTCTAAATAAGATACATTTTACAGCAAAACGATATCTGCATGGTTTCTCAAAATATGGCATAAATACAAGCGGTATATCGATTTTTAAAAAATCCGTTTAAATTAATTTGGTCAGAATAATAATTCAGTCAGAATTTAATGCGGTGGTGAGAAATTTAATAGATGCAAACTCGTGTACGTAAACTGAGGAACTGAAGCCAAGAGAATCACGCAAGAAAGTAAATAAGTATATATGCGGATGGTTATGTTTGAGTGTGTCAACTCACCTATCCCCGTAGCTTGCTTTAAGGCTTCGTAGGAATGCCTGTCTGAGGTGTTGAATTGAGCAAGAACAAGCGTCTGGAATAACGACACTTGCAACTCCCTTTTGCCCTTAACATTGATATAAATTGGTTATTGCACTAGGCAGACCAAAGAGACAAAAGGTGGTGACTAGACACATACAGACAGAGAATGCTGTATTTATTAATAGATTATGGACTCAGATTAATAGTTTAACCATCGTTTAACAGCTAGCTCAGATGCACACAACTATTCACTCTGTTTTTTTGTATCCAAACATTACAGAATTCTCAAACATTCCGGAAGTAGTACAAGTCAAACAGAAAAAATAATGGCCCTTTTTACTTGATCTAAAAATGCTGAAAACAGCAATATGTTTCAATGTTCTTGTTTTCTCGGCCTAAAGGAACTATTGCACAGTAGGGCAGTAAATATGAATACTCAGCAAACCATCAACAAATCATCAAGCAATTTGTCCACAAACCTAAATTTAGCTTGAAGATTTATTGTAAATAAAAAAATTGCTTCATATAAATGTGAAAATCTTCAGTCAGATCATTTGAAAGAGGCAAGATAAAATAACTGCACAAGCTTCACTTTTAAACCCTTTTTGATAAATGTTGTTTTGACAAAATAATCTGAATTTTTCTCCTTTAGCCTGCAATTAATATGATGCTACCTGTCAACTATGCTCACACACTAAAGTCAAACCTTGACATACATCTATTGTAATATATATATAGATAACTATAATATATAACATTATAATATATCCTTTGTAAGTCAGGGCAAATATTCTTATAAGACTACATTGCACTTTGTTAAAATCATTCTACCGCTTGAAATTTGATAACAAACTATTACTGACAATTATTATGATAATTAAATTATTAGTAATTACATTAAGTATTAAAACAACTGCATTTTATAAACTATTCACAAAACTAAATACAAAAACGATATTATACTTAACCAACTAAATAAAGGAGATAATAGTCAATTAGAAGAGGTGTTTATTCCATCAATGACAGGCAAATGGAGGTACCAACTAAATAAAGGAGATAGTCAATTAGAAGAGGTGTTTATTCCATCAATGACAGGCAAATGGAGGTACCAACTAAATAAAGGAGATAGTCAATTAGAAGAGGTGTTTATTCCATCAATGACAGGCAAATGGAGGTACCAACTAAATAAAGGAGATAGTCAATTAGAAGAGGTGTTTATTCCATCAATGACAGGCAAATGGAGGTACCAACTAAATAAAGGAGATAGTCAATTAGAAGAGGTGTTTATTCCGTCAATGACAGGCAAATGGAGGTCAAACTCTTGCGATGCAAAAACAGGGCATTGATGGAAATGATGTTAGAGATTTGCTCAAGTTTTTTTGTGATTTCTCGCTTAAATTTTAAGGAAAATATTACCGTTATCCTTTTTTTAACCCTACCACCACTTGCCCTACTACCACTTGCCTAAGATAGATGATTGAGAAAATAGAGAAAGTATGAAGCATTGCTTTGTATCATTTATAAGGTTTAGAACCCAACTACGCGAAGGAGTACTGTGCACATAGGGACAAGTACGGATTTATCAACTTTAGCGCTTCAAGAATCTAGAGACATTGTATTTAAGAACTTACATAAAATAAGGGGATAAATACTTGCTCAAAATTTTCGCCAAATACAGAAAAATTGTTACGCTAAGGCGATTATTAGTCATTGCTGGACAGCACTTCATCGGGAAATGTCTTAATGTTTTTTATCTCTAAGTAATAAAACTGAAATGTGTTTCACTAATCTATATATATAAACAATTATTAAAGAAAGAAAATGCCATAAAAATTTTGACCATTGCTACGGCAGCAGTATAATTTTCAATTATGACAGCAGACCTGAACTCTTCCAGCAGGCAGTGGAAGTACTCAGATATATAGCTATAACTGTTAGTACAACTTTAAGCCAAAAACTCAAACTTCTTCCATGAGTAAATAACACCGAATCGAAATTAATGTGTCTGCCCAAACTAAGATTTAGAAACGCACAACATTTGCTGTTTTAGCAGAAGAAATGACCAAGCATAGTCTAAAAGATTTTGCTTCTGTTTCAGACCTAGTACTTTCTGTGAAATGCAAATTGTGCATAAATTCATCAAAAACTCACAAATCCAGAAAAGGGTGATGTCTGTCAAACAATAAGACTGCAATACAATCCATAACAATTATTTTTATGAGCAAACAGAAGGCAAACAGACCAACATACCTTGGGAAAGTTTGCCTTAACGACGCAGTGCCCAAGAGATGGCTGCCATTGTAGCTTTCGACCGCTGTGTTTACTTAGATAAAACTTATTAAATATTTCCTGGCATTGCTCCATCTGCAATGAACAGAACACAGTATGCGACTATGCATGTGACTATGCATACTCCTACAACTATGCATGATATCAGTGAAAAGTGTGATGATCAACTGTAAACAAAAGTAATAAAATGTTTGTAAATAGTCTGTTCATAAAATGAAGAGAATATGTTAGGTTTCTGTTATACCCTAGCACAAAATGGCCGCTACTCCTCCTCAATGACTAATACCATTATTACATGGCCTGCTTGAGGGCAATAGAGTGATGTGAGCCACTGAGCATGCCATGTCTCTAGGATACTTCTAGAGTGAGCTGACATCTAGGAGCCAAATGGTCGCACCGCTAGTGGATCCTCATAAAATAAAAGTGGTTTGTCTACCTCATGCAGTATGTTGACAAGTAAGCTTACTTCAGGTAGTAAGTTGACAGGCATGCTTACCTCAGGTAGTAAGTTGATAGGCATACTTACCTCAGGTAGCAAGTTGACAGGCATGCTTACCTAAGGTAGGAAGTTGACGGGCATGCTTACCTCAGGTAGTAAGTTGATAGGCATACTTACCTCAGGTAGCAAGTTGACAGGCATGCTTACCTCAGGTAGTAAGTTGACAGGCATGCTTACCTCAGGTAGAAGTTGACAGACATGCTTACTTCAGGTAGTAAGTTGACAGGCATGCTTACCTCAGGTAGTAAGTTGACAGGTATACTTATCTCAGGTATCAAGTTGATAGGCATACTTACCTCAGGTATCAAGTTGACAGACATGCTTACCTAAGGTAGGAAGTTGACAGGTATACTTACCTCAGGTAGTAAGTTGATAGGCATACTTACCTAAGGTATCAAGTTGATAGGCATACTTACCTAAGGTATCAAGTTGATAGGCATGCTTACCTAAGGTAGGAAGTTGACGGACATGCTTAACTCAGGTAGTAAGTTGATAGGCATACTTACCTCAGGTAGCAAGTTGACAGGCATGCTTACCTAAGGTAGGAAGTTGACGGGCATGCTTACCTCAGGTAGTAAGTTGATAGGCATACTTACCTCAGGTAGCATGTTGACAGGCATGCTTACCTCAGGTAGTAAGTTGACAGGCATGCTTACCTCAGGTAGAAGTTGACAGACATGCTTACTTCAGGTAGTAAGTTGACAGGCATGCTTACCTCAGGTAGTAAGTTGACAGGTATACTTATCTCAGGTATCAAGTTGATAGGCATACTTACCTCAGGTATCAAGTTGACAGACATGCTTACCTAAGGTAGGAAGTTGACAGGTATACTTACCTCAGGTAGTAAGTTGATAGGCATACTTACCTAAGGTATCAAGTTGATAGGCATGCTTACCTAAGGTAGGAAGTTGACGGACATGCTTAACTCAGGTAGTAAGTTGATAGGCATACTTACCTCAGGTAGTAAGTTGATAGGCATGCTTACCTCAGGTAGTAAGTTGACAGGCATGCTTACCTCAGGTAGTAAGTTGACAGGCATGCTTACCTCAGGTAGTACGTTGACAGGCATGCTTACCTCAGGTAGTAAGTTGACAGGCATGCTAACCTCAGGTAGTACGTTGACAGGCATGCTTACCTCAGGTAGTAAGTTGACAGGCATGCTAACCTCAGGTAGCAAGTTGACAGGCATGCTTACCTCAGGTAGTAAATTGACAGGCATGCTTACCTCAGGTAGTAAATTGACAGGCATGCCAGTGTAGGTGGGCCAGTAGCTAAGCATAAGAACATTCACAGTCATGTCGAGTCCACCCGGAGCCTCACGCGCCTCCATGTGCTGCTTGAATGACACCATGATGTCCTTCGATATGTCTATATCTTTAAACATTCCCTCCAATTTACTTGTGAAGCCAGCACCACATTCTACAGATAAAGGTCATTAGGTCAAAAGCTAAGCGAGGCAGCAAGTTGGAGGTTTGCAGCAATTATGGACATGTGTCCGTTACCACTTTCCTTGTCTTGAGGTTATACACCACATACAACATGATAATAATCATATCCTCGACTTTGTATGTTTTGAAAACGATGCCCTTACATATGAGTCGATTAAAATCATAAGACAAGCTGTATGTCTATAAATGTTAAATCGCACCAAGCAAAGAGTTGAACTTTAGCAAAAACAGTTGACACAAAAGAATGGCATGCGTGAGTAAATCCCTTGAAGATTGGGTATGATGTCTGCTCAGCTTCCTAGAAGCAGAGGCTGTGTGTGTTTTTAAAAGCCAGTGTTGGACACACGATGGCTCTGTGATCTTGACTGAACATGTCTGAGTCCAGTGGAAAAGAAAGTGGAGACATGTCCTGTTCCCGAGGAATTTATAGTAGGATGCCATTCCTATCACCACCAGTGACCTTACTTAGGTAATGAACCCTGACCTGTCATTCGCAGGTCAAGTATTCTAGACAATTAGGTCACTGCAGCTCCCGTGGCTTGTTAGTTATGAGTGAAAGATCATAGAAAGAGTGACAGATGAGAAGAAAACAAATTACAACATCTGTTCTTGAAGACAGTAGTACCTTGTTTTAACTTGGAGAGCATAGACTTTTCAGCATCTACCGACGCACTCTTTCCAAGCAGAAGTCTTTTAGCCAAGTCTTTCTTGTAGAACGCTTCAAAGACATCCTTTCCTATCGAACACACGCAACAAAGTAATCATAACGTGATACCATAACGTAATCTGCGATTAACCTGTCCGTATTCATGAATGCATAATAAATAAACATATTAAGTAGAAAAGACTAAAAAATACACATTTCACCTACAGTCTAGAGTTTCATAAACAACAGTTGTATTTGCACACAGCGAGTTGAAACACTGTGGTAGGCTGCACCAATGCTGTGCAAGTCAATATGATTGTACTATAAACAAATGAGTGATGGCCATTCAAATTTTGCCTGTCCAAGTTACCCCAGTCTCCCCTATTTGCACGCAGCAAGTTCTGAAACAAACTAAATTGTTGCTACATCAAAGCACAATTAGGAGTAAGTTTTAACCAACCAGAAAAGCAATATTATAACAAGTATAACCAAGCATCCGAAAAGAACAATTTTAATTCAACGCAGCATTTGATGACAATAAATTACTTCAGTTTTCCACGAGGAGTGAAGCAATAGAAGAAAACTGCCAATTGTAGTTGTTAGTCATTTTTAATTCAGTACTCGAGATTAATTTAATGACCTCTTCAGATGATAGCAATGAAATTTGAAAGAGGCTGATGGTATACGCTGATCTACACAACTAGGCTGATGAACTACACAGGAAACTATAATTACTACATCATAGTACAATGAAAATCGTAACAGTAAAATTCACCAAATACAAGGGGTAGGTTTCAGCAAAACTAACAACCACAAGTCCTCACTGTCTGAACCAAACACTCTAATGATATGGCCCTTTAAGTTGCTGTGTTAACCATTGGCCATGTCAATATAGCAATGTATGTGCGAGTCATAAAGCTAATAGACTGAAGATCGTAGTGGTCACAACCCTGGTGTGCAGCAGATTTATACTAATAATTACCTACTGAAAGGACTTATGGCTAAATTACGAAAAACTGAATATGTTGCGGAAGCCATGAGCTCAACATTCAGAATATCAAAGTACATGAGTGGAGCAAAACTGATGAAGAGCCACCCACCATATATGAGCTGACTACATGAGCCATGCAAAGCAGATGCATGGAAACCCACCATATATGAACAGACTATGTGGGCAATGCAGAGCAGATGCAGGGAGACACTGCCCACATATAAGCAGATCATGTGGGCAGTGCAGAGTAGATACAAAGAGATACGCACCATATATAAGCAGACTATGTGGGCAGTGAGGAGCAGATGCAGGGAGACACACACCATATATAGGCAGATTATGTGGGCAGTGAGAAGATGAAGGGAGACACTCGTCATATATAAGCACACTATGTGGACACTCACCATATATAAGCAGACTATGTGGACACTCACCATGCATTAGCACACTATGTGGACACTCATCATATATGAAGCAGACTATGTGTACACTCACCATATATAAAGCGAAAAAGAACCATGATCTTGTCAAGGGTTCGCTCGAGCTCATCCTCTGACAACTCCTTATTGCCAGCTCTCAGTTTTACATCAACATATCTACATGTAAAACACACACACTCGATTGGAGATCTGGCTGTAGTAACATGTGTCTGGTTATCAAACAAGTTCAGAGTTTCTTGATTAACAACTTAGTAACTAAATATTTCAAATGTTAATAAAATTCACATGTAGTTGTAAACATGTAAATAGAGTGTGCAATTAGTAAACTACATTTAGTAAAATTAATAAGTTTCCATCATTTATAATTTTCATGGGTAGATAATTAATAAAATAAATAGTTACACATTATGTTAGTAAAGGTAGCTACTATGACAGCTACAAACTGAGTCTCAAATAACATTTCCTAGCCCAGGATAACCCTGTACTACAATTATTTATGCAGATTCCTTACATAGAATTATATTTAGGAAAATACTAACAATATATGTTCTGTAATTAGGAATGAGAAGGGTTTGTTGCAATAGTTGCATATGAATATATCAGATGTTTGTTAGTCGGTGTAGGCTAACAAAGGTTACTTACAGTATGTTTAGGGATTAACTCTATTTCATAGAGTTAATCCCTTATTATACAAGTAACCTAATATTCCATAGAATTAATCTCTAAACACAAACACAATCTACTATTCCATAGAGTTAACCCCAAACATACGATTAACCTACTATTCCATAGAGTTAACCCCTAAACATACAATCAACCCTTTACTTCAAAGAGCTAATCCTCAAACCTACAATCAACCCCTTACTTCATAGAGCTAATCCTTAAACCTACAATCAACCCGCTTACTCCATAGAGTTAATCCTTAAACATACAATCAACCTCCTACTCTATATAAACCTACAATCAACCCGCTTACTCCATAGAGTTAATCATTAAACATATAATCAACCCCCTACTCTATGAAGTTAATCATTAAACAGACAATCAACCCCCCTACTTCATAGAGCTAATCCTTCAACCTACAATCAACCCCCTACTCCATAAAGTTAATCCTTAAACATACAATCAAATCCCTACTACATAGAGTTAATCATTAAACAGACAATCAACCCCCAACTCATAGAGTTAATCATTGAACAGACAATCAACCCCCAACTCATAGAGTTAATCATTGAACAGACAATCAACCCCCTACTCCATAGAGTTAATCCTTAAGCACACAACTAACACACCATTCAAAAGAGTCAAACATTGAAAGCTCAACTAATCTACTTTTAACTAATCCATAGAACTCATCACTAAAAATTCCATGCGTTGTAAAGCAAAGATCTGGTCAAAACAAATACTTTTGGGCTTGCATGAGACAAGAAGCAATTAAGAACCATTTTATCGAGTTTGAAACTGATGAGAAGAGCATTCTACCCGGCAGCCATCTGGCAGCATTACTCACTTTGCAATTAACTCTGCAGGCTTGCTTTGACGCCGATTGATAAATTCCTCAAAAGCATCTTTTCTTTTATTAGCGAAAGTTTCGTCTTTATGAAAATCTTCGACGACGATAAAGTCGATGCTGTCCTTGAAGTCTGTAAAGCAACCAACTACACATTCAGATTACCATAAAGCATCTCAGTAATGTACATGTTTCTTTGGTGAAATCGCTTCAACATTCCCTCGTATGACTCATATGAGCGGTTAATTCTATATATTATTTTAGATATACATCATTGCTGAATAGGCTCCTACACTCGCCTTTTATAAATCGCTATTGCTGTGCACCATAATTGCATTAGTTTAACCGAGAGAGAAGTTTTAACAGTGGGCCATTCCTGATAGAATGTAAACTACTACGTGCCACTCCTAAAGTCATGAATTCGCTCTATTTAAATGCATAGAGAGTGATAGTTGAGAAAAGTTTTAGAAATGGCTATAAAAAACTCACACATGCGATATCACACATGCGATATCTGGGCCTAAACGAGATTGCTTACGTTCCCACCTTGAAAGCTATAGACTCTTATTAGCTTATGAATTCTACTGAAGTGAGAGTATGTAATCATTTCATGCTATCTTTACAATAATAGGAACTCCATCTGTCAGTGTCAGCCAGGGTTAGAGGTTGGGATAAAAGGTCGCTGTCAACGAGACTCGAACTATTGAATTTCAGCTTGGTAGGCTGACATTCTAACACCTGTAGCGATCAACCACCTTCCATTTCTTAAGAATAATTATACACATGCTTATTCTCCGTGCTCTATCGGCACACCTGATGATCTCCCGCGGCACACAAGACTGCCAGGGTACTAGCTAATATACAGAAAAACTGTCAAACAAATAAACTACACTGTCTGCATATTTTTATGAACTAAAAGCCCTCAAAAATGGACTAACAAGCTCATGCGCAACATCGAGACTAGTGTGCGGCTACAAGGGAACCAATTCTAAGACTTTATCTAGAAGCGCATAATTCACTAATCTTTCCTAATATCAATTAACATAGTTGGTAACACGATTACAGCCAAAGTTAGTGTCATTATCTCTTAGAGTTTTTATTTTCTCTGTTAAAGGTTGACTTGCAACAAAATTCACATTACAGTTATTTGGTATCAAAAGATTCACTATGTCTTACTCTGCTGTGTTGTAGGTGCAAAATATGTGGAAATGTTATTACAAGCTCTTAAAAGCTCAAAAACGAACAGTTAATCGCCGCCATCACTTATTTCTCTGCCGTAGTCAAACGATTTGGGTATTGATTTGACACGTGACATTCTCACATGAATTGAAAGGCCAATAAAAGGATCAATATAAAGTCTCGTAGCACTAGTTTATGACAAACAATTCGAGTTTTACCGATGTGTTACTAAAAAGGTTTTACCAAAAAATTAAAAATTACAAAAATCTACAAATTAATTTCAATGTTGTCCAGCATAAATTCGAGTACCGTACTTTTCGGACTATTACCCGCTACTTTTTTTTGATGTTTTGAGCCATGCGGCTTATAAAAGAGTGCGGCTATTCTGTGGTTTTTCCTATCACCGCTAGGGCACATTAGCCAGAATTTCCGGCTAGTGCCCTCTAGCAGTGAAAGCAAAAACAAAACAGTGCCTAACGGTACTGTTCCGTTAGGCACTGGGTAAAAAGCGTCGGTTAATACAGAACAGTGCCTAACAGCACTGTTCCGTTTTAACCAGCAAAGTTGCTGCCGTGTTAAAAAGCACAGTCCTGAGTTCTGCGGCCTATGTATTGTTTTATTATCTTTTATTTTAAATAAAGCAGATGCGGCTTATATAGGAGCGCGGTTAATAGTCTGAAAAGTACGGTATACAAATGTGTACTTCGGTATATTCAACTGTTTGCATTATTATTCCTTTACTAAATCGACTACTACTGCAGCTGACTACTTCCTAATATAGCAGTACGATTTTCATCAAGGAACAAACTGGCACTCTCTTTTCTATATTAAAGCATTTGACCAATGTATATAGTGTCTGGGAGCTGGCTGAAGGGTGACAAATGTTGCTCGCAGTCAATCTCAAGTTTAACAATAGACACAGCATATAACACCTACTTCAACTGTGACTAGATAGAGGAATGTGGAGACAAAAAAACCTATTTATGTAATGTATATTCTGTAAAACCTCTATTTAAGCGCCTTGGTGCTGTAGTTTCTTGGTGGCGTCTTATTTTTTGACTGACTGGTACAAACTAATGGAAGATAAATTTAACACTTACGACGAAGCGATGTTAACGTCTCTCACCTATATTAATCAAGTAATATAAATGCCAGCGGTGTCAGCATTTTTGCTAAATTGCTTTTTCTATATGTTAAAGTTTCAGACTGAGTCAAACAAGGAATTACTTGGAGTAAAACATATTAAACCGATAAAATTATGGCTGCTATTATGTTGTACACTGTCACAGAAGAGTATTCTCATCGCTTAGATAAATGTTTTAGAGTTTTCAGGTCAAATTGTAAGCTGCCTAATGGACCAATCTGAAAACGATGGGTCGGATTTAGACCTTAAAGCACATAAATTACATAAATTTTTTATTATATATTTCAATACATCAGAGTCTTGGCTTTCGAATGAGCCTATATTCAATACACAAAGAATAATAGAATTATGAAAAACGGGGTGTCAAAAGTACGTCCTGCAAAAAAAAACACTTGGTTCAGGTACTCAAAATGTGAGGTCCTAATTCTCATTTAACCTTAGGTCGTCGATCCCTTTCGCTGCCATTGAGGCTACGTTTGTCTGTGACAATCGGTGCTGTTAAACCTGGAGAGCGCTAATAATAAACTAAGACTCTAGATAATCAACAATGCCCGATCGTGCTAACGCCCGACCAATACAAACACGTGTTCTGGGTTAATTAATTATGCTTCAATAAATGTTCTGTCGTTGATAAAGGTAATGAAATCACATCGATTAAATTATGACCTGCAGTTGCGTGGCCCTTGGACTAAATGTCAATCGCGCTTTCGCGAGATCACGCAATGCTTGAAATTAATTAGTCTCAGTCGTCACCATCAACATCACATTAAAAATAAAGAGCTAGTGCATAATATCATCGGGAAAATATAGTATGGTTCTTGGAGTCTGAGGTACTTATCATAGAAATAATATGTACATGGAGAACTAATGACACTGATTCCTTTGTCATCTTCATTTGTTCTCTAGATTTGTCCTACCTTCGCCTGCCACTAGCGTCATTATCGTAGTTGATAAATAAGCGGTAAGAGCACACAACAACGAATATGAGAATTGTGACGTCACAATTTTCGAGACTATGCCAGTAAACTTTTTCGCGGTAGAGCTCTGGGGAAATCCTATAAACATCAACCAATGTCTGTCTCACCATGGCAAACAACAGCTCATTCGAAAGCCAAGACTGATGCATTGAAATATACAATAAAAAAATTATGTAATTTATGTGCTTTAATGACTTTGAATCAGAGTATGGTTATGATGATTCTGACGATCGATATTTTCAGGTGCATCGTGACCACAATGATGGCAACTATGACAACAACAACAAGGAAAGAATTAATTGTTATTGATGTAATTTAGTCGCTATTGCCACCATTTTTGGACACTTTTCTACTGACCACTTTTTATTATGGGTTTATAAAGACCAAATACGATGAGTGTCAAAGTGTCAGTAT
The DNA here is from genome assembly GCF_963576615.1 of Watersipora subatra. Classification (NCBI taxonomy): domain Eukaryota; kingdom Metazoa; phylum Bryozoa; class Gymnolaemata; order Cheilostomatida; family Watersiporidae; genus Watersipora; species Watersipora subatra. Next base: position 14,565,749 of record NC_088717.1, read on the forward strand.
ATTAGTGGTAGAGTTCAATTAAAAGGTGGCAACTGTACTTTTCAACCCTTTCTATATAGTGGTGTTCTATTAGAGGTGGTGTTCTATTAGAGGTGGTGTTCTATTGGAGGTGGCGTTTTATTAGAGGTGGTGTTCACATAAAGATGGTGCTCAAATAGAAGTTTTAAAGTATGTATCATAGGTACGAAAAAGGAATATATATAAAAGGTACACAAAAGGTATACTGACCGAGGAGCGACTGCACCAAGTTTTTGTCTTTTTCTGGATCAGCTGTAGGATTGTTCACTAGCTCGGCTCCAGCAGTTTTCACATAACTAGCAAAAGCGGCGGCGAGTTCTGATTTGGCGTCTTTGACTTTCTCAAACAACGAGTACATTAATGTTAAATCATGATGTCTATTATCCCTCATGAGATTGTGAAAGCCCCGAGATAAGATGACTTTGACGTGCTTCTCTATAAGATTAGATTCCACAATCTGTAGCAACTCATTCCTGCAAGTCAAACAAAGCACTAAATCACTAAAAGTGTGATATAAACAGAATCAGAGCCATAGATTTCAGCATTAGCCAGTATTCTTCTAAATAAGCACTGGGTTGCTTTGGCTTTACTGTAATATATTATAGACTATTATTACATTTAGTTACAATATTATAAACAAAAAAAAAGGCAAAATAGAACACTGGGAGCGAGTACACAAAATGAACAAGTTGGCACGTGACAAATTATATCTGCAGCCAGCAATGGAATGAATCACTCTGCCACCCTATATTAACCTGTCAATGTAGAGGCTGTATGCCTCTTGTCTCCACAATTGACATTGGCTAACAACTGTAACCCACTACAATGAATAAAATACATCAATTCAGCTAATATGATTTACATGCTAATACTTTTGATTTACATATTTACACTCTTAATACCGTTGTTTTAAATAAATAGAGGATGAATGAGACCTACTTGGTTGTCATGTCTAAATAATGATGAAGTCTTCCTTGTTCCTCAATAACCCTTTGGTGAACGTGAGCTAAATACTGGGGTACCTCCAACTCCGTGCTGAGTTTCTGCCCTTCTAATCTATAGTGTTCATCGGTTGTGCTCAGGAAATGCTTCTCAAACACCCTACCATATATCTAGAATAGAATTGATGGTATGCTAAACAAAGGATAAACATAAGCCATCTCTTTACATATGCAAACTGAAAACAACAGCTCCCATAATACAATGCTTTTCAATCATAAATGGAGATGTGGACTTACACCAAAGTTGGACATTTCCAAATAAATCTATGCTACTCTAAGTTAATCATTTGGGGTGGACAGTCGCAACGAATAAAAAAACTTCAACAACATACAGCGTTCCTAACCAAGCATCAAGACTAGATCAGTATGTTATGTGCTGATACTCGAGAGCTATATTCTAATCATAAATCATAAGGTAGGTCATCTATATATATATTTCTCAACGTCTGTCATCGTCGGAAATCCGTCTAAAGATCTTAAAATCTTGGAATAAATATTCCGTACCGAAAAGGATTGGATCTCAGACCAAGCCGTTTACCAGTTTGACGCCTTGCCCACAAGACTACGGAAGTCGATTTGCTAACCTGCCAATATAAGTCATTATATCAGAACAAAACCTAACTGCTCTGCGTGTGACGCGGGTCATAGCATAACGTCACGAGAAGCTGTTCGCTCACATTATTAAACTGGCTAATAGCAAAACTCTCACTACTTCTCATTGTTTATAAGACAAAAACTTTTCTCATGATATGTAGTTTGAAAGTTAGAATGACAAATGTTGTTAAATGTTAAATACAAATCAATTTTCTGTCCAAATACTCTTCTATCACACGGGCAACGCCGGGTGGCACAGCTAGTTTATATATATATCTCAGAGTTTGTCGTTCGGTCTGTCCAGCTAAAGCAATCAGTATCCAGCAATGAAAAATCTGTATCGCAGACTTGATCTCGGAACCTCCCGCTCACCAGCCTATAAACTATCCCATTAAGCTACGCGAGATGCAATGGATTCATTGGGCGATATGAGTCTTATCTGGGTTAAAATATGCATAGTGACTCTACATTAGTGCTGGGCACGGGTAGTAATACTCATTGAACTCGCGGGTTTATCTTCTCTCGAGTATCGGGTAATAGAGATTTCGGGTATTCCGGTCCTTCGGGTTCGGGTTTTGACTTTCGAGTTCGGGTTTTGGTACACGGATCCGTCGGGTAGTGTTATCAAAAACTCGGTCTATTGCACCCTGCGCTCTTAGTCTGGGGCCACAGGGCATTTCTGTGTCATTCTTGCTAAGCAGGCACGACAATGGGGTTTAACGAGTCTTTAATTTAATAGATAAAATAAAACATATCATACCTTATTTACCCTACCTACTAAAAATATTGTAGTCAAGCAGTGATTACTTGTCATTAAAAGGTGAGAAGAAATACTTACATCAAATTTTATTTGCGCAATTAACCAAATCGGCTTCGTAAACAAATCTATGCCTTTTTTAATACGGCACGTGTTTGCTATCACCGATAACACATAGGTCCTTAGTCTGTTTCCGCTATCGCCTTGTTAGAAACTGCCATCAGCGTCGATAGTAGCAGTGAAAATTTAATAACTCTGTTTAAATTGATTACCACAGCTAGCTATTATGGATTACATAATTCATTATAACCAAGTTTTACTAAGCCAACAAGCCTTACTAACGGAAAAAGCCGATAATGTAAAGGTTTTTATGAGATTTGGAGCACCATCTACAAAAAGTCAGAGAGGTCCATAGAACATGCTTAAGTATTAAGCTACCATAGACCCTATCTTCTGCCACCTGTTGACACGAAAATGCCCTGTGGCCCCAGACTATCTTGACTGTTTAACAATCCGCCTGTTAACGCTGCGAGTACGAATGTCAGTCGATAAAAACTGTGAGAATGATAAATAAATTGAAAAGAAATATAATTGCTTTGTAAATTTGAAGATATATGTTTATAATATTTAAACATAAAATCCATATCAACAAACCCGATACCCGAAAAACCCGTAGGCAAAGAAATACCCGAGCCTAGGACTACTAGCTACCCGATACTCGAAAAACCCAAACAGAAGGGGGCGGGTCTAAACCCGTTGACCAAGAAGTACTCGTGGCCAGCACTACTCTACATTACACACCACTCACTAAAGCTTGCTCTCACGGTTCTTATTAGTAAGTTTAGCAATACGGATAGTAGCTAACTCCAACTAGCCGTTGGAAATGTGCCAGGCTAATGGCATGTTACAGGCAGCTACATTACCTGCCACTGTTTATAAGCGGTTTTTTAATACCTGTGCAACGCTGGGCATTCGGCTAGTTTATATATAACTCTCAGTGTTTGTCATTCGTCTGTCCAGTTATAACAATCAAGTTTTAGGACCAAAAAAATCGCTTCACACTGGATTTCAACTCGGAACTTCAAGGTCTGTAGATGGCAAACTAACTCAATACAGTACGTTTTCCTTGCCATACTGTGGAATAATAAGGCCCATACTTAAATATCGCTTGTGAAAATACTAGCATGCTTCACGTTCATGATTTCATTATAGATCATTACGCATAGTGTAACATCACGAGCTGGTGTCAGTCGTAGGACACGGCTCTTATTATACTGAGTTCTTAGCTTTACTAGCTTAGGTTACTCAAAGACATTGTTTAATTATTTTATAATCTTTGCCATGACAGGCATTTAGCTGGTCTTTACTATAATAAAATCTATGTCTGTCTGTTCGACAATGCCTTCCGGCATTGTCGAACAAGTGTTATACTATGTGCTTTATCTGCACACCTGCTGATCCCTAACGGCAAACTAAACTGCAAGGGTTCTTGTGTGCCTGCATTTACATCCTTCTATGAAAAGCAACTATGTACAGTGCACCCCCGAGTTATGACATTTCTGTTCAATAGTTATTTTCGCGTTACGATGTGGAACACATTTTTTTGTTCCCTCTTTATAGCATTCTGTTCGGCGAACGACATCTACAAAAATGTCTCTCGAAATTCAAATTTGGTAGTAGGTGTACTGAGTACGTTAGAACAACGAAGATGCTGATATGCTATTCACCGAAATATCTCACACAACACCTGAAAGAGATATGATTTCTCGCTCTCTCCGAGTTCAGCAATCCTCGTGTTACATAAATGTTTAATATTGCGCGAGTGATAAGAAAGTGAAAAGTAAGCGAAAGTGAAAATTTATTGCACATTTTAGCGTTTAATATAATATTTAATATAAACTTGAATTCATTATACATATTTAACTACATATATAACTTTAATAATTTGTTAGCCATGGATCCTAAGATTGATAACGACGTTAAAGGAAAAATAATCATAAGCAGACCATAACGACTAAATACACTAAAGTTACTGTAGGTAACTATAGTTGCTAAGGTGAACGAATATTATTTTGTTACTAGTTTTAATTATGTACAGTACGCATATAAAACTTTGATGATTTTTATCAGGGTATGTTTGCATTAGATATTCACTGTGAGTTTCCATACCCCTCTATACAACATTTTCGCTCTACGATGTCAACACCGGAACCAATTAATGTCGTATGGGGGGAATTCACTGTATAACCTAAAAACCAGCAGACTATAGTCTTGTAATAAAACTTAATTCAGACCTGTAAATTTGAAAGCATTCTGAGAAGGTTCTTAAGCAAGCTTCGATCAACCATCTCTTGCTTGCGTTCTCGGGCTATGAGCAACAGTAATCCATCGAGAAGTCTCTTTTCAATATTAGAGGGAGTGAGTATGTGTAAACGGAATAGTTCCAGTCCCATATCCCTGCAATAAGACCAAACAGCTGAGATGTGATGAAACCCTCAATAAATTTTAACACGATGTAAAGAGAACCATATAGGTAGTAATGTTCCCTTTTCTCCCTTTCCTCATGACATGGCACACATATTATGGCTCTACTAACCAAAAGAACAAGCAGAAGAAGAAAAGGTTAACTATCAGCAAAAAAGATGAATTTGATGTAAAAATTCTAAATTCTGAGGTGATAAGTTAACTCTTTGCCAACGAGTTACGAATGAATCAGGTAGTAGAATTAGAACAGAAAACATCTTGCATAAGTCTATACGTCGCACAATAACTTGAAGATTCTCAGAATGACACAAGTTCTGCTCCAAATGTCTCCAAACCTATCACTAGTAATCTTCTACTACATGATATTAACAACCAAGCGCAAACATTGATTATCTGCCATAAACCAACCGGAGATTCAAGATTGATACTACACGTAATCCTAACTTAACAAAGAATTTACTTTTTGAAGAACCCATTGTTGGGCGATTCCGTCAATAAACGAGTCCCTCCCCCTTCGTATAAACTATTTACATTGTACTTTTTCACCTTTTCTCTTTCTCTACTTTCTATCGGCTTTTTAATAATAGCTATAAACTTTTAACAAATGCATTAAATTGTAACTTTTTCTTTTAGATTTTGCATGTGCACGATCATGTAATAAATGTTAGGCTGCTGTAGAGCACATCGCTGTAGAATGTAGATGGTATTTCTTTTAATCTATTCTTCGTGTTTGCTTTCTTGGAATTTCTCTTTTCATTTAGCACTTTTATGTACCAGAGAGCTTTTCATGATCAATTATAGCAAATATTAGCCTAACACCTGATCCAACGTGTGCACAAAAATAATTTCATGGCTAGTGTAGATATGTAATATATATACATTCATGGTTATTTTAACGGCTTCAAAAAATATATTTTCTTTTAATTTTCATTTAGCTTCTTTAAGCATATTTTTAACAATTTTTAACATGCCGGCATGATTCCGAGTCGTCGTTAATCGAGCCCGTCGTTATGTGAGTACTACCTGTATCAGAGATTTATTAGAAATAATAAACAAAAGTTTGTAACAATCATTGCTGGATGAGTGTTATTTAGACTGAGGTGATAATCTTATAGCCCTGTGCTAGTTGTAAGCCAGTCATATCTCCAGCATTATTGATCCCATATCTACAGCATCATGTTTTCTGTTTATCTAAACCCATTGAGAAACAACGTAAAAGAATTTGAATGGTTGAGTATAAAAAGCATACCAAATGGAGACAAGATGGCTGCTCTGAAGTACGTAACTCCTGTCCAGGACATTAAATATTCTGCCAATAAGCATCTGTAAAAGACAGCCGTCGCTAGAAAAATGGATTTTGAAGTTCTATGTAACTCATACAGCCTGATGTAATGTTCGAAATATAATGTGAATCTTACGTTTTGAATTTTTTCATGAAACGAACATATGGCCCTAAGCAGGGTTGTAAATCGCAGATAACAAAATCAATCATTAGAAAAATGAAGGGATCAGTTGCTGGTCAATAACTACCATACCTGCGACAAATGACCTCTCCGACAGAGCTCTTTAATCATCTTTCTTAGCACTTACCATCTGATTGCAATGGCTCTGCCATGTATTGTTCATGAGTTTGAGGAACTGTTCGGTATCAATAGAGCCTCGAGAAAACTGGTCGAGACACGTGAGAATATAACTCTCGCAGAGAGTCTTTAGTCGTCTATAAAGCTCAGCCGACAGATTATGGGTACAGAGATCATCCACACTCTATATGAACAAATATGGTGCCCTGCATAACAGTACATGTAAGTAGATATACACTGTAGGCATGCCTATATATAGCTTTTGATACCAAATAATTGTAATGTGAATTTTATTGCAAGTCAACCTTTAAGATCTGGGGTAATCTGAATTTTAGTGTAAATCAGAAAATCCTGAATACGTTACTCCGTATTCTTATTAATATCTAGTTTCACCTCCATGACAGGCTTTTCTTCACTGATGCATTACCATTACCAATAGAAAAATCTACCTTGCTCTTTGGAGTCATAATAAAGGGCAAAAGATTTTAAAGAATCAAACGAGCGAAAGAGTGGGAACAGACAGGGACAAATAAAATTGATTATATCACTGAAACTGAGTGATGCATGATGGCATCTTCCTCCCCACAAACACGTCATAACATATTCATTCCCTGCGCGCTAGATACCAGTTCGTAATTGTTTGAGTAGCTTACATCATAAATGATATTAAGATGGAACTACATTAAATAATCTTTCAGATATTTTCATGGGAAGCGTTTGTTACCTTGAAACAGCATATTTCAAGATCGTCATACTCCAAGGACTCGGAGTATACCCTATCGGCTCAAGCACCCAGACACTTTATTTCAAGTTCACCCGAACCATACAAACAAAACACTCGTGTATCCTCTAATGGAATAGTTGAATTATTTCTATCTTGCAGTCATGAGAAGGTTACTTAGGAAATTTCAACCAAACCTTCCATAACAAACCTGATATAATTCTTCAAGACTTGCGCTAACTGATCGCTGCGTGTGAATAGCTTCGACAGCATCTTTCAGTCGCTGCCATGTAACCTCCTGGTAGTCAGCAGGCAGTTTTGGTCTCTCTAAAACACCCGCACTCAAATGAGAACAGATTTAGCAGATTTTAGGGCACAAACTAGACAGAGGAAGTGTAGTAGACAGACTAACGATAAATGAGACACCTACACTACTTGTAACTATTAGAGACAGCTCTTTGCAAAGTCTTTCGCTAATTTGGAGTGTAGCACTTTTATTTTATACTTTGTTAATCCTCTATTGTTGTCACACATCATGCGGGGTCAAGTATGCAATATGTGTGTAAGATTTAAGGCATGTAGAAAACATGAAAGCATCACCAAATACAAAGCAATACTGCCACAATGAGGTCAAATGTACTAGACTAGCCAATGACTAATAACATAGCTGTATCCTGCACTACATAAACATCAATTAATAAAATATGCAAAAAAACTGTCTACGCTAGACCGAAATCTAACTATCCAAACCTAGGATAGGTTATAAAAATTACTAATTCAACTTTAGCCACTTTTAAAACTTTAAAAAATATGAATATTGAATATTGCCGACTTGGTCATACAAAAGGCATGAGCAAATATTTTCAGTTCAGTTCTTATTTCCAAATATTAAACCGTGTGAAACTATAAGAAACAGTTTATATACATTCTCTTCTAAGACCCGAAACACCTGTGCATTATGTTTTTTACTGGTCAGCTTGCAATATCACATCAAGTCAGCTGAATTGCAAATCAGTTGTTTTGTTTTAACACTTCATGTCCAGGAAAATTTTAACCTAAATTGGATTGGTGATTATTTACCAATTAGAAATGAATACAGACGCTGCCCTACTTATGAACATTCGTGTTACGAACAATGGTAGATACTAACAGTGTTTTGCGTACAGACGCTACCCTACTTATGAACATTCGTGTTATGAACAATAGTAGCTATTAATGGTGTTGTGCATACAAACGCTACCATATAACCCTTGATAACTATATTTAACAATGTTGCATTAAAGCTCATTGCACTCATTGATACGTTTGCTACAGTTTGCAGCCACAACTGGTTTTCTATGTGCAATAGAAACGGAGTTAACAGCGCCGATCCATTGTAAGCCGAATTTATATAACCGCAATGATGCTATCAAATAATATTCTGTAAACTTGCAAACTTATAAGTTATAATATTCTATTAAATGCTACAAATATATATTCAAGAACAAGTGACATCAACAAACCATAATTTTAATGCATGCAGAAAAAAATTAACATTTTAAAAACAAAAATGTTGGCATCATTTACTTGGCCAGGTGTGTTCTGGTTGGTGCTTTCATTTGGAACCATTTCATATTCATCTGGCTGTTCAATATCTTCTACAGTGTTTTCTGACCTCAACTCTTTTTCCACGCATCTGAGATAGTCTATTTTAGCGTCCAAACAAATTTTTAGAAAAGCAAAACTTATGGTTTGTTATTTGAAAAACATTTCGCGAAAATAATGATAAACCTTTAGCCCATGCGCACTGCACAAGTTATAGTCTGAAGCAATTTACGAGAAAATTAGCTCAACGGACAACCGTCCGGAACATACATTGTTCATAAGTTGGGGAGCGTCTGTACGCAGGTGATCATAGTATACTGTATATAACTAAGAGTTTGAGGTTGCAGGCATTTAGACATGTATAAACATCAAATTTTGATTCCAAATGTATTAAGGTTTCAAAATAAACCTGAGGCTTTATATGAGGTCTGATCCAAAAGTTCCAGGAATGGAGCTATAACTCAAAACGCGTTACTTCAATTGATCTATTTAGTTAGTCCCCTTCAACCCTTCAAAGTAATCCCTTGCCTATCGATATACTTGTCCCACCTTTTCTGCCATGATGCCATGCAGTGCTGAAAGCCATCGGCGTCTATCCTGTTTAGCTCTCTCGTTATTATACATTGAATCGACTCTATACTGTCAAATCTGGTTCCTTTCATAGTAAGTTTTAACTTAGGAAATAGCCAGAAGACACAGGAAGCTATATCTGGTGAACATGGATGATGCGGTTGAACGGCCATGATGTTTTTAGCACAATACTGCTTCACAGAAAATGCAATGTACAGGCGCAGCACCCATCCATGTATCATGGTGCGGCACCCATGAACCTGTACGCCACAGTCCAGGTCTTTTCTCAGGCTTACCTTTTCCCCTACAACGTCTCAAAATCTCAACATAAACAGTGATTTACAGTAGTACCCGGTGGTAAGTACTCATGGTGTACTACTCCATGAATATCGAAAAACATGATCAGCATGGTCTTTACATCTGACCATGAATTCTTCGCTTTTTTTGGTCTTAGGGAGACTGGAAACTTCCACTGGCTACTTTGGAATCTAGTTTTGGGCCGTAACCATATACCTAAGACTCATCCCCGATGATTACCTTCAAAAGAAAATTTTTATTATTCTTTAAAGCTTCCTTGAAATCATTGCAAGTGTGCATCCTGAGCTCCTTCTGGTCATCAGTTCGCAAGCGTGGCACGAACTTTGCTGCGACTTTTCTCGAGTTCAAATCGTCAGTTAAAACCCTTTGAAGTTCCAAAACCAAATCCAGTCTCTCCAAATATTTTTCTAATGGTTAAACGACAATCGGCCATGACTAGTGACATCACACTGTCGATTGATGAGCAAGTTCTGGCTGAGGCTGGTCTGCCAGACTTCGCATCATCTTCAATGCTGTCTCTACGTTGACGAACACGTTTGTACAACTCAAAAACTTGTGTGTTCTTTAGAGCAGCATCCCCAAAAGCCATATTTAACATTTCAACTGTCTGAGTATTTGTTTTCCCTAATTTCACACAAATTTTAATGCAAATAATCTGTTCCGATTGATTAGACATGACGACAAATTTGTTAAAAGATCGGTAGAAGTCCCTGACAGACATTGACATATTATCCGCCCACATGAGAACGTGCGGCGGTAACAACCTGAAATTTTGTGACAACACTCCAGAGATGTTTCCCGGCAAACGCTGCAATAGGTTTTTCCATCATGCAAATATGCGAGTGTATACAACTCCATTCCGGGAACTTTTGGATCAGACCTCGTATACTTTAAGTAAATCAGTTAGTTCTATAAGTATCTTTTTTCAGCTGAAGTATTAAAAGTTTGTGTCAGCCTGCAAAGAATTTATCTATCTATAATACAATAAGTCAGATTATAATCTACCAACAATGGCATCACTGGTTAAAATCTAGCAACAAGAGAAGATGATTGTAAAATTGTAAGTATTAAGCTCATCCCTAATCAAAATATTAAACTGGAGTAAGAAAGCTACCTTTGAACTTAATAGCTATCTTTTTGGTTCTATTTTGCTGTTTAGACAGGTTCGAAGGTTGAGAATTCTGCCGAAAGCCATTGGTCGGGCTTGAGTATGTATCAAAATTGGAAACCCTACTAGTACTCATAACGATATCAGCTGTTCAATCGTGTCATTGATATATCAGAACCACTGTCTTTGATGTACGGTGAAGAACTATAGAAACCTACAAACAAGAAAATGCATGTCAACATATACTATAATGCATTCAAGATTCATTATAATGCTTGCACAAAATTGTAGTAAATTATCAAAATGTATCGGTATTTTTCTATCATTTTCGGCTGTGTCGATGTTTGAGGTGATGTCAGGATGTTTCAGAAACAAAATCGACAAAACTTGATCGCGATCGATACACTCAGAGAAAAATGCTGATGCTAAACATATCCAAGCTGAAGGAGCCAGATTATTCTTAAAATTGAATCCTCTCACAAACTGGAGGCTAAATTGATGTCAACTTAAAAAGTCTGAATGTTGAAGTCTGACAAACATTTTTATGATATACATGAAGTCTCAAAAAAACTACTAGAATGAATGCTCATCATATTCCCTCTAAGACAAGTTTTTTGTATGGTAGAGAAACAGAGCTTTCACGCTGAAGAGCTACTAGTTCTGAGTCAAATTTCTTTGGATAGAGTTCAGGAAGCATGTAAGCCACCTCACAACTGCATATGAAATACCTTTCTTCATCATGCAGAAGCCTTTAAAATAGGTTATTAAGAAAAGAAAATGAAGCACCATATACTGAATTGCACAGCCTGAGTACACAAATAGTACAAGAATATGAAAATTCTGATTATGGATACAAGTACAACGAACTAGACTATTCATTTCCAGTCTTTTTTCATCTTGGTAATGCCACTAATAATGGGCCATAATTTACCACCATTGTTAAACTGTTAATAGAGATTTCTTGTAATAACTCTATCGCATGAGCTGCTACCGGAAAGAAACAAGCCTAGCTATCTAGCAAGTGCCTCAACCTTTACCAATAGGTAATACTGTATTTAAGCATTATAGTAGACGTTCCTATACCGTAAACCTCCTATTATGTAAATTCCAGATAACTTAAAACAATATAAGCAGTTTTTGCTTCGTACTACGTAAAAAATTCCATATAACATTAAGTGTTAAGTAGGAGCTACTTCTCAAATTTGATTTAAACTATAACATATTTCGCCGCACCTGTGAGAGAAAAAACGATGTACGTCTAGCGTTCTATCTATTACGTATACAGCTTACATTATATTCTAGTTTGTTGTGATAAATCGTCAGATGTGTCAACAAAACAGAGATTAGGGTAGCTGCGCAGCTGTTAATAAATACTTTGAGGCGATCGATTGGTGCAGGTCATACAGCGCCATCTACCAATCTGAATGTCACGAGATGGGAGTATCGTCGAAAGTTATTTTTTATCCTAACCTTGAACCCTGGATATGAATAGGCGATGAACAAGTGGACACTATTATTTTTATAATAAAATATCCTTTTGTTTTGCTTTATTGTAGACGTATAAATATTTGTTATTAGTTTTACTTTCCAAAATATACTTTGTTGTCTAAAAAAATGAACAAATCGTTGAAAATGGACGTCGAATATGTGCGTTCCCCATCAACTTATTGTAAAATTACCGCAATCATTATCTATAAAACCAGTGAAATTGACCAAAAAAAAGAGGCAAGTTGTCGATGCGAACTAATAATATTACTGTTATAATACAGCCAACAAATTAAAGTTTTGCGATGTTTTTGTATGGTCAAAGGGGTGAGTTTGGAAATATCTGGGAACGGATTAGGCAATTTACATGTATTTCGTATAGCATAAAATCCCTATAACATACAGGTTCTTGAAACGGATTCTTTACGCTGTAGGAGCGTTAACTGTATATAAAATTACTTTTTGTTTCAGTATTGTTTTATCAGAACGGTTTGAGCAACAGTTAGTTTTTAAACATATTTTGGTGCAGAGATGTAGAGCTGACTACATAGAACTTGCTAAAAGAATTATTCGACCGAAAAATCAACTATTAACAGCAAAAAAACTAGTCAACGACTTGGACTACACCATAATTTATTCTCTCAATAAAATGTTGTGCTTGTCCTTGATTTTCTACCGAACCTTAAAATAACTATCCATATTATGTCATTTTATGAGCAAAAATCAATGTTGAAGCAACACAAAGCCATAACGTTCTTGGACCATAGCAGTGCAAAATGAACATTGCAGGCTTGCAATAATTAAAGTAAACAATATAAAGCTAACAGAAACTTTCAATGGCAAGAACTTCCAAAAACTCATCATTAAACAAAGTAGATAACCAGTAGCACAATTTTTTATAAGTAGTGATCAGTCGCATAAGTGTATGCATATCCCGTTTCATGGTATCTTTAATAGTCCTACCATTTATTACAGAGTTGATGGTGAAGTAAAAAATCCACAAAATTGCAGACCTGAGATTAGCAGAGGTGTGCACTCAAGGTAACATATCTGCTCGAGTAAGCCTTATGGCTCACTTCACAAATTAATTGAAAAGAAATGATTTTCTGGTATCATTTACTTATATTCCCATGACCAAACACAAGCGAAGCGATTGGTTTGGGAGATTTATGATAAATGCACATGTGCACACAACTCCCGAAAAATATTCATTAACGGCCGTCGCAAACCCTTGTACCGAAATCTCATCAACAAATTTAACCATTTTTGTGTAGAGCCGTTTAAATATAATAACGATACAAAACACATATAAACCTATTTAAATATGTTACCAAGTCTTTGAAAGGTTACCGCAAGACCCTAAAACTAACCCATTTGATCAGATTATACATAAATAAACAGATTAATTTGGCCAAAAATCGCGATAAAACTTGACAAACTTGCTCTAATCAAAATTAAGACCGGCCAACAAAACGCCCATAAGGCCGTGCGGCAAATAGTAGAACTATTAAATCATGCGCATTTCATGAGAAAAACGTGCACATTTCACCAGTCTATAGCATTGTCTAATTGCCGAAGGTTTCTGTAATTAACGTAAAAGTACTGAAGTTATCGCTTCTTTTTGGCCGATTTTATTATTCGAATTAATTATTGGATTTTATAAAAAAATTGTTATAATATTTAATTATAAGAATAAATGTTAGAATTTACAACATTGAAGTATATAATGATTGCATTGTCTAATTGCCGAAGGTTTCTTTAATTAACATAGACCGTTTGAGGCGTAGACCGATTTACAGGTACGAAAATGTGGTACACAGTTTATCAACCTATGTTTTTTGTCCAATTACCGAAGGTAATTGGAACATTAGCCAGATTTCTTTACATCTTATCTACAAGCTAGCGCAGAACTACAATGCCCCTTTATGAAAAGAATATTTCTTTATTTTACTCCAATTTGCAGAAAACTTCCAGACGCGTTAATGCTAATGCTTGCTTTCTGTTACGTATCGCTGTCAAAACCATTCTACCCTAGGACACTTATATTTCGCTAGTATTTAGTTTCGTGAGTAGCATACAGAGTAAAATTTCGCTGCAACTTAATTTCGCAGCTTTGATGAGTGCGAAAATATAGTGATGTGAAAATAAATGCAGTGGAACAAACATTAGATTCCTCAGGTCCAGTTCACTGGTACGAAATATTTTTCAATTTGGGACTACCGTACTTTTTGGACTATAAACCGCACCTCTATATAAGCTGCATCGGCTTTATTTTCCAAAAAACGATAATAAAACAATACATAAGCCGCACCTTAGTATAGGCCGCAGAACTGAGGACTGCTTTTTAACGTGGCAGCAACTTTGCCATTTAAAGCGGAACAGTGCAGAACGGCAAAGTTTCGTATTATCCGACGCTTTTTAACTTAGGGCCTAGCGGGACAGTACCGTGAGGCATTGTTTCGTATTTTCTTTCACCGCTAGAAGCGCACTAATTGGAGATTCTCGTTAATGCGCCCAGCGGTGAAAGAAAAAGCCACAGATTAGCCGCACCCTTATATAAGCTGCATGGCTCAAATCATCAGAAAAAAAGTAGCGGCTAATAGTCCGAAAAGTACGGCAGTTTGTATTTGTGAACCGCAGGTAGAAATGTGTAAGCGACATCAATAATGCAATTTGATCGCTTGCTGCCATTTGTCTTCTGGACTATCAATGACGTCAAGGTCCCTGCCGCAGTGATTGATGTGGTACCAATTTTAGAATTCAAGCATTCATAGCACGCGGTGCCGCAGTGGCCATGACTCCGGGTTGTTATTGCTTTTGGTTGGTAATAAAATTCATCACCACAATAATTATTATTCAATTTTATGACTTTCCCTACCAGACTGTCATCCTCATCAGTTACATATTCGATGAGTAAACTAATATCATCATCTTCCTCATTTGTCTAGGCTTTTCCAAAAAAACTTCTTATCTTAATTTGTTTTGCCATGCTGCTCAGTCGGTGTATTAGCTATAATGAGTTTAGCAAAAATTGCCCAATGAGCCAACCACACACGAAAATTGCCTGCATTTCTAATATGACGATTTTATTGTGAATATCAATGAACAAAGCCATTTAATTTCGCGTTTTCGCTCGTTCGTTATGATAGTTTAGTTTCGCTCATAAAATTTTCGCGAGAGGATGTTGCCGCGAAAATGCGAAAGGTAGATGCCGCGAATACATAAGTGTCCTAGGGTACATTCAACACAACCAACTTTCAACTTTCCAAAACAACTTTCAAACTGTGTATATCACACGGCAGCTTGCCATTTTACTTTTAATATTGCATTTCAGAGATATAATAAACATATTTCATAATTGCTGTTGTTAGTTAAATTACGTACAGTAGGTTAGGCCTACAGCTTGAATTAATATTTATTTTATTGTTGTAAAACATAGGTTTGAGATAGTAGTAGATTAGGTCTGATTTGTATACAACCTTTTGTTTTGCATAATTGACCTTTTGAATTTTATTTCAAAACAACTTGATAACTACCATGGAAATACAACCTCCCAGAACACCATGTCGTCGCACTGGCCATCCACGTGTCTCCCAATTATTACGGAAGAGGAGAAATAGAAGGTCCTCACAGCAACCATCAACATCAAATGCTAATGTTCAACAACATGCTACTCAAAATAATAACAACAACTCATCTGATTCAGAGAATTCTTTAATAGATGTTGTAGGCGAAGCCTACAACATTTAACTAAAGAATTCTACTTTTGTAGAATTCTGACCTTTTGTAACTATTTTTTCAACAACCAGCAGTACCCTTTCTTTTTTCCATTTTCACTTTGGTCGTGGGCTGTATGAAAGGGGAATTTCTAGTGTAAATATACTTATATTTTACTGGAGTTGTAGAATTGTATTGACTCGGAGCATCCTACCAATAAGAATTGAATTAAGTCCTTACGGTCACCATAGAGGAATCGACTCAATTCTCTATTTTCTATAATCAAAACAACCTGAGTCAAAATGCACCAATCCGTCCCTCTATAATTACTGTGTTGATGGAAAACTATCACGGAGAGTGACGTGCTAAGTAACAGAATCTGTTACTTGACGTGCGCCAAAGCGAAGATGTCAGTGCAGTCCCATGTTACCACCCGCATATGTTTTTAAAAGACTTCGATAGCAGTGCATACATTTTATTGGTCAATAATATCTACTACGCACTAGCTTTATGGTTTACCTGCGAACTGACAATAGGCTTGTTTATAAGTTTTATAGCTGCTCAGGAATATTGTTCATACTACCGAAAAGCCTATATAACGACACGCTTTGTACCTATACAAAAACAATGATCACATATCACAGTCCTATCAGATCCGCCCAAAATTTTGCCACAATAAATTGAGCAAGTTAGGTTATCATGGTGCCAAAAACAAACCAGTTGCATAGTTTTTTCTTTATTCATGAAACAGCATAAAATTGTGGTTTCAGTTTTTTCTTTAATTTCCAGTTTTTTATGAATGAAATAAAATTTGGAAACAATGACCTAAATACATTTCTACTATTAAAATCCTTCAACGCTGGATCAATGATATCTTTAGGTACTACATTTTTATATTACATAATGTGCGTCTGTGTTTTGGTCAAACTGCAAAAGCAACAACATTTTTTTGCAGCCAGTTTCCCTAAACTTAAAAATATTAAACATCTCTTTGGTTTTTCAAATGCGATGATTCGTGTGCAGAATTTTTTGCTGATTTTAAAAAACTGTAAATTGAAGTTATATGACAGAAACTTGCTTTTTCAGCAAAAATACTGAGCGCATTCCAGCAAAAAAAAGGTAGGCATGACTTAACTACACCTGAAAATGGAATAAAATCCCTAGTAAAATAGTTGATATTTGCTATAGAAACAGTCAATAGGCTGAGCTAATGCGTGTCGCTAAATTAGCAATTGCGGGTTAATGCTATTTTGATATATTATACGTCAATTTTTGTAAGAATTGACAGAGAATTGATTTTGTTTATTTGGCAGAACTGAATTGAGTCACTGAAGATAGGATAACTAAAGAATTGAGAACTGAATTGTGATGTTTTTGCTATGAATTGCGAATTGAATTGATTTATACATGACATATGATGCAAAAGAATTGGCAATTGAACAGTTGATATTTTGATGAGATTGAAATGAATCAAGTCACTTTTCAAAGTGGTATAAACATCTCTGGAGACTACTCAAAACAATTTCTTCTGGGCAGATATTCCTATACCAGTCCTATGTAAAAAGTCCAGTCCTATGTAAAAAGTTCTGAATATATATATATATATATATATACATTATATATGCTAGTGTCAATATATATATATATATATATATATATATATATATATATATATATATATATATATATATATGCCAGTGTCAAATAAAAAACTCAGTTTATGTACTATTTAATGGATGAAAATATGTTCTGTTATACTAAGAATAGACGAATATGCCTATACTCACTTTCTTCGTTGGAAAAAGGCAATATTCAGACAATAGTCATGCTCATTCTTCCACCTACACTAACTTATAATAAAAATCTGATAGCTGATTCACTAAACAGTGTTTGTACACGAACTCGTGATAATGGCTACCACATGCAGTAAATAGAAAATATTCACTTCAATCGTATGCCTATTTACCCCATCATACTGTTTAATTGCTAAAATTAAAATCCAACTAATTAAGAGGGTATTACAGTATTATTATTTCTTCAACTAAATTTTTTTTTAACTTTAGCACAATTAAGTTAAAAGTTAAAATATATTAAAATGCTGTGGAAGATCCTAAAACATTGTCATTGCAATAAACATTCTTCGTACTTGAGGCACACATCGGTTACTACGAGTAACTTTTTATTTGTACTAAAACTTCACGCGTATCGCAGCAAACGAATCATATGATACAACAGCTATACAGTGCTGTATTTTATGGGCTGCAACACCTACATGTATACAAACAAACACTACTCAAAACGGATCTACGCATGAAGCAATCCATTGATGGAAAGCCGGATGAAGACAACATAGCCTGAGCTGAGGCGAAAATACACGGACTACTACATCGAACGCACGACTTTAAATCAGGCCGTGCAAGAAGGCTAATGACTAAACGTAGAGTTGTTCTTCATGGAGAAGTTACAACTCCTGCAGCAGCTTTATAAGATTGGTCACATAAACCATATCATTGTCTTACATTTACCTTTGCTGCATTTAAACTGGTTACCACAATTACTTTTGTTAACCAATGAGAAGCAAAGTGTACATTTTTAGAATACTATAGCCGAAATAATGAGCAATTATTATTTATCTGTGACTTCATGGGGAACAATAAATAAGTTAACTTCCTAGCTTGCAGTCAAAATATTTTAGTGCTGAAACCATCCTCAGGAGATGGCAACTTGCAAAATGCTATGATGCAATCAAGACCAAACTTTTTCAACCTTCATGTAGCTACGATATATCTTGATTAGACTTTGTTTGACCACTGCATGTAGCAGCTGTTTCATTCGACCACAAAATTACAAGTCAGGATGTTTAGATGTCATGATGTTGATGTCTATAAATAATCTTTCAGCAGAATTCTAGTAGCACAGAGGGCTAAGAGACAGGGTGGACTTTTAGATGTTTTATTAACTTAAGCAATGAATTCATATCGAATAGGCTCAACCATCTGCGGTGCATTGTTTTTGGCGCTGACAAAATGTGCTGGCCTTGGTCCGACTGGCTGACGCTTCAAGTTAACCTGGCGACCTTCAGCTCTTGCTTGTGCCTTTTTCTCTTCGTTCTCTTTCATTCTCTTCAAAAAGTCCAGCCGACAGTTTGAATGCTTGACATGCTCAATTCTGAGATTGATTCGCTTAGGTAGAATTCGGCCTCTGAAACAAAACGCAAGTAGCAATTAGGGCAAACCAAATCAGCTCCATTTATTACATGCATTGGAATGCCTTTGTGTTAGTGACACAGCTACATGTACAAATCATAAAATGCTGATAGACACTGATTTCAAAACGTTTCAAAGGAGTCTCATGCTTAGTAGGCTATGTTTAATCTAATGTTACATGAGTCTATGAGCATTCTTAGTTGTGTCAGATATTAATACCCCACAGTTACTAACATTCTGACAGAAAAATCCTTGATTGGTGCAGCTTTGGCCTTGGGTGAGCAAATGATACATTTTAACACTACAACATGTTGAGTATACATGTGAATGTACCGTAGACGCTTCTACAAAGTACATAAATTATCAATTTATGTACATTGTAGACTGAACAGTAACTGTGGTATTAATGGTTTGTACAAGCAACTTTACTATTTTTCTTATCACTTTGGGTTGTTTCAGGGTGGATGATTACTGTAAGTTTGCGTTAAGCTAAGGAGCGTGCAAGCCTTCCTTGTCAATTTAAATGAGCTTTTCCTTTTTTAGACAGCAAGGTCTATAATGGGAAGAAAAAAATGCGTCTGTGAAAAATAAGTCGAGTAAAACGAAAATGTATATTTCCTATTGAAAGAGTGGTGTCTGTCTGTTCATCCATTTTCTGAAGACAGGGTGAAAAGAATTATTTCAATAAGACTCCAATTCATGATATTCAGATTGATAGACCAAGTTTAACACCTGCACCAATCGACCGCTTTCAAGTATTTTAGAATAAGTGTGCAGCTATTTATTCTCCCTGCTTTATGGGCACCATCTAACGATCAGTCATGGCGAGCTAGACTGCAAGGGTGCCAGTATATGTAATAACGATACTAATATGGTTTACTCAGCCAAGTGCGGCAAAGGAGAAAACGATATTTTATGGCTAACTATGGGACTATCGTTTGTTAAATCGACTTTGAGAACTGGCACCGACTGGACGCTTTACATTATATGAAATTTCCTACATAATACGAAGCTCCACTTTCAAATTACAGTGAAACTCGGCTAACTCGACCTTCACGGGACCGAGAGAAAGTGTTCGAGTTATCAGAGTGTTCAAGTTATGAGAACATTGTCACAAGGGCATGTATTCATCAGTACATATACAAACTATATATAAATCAAAAGCATAGATTGCTTGTAGCAAGTTAAGGGGCCTCTCATGTAATGTTTTAACAATTTTAATCAGAAAGTATAAATATTTTCCTATTACTTGAGATTTGTTTGTTTGTTTTAGGTGATGTGACTGCCAGGACGTTTTCAGATAAAAATAGGCAAAACTTGATCGCGGTTGAAACGCTCAGTAAAAAAGACATATTTTTCTTGAGCGTTTTAACAAAAAACAATTTTACTGATTTTATCAAAGCGCTGATTTTATCTGAAGGTTACTTCGCTTAACCTTGCTTTCGGAAGGCTATTCTCAAGCGGATGTTTGGTAAAAGTTGATTTTTTGCAAACCGTTAGAAAAGTCGTTAACAAAAATATTTTGCCGATAGAGGTAATAATGACGCCTAAGAATTACTAAAAGTTGATGTTTATCTCTGTGGCTTGGAATAAAGTGATATTCTAAAGCAATAACAACCGCCTCGGTAGCCGTTGGGCAAAAAACTGTTCGAGTTAACAAAGTTAAGGTCGAGTTATCTAAAGCAATTTATCATTGCGTGGGAACAGACCAAACAAATCCATTCGGGTTAACCATTTGTTCGAGCTAACCGAGGGCGAGTTATCCGTGTTTCACTGTATGTGAGAAAATTAATTCCACTGAATGAAAAAATACACATATTTTCAATTTCAAATGTAATTCACGTCATAAGGGGTTTACATTACAGGAGCAGAACACTCAATACCAAAGGAGTCATTTACATTGAAAAGCCATAAACGTATGTAAACTTGATGTTATACCCAATAATCCTCACCTCACTCGCTTGTTTACGACCACTCCAACAGCATGCTTAGTTACATTAAAGACTCGGCCAGTTCGTCCATGATAAGACTTGTGCGGCATGCCTTTTTGTATCGCTCCATCTCCCTAACAGACATAACAGACCATTACCAATTTGCATCGCTCCATCTCCCTAACAGACATAGCGGACCATTACCAATTTGTATCGCTCATCTTCCTAACAGACAGAGCAGGCCATTACCATTATCGGCACAGTACTACCACATATACTAAAATGATAATTGAAAGTGTTTTAATATAATAATAACAAACAATGAAATTTTGACAGCCGGTTAATGATTGTTTGCTATGATACATGTTATTAACATTTGAACCTTACGCCATCATCATCATAACTGAACACACTGTACAATTTTAACTAATATAAGAATAATATTAACATTTTGAAAATCAAAATTTTTGTTTACTTATTCATCTCGAACCTATAATGAACACTGACTAATTGAGAACTACTGTCAAAATTTCATGTTGGACCTGAATTGTGTGAGATGGCTAAACGGAGAAGAATCGAGTAAATTAAACCAATATGCAAAGATGGAGTTTGGCAGTGCCAGCATTATATCCTTCCTAGCCTATTGCAGACTTAGATAGAGATATAAACTGTTGCGACCCAATTCTATGATGTAAAAAATTTCAACATTAATTAAT
Organism: Watersipora subatra; assembly: GCF_963576615.1. Taxonomy (NCBI): domain Eukaryota; kingdom Metazoa; phylum Bryozoa; class Gymnolaemata; order Cheilostomatida; family Watersiporidae; genus Watersipora; species Watersipora subatra. The sequence continues at coordinate 14,587,539 of NC_088717.1, forward strand.
TTATGTTTGCAACGCAAAAGTAAGTTTGGCTATCACCAAATTTTATATATAAGGGTTGCTAAAAATAAACCTAGAAATCAAGAAAGTAATAGATTACAATTTGGTAGACAGAACAAATTATATGATTAGATTAATAATGCTGCTACAATTGAGTGCTGTTTACAAATTCAAAAATACTATTTAATGAGTAATACATTGCCTGCTTGATTAAATTACAAAGCATAATTTCAAACAATCTAGAGGTACCTTAACATCTACATAGTCTCCAACTTTGTAGACTTTCAAATATCGCGCAAGTCCTGTGGTTCCATGTTTTTTGAAATTCCTGCTAAACATATACCGAGTTCCACGTCTATATCCTTTGGTGTTCGTCATCGTGACCTGCAAAATAATGCAAGCCAATAACTTTGAGGAACACACGTGTCGACAACGCGTACATAATGATGATTAGTTGCGTTGATGGCATTCAGTCACCACCAATATAACAGTCAAGCAGCTTTAGATAACTTCTCTTTTTAGGTAAACTAAACTAGACGAGATACCATGTGATCATACGAATTATTTGATTAGCACCATTTATAGACTCGTACAAGTCAATCCGTACTATATCACTTCTCCAATATGTTAACATAAAAATACCGCTTACAATAGCAAGTAAGCATTAGTGTGAATTTGTAATTCAATAAAACCGATTAAGCCGATCACATGTAAAAACCACATGGTATTATTGTAGACCACCAGATGCAGTTTGAATGCTAAACAAAATGATAAAAATATAATAACTTTACAATGCTCAAAAAAAACTGGCAAGTATCAAATTATTTCAATGACACTTAATGAAAATAACAGAAAAAAGTCGGAAAAATTAAAAATAGCATATTTTACTAACCGGAATTCAATGGCAGCCACCTTGGAAAAGACAGAAATGCGTATTGACGCGAATATTCGTGGTTTGCTAAATACCACTAAAATGTATTAAAATGTGTAATTTTAAAAATATAAAAATTAAAATAACATTTTCAAAATTAATTTTGACGTATTTCGTAAATTTAATAATTGCCCTCTGGCAATAACAACACTATGTAAAACGAATTCCGGTGTCCAATTTGAATCAGCACGGCCACAAAACGTTTTGTCCAAAGACAACTCGTCTTAATACACTACAAAAATTTTTGATTAGCTAGAAGAAAGTATTATGGTATGCGTTTACTGAGCAAACATTTTGATTGATCAGCATAATTTGAATTACATCATCGAATTGAAGCAATTAAAAGCATTAATTGTTGGAATTTTAAAATAAAAATGTACCATATCATTATTGAAGGTTTGGTCACAATATCTGAAAAAATGCATCTCACATACATAGTTAGTTTGCTACAACTATGTGGAGTAAACAGCAATTTAATAAAACTGGTTTGGTGTGACTACAGACAGAATATATACTCATTTCTATATTCATTTTGAGTTGGTGTGACTACAGACACGATATATATATACTCATATCTGTACTCATTTTGAGTTGGTGTGATTACAGACAGGATATATACTCGTATCTGTACTCATTTTGAGTTGGTGTGACTACAGACAGGATATATACTCATATCTATTTATTTTGAGTTGGTGTGACTACAGACAGGATATATACTCATATCTGTACTCATTTTGTGTTGGTGTGATTACAGACACGATATATACTCATATCTGTACTCATTTTGAGTTAGTGTGACTACAGACAGAATATATACTCATATCTATTTATTTTGAGTTGGTGTGACTACAGACAGGATATATACTCATATCTGTACTCATTTTGTGTTGGTGTGATTACAGACACGATATATACTCATATCTGTACTCATTTTGAGTTAGTGTGACTACAGACAGAATATATACTCATATTTATATTCAATTTGAGTTGGTGTGAGTACAGACAGGATATATACTCATATATATTTATTTTGAGTTGGTGTGAGTACAGACAGGATATATACTCATATCTATTTATTTTGAGTTGGTGTGACTACAGACAGGATATATACTCATATCTGTACTCATTTTGAGTTGGTGTGACTGCAGACAGAATATATATTCACATCTAAATTCATTTTGAGTTGAATAAACGCTTCTTCACGTTCCAATTATCAGTCAGGAGTAAATGTTAATATTAATTCAGGTTTTTTGCAATCGATTACATAGTTTGATGGCTGCATATTGAGCTACATGTATGTTACTTGAAGGCCAAAGAAAAAAACAAATTATGACAATGGATACAAAAATAAGAAAATCTAAATGATTGTTGCATTAACTTTAACGTGGCGGACAGCAGCAGATTGTGTTCAAATTATCAGCATATTGAAACCAAAAATTACTGCCTGCATCAAAAACTCTTTTTGGCATTTTGACTATAAAACTAGCAGATTATAGACTTTTATTAAACTTCAGATTATATTAGTCTTTTATTAACCTGATAATAATACTATTATATATAAAATAATATTGTATATAATTATAATACTATTATATACAGTATGTTAAACTATTACTAAACTGTTTTATTATCTTTTTTAAGTTTTCAAATAATAAATTGTATGAGGAGTGAGAATTACAGCAATCAAACTAATGCTGCTTTTTAAAAAATACTTAAAAGTGTTTTTAATCCTTTACACAAATTATACAACCAAGAAGAATAATGATAATATAAACAAGTCCTAATCTGTGTGTTTATATTGGGAATAAACTGGTGTGTGCGCACATGATGTTTTATTGCATGTAATTTATAGGTGAAACATAAAAATTAACAAAAATACAAAAAAAAGCAAAAATACTCTCTGATAGTTTGAGACTACCAGCAGGACAGCCTCGCTGGCAGTTTGCAGAACAGACACAGTTATGAGTGAGCACCAGTAGCACTCCTGTCATCGACCACTCACAAGCACTCCCCCAGCTTCACTTTTACAACACTTGAAGCCAAGTCATGTAAGTCAAATCAAGATTTATTGAATAGTTTAGCTGCAGTAAACAACATAAATTTTTGACCATCACTAGTTTTAAAGTATTGCTTGACTTTAATCGGGTGCAGTAGCTGTGATCAATTATCATATTTTGAAAATCAACACCTTTAAAAACTTTGATAAATTGCAGTTTAAGCCGGAATTCAAATAGCAACTCACTAGCAATTCAATAGCGAATCACATAGCAATTCAGTAGCAAATCAAATAGCAATTCAATAACAGTTCAATAAAAATTCAATAGCAAATCAAATAGCAATTCAACAGCAGTTCAATAGCAATTCAACAACAGTGGTCACGTACAAAACTAAACTGTTGCACTCTATAAATCTATATACATTATACTATACAGCGAATACTTTTTTTAAGTACAGTATTTTATATGAAAACAACAATCTGCAAAAGGAAAATTTTAGTAAATGTATTTATAACTTAACAAAATGATGTTTTTCATTATATGCCAAAAGGAAAATAAGAAGGTAGAAATCAAGAATTATTGAGTGAGTTGAACAAAACTATTTTAAAAGTTGCTAATCTAATAATATTGCGGATGAGTTGGGAGAGTGAATTGTAGCTTGTGGTAAAAGAAAGTTCATAAACTACAGCATATGATGGTTGATGTAATATGTTGGTGTCATATGAGTGAAGCGAGAAATGCAAATATTCTGGGCGTAGTTTATCAAGGATTTTGGAACTTGTGACGCAAGAGCGAGCAATTTTGTTCAAAGATTTTTTGATGTAAGTGGTACTACGATATTATTGGTTTGATAATAGGTGTGTTAGTACAAGGTTATCTATTTTGTGATGTAAGTGTTAATATGAGGTTATCTATTTTGATGATGTAAGTGTTAATATGAGGTTATCTATTTTGTGATGTAAGTGTTAATACGATGTTACCTATTTTGTGATGTAAGTGTTAATACGAGGTTATCGATTTTGTGATGTAAGTGTTAATACGATGTTATCTATTTTGTGATGGACATGTAAGTGTTAATAGAGGGCTATTTATTTTTTATGAAAACTAAAATTTGTGGCGCAAGGCAAGGTTTTTAGTATCTAAATTACCTATTCATTTAAAGCTTGTTAATTTACTAAATCATGCTTATAAATTGTTTGTTTTTTAATTTCTATTGATTTAGAAACTTTATTAATGTTTTATTTGCTGTTTTAGTCGAGGCATGGCAGCTTTTGTGGTTGTAAATTCTGTCTACCCTCCCGACAAGTTACAACAATTCAGTTATCTGTAAATGTAAAGTTGCTGACACTTGATGACACTCAAAGCTCCTTAATGATCATGATACCAAGTTCTCAAAAATAATTCTTAAATCGAAACTAAACTTTAATACTTCACTGGCTGATAATACAATAACTGCAAACATAAATCAATCAATACCAATATTATTAACTAATCGAAAGTAGCTCAATATTAACACTGGTAGACTCTACTCTAACAATTACTAACAATTGAAATATAACATGAACAAAAATCAATTTAAATATTCTAATTTTTAAAAACAGTTCCCCAAGCAAGTATATAAGCCGAATAATACTGTAGTTGTCTGTCCTTTTTTATTGATATCGATCGGCGAGAGCATCATCAAATGCTTTGTTGGACGCTCATAATTGTGGCCGAGTTATTTTAAAATTGCATGGGCGTGATCTTCAAACCAGGAGAGAAACAAAATATTAATTGCAACTGTGTTGTGCTTCGCAAAAAGGATTATATCTATTGTTAGTTTTCAGCCATGGTACGTTTACTACATAGTAGTGTGCAGCAACTAGGATTCATCTTTTTATACATTTAAGATTCCATTTGACGATTTTTACACTTTTTAATGATGGAATGTTGTTTACAATTCTCATGATTTCTCTTATTTTTGCTGTTTATAATACGTTATTATGGTAACTACAGGGTGCTGGAGCTTCTAGACTTGTAGATGACATTGGAGACCGATTTCCTGACAACGAACATTTCTTTGGATTAATAAATGTATGTTTTATTTTGTTTTGGTGCCTGATTTTGTGGCTTCGGAACTGGTTTGCTAGGCAGTACGAAATATGTTCGTTTGGTGTTCGATGAGCAAAAAAGGAAATCTTCTATCATAAGAAAGCGATTTTTGTAGAGTTAGCGCCTTAAGAAATATGAGCATATGCATGCAAGATATGGAAGCATAGGTAATCTTAGCCTACATTGTTTTCTGTGTTTATTTTTATTAGGGCAAAAGAGATGTGCATAAACAAAAATATGCTTGATTGCAGTCACATATAGATCAAGCAAATGCATATATAGCTAACATATTGAAAACTTAACTCTATATTCTTCCTTAGTGCTTTTATCAGCATTGTACAATGCAACCATTTCCAACCACTAAAGCTTAGGCCTACAACCAGCTGTCATCTATCATCAGTTAGTTGTATAACAATAACAATAAGAATGGTTGTATGGCTATAAACATTTACTTTTGTCAATTCTTTTACCGCTAAACAAACTGGTGAGCAAAGTGGGAAATGTTTTTGTGAGTAGTATACTGTGTTTGTTACAGTTTGGGAACACATGCTATTGCAATTCGGTATTGCAAGCCTTATTCTTCTGCCAACCATTCCGAGAAAGAGTGCTAATTCATAGACAGCAACAAAAGAGCAGCAAAAAGGAAAGTCTGTTATCCTGTCTATGTGACCTTTTTTATCTGATCACAACTCAGAAGAGAAAAGTTGGTAAAATCTCACCAAAGAAGTTTATCACCAAACTAAGAAAAGAGAATGGTTAGTTATTTATGAAATTTCCATACGGCGATATGGTAGCGACACACCCCCACATGAGGCTGCAATGCTATCATGGAAACAGTTTTGTTGCTCTCATTCTATCGTGATTCAGAGCCGCTGTTCGGCAGGAAGCCCTCGTGTGATGCGCCATCTTTATCCCATGAAAACTGCCTTAGCGACCAACGACATCGAACTTGTGTGCGCGCATAGGTACGCTTTCCTGCTGCTTCATATGCAGACATATGCCTTGACCTAAAACTGTCGAATAGCCATCGCTACACTATAGAAGCATGATCTGCTTGTCAGCACAGCATGGCGCTTCATCACTGGCACACTCAGGTGTCACTATCCTATCACTATATAGAAACTTAGTGATAATATGCCTTCACTCTGCTTCGTTATAGAGAATATGATGGTGGCAAACTTAGGCATGCGCAAAATCAATTATGTGCACACAACTCCGTGTTAGTCTGGTATACCTGATTTTTCAGATAGTGGGCTTTACAGTTTCATCTAATAATACTACACATTAGATAGATGGCTCACTGATGATACTGATCTAAATCCTAGTGATTATCTATTGAAAAAAGTTTGTTTAGGGTCTGTTTTGCTATTTCGGTATATATCTCTGTTATAGCATTAAACAGCTGAGTGAAGTTTAGAACTGATGAATTCTTATTGAAACATGTTGTAGATTGTACAAGCCATAAATGCGTCATCTCAAATTAGCATCTAGCGCAGGATGTAACAAAAACACAAGATCTTACTACATAAGCTGTCTTAAATATTATTATATAAAAAAGTTATTATTGAACCATTGGAGGCAAATCTACGTATGTTTGGCTTAGTTATGAATGGAAGATGAAATGTCATTAAACTTTCTTGCTGTACCTCCTTTACTGCTATATGATTTATAAAATATATAGTATAGCTCAGTTTCTTGCTAGCAACCTGCTGTGTAAAGTTGATAGATTTACTGTAGACATCAAGCACTAGCTAGACAATTTTATAATATTTTGCAGAGAGCTTTGATAACTTCATTCAACAAGATGCTCAGGAATTCCTCAATTACTTGCTAAACACCATAGCCGACACAGTGCAAGGTAGGAATACTGCACATGTTGATTTAAATTTCTATGTAATTGTATAATTCGATCATGTTCATGGTAATTAGGTGTTGTCTCTCCGATTAAAGGTAATAGTGTCAGACAACTCTTCGCTAGCCAAGTTGCTCTCAGGATTACATGTGACAATTCAGCACAGATATGTACAGTCATACCTCAACATACCAGCTTAATGCGCTCTGGGACTGAGCTTGTATGTCAATTTTCTAATATTTCAAAGCAATTTTTCCTCTATAAACTTACTAAATACAAAGTAATTCATTTCAATACTATGAAAAAACCACCTAAAACAGGATATTACGTTGAAAAAATGTTTTTCATTGTTGTAATTCAGTACCTGCGCTCACAAAGTAACAAATGCTTATTACGTGGTTATAATCTGCAATAAAATTAAAATGTAACATTGCTATGTACAGTGCTGTATGGAGTTCCTACCTTCGAGACGGGCGTAGTGGCTAACCGTGGTGTGAGAGAGAGACTTGATAGCAACTTGTTTAGTACACTAGACTTTTGCGACGCTACGTAACATAAACTCTGAATTCGTCTTAATTTTTTATTATTAGTTTTTGGCTTAGCGCTTTTTGTCTTGCTTTCACTATAACTTTTAGCCAAACCTTTTAAAGCTTTTTTCAAACTGATTCGGCTGTTGTTTTCGAAAACGGCCTTTTGCATACTTGGCCATTTAGTGGCCATCGAGAACTGGGTCATATCTTAAAGGTTTTTCCTATCTCAAGGCAAAAACGGCTCGAAATTTTTCTCGTACGTATAATAATATTACTAGTTATAATAATCTGACCATTACAAAATATGCTAGGTAACTTTACTAAGCGAAGTTACTTGGGTACTAAATTAAAACTTTCGATGAATGAAAACGTTTTGATTATCTTTTCTAAAAAACAGATCAATTGTTTTTTTAATATATTTTGTTATTGTATAAAATTGTTATTATAATATGAGGTGGGATGTTATGAAAACTAGTTGTTATCGCAGCACCTGGTCTATCTCACACAATCATTTAAACTAAAGCAATTATATGTATTCACTTCGGGGTTTTAAGGAGGTTCAAAGGACTCTGTCAGTAGCAAGCATGAAAGCAAACACGAAGTCAAAGATGATGCTGATGGTGGAACAAAGAAGCCCGAGTCTACGTGGGTGCATGAACTGTTTCAGGGAACATTTACAAATGAAACTCGATGTTTAAATTGTGAGACGGTGAGTTTAACTGAACAATATGATGTTGCTGATCACTGAAACAGGTTTTATTAATATTATTACTAGTACCTTGGCCGTGTGAGTGTGCCTCTAGTGTACCGTGAGAGCTCGTAATGAGTAATAAGTATATGCATAGTTAATTAGTGAAGTGGCAAGGTGCCCGAATGGTGTAGTAGTTAGGACGCCAGCCTGTAAATTGTAGTATCCGGGTTCAATCTTCTTGCGAGGCAATTTTTTTCGTGCGTTTAGCGTTTCTTTCATCGCACAGACATCAATTTTATTATAGGAAAGATTATCTGTTTTAAAGCTTTTCTGTTTTGCTAAAGGTACCTAACAGCATTTGGAAAGGTACCTCTTGCCAATTTCCGAATTTGTTGAATTAAATTCTCAAGCTCCGAGTTTTTTGTTCAGCATTCAAAGAAATTATAGATTTGGTGTTCTAACTGTAATTTATTTCGAGATCTGAGACGTTCAGCATTCAATGTTAAACTTCAATATTGCTTGTGTATGATTCAGTCAAGCGTTTACACGCACTTGCTAACAACCCTTGTAAGAATTTGTGTATATGCCTCAACTAATTCTGTAGGGATGGACATGGGAGTTGTTCGAACAGGTCACTTGATTTGAAAAGCTTGCTTCATTGCTCTAGTCTACCAGCCTGCTAGATAGCATACTTTTGATAGATGTAAGAAATTATATTGAGTTGTTTGGGTCATGTGGGGCTGGTTACTTGTTGCACCATTAGAGTTCAGCTGTGCCGTAGAGCTGTTCAACATATCTATGGGTGCGGTGACGAAGTGCTGAGTTGTAATGATGCTCGTATTCAGCCTCACTAGGGACTCAGTTAGGCTGCCTTGTGGTACGAACGCTGCAGTTGTCAACCTTTGATTCTGTGCGAACAGTAGAAGTTTTAGTGAACTACTGTAAATCTGAATGTATGACTTACTAGGTGGTCAGTGGAGATGATGTTATGTATGATATGATATGTTATGTACAGTTGATAGAGTGCGCTCTCATTATGTGAGTGTTTTTGTCGACATTTGTCAACAGGTGAGCAGTAAGGATGAAGATTTCCTTGACTTGTCAGTAGATGTTGAGAACAACACGTCCATAACACACTGTCTGCGGGGTTTCTCGAGCACAGAGACATTGCGTAGTGAACAGAAATACTACTGTGAGGTCTGCTGTAGCAAACAGGAGGCGCAGAAAAGGTCAGTAGAACAGTTTCTACTTGTTTTCTTAAAGAACTGCCATTTAATTGGTGTTCATGTTCTAAAAGTTGGAGTTGGTTTAAAATGGAAAGTCTTGATATTAGTCGGTTTATACTGTTTTGCCGAAGCAAATTTTTGAATCACTCTATGATGGCTCACTCTATGGGTTAATGAATGTTTTAAAGTGTAATAACTGTAGCGGCCACGCTTAAGCTGTATCAAGTTTGTCAGCACGGATTGCAGAATTCAAAAACTCAGCAATCTTTTTTTATTTTGTAGTTTTATGATTTATAGACACTTTTTTTTAGTTTTACGCACCATATTTATTGTTTTTTGTTGAATACTACACTTTGACAACAACCAGATCTAGCATTTGTGGCCGACTTTTCCATGAGCGTTCGTTTCTGGATATGGTCGATCTTTAAAATTTGCATAACAACATTTACTAGTATATTGAAGCAACAATTAGCATTCCTTACTGACACATCAATCTATAATCGATATTCTAAGGCAGCAACATTTGGTTGATTAAAATTTCACTGTCAGTATTAGACTAGTTGATACATTGCATGATTTTTTGATAAGATTTGGCTGAAACCTTTGCGATGTAATATTTTGATAACTTTTATCACACTTCAAATAATTTTAGAATGAGAATTAAAAAGCTTCCACAGATTCTTGCGCTGCACTTAAAAAGGTTTAAATACGTCGGACAGATACAGAGGAAGCTTTCATACAGAGTCGTCTTTCCATTTGAGTTGCGTTTGTTCAATACAGTAAGTATACAATATCCATAGGAGTTGTCTGTTCAATACAGTATGTAATGCCCTTATAAGACGTCTGTTCAATACAATGAGTATCTAATGCCTTAGGAGTTGTCTGTTCAATACAGTAGGTGTATGATGCCCAATAGTGCTGCCAGATAACTTGCATGATGTTACAATATCTTTAATGAATTGGTTTTACTACATAAATTTAACAAAATCAATCGTCTTTTTAGTTTCTGTTGACAGTTCTATTAGCGCTAGGTTGACTCAATATATATTTGTATGCTTTTTACATGTTAGTCTTAAGGTTTGGTATCTTTGTAGATTATCCATAGCGTATAGTGATGCGGGCTTATGTCAATAGTCTAGTCTTAGCATCAGGAGGATCGGTTCATGCTAAGTCAAGGCTTCTCTCAGTCAAATGGCATTATATAACATGGTACTTTTATGTTACAGTCTGATGACGCTTACAACCCTGAGCAGTTGTATGACCTAGTAGCAGTCGTAGTGCATTGTGGGATCAGTCCCAACAGAGGTCACTATATATCACTAGTGAAGAGTCACGGACTCTGGCTCTTATTTGATGATGACACAGTTGAGGTATGTTGCTCTTTAATTAAATGCAAAGATAACTTTAATTTTAATTTAGGTTGTGCTACAGAATTACATAAATGCATTTTTATTTGTGTAGTTGCTGTGCAGGTTCTATACATAGTGCTTGAGCCAAGTTAAAACCGCTTTTTGGAAACGGTCGACCGAAAGTTTAAAAATTTTTGTCAGGTTGTAAAACTAACAGCCATGTTGAGTTGACAAAAAAATGTTTGCTGGACTCTTATGGATTTGTTGGAGTTGTTTGCTCTTCATTGCTATACGGGTAGAGAAACATTCGACATCTGTTGTGAAAAGTACTCATGCATCTGTGTGGTTATACTGAATGATTTTAAAGCTTGGTGCTTGAGCAAAAACAACAAAATATTGGTCTATTGTGTAGCTTGAAATGTGTACTATATTACAGTACTAGATGAATGCCCAGGCTTGCTCGAGTAATAAAAGTCTTTGTGCAAGAAACATATTTTTATTTAACATATAACAACAGTTACCATTCTAACTTTCAAACTTCATATCATGAGAAAATTGTTTTGTGCAGTTCAAATGAATTAAGAAAAAAAAACAATGAGTACATGGAAGTGTGTGTAAAAAAAGGTTACAGTTGCAGCAGAAGCTCGTTATACTCAAAGTTTTGATGGACGATACTGATACAAACGTAAAAATGAGATATCAGATTTTCTTTGTCTGATACTTTGTCTGACCGAATGGAAAGAAAATGTAGAGGCAATTCCTACTCCAGATAACACAATCGTCCACGTAAAATGTATTTAGCTTTTACAGATTTTCTAAACCCGGAAAGATGAGTGTAATGGCACATTTGAAATTGAAACGGCACATTTGAAAATTACAAATTGAAAAAAATCGGTGATGGTAAAAAAGACTTAAAAAACTTTCTTAAGAAAAACAAACGCAAAAAGGTAATATGAATTAATAATAGAAAGTGCATGTTCAGCGTGTTTGCTATGGCAATAAGGATAGATGAAGAGCTTAGAATGTTAAGAATGACTTAGCTTGTGGTTCTGCGTGTTTAGTAGTAGACCAATGGTTTGAATGCCTTATGTGTTCAAATCCAGTACAAAGGTGATTTTTCGTTGCTGTAATTTGATCGCTATAACTGGACAGACAGACAAACACTGAGGTTTATATAATTATATATAGATGTGCGTTTTATATGCATTTATTCGCACTCATTTAAAACTATAGTCATCGTCATGTTAGCTTCGAACATTTTTATCGCGACTAAATCGGGTTTCGACTAGAAAATTTGAAATTTTTGCACCTCAGATTTTGAACAAAAATTGGGCTTTCGACTGAATCGAAAGAAGAATAATTTTTTATGTCATATTTAGTAAAAACAGAAAACAAGAAATTTTTTTGGCATCTTTTTTATTTCTTACAATCTTTGCTAGGCTACTTTACTGTACTCTTCCATTAGAGTGCTTTTAGATCATACTCTTATAGTGCGTTAGTCTTCGCTTTTTTATGTTTATATATATATCTATATATCTATATTTAATGTTTATCTTAAAATTGGTAAAAATACAACATGCAAAATGTTGATGTTTTTTCATGCTTTTTGATAGGAAATCATTTGTTAAAATAAAACACGCAGTATTTCTGCACTTTTTATTTATGGTATACTGTAGACAAGACTCTGAGTAAACCAGGCTGGGGTACGAGTTGCTACTGATACAGCTCTACAGTCATAGACCTATTAACTATACTAGTATAGTTAAGTTACTAGTTACTAGTTTAGTTACCCTAATTGGTCTATGACTGTCTACAGTACACTCCTCAATCTAGTCTATCAATAGGTTTCTTATTAGACAGTCACTGTATTTTGCGTATTACCTGTTGTTGTATTACATCTATTTACAGATCATAAATTGGCCTTAAAATAGTTGTTTTCTAGACATGGAACTTTGTAGCAAAACTGCTCAGATTTAGAACAAATCGCTTTTCGAGCAGCCTTCTGGAACAGGTTATGGTCAAAAGCTGAAGCTTAGCTGTAAATGCAAGCAAGCTTTATACAGTTACATGTATTTGCCACTCGCACTAACCAGTTGTACAATCATGAACACGCATTTCATCATCAACCACGTATCACACAGGTGCTCCCAGCTCATACGATGTATTGAATGTTAAACTAATAATGTAGATTTAGTAGCATGGGTATTCCAGAAAAAATAATTGCTTGCAATCCTCATGTGTTATTCTAGGCTATCATTCTTTCCCATTATTCTTGCTATCAGCAGTGTGTGGAACTAGACAACGACAAGTTGGAGTTGTCTTTCTTTTCAATCAAAAACTTCTCACCCCTTATTACAATTTTCACTTCTCTCTTTTTTTTTGAATTTTTTGTTTCTGTGAACAAAAATTGAATTTTTCTGTATAGTTTACCAGACTATGTCATCTGTCTTTCCTAGTTGTACACTTTATCTACATACATGCCTCGCATAGTGTGTGTCAAATGTTGGTTGATGTATGCGCACCCATGAACCAACATTTGATAAGTGAACACTCTTTTGATCTAGTAAGTATGCTGTCTGATTCCTTGTGCTGAGACAAGTTAAAACCTCTTCGCACTTTTCAACAAAGTCTTTCTAATTTTTGGATGTTCAATTGAATTTTGCTACACTTTCAAGAGTTCTTATGCTTGATATGAGAAACTGACAGCATGCGTTGTTCATTCAGAAAAAGATTTCTTTGGCGGTTATATTAAGATATAAATTTACCTTTTGGATACAAGCATGTAGCTCAGGCATTGGTTTTGTACATAGTCAATTTTACATCACCATTCCTAGAGTGGCTCTGTCATGTTAGTATCTTGCTACAACAATCGCTTGTTTCTATCATTAGCCAATAGGATGAGAGCTACTGTAAATACCAATACATGTCCTCGTTCTGTTAGTGCCCATAAAACTTCTGGTTACCGACTATAGCCAGACTTGGCACAGCTGCAAGTCCCACAAATTATTCAGCGTTGCCCACAGATGTATTCGAGATGATCAAAATAGGAGAGCAAGCCAAGTCTAGAAAGAAGATCCTTGATTAAAAAGATTTTTGGAGTTGTTTCACCATAGAAAATGCTTTGCATTTTTGTTATAGAGGGTCGATGCAACGCAGCTAGAAGATTTCTATGGACTGAACTCAGATGCTCAAAAGAATACAGAAACAGGATATATTTTGTTCTATCAGTCGAGGGAATGAACCCATCTGTAAAGAATTTTTTATTTAAATTAATTGGGTGATGCCAAATTATTTTCAAAAGATTCATATGGAGTTTGAGTATTACCTAAGGCTGGCTTGCCACTTTTATAAGCCATAAAATGTCTTTCTTTTCTATGTGGGGTGGATCTTTGTGATATGTATTCTCAAGGCCATTTCTCTTGACGCCCTACAGCAGGTATCTAAAGGTGTGCACCGACTTCCTTTAAAATTACTTACAGGATAAGTCTGCTCTGTGGTACGCACCAGTATCAAACAACAGCTTTGAAGGCGTTTTAGAATTTACCCATAATTCAATACCTCATCATTCTTTGTTCTAATGGAACTCTCACGTCTAATAGAATAATCAAATAATAGTAATATATCATAAATATTTAAGTTTTTATTCAATTTTTTTCGTGATACAGTTTTCACCTCTGCAAAGTCACTACGATTTTGTGAGTGCTTACTAAATATGTAGTTTGTTTCGTAAAGGCTTTTACAATTCCAGCCTGCTGTTTGATACCGTCATCTCTCTATAATAAGACAAACATTTCAATGTTTCTTATGACATGCAATTTATTGAAATTTTTTATTTTCACAGATTTAAACTGCTGTAGTTCCTATGATACATATAGGATTGTATACGAGGCAAACATCTGCTGTATGTGTATGTAAATATACCTGTTCTCTCACCTTGATTGAGGAATATCTTACTTCTCTTATTCAGTGGTGGTCTTGGGTGAAATTGTATCCTATCAGCTAATTCACTGACTTTTTTGATAAACTCATGTTCATTCGTTTACGACCCTTCACTCACTAGTCGTCTAATAGTTGACTATCTCGACTCATGATTTTTTTCGTCTAACGCTTGTACTAATACCTATAGTATTTGTCTATAGCTGAACACTTATTCCATTCGATACTCGCCACATATTGCAATTTTCACTAAGCAATCATATTAGGAGTCGTTTTCTCACTATTGTTATCGTCACCCATAGCCTGTGTTAGGCCCTGAACCCTGGGGTATGTCTGCACCTCGGGATATGTGTATATCTGTTTTGTCTCATCTGCTTAGAAGCAAAATATAAAGGGTTGGCGATGTCACAGCAGCAGAGTAATCTGAACCGGCAGTTCCTATGTATTCTATAAATTTTTAAACATCAGTTTGGCTCCGAGGTTTAATTCTTATTAGTTAATTCAATATGATCAGGTTGGATCATAGCTACTGGTTTATCTATATGCAAGTAGTACCCTGGCTGACCGATGTGTCACGAGAAATTCTCCAGGTGCTGATAAACGACAATAGGTAGCTGTAGACAGCTTCAAATAATTGAAAGTGAATAATTATCACATTTAGCATGCCGGGCTGCTAAATTGAGTGTGGCGAGTTCAAATCCCATACAATGCAATATTTTTTTCTACTTCTAACCGTGTTGATGGACATGGCTGTTATTATAGTGCAGATTATTTAGTAGGCCTAAAGTTAAGTCTGTCCTCAACTACCTATCAGCAGCATATTATGTGTACTAGTTGTGGTCGCTTACAGAAAACATGCGATTTATTGCTGAATGTGAATTCTTCATGTGTCACAAAAACTTTAGAATGTTTGAACACGTAGCCTTGCATAGTCTATATGCAATCAAGAGGTTTCTCTAAGCATTTTGTATGTACAATCTTGGCATATTTCATCAGCAATACCACCCATTGCGCAATATCTTGAACACTAGCAGTGAGGCAGGCTATGTCCAAGATTTGTTATCAATCAGATAGCTTGAATGTGTGTTTAAGAGGCTGTTTTTCAGGAGCGGATAAAGTTTTATTAAAGTCAAAATGTTTTAGCGACCTGGCGAAAGGCACGGAAAATTTGTGTGTGAGATTAGGAGCTAATTGGCCAAAAAATGTAGAAACTTAGCCTTTACGCAGACTAACAGACAGACATACCATAACAGAGTGAGATTTACTAATATATATTTATCATGAAGTTGTCACTTACGATTTAAAAATTCATTCATAATGTATAAATTATGGATATTTGAGGGATTGTTGTTTCATGTGCATCTTTCTTCAGTGACATGTAGTTTGATTCAGTATGCATACAATATTTTAATTTTCTCAATTGCCATTATGTTAGAAGTTGATACGTATGATGCCACATAATGTTAATTGTTTTTCTGTCAGTGTAAGGGACATACACATGACCATTGAGCAGCAAGGAAGGGTCTACTAATTGTAAGGGTTATGGAAATAAACTGACAAATTTTCTTGAATTTAGTAGAGCAATCCTATAGCTATATCTCCCTTATTGATAAGGTTGTAGGGTGTGTTCACCACACGTTATATGGGCGGTAAAGCCAATCAACTTGAGCTGATAGTTCAAGTCATCGGTACACCTTCGAGGAGATGCCCCAACAGATTGATGGTCCTTTGAATGCAGCAACATAGATAGATGGATTTTTATCCAGTGTCCGTTATGTGAATAGGGACAACTAATGAAGACTTAGGTATACCTACAATAAGGTTGTAGTAGTAGACCTTTACTACATACCTTAATTTTTAAGATCAGAATAATTGAGAAAATAATGCAAAAACTATATTTATAACAAGAGAAGGACGTCTTAAGTTATATAACATTTAGTACACAATTTGAGTATTCCTGAATGCCCCTATCTGTCCGTCTCCCCTCATGTTCTATATACAAGAAGACTCAGTAACATGTCCTACCCTCTCAACAAGATACCAGATTCTCATGGTTTAGTCCACAAATTGAAACATCAAACAATGTTGCCGGTGCAACACGCTGGGGCTTGAACACAATGTTCATTCCTAGCCATTCCATTCGGAAGACCGTGCAGTTCCTGAAAACGTGGTATCTTATTCCACCAGCGTCGCAGTAACCTGAAGAAGATCCCAAATCTCCATCTATGTCATCGATACTTCCATCATCGTTTAAATCTTTCATTTCCACCGAGGGAATCTCTACATTCCTCGTACAGAGCAGGGCTATGAATAAACAGAGGCATTACAAGTACATGTACGTGTAAGATACACATAAGGACTAAATGTTGCACTTGAAACCTTTTCTTATGAGAACAACGTAGAAAACCCTTTATAAGTAATGTAAAAAATCTATTCATTATAAATACGTCCTTCTAACATTATTAAGCCAATTCTTCCAGGAGAAGACAACTTTATTAATATTCTGATTTATACACTCGCACTTCTTCACAACTGAAAATACTGAACTAAAGGTTTGGCTGAAGGAAGCCAATAAAAAGCTTATGGGTACTTTTTTAAAAACCCAATCACATACCCACAATTCCTACGGATAGTGAGCATGTGATTGGGTTTTTACAATTTTACGACAAATGCTGTAGTTTTGCTATGACTGGCTTACCAAGACGGGTAGGCAATGTTGACAGTGATTAATCCATATGCATGGCTATGTTATCGGCGAAAACCACAGCCGAAGATCTTAATAACTATTTTGATATTTTAGGCTACGTTAACTTACGGCTTGTCATATAACAAATGCGTGCAGTGTATGGTAAAATGATTGTACCAGATTTGTTTGCAGACTTGGCATTGTGTCGGTCACATCCCTAAAGGACACATTTGACGACAACTCCAAATTTGTGCATATGTGAAGGATTGAATAAATGTTGATTAAATAGCCCATGGCTTGATAAATTTTTTGACAATTTGCCACATAAATCCCTCTAGGGTACACTACTACACGTGTAGAACTCGAAACATCACTAAATGTGAAGATGAATACAAGTGAAATGATGAATTGGAAGGATTTTATTTGTAGAGATGCTTTTGATACTTTATAATAGGTAACAGTACTAAGGTCTATAGGGAAGCTGTGATATAACCTGTTAATACCTCTTCACTGTTATTGCCATCTGAAATCAAATTCTAAATCAATGCTACTCAGCCGACAGTTAAAGGAAGTATGAACTTGAAGAAAAAGAAAATTAGGCATTTATTACGTAAGCCACATTCTTTACGATAATTTTTGCTGTAATAAGAGCCGTAATGTCTGTCCGTTTGTCCAAAGACACGGTTGAAAATCGGAAAAAATTACGTAATTTGAACTCACGATTTTTAGCATGGTAGACTAGCACTAATAACTGTGCCTGCATACCATAACAATTGTGCGTATAGTTATTACACCTGATGATCACTCACGGTACACAGTACTTGCAAGGTACTGGTAACTATTACGGCACTCACGGTACACTGTACTTGCAAGGTACTAGTAACTATTATGGCTGTGAGCAAAGGAGAGTAGAAGCTTACCTCTGGTGCTGTTGACAATCCTTTCATGCCAGTCAGCAAAATAGCACGGGCCTTCACCTACTTCCAATTCCAAGTTGACACACTCAAGGAAGGCTAGATAGGCCTGTTGGCTGAAGCAATGCAAACAGATATTTTAACATAATGGCAAATTTTTGCTCATAAGAGAAAGGCATCAAAAAAGAATGATACTAAAAGGTAAAGCTTGATAGATAACGAAATGAATTAAACAGAAATATGCATAGATGATGGTTTTTTGATACCATAATAGGAGACCCCTTCACCCAAATGTGTATGGATGCTTGCGTTTGATATCACATACATGCTCTGGTGGTGTCAAAAGATATGCTGGTATTTGGCAGATTTACCAGCACCAATCTACAACCACTTGACACAAGAGAGTGCTGGTGACACTACCACATCTGGCACTGAAATGGCTGGTAGAACTAACATAGGCGTGTAAAGCATTCTTCATCTGGCATGCATTGTGTTATGGTGATTACTGGAGGGCCCTTCAACATTAATAAACCTGATCCTAAAGAGTTGGTAGGCAGCCAGAATCATAAAAGATTATGAGCAGGAATTCTAGCCTGGTCAGTCATCGGGAGACGCAAGGGCTAAGCACCATGCTGTCGACAACTGAGCAATAGCATAGTTCACACGAAATGATCTCCTTAAAGCTGTCATTAAAATATTAGCAAAATTCCAGAGCTCAATATTTGACCTTGACATGGACCAGCATCTAAATACCCTTAATGCTGATGAGCTAAATGTGTTCAGAGATATTTGATGTCCAAAATACTCAGATCACAGCTCCAATCTGCCTGACCGTCCATTACATTCCTACTTCCTCAGAAACCACTACACCTTATACCAGACACCAACACTTTTCCAATCCACATTATAAAACAACGTTATTTAAAAAAAGTTTTTTTCAAATGTTCATAATTTTCCTTTACTATTATTTATTATTCTTTGTCTTATGGTACCATTTGCTTTGAATGGCCTTGACCAGTGATAATAAAGTTAATATCGATCTACCTATCTATCTGCCTACCAATTGACAATAAAATGCCACATACATGTAGATTGTAAATTGACCAGTGTAGATCACAAAGTTACTATCTACCTATCTTTCTACCTATCCATCCATCTATCTATCTACCTATCCATCTATATATCTATCTACCTATCTAGAAAATATGTACTTATCCATCTATTTATCTTTCTATCTATATATCTATTTACCTATCTACATATCTATCTACTTATCCATATATCCATCTACCTATCCATCTATCTATCTACCATCTACATATCTATCTACCTATCTATTATATACCTATCTACCTACCTATCTATCCATGACTGTTTGAATAAGATAAAAAAACTTTCTAGCAATGTTTGTCCGAAGTAATAGCTTCAGTTCTCCCATTGAAATCAATTTGCATAAATTGTGTGACATTTGGCGAAAGACTGAAGGAGTTTAGTTCTTGTGAATGCTAGACCTACCTAGCTCAAGGGGAAGAGAAATGCGACCTCGTATGTGACCTTATGCAAATCAGCATGAATCACAAGTGATGTAAGGTATACAAACAGCTATAAACAAGTTAAAATTGGGTCAGCATTAACTCACTTGCAAGTGACTGTTAGATCAGACCCTTGACCTTCTGTTACAAGGTCAAGGCAATCAAAGAAATCGTCTCTGCACATGTTGTTGAACTCCTCTACAAAGCAGTGAAGATACTGATCAGTATTTTGGTTTCGGTTGTGGAGTT
This sequence comes from Watersipora subatra, assembly GCF_963576615.1. Lineage (NCBI taxonomy): Eukaryota > Metazoa > Bryozoa > Gymnolaemata > Cheilostomatida > Watersiporidae > Watersipora > Watersipora subatra. The sequence continues at coordinate 14,607,520 of NC_088717.1, forward strand.
GTCAAACTTTTCCAGCAGCAACCAAGATTTTACTGTTGCCTCCTGAGTTCATGGCACAAAGACGTAAAACATACACTATATCTGATTGGATTCTTTCTAATAGTAGTGTTGTCCAACTAGAGCATAAATTAAATTATAGTTTTCTACGTAGATTTTAAGCTACTTTTAAACTATTGAATACATGAAGTAACATCTTCACACTTTAAAATGATTATTTGTTCTATATGGTATATACGCCGTTTAAAAAAAAAGAGAAAACTTTTGCGATGTTTCCAATAAATTAAATGATTTATGCAGTGTCTAAAATGGAAACAACTTATGCAATGTCCTAAATAAGGTAAAACTTCTTTGCAGTGTTCCAAATAAGGTGAAAAAATGCTTAAATAATATTGAAATGTTTCAATCTTTACTATGAGTGTGCCTGTCCAAAGACATAGTTTAATGTTAGGAAAAAAGATTACATCATTTGTGATTCGAACTCATAAAACATAATACGAAAGCTTATAAAAACCTCTATATGAGCCTTGTACCTTTGTTCATTCTAGCATTTGTTTTTATATATTTTGTTTGAAGTTATCTTTCATGACAATTTAGTGATACATTTAAAAGAAAACCTTCAAAAACCAATTTCTTGTTCTTTAAACCTCAAGACATTCTAAGGTTACAAGTAGCAGGCAAGATGGTGTGATTTATACATTATTAGTCCATTTTAGCCACAAATATATCATGAATGTTAGCTCAAACACATAATCAAATAACTCAGTATGTGATGGATAAACTATTCTCCTACACCTGTCAGTGTTGGTTACGATACTTTTACCAGTTCAAAGTTCACACAAATTCACAAGTGAGTTGTTCTCTAACTAATCAGTTCTCTCTACGATTCTGCATCCTTTGTTACACATCTGATGACGCTTTACAAATGAAAATTGCACAGAGAAAGGCTATATAAGTAGATGAGTGTGATATTGATGCGATGCTTGATATTCTTGGTTCCAATGTTCAGTGGAGTTCTTCATCAGTACCTGACTACCTAATAGCTACATGAGTACTTATAACTCAAAACTGAAAGAAACTATTAACCAAGAAATGGTAATTTGATTAATCAATACAAACTAGCACATTAGCATGTTAGCAGGAATGACTTCGCCCTTCCTTTGTAGAGTCCTACTACGCCTCTCACAAGCACTTTAACCAACACATATTCTATGAGATGCTACAATACTAGAACACATCCACACAGGGATGCTACAGTACTAGAACACATCCACACAGGGATGCTACAGTACTAGAACACATCCTCACGGGGATGCTACAGTACTAGAACACATCCACACAGAGATTCCGCATTGCAAGAACACATCTTCGCCGATATTCTGCAGAACAAGAACACAACCTCACTGGGATTCTACAGTACAAGAACACAACCTCACTAAGATTCTACAGTACAAGAACACAACCTCACTGGGATTCTACAGTACAAGAACACCTCACTGGGATTCTACAGTACAAGAACACATCCTTGCTGGGACTCTACAGTACAAGAACACAACCTCGCTGAGACTCTACAGTACAAGAACACATCCTCGCTGGGATTCTACAGTACAAGAAAACGTCCTCACTGGTATTCTACAGTACATTCCATATTGTTATACCATTCAAGTCACAATTTTCTTGCTCAAATAGTTCCATAATGGCCACCATAGTTTGTAGAGTGGTTTCCATGGACCTCAGGTTATTTCTATTAACATCGGTGTCCACATAGCACTGTGAAAACTCATCCATCCTAAAAGCAGAGTCCACACATGAATGACAAACAAAATGATTGAAACCACTGTCACATACTTGTCACAGGTAAAACCGTTGTCACATACTTGTCACAGGTAAAACCACTGTCATATATTTGTTACAGGTAAAACCATTGTCATACATTTGTCACATGCAAAACCATTGTGATAAACTTGCGAGTTCACAGGCATCAGTGAGCAGCATGCGAATTCCAAGTATCATACTCCTACCTAGATGTACTTAACTCTTGGAATGTCTTTGAGAATATACCATGGTGTGCTCAGTTTGTCACCACATCAAACTGAAAGCTTTTCTTATTGTCCACTAAAGGATTGTTCTTGTAATGCTCAATCAGCTCTAAGATCATTTGGAAACGGTGCCAAAATTGTTCTAGACACTGCCAAGATACTTATAGGTTGCATTGCAAGTACTAACCACGCTGCACTAGAGGTACACGTAGGATACTTTCTATACTGTAAGTAGTACATATGTCACTCTGGATATACGTGTAGATTGTACCTTGTGCTGTAGGTACTATTTTAACTTAGAAATGTTTTCAGGTTGTATCCTGTACTGTAGATACTGTCACTTTAAAGATGTGTAAGTACAATTTCATGGTAGCAACAGATGTGGCCTATAATCTACACCATAATACTGCATATTACAAATACATACAGGATGAATTCTGTTTTAGATACGATTATTCTGGAAGTACATGTGGCTTGTATCGGATGTACAGTAACTGGCACTTTTGATAAACGTTTAGTTTGTAGGCTATCACCTTGAGATTATGGTAGATTGCATCCCTTATACTAGTCCAGTGGTAAATATCATAAACTTACATATCACACATTCTTTTGCTGTTGTCCTGTGTTACCACATCCAGCAATGGCACTATACAGCTTTCTGTCGGGGGTTTGTCCTGCGTGGACCCCAAACTAACTGAAATGGTGACATTATCCATTACCTTGCTACTCAATAGATAGAGAAGGTACAGATATACTACCTTTTGTTGGATTTATATTAGTTCGCCAGTTAATTAAAACATTTCTACTTGGTCTGCAATGGTATACTAATCAGCAAATAAGCAGCAAGACATTGGCTCTCATAAGGTTACTTCCTAATTTGTTCTACAAAAATCTCTCTATTGTTAGTTTTAACATTTCTCTGTAAGGGAAAAGTAGATTTTAATAACAAATATAATTATGAAAGATTAGTTAAAAATAGCAAACACAATAGGCAAACAATAATTTTTACAAATGCAGTTATGAAGTATCAGTTAAAAATAGCAAACGCAATAGGCATACAATAATTTTTATATAAATGTACATACATACCTGTAGTGAATATTATGGCAAGGACGTATGTATAAGCCATTGTTGTAGAATGATACACGTGTGAACGAATGTCACCAATGAAAGATCAACTGTATAGATTAACTGGTTAAATACCATTAAGTAGTCTACGCAAAGAGGCAACTCACACTGATTGGTCATCTGGTCTCGAGACTATATACTACCAAGTAATTCCTCACCATGACATAGTTGGATTCCAGCCAATCAGATGGGAGGATACTAATTCACAAGATCTTGCCAACAATCTTTGTGCATTAGCAATAAATTTCAAGGAATGGTGAGTAAATTTCAAATTTAAAGCAGTCTACTATTCAGTGAATGCAACAACAAACATCACACAAATGAAATACAGAAGTAAGTCTGTATGGGTGATAAAAGTGATGAATCAAATCATTACTTAAAAGGCAGTTAAAAAGCCAAGAACCTATCATGAGTGTCACAATTTAAGTGGGTGGAAAACAACAGAAAGTGGGTGTATCACAAATATCTCTTTTTCCTCTTTGACTAGATTTGACAAATATTACAAATATATTTCCGATAGAAATTTATCATAGCCTGATGCAAGCATTAAATCACTGTGTCGACGCACCAAAACGTTTCCAAAAGCTACCACTTTGACGTAGACAATCCACGCCATGAGTCAGCCAGCCACGCTAACAGCATCCATATCAGAAGCTACCCGGTGACACTCGCTTCATTAAACGAGACAATTAGTCGGCCCAACGAATATCCACACACTCTGCCGAAGACATTCAGCAATCACATACAGGATGTATGTAGTTGTCTGCACTTGTCAAGTCTTCAATAGATTGCTTGCTACTATTGCACCGAGGAAGATAAGTCCAAGATTTCTGTTAGATTTAAACTTTTTGAGACAGTCATCTGCATCATTCAAGTTTACAGAATAGATCTGCAAGAAAGATTACTAAAGTATAACAGAAACAACAAAAGCGTTCTAACATTAATTGGTAAAAATTCTTCCCATGGTTACTTCTGTTCTTAACTTGTATATGTGTGAGCAATAGCCCGAATACCATGAGTGCTGCCTGCTTAGCAGGAACTGTACATGTTTTTAAGAGTACTTTTGCACAAACAATGTTTATGATATTGACTGAACATGTCGGAGTCCGAGAGAACCTCGATGACTGGAGATACGCCTAGTTATATCAATGATATACAGCCCCCCAAGGGTAGCCGACGGCTCTCATATGGGCGGGGTTTAATGATGGAGCTCTGTTAGGATTGTGTATTAGGATTAGGGGGCTGTATATCATTGGTTATATAGAGCAATTAAAAGTTGAATGTCCTTCCTGCCACCACCAGTTGCCTTTTTTTAGGAACTGAACCCCAACCTGTGGTTTGCAGGTCAGGAGTTTTAGACCATTAGGTGATAGCTGATCAACTTACAAGGAATTCCCTCCCTCCCCCCCCCCCTCAACCCTTCCCCCCCCCCCCCCCCCGCCATTTATGAGTTGACATACAAAGTCAACTCATAAACTAAAACCTTCATATCTTAGAGCAAATACTTGGATATTCAGAAATAACTCTCTGCTTACCAGATACTCTGATACTGTAGTTCATCACACACAGTGTCAAAACAAACATTATATACAACTATGAGAAGAAATAACTATAAAAAACTAAATTATTAAAGTAATGATCAATGAGAGTTTATTATCACTTTTAGCTTAAGAGATGAGTGTTGGCTGTAGGTACGCAGGTAGAGGTAGTTATAGAGACATGCTGTATAACTTACTATAATAAAGACTAGGTGAATAAACTAACTTACCATGATACTTTTTATCATTTATACAATATTCTGGATTAATTATCACAAGCCTCTTCTCGTTCAATGACAAAAATGCAACACTTCAAAAAACTGCAAACGTTCATATGTATAGAGGCAAATACTTGCTGGAATTTTGTACCACATGTTGGAAAATTAGTATGCCGAGGTGACTATATGCACATATCAGTCGTTCCATTTAGTAAATGAGCCATGGTTGACATATCTAAGCACAAACCAACACAGCGCATTACTTAAAAAAATACTTTGAAAAACTTTAGTTCAACAAAAGCAAAGGCAAACTGCTAGCACATTCATATTCAAACACAGCGATGGCATATGACCTCCATATGACCTTAGGAGGCGTGACTGACTGCAATATTCATTTGACCATAGGAGGTGTGACTGACTGCAATATTCATAAGCGATTCTCCCCTAGACTTTCCTTCAATCATTTACCACTAGTCTTGTATAGAGAAATCACCTTAGCATGTAATCATTAGTTACCTGATGTGACAGGTGGGTTATGACCCCAACGACCCCCAGATAATACGGCCAAGTCTGATTAGAATAGATGCCTGTCATGATGAGCCCAGGGATCATGGCAGCTGTGAAACCGCTCAGCCAAAGCTTGCTGTTTTCCCCAAATCGCAGTGCTGTCGACTTCACACCTACTTTAACATCATCTTCCTTGTCCTGAGTAATAGCAAAACTACATCTTACATGTGATGAAGTTCATATATGAAATATATTAACTTTATTTGACATAAAATATGTACATGATATATAATTAATATATAAATATATATTATAGGCTATAGGTATTGACATATAATATATATATATATCATATACATATATAATATATAAATATATATTATATACGAGTTAACATATAATATATATCAATATTTATCCACTAAAATGACCAACATAAAAACAAAACCAGTTTGTTTATCAAAAAAGAAGTCTGCGGTGAGCGACTAAATATCTCTGGCCATTGGCTAATCTATGTGACATTCATACAAGATCACACTGGTCACCTCTGGCAGCTATACAGAACAGCATGGATTGTCACTCGAGTACTACGGGTATAATAGCGGTTTGCAAGCCGTTGCAAAAATCAGAGGGCTACTACATCCACAACTACATGTCACAATACTGATTGCACACACATGCTGGTATATACCTTCTGAAAAGGTCACTTTGAAAGAAACAGACACTAAGAAAACACCAGTAGCAGCTGTAACAAACCTTCAAATAAATGGTATGCTAAATGTAGCCGCCCACTCATGTCTTTGATCATTTGTTAGAGATTACACTATTTATCTAGCCAATGAGCCAAACCAATCACTCTACACAACATTGCAAAGAAACTAGCCAAAATATATGTATATATAGATGTATATGGATTCAAGTTGGCAGATTCCACCCATGACAAGCATAGCTAGCCAAGCGTATATTATATATTTCTTAGCAAGCATTTCATTAAAATGCAGGTCATTAATGATAATCAAAGCAACAGTATGACTTGAGACAACGATGCTCTATTAGCATACCACTCAGAGGAAAAGGAGTAGCCAGAATTTTGGATATTATACACTTATACTGAATAATGTAACAGGTCCAGTTTTGGCATTTTTTGAATCAAGGTTGAAGTTTCATTGAAATGCTTCATTTTAAGCTTAATGAGACTAGCAGAGGCAATAAGAGGTCAAGGATTTCTAGGAAAGAACATTGTTAGAGAGCAAACTGTATGTTGTATGGTAGAACACGGCTAAATCAAATATCTATTTATCTATGGAGTTCGATATAGCTGCGGTTCGCTCTAGTGAATGTCTGCATATTCAAATGATATCGGCACTTGTTTAAAACTATAATCTATCTATGCATGTGCTTGCGATAGCTTTAGTATACTGTATTAAACATAATAGATGAGGTTGTCATTGAACTGTCTCCTTATTCATTAGGTATTGGCTACAATTTTTGGCTCTTAGGCGGACGTGGTGCAACGTTGAGGTTTCACATGAAAACCTATTTTAACATCAATCAACCAATCTCAAAAGTTTGGCAAGATTAATTCCACTGACAGCAGAGGTGAGACAACTCGCACTGCCACCAAAAATATGCTACAACTTTGCTGACTATGATTTCATAGGTAAAGGATTGCCTGGACAATACAAATCGGAAAATCACCAGTAAATCAGTCAAAAAATGCTCAGTTACCGGATACGACACTCTTTAGACCTTGGATGATGTGTGATGAGATGATATTCCACGATCATCAGCGATGCATAAGATAAATTCCACAAGATGATCTTTACGTGTGATGAACATTAGAATGGTGAAGAACAAGGTTGGATGTTTGATGAACTTCATTTTGAGTTATGAAAAGATACCTATGCACTTTGCCATAAACGATTTTGATTTATGAGTTTTTTTGAACAGCTGAATTTCCTGTTAGACACATGATGAAAAGTTCCATAGCCGTGTGGTGAGACAGATTTTGTGTCAAAGTTTCAACACTGTGGAATTTAATGTACGAAAGCTTGTCTAATGTCACCAAATCTCCAAAACAAAAAACCTGGCAGGAAATAACAGCTCAGCTTGACATGGCGAACAGCTCATTGCTAAGCTAGCTTCTGATTTCTAGGACAGCAAATGTTTTGATGTCCTGCTTCATCAGCAACAGGTTTAAGAGTCTTAATGATTATTACATTGAAAGGCTAATTAACTGCCCGTGATCTATCTCTATGATGCCACCTGTTATCTTTCTGTCACTACGCACTTGACTTGTATTTAATGATGCATATATAATGCAGCCCCTTAGCTGGGCCCTGAATGCAAACCATACAAGGCGCAAGGCTCTGAGCACATCAGTCTTTGGAGAAACGATCAACAAAGCTTTCAACTGCTTTTGTGTGTTTTGGAGACAGTTGCGAAAGTTAAAACCATAATCCGTTATCCGAAGATCAGCTAAAATCCATTTAATCTTATCTGGAATTAAGACGATGCTTTGTGATTGGCCCACTAAAATATTTGTTCAACAAGAGCTTCTTCGCATGCTGATACTGCAGTTTCTAATCTTCAAGAAAAAAGCGGTAGAACCATGATTGACCTACCACTATAGGTATTTCTTAGGCAGTTCAAAGGATAGGATTATAGACAGCTGTAATATGCAGCAAATGTATCCCGCACCAAAAGCTATCATTAATACTGAACTTCAAATAAGTTAAAAATGCTGAAATTGAAATAAATACTTTATATATCAATTGTGGTGTGAACGCAGGTAACTTCATTGTTTTGGTAGAATGGTCAAAGATTAGGCAGGAGAATAAATCATATGAAGCCATGCAGATGCTGGCCAGCCCATGCTAATAGCTGCTCGTGCCTGGTTTACACCGGATGCTATTTGAACTCGGTTTGAAGGAAATCATCATCTCTGGCAGCAAAAAACAATACTCAGACACCCACACAGCTTTTATCGCTGCCATTATCTACACTCTGTCCCTAACAACAGTTTTGGCACAAAATATTAGGTGAAGGTCATCACAATGACTCATTTTCCAAAATCAATTATTTTGTTCACAACCAGAACATACACATATATTACAGCTATATTACAGCTATATTACAGCTATATTACATCTATATTACAGCTATATTACATCTATAGTACAGCTATATTACATAGATAGCTGATGGTGCTTGTATGGTGAAATAGACAGCCGTTGATCAATATTCCCTATATACACAAGTTTTTATAACAAATGAAATTTCATAAATACTAATTTGTCAGACGTACTGCATTATTGATATTATTTTACCTTGACCATTTTAGGTCCAATTAAATAACTTTATGGCGGCATCCAGGCCCAATTAATCAATTGGCTGCTCACAAGTCATAGACTCGGCTTACTAAATCGCTTGTATCTCATTTTCTAATAATTTTGTTTCCATTCTGTTTTTGTTTTCATTCAGTTTGTAGAACAAACTTCAAGCTATATGTCTATATTGAAATAATGTAACTATGTGCAAAGAAACTTTTTACGAGCAAAATAAAAAAACATGAAAAAACCCAAACTTGGCCAGCTATGAGTTTAGTTTGTAGGTACATTTGCTACCGTGAACAGTAAAAAATATGAAGATCCATGCACTATAAGCTGAGATAATTGTGATTATGTAAAACATGCCTGGTCAACTTCTGATTGTATTCAGCCGCTATTGAGTAGTTATTATTTACAATATGAACAACTTCAGCAGCAAGTAGTAAGACTGCTTGAAAATAAAATCTTACTCCATCAAAGTTTACTCAATTCGTAACAAAAACTACTATGACAGCAGTCAAACTCAGTCAGATAGTAGAAACTACCGTTATTATTTGACGTCTTGCTCAGCTTTTATTCAAAGTCTAGTATTTAGGAATATCTGTAAGTAAATTTTATAATTACATCTGCTTTTGAGACTTATCTTGAGCTAGTGGTTAAGTGATGAAACTGTAGAGTTGGAATATAATATTGAAATTAATTTTCAAATTATAATGATACTACTGAAAAAAACAAACAATCCTCAGATGGGTGATACGGTGAACTGTTCTAACACCGATTTGAGTGACAAAGCCTTATTAGCTCATTTTACGAGCTCCAACAAATAGCAAACTGGTACACAATTAAAAACTGAGAATGTTTACTTTCGGAATATGGCAGTAGAATTACAACATAGCAAACGACATTTGCACAAACCGCTTAAAAAATCACTCCCGGAAAATTCAGGATTCGGCCCAGGAGGGTAACGAACTTCTTCTCGAATAAATCGATATTCGGAATGAAAAGGTTAAGCTAGTTGCATGACCAGCTGAGTATTGGTAGACCATGAACTATAACAAATAATTAAATTGAAAATTTTATAACCATTTTATAAATACATTTTCAAACAATTTGAATGTTTAAGCTTCATTTTAATATAGCAAATACATTGTAATTTTTAATACAGAGACAGTCCGATAACATCAAGGTTAACATCAGTAAAGCGAGGCAGAAATGTTCGACCTAGAACATTTCTGAAGAACATACTAAAGAAAACGTATTTTCTTTAGTATAGTAAAACATGCATAGGTCCACTACACTAATGTTGATGCGCAAGGCCCGTAAGTTTTCCTATTACCACTGCATTCAGACCGCATTCAGTATAAACTAGCCTAAAACCTGGTTTCCATATATGCCGCAAGCACCGGCGACAGCACCGCAAGCTATCAGCGGTGAAATGTGAACCAATGCGCCGGGTGCAGGCGCTTTTAAATTTCGCGAAGAGCCGCAGGCAAAACCTTCCCAAAAGGCGCTGTACAGGTGAAGGTCAGCCTTATCAAAAGGGCATGGCAAGCAAACATTTTTATGTGATTATTGGCAATGCAGTTTTATGTGAACAGAAGCCGCCGAGCCTAGCGTCGCAAGTGTTTTGCTGCACAAGATTACCGCCGGGGTCTCACAATCGATATGGAAACCAGGCTTTGGACTATCTATCAGCAGCTATTTTAGAACAGTGTAGAAACTTCCTCTTATGTTTCCAAGAAGCGAAGCTGTCAACTGTACAGTTGACAGCTTTATGAGAGAATATACGTGTATACCAAATTACAACACAAATCAAAGACAGAATCACAGAAAGAAGCAGGAAGAGCCTCGCGATGAAAAAGTGTAAACTGGCATTGAAGACATAGAAACATCTGAAGAGGACATGGAAACATTCTAGAGAGGACAGAAGACATGGAAACATCCTAGAGAGAACGGTGGACATAGAAACATCCTAGAAAAAACAGAGGACATAGAAACATCCTAGAGAGGACTTGGCAGAGAAAAGACAGCTAGCCTGATTGTACTAATGACGAACATGAGGTCTACAGGAAGCCAGGAAGTGCTCTGAGCATAATAAGAAAAGGGAGTAGCAATTGTTGCTTGTTAGCCTAAAAAAGTTAAGATAGGAAGTCTGGGAGTCTAGCGAGGAAAGGACTAATCAGCTTGCGGAGCCCGTATGATGAGTCAGCAACCAACACCATTGTTTAAAGTCAGAGAGATCTTCAGACGAAGACTTGAATAGAAACGGTATTAATCAGAATTGAGTGGCAGAGTGTATGAGCTGGACTGCCATGCAAGCTAGCCAAGAAGTTTACCTGATGTGAATAGATTGTATCAAATATCATTGTCCATAATACAGCCGAAACGTAAAGTGGTAGCACTTCTGGCCAATCACAATAGCCATTCACTGCGGAGCTGCCCAGCAGCACGCCATAGTTAAGGGTTATGCCTAAACAAAGACCATTGCTCGGTTACATTGGGTGAAGATTCTCAAGTGGTTTTTTAGAGGTACAAAAGGAGTTGCCCTACCCATACATGCCAACAAAAATGTCAATAATTTGAGTCTTTCCCAGTTCCTCCGCCACATTAGGTGCTGCATTGATCACATGCGCACAGTGAATTTAGGACAACACCGGACAATTTCAGATTCACCAAGACAAAGGGCAGAGCAGTCAAATCCTCGGTATTCTTTAAAAGAATCATATGAAGTAGATCGGACTGTACATTCAGGTGGTCCTCTGGTGTATACGCGGTATGACAAAGAATTTCAGCTACTATTCGTGTGGCAGAGTGGTCATCTGACTATTAGACCAAGACTACTACCGACGCAGGTAACAAGTAGTAGGCAGGTACTTCGAGTAGTAACCATGAGAAGAGCTTGTCAGTATGAACTTGTCAGTAGGAGTTACAGCTATGACCACACAAGAGATGACGGTAATTTGATACATACTTTTCTTAATGCATAAACAATCTTGAAAATAAATTATTGAAAGGGAACATTGTGATTATTTTTGAGCTAGTTAAATATGCAAAAAATATATTCTTGACCAAAAATACTTAAATAATTCAGGCAGCCTTAGTAAGCGCACACTGCAGTTATATATACATGTATACAGTAGACGCTCCTACAACGTATACCTAGTATATAATGTTACATTTTATTGCTGATCATAACCATTAAATACACTAAATACAATAAAGTTACTGTAGGTAACTATAGAGAACTAAGATTGACATACTGTTTTATCACTAATTTTGAATATGCACTGCACTTTTATGAAACTTTAACAATTGTTACCAGGGGATGTTTGCATTATGTAATTACAATGGTTTCTATACCCCTACATACAATTTTTTCACCATACGATGCCAACCTTGGAACGAATCAAAATCGTATCCTGAGAATGCAATGTATATATAATTTTATATACATGTATGCTATACCTATATATATATCTCAAAATTTGTGTGTCCTTCGGTTTGTCCGGCTGTAGCTATAAAATATTAGAATGAAAAATCCGTACCGCAAAGGATTTAATCCTGGAACCTCCCACTCACCAAACAAATTCCTTACCAATTAAGCTACGTGAGATTGATGGATTCATTGGGCGACATATGTCACTATGCAGGTTAAAATAAGTCATCACTGTCTGTTACAGCGCAATTTAATTTTATGCTTGCTCTCACGGCTTTTATTAGTAAGTTTACTAGGTTGCTCAAATTAGTCTTTGGCAATGTGCCAGGCTAATGGCAGGCAACTACATTAACTGTCACTGTTTATAAGCCGATTTTTAATTACCTGTGCAACGCCGGGCTTTCTGTCAGTATAGATATATAGTACTGAATGACCGGCGTTGTCCGAGTAATAAAAGTCTTTGCACAGAAAAAATTTTTTATTTAACGTATAGCAACGGTTACTATTCAACTTTCAAACTTCGTATCATGAGAAAAGTGTTTTGTACAGTTTAAATAAATTAGGCGAATAAATAAAACAACTGTAAAGGTTTCAAACTTTGTCAAGCAACCGAAACTTTTAGACTTCATATCATCAGGGAAATTTTTTGTGCAGGTCAAATAAATTAAGAAACAAAATAAAACAACTATAAAAGTGTTTAAATGTAAATGTGAAACAATTAGCAAGTAATAACTAAATTAAGTTTTTTGCTATGATTACAATAAAAGATGATTTGGTAATGACACAATTAATACGAGCTAAGAGCACAAAATAAAAATCGTGAATAAATTGAATTAATAATAGAAGTACATAGAAGTGTATGTATAAAAAAGATTACTGTTCCAGCAAAAGTTATCCAACAAAACTTTGAATACGACGATACTGGTATCTCTCGATACTGGTACAAATGTAAAAAGGAGATATCGGACTGTCTTTGTCTGACCTAACAGAAAGCGAATGTAGAGGCTATTCCTACTCGAGATAGTACTATTGTCTGCATGAAAAGCCTTGACCGGCTTTTGCAATTATGTGAGCTTTTAATTCCAAAATTTTAATAGATATAACCGGACATACCTAAGGTCATATCTAAGGTCATACACACACATGACAAACTTTGAGATTTATATATAGATATATATCTTATAATATAAAATAAATAAATACTTAGCTTTATGTCAATTCACTACAAATTCATTTCAAACACCTAAAGAGTGCCTTTTGTACAAAATTCTTTTTAGATAGCGACAGAGGTAGCATAGCACTGCCAGAGGTAGCGCTGTCAGAGGTAGCGCTGTCAAAGGTAGCGCTGTCAGAGGTAGCGCTGTCAGAAGTAGCGCTGTCAGAGGTAGCGCTGTCAGAGGTAGTGATGGCAGAAGGAATGCTGTCAGAGGTAGCACTGACAGAGGTAGCACTGACAGAGACAATGCTGTCAGAGGAAGCGCTGTCAGAGGCAGCGCTGACAGAGGCAATGCTGTTAGAGGTAGCACTGACAGAGGCAATGCTGTCAGAGGTAGCGCCGACAGAGGCAATGCTGTCAGAGGTAATGCTGTCAAAGGTAGCGCTGTCAGAGGTAATGCTGTCAGAGGTAGTGCTGTCAGAGGTAGTAATGCAATGAAACCAGAGTTTTGGTAACTTGTTCAAGTATACCTTGCAAACAGGCCAAAGAGGTAGCGGTAAGGTGCCAAATTGGATTATCTACCTATATCCCGTTTAGTCATTATGTGCATGCGTCTCTGTTGGTGAGTTCACATAAAAGCCATGAATTTCCCTTTTTTGGCCGATTGCATCCAAACTGCACACGCATATGATCCGTGTCTTATGCAAAGTCTTTAAAACAGTTTGGTTTCAAAACTCCATCTGGTCACAGAGAACCAGCCTCCTAAACACTCACTAGTGGGCTATCACCGCGCATACTGCTAATTAACTATACGACAAAGTACCTGATGGGCGTAAATAGTGTCATATGCAAGGGTCCACATAATACTTGACATGTATAGGGGTAGAACAACTCCCAAGTCTATAGAATTATTTACTGCAGTCCAGCCTAATATAGCTCCCCAATTGAATGTTAAACCTATAATCATAAAAACACCAACAATCGCCTTGCACAAGCATAAATACATCCACAGAATAAACATAACAAAATTTGAGAAACACCTCAAAACAAGGCCAACTGTATAACTGCAATAAACCAGGAAATGTGATGGTAAAATTTTTTTATTTTCCAACAGTCTTAAATATTTACTGCAGGCCAATTATTTCTGGAATAACCCATTGATCTCTATATCTCAAACTCCCTAAATATCTATAGTAAAACATTGATCTCTGCAGTAGTCAGTCAAAAATGCTTCCATGATTGCGTAATAAACTGCCCGCAACTAGATTAGGATGCATATCTTTCAGCTTAAAGCTACATGTATTATGCAACCAAAACCCAATATACAAGGTTCATTCGTTTCAAGATCGCATGTTGGCTCAAAAATTCCAAAAAAAGAATCTCCCGTAGTTCATTAAATTCGCTGCAATACCCAAAATTTACATAATAGATACTGCAGGAAATTATACAGAATGTATAAAACAATTAAATTAGTCAAACAACCAATAGAAGACACTATCATGGTTAGTTTCAACTCACAGAGGTAGATACACTCGGATGTGCTGTACATACACAGCACAACTCAAACTAACTTCAACACAATTAGCTTAAACTAACTTTGCTTTTATATTTTTTGCTATTTATAGGGTTTTTACAAACTTTTCCTTACAAAATAGCGATGCTTTGAGGATCTGTGAAAGTTGTCTGTAGAAAATTACTTCAGACAGGTAAAATACTCGCTCTAATGTTACATATTTGCAGGAAAATTCGTATGCTGAGGTGATGATAAATATAGCTTCGATGGTATCATACTAAGCCAACCAAAAACAAGACAGTTTTATTGTTTGCTATCACACTGCCTAAATAACATCTTTTGAGAAACAGCTGTATAGAAAGCCTCTAAGTGCAGACAAATCCCATTGAATAGTTTCTATAAAAATTAACCATGATACCCTTGCAGCAAGGACTGTTAGATTGAAAGAACAAACCTAATGCTATCTGTGGCCAGTAGGTTACTCTTTTGAAGAGAGGGTAAGAAACCACAAAGGCAAGAGAACTCGCTCCTACCACAATGCTACAAAAGAAAAGAGATATTTTTTCAACTTCCAGATGATACGCTGGCTGTAGATTGTCTTGTCATAGGCTAAGGCTCTGCAACAGAAGTATCTGTTAGCAAGAGTGCCGCATCAGATGTTCTTACTACAGCCAACAAAGTCAGACCTCAACATACAATGCTAATCCCCGCCGACATATTCTTTGTATCTCAAAATTAATGTATTTTAGAGCAAAAATTCTGATACAAATACACTGTATTTCGCTTACTTTGTTGCACAGCTCAAGAACTTGATGACAATCACTTCAAGTAAATATACACGTATTTAACATGAAAACCAATGCACTATATAGAACTTCATAAAAACTCAATGTAATAAATTTTAAGTAAGAAATAATAAACCAATAATCAACAAAAGAAAGATTTTATTGTCGCTCATCGGGTGAACGAATGCGTAATCTTGGCAAGACAGGAAGTGGAAGGCGAGTAGGTAAGGTTGGATGAGTGATGAATGATGAGAGAGATACTAAGTTAGTTGGCCTTGAATGCATGTATGTGAGCCATAAATTAACATAACTTATTTTTGTACCTAATATTTTTATTTTTATCTTTAATTATTAAGTCCAACTTTCACATTTTCATTCATTTCAGACTTTTTGTTCTTACATCACCTTCACTTCCTCATGACAAAAACTAACTAGACAACTTAGTTAATATACTGTAAATGTAATTTGAATACTATTGAACAAAAATATGCTAAGGGTTTCAACAAGATCCTCCTCGTGTTCTTTAATAAGTAAAATAATGAACATTTGTCAGCAAGCAAAAACAACACCAAGTAAGTCAGGTGTAAGTGAAAAAACAGAGCAACACAACTTCGTAACAAAATTCATATTCTAATAAAGGTCCATTCGCAACTCTATAATGATTTGTACAGACTTACAAAACTGCCAGTTTTAGGATTCTGCAAACGCCACATGTCGGAAATAATGTTGGAAATAGATTAATTCCATCTGTAGGTTTAGACGATCTAATGCTGAGTGGAACCAAATTTAACAAAAGACCAAAACACTAGTTACCTACATATCTTGCACAACGTTTACATGTGGAATGTCAAATGTTACGAAAACAATTCATATAGAGAAACCTGTGTCAATATATTTAAAATACATGTGATGACATAAAGATAGATAATATTGCAGTCCGACCTTGATCTAAAATCATCTTAACATACAATTTTTACGATGCAGAATGTAAAACCTAAACAAATCTTTGAGGTGACATTCTAAGTAATTTCAAACATACGGCATACAAAGTTTTGAAAATCAGTATATACATGTAGGTACGTATGCAGTATATACATGTAGGTACGTATGCAGTATATACATGTAGGTACGTATGCAGTATATACATGTAGGTACGTATGCAGTATATACATGTAGGTACGTATGCAGTATATACATGTAGGTACGTATGCAGTATATACATGTAGGTACGTATGCAGTATATACATGTAGGTACGTATGCAGTTGACTTTTACATATTTGGTTCTAGAATGCTCCGCTAAAAAGGGCTTTATACCTTCCATAATAGTTTTGCAATCATGCATACCAAGGAGAGTACTGCGAGTGGTAGTAGCGGTGAAGAAGGAAGAACATGCTTACCATAGAATTAAAATACTGTGATAAATATCAAATACAAAAATATATAAACAAGTTATGCTAAGTTCACGTAATCTAGGTTTGACTAACTCTATCTCTACTGTTTCCTGTAAGGCTAAAATTATACCTTCGTTATCCTGTCATTAACATAATGAAAAAGCGACAACAAAAATCTCTTGCTATTTGATATTACTCTATAAGTTTAGTTGTTTACAGAATATTACAATTACATTTGGGTTTTTCATATGCCTTTATATAATAGACTACTATTATTTTATATGTTACATATAACTACTTGAAATATCACCAAGTTTTTAAACTATGAAATGAAATCAACAAACTTTTACTCAAAAGTTATGGTTTTGGAGCATGAAGAAAATGTCATAACAGTTGAACTTCCTAATGTACAGGTTTGACCTACTATGAATGTACGTATATAGTTATCATGCTTGCTTATTGATTTCAAAGTCACTGAACTGACAAGTACAATAACTCAAATGACTAAAACAACTCAAGTGACTAACACTACAACTCAAGTGACTAACACAACAACTCACATGACTAACACTACCACTCAAATGACTAACACTACAACTCAAATGACTAAAACATCTCAAATGACTAACACAACAACTCAAATGACTAACGCTACAACTCAAATGACTAACAATACAACTCAAACGACTAACACTACCACTCAAGTGACTAACACTACAACTCAAATGACTAACACTACAACTCAAATGACTAACACTACTATTCAAATGACTAAAACATCTCAAATGACTAACACAACAACTCAAATGACTAACGCTACAACTCAAATGACTAACAATACAATTCAAATGACTAACATTATGACTCAAGTGACTAATACTACAACTCAAGTTACTAACACTACAACTCAAATGACTAACACTACAACTCAAATGACTAACAATACAACTGAAATGACTAACACTACAACTCAAGTGACTAATACTACAACTCAAGTGACTAACACTACAACTCAAATGACTAACACTACCATCTTTGCACCACTAGTATAATTGATTTGTTCAGTTTTAATATCAGTGGTTTCTACTAGAATAATTTATCCCATGCAGAAAAAACAGTTAGTTGCCTATATTAGCAATGTTCTTTTCAATAGTGTAGTCATAGACATATTAACTATACTAGACTGGGCAATGCAAGGCCACAGTGTCCTACTAATAGTTAATAGGTGTCCTACTAATGTCCTGTTAATAGTTAATAGGTCTATGAGTGTAGTAGCCGAGTATCACTAGCAAATTAACAAGACTAGTAAACTTGGGTCACATTGGTTGCTATTCACACAAAAAATGATAGGTAACTGAAACCTCTGAGTGGACATTGGTATGAAAGACTCATGATACAAAGGGCGATGTTCGCTTAGCTAAACTTTACTTTAGCTTTACCATTGTGGCAAGTGAGTCACGCCTTGGCAAATGAAACCTGTAAGACTTACCCGTAAATATGGAACCTCTAGGACTTACCTGTAAATGGGTAACCTGTAGGACTTACCTGTAAATGGGTAGCCTGTAGGACTTACCTGTGAAAATTAAGCTGAAGCAGACAAGCCAAACCCGCAGTGAGCTGCAAGGCTAGATATGTCCATGCTTGGCTTATATGTACTTCTCCACTGGCCAGTGGACGAGACTTCGTCCTTGCCACCTGTAACAAAATAATTCTATGAAATTACAGTGTATTCTAGTCCAAAATTATCAGTTAGTAAAAATATGGAGATACAAAAAGTCAATCAGGAAATAGAAGCTTTCCGAGTCACTTAGAAAAGCATCTGACTAGTTATCATAAAGGTGTAACTAGTTGATATACATTTGTGTACATAACAGTTTTATATTAGAGAGCCAGCCCTTTTAAGCCTGGGCCTCTAATAATATAAGGAGTTGTTTTCCCATCAAATTCTTTGCCTGAGAAAACAACACCTCATAGCTTCGCTATGCATTCGCCTACTTACAGTTTAAGTAGTAATCTTGTTTGTTTTGTGCTTGAGACCTTCTCAGTATAATTCTGAAGGTGCAAGTTCATTAAACTACTAGTTCATAAGATATCACCGAACTACTGAGGGTATTTCAAACAGACCTAAAAATGAAAAATGGCCGCTAACAGGGGATTAGTTTTTATTAACACGCTAGTTGAAATCTTTGATGATGAAAGCTGAGAGCCAGACTCAAATAGTGATCCAGGTAGGTGGTTGTAGTTCCAACATTCACACTAGGTTAGAGCCTACTGCTGTTGCTACTGTACACTGAGAAAATCATTGTACAGTGCACCCTCAGGATACGATTTCGATCCGTTCCAGGGTTGGCATCGTATGGTGAAAAAATCGTATGTAGGAGTATAGAAACCATAGTAATTATATAATGTAACCACCCCTAATAAAAGTCTTTAAAATGTTATAAGTGCTGTACATATTCAAACCTACGGGTAGTAACAAAATAGTATGTTAACCTTAGTAACTATAGCTACCAATAGTAATTTTATTGTATTTAATGGTTGTGATCTGCAATAAAATGTAACATTATAATGCAGGGAGTTCTTACCTTCGAGACAAACCTATGTATAATATAAACTTTGAATTCACCCTAAATAAGTTTAGCTTACTAAACACACACGCTTAAAGCCAAGTTTTAGCATTTTTTTTAAATATTTTAGTGAATTTCAACTGTTTATCACTAAAATTTTATTGTTCATCAGTTTCTGTTTTCGTTTCAACTACAACTTTCAGCAGACGTGTGTAAAACCTTTTTCAACGTAATTCGACAAGACAACCCAAACGATGCTGTTTTTGTGGTGAAGTGGATTTTTGTTAGCAGGTTAAGAGAAGTTGTCTGACCACTGATTTCTTTGAAGAAATCACAACTCCAACTTTGCTACTGGTTTAAAAACAAAATAGTGAGAATTGCTGAATGAGAATTGCTGAACTTAGAGAAAGCGGTCAATGTGTCTTTTCCAAGCATTGTGAAAATGTTTTCGATGAATAGCATTTGGGCGTCTTTTTTATTTTGCATACGTAATAAGCACACCGACTGCCAAATTTGTACTCGAGTGAAAATTTTGTCGAATTCGTATGGTGAAATAAGATTTGTATGGTGAGGTGAAAAAAATCATCATGTTCCACTTCGTAAGGTGTAAAAATAGTATATCAGGGTAATCGTACACTGAGGGCGCACTGTGTATGTATATATATATATGTACAAGTGTATACAGTAGACGCTCCTACAATGTAAATAATCCGTTTCAGGAACGTTGAAGTTATATGGAATTTATGTAAGAAGAACAGTAAAACACATGTAAATTGCCTAATCTGTTCCAAGATCTTTTCAAACTCAACCCTTTGGCTATGCAAAAAGGGAAAACTTGGCTTACCTCTTCTAATTTGTGGGCTGTACCCTTACTGTACCATTACCATGTTACTGCAACATTATTGGTTTATTGGTTTGCAACTTTTCTCCTTTTTCTGATCAATCTTACAGGTTTTATAGGCTATGGTTGCGGTAATTTTTACAGTAATCAAGTTGATGGGGAGCAAACATCTTCGACGTTCATTAATGATGATTTGCTTAATTTTTTCTAAACAGCAAAGTCTATTCTGCAAAGTAAAATTAATAACAAATATTTTATACCTCTACAATAAGGTAAAACAACAAAATATTTTTACTATAAAGAGTGGTTCTACCTGTTCGTCATCTATTTGTACCCATTGCTCAAGGCTAGGATAAAAGAGAACTTTTGACGATACTCCAACTCGTCACATTTACATGTAGATTGGTAAACCGACGCTGTAGCACCTACACCAATCGATCGCCTCTGTATTTATGAACAATTGCGCAGCAGCTGTTCTCTGTTTTGTTGACACATTTGACGACCTATCACGACGGACTAGGATGCTGCGAAAGTTGTATACAGTCATACTTCAACTTACGAGCTTAATGCGTTCCGGGACTGCGCTGGTATGCCGATTTACTCGCATGTTGGTGCAATTTATTTATATATAGAACAATTAAATATATATTGATTGGTTTTCATACTCTGAGAAACAAACAAAAACACTTAAAACAAGATACTGTGACAAAAAAAACATGTTGGTAATTGTCCTAACTTACCACATGCTTTCAAAAAGCAACAAATAAAAAATAATCCAAGAAAATGTGGTTAATTAAAATGTAAAATTAAATACATACATGTACAATCCTTTGTTTTGTCGTGACGTCATTTTATCGTTGTCGGCCATCTTTATAGACAATTTTATCGTTAAAAACACGAAGCTTTTGCAATGGTAATTTGAAAACGATGTTTTTGTTTGCTATTTTTTATTATAGTATCAAAACAACATCTGAAAGTACTAGTAAATAAAAGAAAAACGATCGTCTTCTACCAATATGGCGGCTTTTTCGTGAATGAGCGCATGTACAAACGACTTGATGGCTTAAAAAAACGATGGATAGCAGCTAACGCCAGTATTTGCCAAAGAAGGAGAGAAAGGTTATCCTTCATTACAACATTTGACTTTGATAAATTTGGATTCTGATGCACAGACTTGAATGCAAACTTTTATTTTTAAACTTAACGTAATTAAAATTTTTTGGCGTTCATAGTTTTAAATTTCTTCTCATGGCTTATCTAATTTTTCCTTTGTTTCACTCTCACAATCAGCCGGTCGTTTTAAGAGAAACCTATCTAAGGACGTTTGCCTTTGTCGCCCTTTCAACATGTTGCGAAAAGGACGAACACAGATGTCGTCAAGGGCGAATGCACTACCACTAGCCAACTTGTCTAAATGTCTATGTTTATAGTCTTGATAGATAGTACCGGCCTTTACACATAGTATCGTTTCAGTGATGCTGTTGCCGGCTAATTGTTTGTCTTTTATCCAAAGCATGAGCAGTCTCTCCATCTCGACGTAAAGACCGCTATGCCGTTTGGAAACTATGGTTACTCCTTTTGCAGGCTTAATGCCCTTAATATTATCCTTCTGTTTGATAATTGTGAATATTGTGGATGTATTTCTGTCATATTGGCGAGCCATCTCAATCACACGTACACCTTTCTCATATTTTTTCAATAATTTCACGTTTAATTTCAATTCTTATCATTCGATCATTCGCTTATTCTTTGCATTATCCATTATTGTACCGGTTAACTTTCAGTCTATGCACAGTTCTTTTAATTCACATAATTCTACACTGAAAACGCGCACAAAAAACACGATGCAAAAGTATAACCTGAGCAGTTAAAAAATACAGAGTGATGCTGTTCTCATGAAGACACATCCGACATACTTGGCCACTGACTCACGTGCTCGTATCTCAAACATGGTTCGTATATTAGTGCTAAAACTTGCTCAAGAGCTGGCTCGTATCTCAAGTTTCTCGTATGTTGGGGCACTCGTAAGTTGAAGTATGACAGTATATAATAGGTATAGCTTTATACGAGCATCATTTTTCTCTCGCAAGTGTGATAAGATTGAGTAACATTCCAATCGAATTTGAGAACTTGCCTGACTTTAAACATTACGTTATATGGAATTTTTTACGTAGTAGGAAGCAGAAACTTCACCAAAATTCTTTGTTACTGAAATTTAGTGATAGAAACGTCCACTGTATACATATAGCTGTAGTGTGCACTTACTAAGGCTACCTGAATTATTTAAGTATTTTTGATCAATAATATATTTTTGATCATAGTTATTACACATGACCATATCTCACAGCACATTGGACTACCAGGGTACCAGTAAATATAATTATACACAAGATTTAAAGAGGCCACCACCTGTTTTTGGAATAAAAAATATCCTCCAAAACAGAAACAGTGTAAGTAAACTGAGTGGAACAACCAAGGCAGTGAGTGTATCAAAATACCTGAGAGTCAAAATCTCTATCCCACATATCATTAATGGTGCAGCCAGCACCTCGCATTATAATAGCTCCACAACCAAATAAGGAGAGGAGATAGAGATCTGGTAGGCAGCCAGGGGCAGCGGCAAGTGATATACTCCATGTGCAAGGAAGGTAGAGCAGCCAGGTGCCTACAGCAATATTAATATATAAGATACAACCATGGAAACCTTACTCCTCGAAACCTCGCTTACAAACTCCAGGTGTGAATAATTATGTATTCTTATCAGAAAACTAATAAACACTACGAAGCCATCCTAAAATATTTTGCGTGTAACAGCTTAAAATAGTGACTATTACTATTGTAGTAAAAGTATTATTATCATTATGATTATTAAAATATAATATGTACTCTTCACTATAATAAAAATCATGTCTGTTCGTCTGTACGGAGCAATGCTCAGAGTGTTAGGAAAAACACTTTCAACAAGATTCGAACTCATGACTTTCAGCTTAATAGACCAATACTGTAACACCTGCGCCAATCAACCATCTTGCTGTTTTTTTGGAATAATTGTACACCTAGTTATTACACTAGACAATCTCTTACGATGCGCCAGAGTGCCAGAATAGGTACCATTAAAATTATTATAATGGTGGTAATTGCATGTGCCAATGTCACAGCATTGCATGAAAAGAAAAAACTGTTGGAACTGCACAGAAACATAATAGGTGTCCATGGCATTTGTATCATTTAAACTAGTTGAGGGGTTCACAGTTAGAAGTTACACATTTATCTTCAATTTAAGGCTGAATAAACACGTGTACAACAGTAAGTTTAGGTACAATATAGCAAAACTACAACAAATTATGCATACTTGGTTTTTGCAAATTAGTCAAAAAATATTAAAGTAAATTTTAAAACTATCAATACATTGAATAACTGCTTTGATTAGAAACTTGTTCTGACTAAGGCATAGTATTATTTCACCTCCAAGGTAAAATATAATTGAGTTCTTTTTACAAAGTCAAATCTTATGAAATCATTAAAAATAGCCTGACTTGGACAGCGTTAAGCAGTGAAATGTACATCCACAAGCCTACCTATCGGCCGATCAAGTCGACTCAGCTGTAAGTATGGCTTTAGTGAAGGTGGAGACTTGTCTATAAGGCTCTTTGCAGAAATGCTGGCCCTGTTGCCTAATGAAAGTTCTCGCACTTGAGTGTAGCTCCACAAGGTGAAGGATAAAGCAGGACAGGTACTTCTTAAAATTGCGACATTTGTCGATACAAGAGAGGGAGTGTTTAAAGAGAAGCAGGGTAGGCATGTGGTGCATACCACTTGCTTCTGCAGCAATTTAAATCCCAACCTCCTGAATCCTGACATGGGAAGAGTCTGTAACTAAAGCGAACATATTGCAAGTAATCGAGCTCAAACTAAAAATCTGCATTCCCATTAATAGTACCACAGAAATGGTAAGTACTTATGCGAAAGAATGGTTGAACCAACAATAAAAAGTTTTTACATTGGTTCAACCTCAAACCAAGA
Source organism: Watersipora subatra (assembly GCF_963576615.1). NCBI lineage: Eukaryota > Metazoa > Bryozoa > Gymnolaemata > Cheilostomatida > Watersiporidae > Watersipora > Watersipora subatra. Next base: position 14,631,989 of record NC_088717.1, read on the forward strand.
GCTATACTTCATTTAACCGTGCTAGCCAATAACCAAGCACAACAACTTGGCTAATTTTTTGTAATAGTCCAGTTTTGAAACTTATTAGTAAAGTGCAAATTATAGAGCAACTAGAAGCAGTAGGCCTACAACATGTATTGCTAGCAAACATTTTTACATTCAGTTTTTTCAACAGACATTTGGTATATTAGTGCACATATTGGTAACTGTTACTTGGGTATTTTTGATTATTACCTAAAGGCATCCATAAAAAGGTACACTGCCACTCCGACAGCATGCTTTAAATACAGCACTAAATTAGCAAGTAATAATAACTGTACTTTCCCTAGGTGATTTTTTCTTGTTTTCTATAGTTCAAAATATTTTATCAATCCTCAAGGCAACAGATTCACAGATTATTATTTATCGGCGATATTGTAAAACTATGCAATGGTCATTTGTCTGTTTTCTGTATTGTTTAGTGGGCGCTTATTAGTATTGCTGTAGTACATGTTTCTTCTTATGAAGCTCATACAATGCTTGTTCATGTTAGTGAACAACACTGAACAATCGTTTGCACTCCACATAACTTCTCTTGCATGTTTATAGCACTAGCAACATGTTGTTTCATTGATACAGGAGATTGATGCATTTCACATGTTATTGGTGTAACAAAAGTTGCACATTCCTTTCTGTCTTTTAAAGACTATTAAACAGTGTAAACATTTCTCATTGAGTGAGACCGCCAAAGTTTGGCCTAGCTAAGCAATATACTAGTCAAGCCATCAATAGGATAACTAAGGCACTCTAGGTTACAACTATAAAATAAAAATCATAAAAGACCCAATATAAATCAAATATTGAACTCTCTTACAAAAGCATAAGTAATTATTGGTGCTTTAACAATCTAGAGCTATTTTTCTTGGTTAATCCGTTTTTAAAAATATCGCGTTTATCAATTTGTTGCTTGCAGAGGCTAATCGCAAAAATTACTTTGAGACAGCTATTAAAGCAAGTAACGAAGCTAATAGCTATTCAAAAGCTATGAGTGAAATATCATTAGGACTACATGCTTGTTTACCTCCTATCAGTCGGCGTTGTATTCTGAAGCTAAAGAAGAAACAATCGTCGTCACATAATAAGACTAGAATGTGATTTGTCAAAAAATTGTTTGATTACTGATGTGCTGGTTTAATACAGGTTAATATGGTCTCTGCTAATATTTTGTGACAAAAATCTTATCTACTTGAATAACGACTTTCCGTTATAAATCCTACTTTCGCATACAGATTTATTGTAAAGCAACTATTACTACCAAAGTTAACAAATGAAGGTAAACGGTTGACAATCAATAAAAAAAAACAAGCAGCTCCGAGTCTGTTAGCAAAACGTAACAAATAGAAGTTATATGATGAGGTTAGGTTAATGAGAAGTTTTCGCAAAGCACGTACACACGAGGAGGGCTCACGTTTCGCAAATCGAAACCGCTCAATAAACACAGTTATTGATGCCTAAACATCGCGGACGTAAAAGTAATTGACGATTCGCCTCCGCGCACTAAACCTGCCGATGTTAATTACAGTACTCGAAGATATACATAATACATGTACGTTCATGTACGCGCTCCTCAATAAATGATAATTAATTAATTATAATGATAGCTTCCTTCCCTCGGTAGAACACCTCTTCCAGTGAGTGTAGGTAATATGAGTAAAATAACTCATATTCATTTAGCCATTACTATTCCCAGTTCCAGCAGTGCCTGGTTGCTTATCACATAATAATTGAGATTTGGAGTTGCCGCCCCATGATTATATTGTTTGCCTAGTGACAGACAACTCACACTTGACAAGACAGTATAATAGCAAGTGCATTTCTTTTCCTTGGGCAGTCTATACCGAGATACTGAACAGACTACACCTCAGATAACATTATACCTTTACTTACTGTTAACGACAACCAGGAACATGTAATTCTATAGTATACTAATCTAATATTAGCACTTACCCTAGTTATATAGAGGGAAGTGTTAAGGAGTGGAGAGTGAGATAGCTAGTGGTGAGCTAGGAGAAGATAGCTTCCAAGAAAGACAGACACTTGGCCACATGAAACCACAACTATTATAGAAAAGGACATTAACTATATGCAGTAGTGGTCCTCCAAGCCACACAGACACTCGCCACAGAGAGAGACATATATTCGCCAAACTAGATTCACGGCAAGGACAAAGGACATCGCTGGGTCGTGCCCTACACATTATACAAAAGGTATGACTATTAGTTAAATAGAAACTGAACATTTGAATTATATCATTAGTATGTGTCAAAGTCCGGCGTGATGGCTATTATGATGTCCAAGTAGAGCAATAGTGTCCCCCAATGTATGCCATGCAGTACAAGTTTCATTAGTCTCTGGAAAATGGCTGGTGTGAAACGTGAGTCCGAATGGCAAAACCTTCCACTCCCAATCGATCTCTCCTGGGCATTGGCATCCAATGGCACCTGCCAGTAGCCACTGACCAGATCCAGCTCGCTAAAGAACTTGCTGCTAGAGAGGGTGTCGAGGCTGTCATCGGTCAGGGAAGGGGGTAGGCATCCTGCTTTGGGACTGCAATCAGCCAACGGTAGTCGACACAGAACTGTCACTTCCCATCCTTCCTTTAGACCAGCGCTACCGGGAAACTCCAAGTGCCTCCAGTGTGCTCGATGAGCTTCTTGTCAAAGAGATCTAGCACCTGTCATTCTGCCTTGGTTCCATTATCTGGTCCACGTTAGTATGGCGGTTGATGTATAAGCCAGGATCCCTATCTTAGTACAATGAAGCGTTTCTCCTCAGTAGTTTGACCCACGTCCCCTTCACCCTCATGAAAGTGAAGAATGTGCTGAATGTGCTCTGGTAGCACGGTAACCAGTTTGCTAACCGATCAGCTTGTCCCAGCTTCGTGCAACTCTTCTTGCCTGCCAAGAACAAGCCCTCCAGTTGGATTGGTTTATCCTCTATATACAGTATATACATGTATAGGAATTTTTCAAAGCATGTGTGTATGTGTGTATGTGTGTCCCTCCAGCTAAAGCTATTATTAGAATAGGGTAGCTGGACAATGCTGACACAACGTAATGGCGTACCGGTCATTAGAAGCCTATTAACTATCTTACTGGAAATTTCTATTGGCAATGTGCCAAGCCACTTGGCAATGGCCTGCCAGTTGCTAGAGAGTTGCCTGCCACTGCTAGAAGGCAATTGCCAGCAAGTGGTAGGCAAAAATCAGCTTAAAGACAATAAGAAATTATGAGAGTTACTTACCACTTGCCATTAGCCTGGCACATTGCTAATGGAAAATGGTATTAAAAATCAACTTACAAACAATGAGAACTAATAAGAGTTGCCTGCCAGCAAGTGGCCGGCAACTCTCATTACTTCTCATTGTTTATAAGCTTATATAAGAAACAATAAGCTTTATAAGATTTTTGACACCCGGGCGACACCAGGTAGCTAGTATATACACATATACTAGCCGAATGTTCAGCATTGCACGGGTAATAGAATTATTGCCTAATTAATCTGAGTGACTTACTTGGAAAGCTAGATCTTAACTAAAATTTTGACTTAAATACTACCCACGTTTTGGGTCAGTTTAACAATTGTTACACGTAACGGTCAACAGTGCTGGTTATTAACCCCAAACAAGCTTTTAAGTGTGAGTATCTTAACCAATGACTATTTACCCAATAAATCCATTGTATTCCGTGTATCTTAATGGGTCAATTCGCTGCCTTTAGATCTAGAGGTCTCGAGATCAAATCCCGCGCCGAGTGAATTTTTTATTGCTAGATTTCAATTAGGCCTACTACAACTGGACACAGGGTTTAACAAAAAGACAAACACTTAGATACATATATATATATATATATATATATATATATATATATATATAACTAGCCGAATGCCAGGCATTGAATGGGTATTAAAACACTTTATAAACAGTGGCAGGTAATATAGTTGCTATTGGCTAATTTGAGTAAGATAGTATTTGTATTGCTAAACTTACTAATAAGAGCTGTGAGAGCAAGCACAAGTGACGCTGTGCGTAACGTAGAGTCGCTATGCGTACTTTAAACCTAGATAATGAATCATATTGCACGATGAATACAATGCATTCCATGTAGCTTAATGGGCTAGCTTGTTGCCTTGTGAATGGGAGGTTCCGGGATCAAATCCTCATTAGTATGGATTGTTCATTGCCGACCCTAAGTTTTGGTATACCTACCAAAGTAATTCAGCTCCTTAGTTTAACACATACCGCAAAACATTTAATTGAACGCCATGGCGGTCTATTTTTCAACCCATCTTCTGTAGTGGGAAGAGTATAGTTCCTATTGGAAAATGTTTGTTTCCCGTTACAACGGTTCGTTAGTTGACTCGCTGTCTCTGCCAGCTGTTATAGTTACCTGTAAACGCTATCACCGCAAAAAGCAAGCTGAATTGAAATTCGCTGTTACTAATCTTTTCTTATGATGTTAACTAATTGCTGTTTTTTTAATAATAAATTAAAAAAAATTTAAATTAAATTTTTAATAATAATTAAAATAGTGTCCGCTACACTATTTTTGTTATGACGGCTTTCAATTTTAGAAAAAGGTGTTTGAGTAGTAAACCAAAAATACTTGGCTGGTTCCATGTACTGGGCTAAACAATAAGTTTAACAGGTTTCTGAAAGTAAAGGAGCTCATTTTATTTTGTAACAAAAAACTACTATATATGTTGTACTTATTACAGTAGTTAGTAACTTCGTACTAAACAGTAGTAGGTGTAAAACAACACAAAGTATGTGATAGCTATTCACAATTTTGTTTCAACACACAAAAGCAACATATTGTAACCATTTTTGTAACCCTACCATTTTTCCTTTGTACAAAAAATCTATGTGGTACTCATTAACAATAGTAGGCGTACATCAAAACAAAGTATGTGATATATGTTCCTGTAGGTGTACAACGCAAAGTAAGTGATACTTGTAACATTTGACAGTAGATCTACAACACAGAGTACCGGTATGTGATACCTGTACACAATAGGTGTGCATACACAACACAGAGTATGTCATCACCATTTACGGTAGACATAGAACACAATGGATACTTATTAACAGTAGGTATATAAGACAGAAGATATGTAATCTGTTTCAGCAAGAAGACCAACATAAGAGTATAGATAAGAGACAATGACAAATCTGCCAAATGAAATGAAAACATGTACTTCAAGCACCTGTTCTTGTCAATATGGGTCTACAGAAATAACTATCGGTTAATTTGTTAGTGAAAAGGTGATGATATCTGTTGCCTTGAGAGTTATACATCTCCGGTCGTACCAGTTCTCGCAAGTACTGCACCGAACCATAGATATGCTATTCTACATTGTATAATAGTCATTCTCAAGCTGATGCTTGTTCCATGGCCAGTGATACACAGTAAACCTACAACACAACAGGCATAAAATCTGGGAACCACACAAATAATCTCTCCATCTAGGGATTTCAAAATGGATGCCATTGAGAGGCATGCGACATGCACACAAAGAAAAAAACTTTCAAGAGCAGTTCAACCTGCTCTTGAAAGATTCGAGAATATTTGAAGACCAGGTTGAGTTTTATTCACAATTGTCCTTCACTTGTCCTTCACTATGCTTTGGTCAGTGTAGAAGTTGAGGCCTTCCACTATCAAACACACAATGTAAGGCTGCAACATCCTGACACAAATTAGACCAGTTTAGTGAACATAATACATGTATAAGAAATTGTATTATTTTGATACACGCAATCTACAAAGGGACAACAGAACAAGATTAATAATACATTTATGAACATACTCTGAGCAAATGATGGCATATACGCATTATTCAACGTAAAATATACATGTAGATGTTCACAGTATTACACAATAGTTTCTTACCTATCTTTCAGCCTTGTATTTCATTTTCTGTTTTACATTCATATCTCTTCCATGCTTGCATTGGTATGTCTCGGTGCCTGTCACAGTTGTTGCCATTCCTTCCACAAATCTTTTTCCCATTTTTATCTTTTCTAGTCAAAGTCATGTTATTGAAATCTTGACAATGGGTAAGGATATAATAGTACAACTCTGAGTGAGGATAACAAGTTCCAGTACGTAAAAACAAAACTCATGCATTTAATACTAAAAAACCTCAGTCATAATTGTTTACTCTGGCGATTACTCTCTTGCTCTGAAAAAAAACAAAGATTGTACTGACTAATACAACAGTTTCTTTGGTCACTCATCAATACCCAGAGGTGTTGTAAATCATTTTTGTTGACCTAACAGGCACAAACTTCCCCGTGTGTTCATTCTCATGTCTATTAACCACTGCTTTCACATCAATGAAAGATGATACTCTCGCAACTATCACCTTGCTTAAATAAAAAATCTTTTCGATTAAGGAAGGAATAGTTTGCAGAGATATAAAGTGACTTATGTATGTATGATTGTATAGGCTACAGGTCTATATGCTAATCTCTCAAATAAAGGCTGGCAGAAACACATTTAAAAATCATAATGGTTCCTAATTAGTTTTGAAGTTCAAATGAAAGCTAAACAAGTTTGTTTACCCAGGTGTGTGTGTATGGGCATATTTTTAGACTTTACTGGATTTATAAACACTATTGTTCAGAAATTAAATGCCAACTATTTTAACTATCAAAAACGCTTCCTCTTTTGTTAAAACAACTGCTTATTTGGTATTCGCTTGCCTTTAATGGAGCACGTGTCAGAGATATGGAACCCTGATCTTAAATACTTAGTTGAGGACCTGGAGAAAATTAACCAAAAGGCTTTTAGATGAACATATATGGCTTTAGTTGACTTAATAATATTTCCTTTAAAATGATACGTAGCAACTGGCAATCCCTTGAACACAGACGAGAGCTAAAAGGTTTGCGCGCTTTTAATAAAATACAATGTCAAGATTTTAAAGTTAATATTCATCGGATTAGACAAACCAACTTTCAATATTTTACTAGACGCAACAGCATATGGCATACTATAAATACTAATGCAATGAAAAGTGTGTTTTTAATCGAAGTATTAGAATTTTACAATTTATTTAACTTTTTTGCTTTATTTTTTTAGAATTAAACCATTTTATCTCCACAAGCTAACTAAGCTACCGGAGATACCCTACAGAGATAGACAAACTTTTAGTATCTACAACACTATTCACTCACCATCCCTTCTTATTGCTTTCTCCTTTGCCTGCCAGACTTTCTCTGTCATCACTTATGCTGATTATGTTTAAATATTATACCAGGTTCCTGTTGTATAGTTTCCAGATACTTAAACGGTAACTTTGGTTCACTACTCAGGCGAATATCTTAGATTCTCCGACAAACAGCAAGTCAACTAAAGAACCGTTGTAATGGGAAATGAACTCTATATATCCAATAGAAACAATACTCTTCTTCCAAATAGAGGGTGGCACTCTATTTTTCAACCCTTCTCTCATAGTGGCTTTCAAACAGAGGTGGCTTTCATTTAGAGGTGGCATTCAATTAGAGGTTTTACGGTATCTCGGTTTGAACTTCGTATGAGCATAAAGTTAATTGCTTTAATGTAGTTTCTGCGAGCCACACCACAAATGTGTTTTTAAAAATGGGAGCCTGATCTAGGCAATGAACTTGCTTGGTCTTTTTGGTAATTTAGTTTTGGGCGGTTCGCTTTTGAATGGCTTCTTTTTCTAAAATTTCTTTACTTACTTCAGGTTTTGACAAATGGATTGGTGCCAATAAATTAGTGTCTATCATGCAGTCCATTAGCTATTCAGAAAGGATGATATCCATTTCTAAAGAATACTTTTGTATACCAAAAGCTAGGTATGGTTCATTAGTCTTCTTCCACATTCCTTTTACTGTTTTTCTTGCTCTTTCCACTTCACCATTAATTTTTAAATGCAATAGAGAGTTGGTTGCGCCTGAAGTAGTAATGCTGAGTGAATTTGCAAAACTCTCTTTATGTATATTGAGGCACATATTCGGTACTAGCACATTTGGTATATCATGATGCTGAAAGTAAACTTGAATATGTCTATTATTGTAGGTCAAACAATAGAGCTTAGTGCACCTGGATGAGCCTACTATAGTAATCACTACTATAAGTATCGAAAGTGCTCTGACTTACCACCTAGTAGTTGTCTACTCCTATCTCAACAATGACTAAGAAACTACTACAGAGGATAATAAAGTCAGCTATGAAACTTTGTGGCGTTTCAGAGTTGCAGTCGGTTCAACAACGATATGACTGCCACCTACCCACCAAAAGCTTAAGATTAATAACATCAGAAGCCACACCAACCTTAGTTTTGACAAAGCTACCTTCAGAACATCTGTCTGTGATAAAATTTAGAGTGAACCTACACCAACACTGTTTTAGATCCAAGTGTATATCGTATCTTGATCACAATTTTACCAAGTAATATGATTTTTATGGTATTAAATTTTTATTTTATTTATGTATTTTTCAGTCAGCATCAGTTTTTTTAAGGATTTATACAAACGTTTTATTTTTTTTACTGAGTCAATTACGGAGACAAAATACACACACTTACTTACTGCCAGGTAAATAATTTTCTTAAATTTAAGCAAATCAACACCAATTCCTGACCAAAGTCTGTAAAGCAATGTTGAGGGCAGGGTTGGGTCGCTACAAACAAATCACATGTAAAAGGTATTCCAGTTGCAGTAAAATTTTTCCTTAAAATATTATGTACTTGCATTAGCAGGGCAGTAACAGTAGTAAGCATGTCACAGCCACGCAGTATAACTGCATTGCGTACTTTTACTTTGCATTAGGCAGTATACATGCAATACAACAACACATATTTTTAAGGTACGGTAAGCAGTATTGGTAGTGGTAGTATTGCCACTGCACAGTGTGCAATGCTGGATCAGTGAAAGTGTTGCTTGTGCACATTTCACAGTTCTAGATGCAGTTGGAACGTTTGCATTATTTTGTATGCACAGCACATTGTTATAAAAACTCAACACAGAATCAAGTATTGAGTTGACTTTGACCAAACTACAACACGATTTCAATTATTAAGAGAAGGCAAACAAAATGATCCCAATGAGCTTGTTGCATTAAAGTTTAAAATGAGAATCTATTATGGTTGTGGCATATGTTAATGATAATACGATACAAAGACCCCATCAAAGTCGTAATAATGCCACACTTCCTATTCTGAATTGATATGGGAGTTAGACCGCAAATTTGATTAGTCGATGGTGTTCACTAATGACAATCAAAGCTGAAGCTGTGTACGTAATCCAGTTCCGGTTTCAACTTTTAAACACCATCGATTGTGGTGAGATTATCGGGCAATGTGCAGCAACAGTGAAATTGCAATATAGATGCTTGGAAAGCCAGCAGTGTCATTTGATCCACAGTGCTAATGCACCCCACTAATGCTCAGTCGCAATACACATTCAGTTTCAAGTTTGAAAAAATGCGCATTCGCAGTATGCATGTATTGCTGGATTTCAGGTAAGTGCGTCATGGATGTAAATATGAACTAGATCACATTGGGCATTTTGCCAGTAAGAGCAGTTGCAGAAACAATAAATGTCTACTGCACATTAGAAAGTTGTAACGCACTGCAAATTTTTTACGTGCTGCACTTAGAGGTGGAACGAGACAGGTTTTTTAAGCTCGAGACGAGACTCGAGACACTGTCTTGTAAAAATTCGAGACTCGAGACACGAGACAGTAAAATAATGAGCATTTGGTGATGATTTCACTACACAAGTACTAGCTACTTGGTATATATAAAATTAATCAAACTCTTTTTAAATTGAATTTTCACCTGGTGTAAACGATTTAAATACAACATTTTAATAGTGATATGCATGTAGCCTAGTTTTTGTAAACAAAAGTGACACAAACAGCTCTAAAATACCGAAGTTATATATTCTAAGAATTTTGAGCTTGATCGATCATAATTATTATAAACATATTGCTTTGTACATGTATATTTTTACCATCTATTGAATAGTTCTTACTTTTTAATGTAATGAAACCGATAGCCGTCGCTCTACAAAGAAATACCGCAACTAAAAGAACACACAATAACGCTTTCATTCTTATCGTTTCATTAATGTTAAGTTTTGTTTGTGTATTAGCTGTAGTATGTGAATTATATTTAAATTGTACTCATGAAATTATATTAATTACTGTATACATGCACATGTATATTCTTATATTGAACTAACAAAACGTCATTGTTAACCGAACATGGACTATGGTCGACACGGCCTTTCGTTCGTTTCTCCGTGTCCGGGCAAGTTTTACCCGCGATTGTTAGTATATACGTAATAGAGGCCCGAATTTTATGAAGGGCAGCTGGCGTTTAGACACGATACGATAAAATACAGACATTTTACCCGCAGACTTATTTATTAAATTGGATTATCCGAAGAGTAATTAGATACGACCCGGTATCTGTTTTAAGGACACAGAACCGAACTAAAAAATAACAGGGCCGTTGTCTGGACTACATGATTAGACTCAGTGGCCAACATAATCAGTAGCAACAGGTAGTAACGGACCGTGTATAACTTTAAAGGCAGTTGCCCGCAATCCATTACGATATATGGAGTTGTTGCTACCGCAAGAAGCCATGTTTTAACAACCGTGCGCAGGCGCATTAGTTCTATTTCCTGTCTCGAGTTTGGCAATAGTTAAGTCGAGACGAGACCGATACGAGACGAGACAGGTCGATACTCGAGACGTCTCGTGTCTCGTTCCACCTCTAGCTGCACTGTAATGACGCAGTGCTGTTTTAATGCGTCACACGCCTGGTTGAGGAGTTTAGTGACTCAACCATATAAAAAAGTGTACATTTATCCTACAAAGTGGCAGTTTCAAACCATATTTGAATTTTCGGCTATCATACTGACTTAATTGCTCTTATCTCGCATTTTTAAATACTTGGGGGAGCTTGATGAACGTTCTCCTGAACCCGCAGCCAAAGGCATGTTGAGACATAAACAAGTACCTTTTTAACAACACATAACTATACCATCATTATGAATTTACTGGCTCCTCACATCATAACAGGGATATACGGTTGACTCCACTCAGTTTTCTAAGTATTCTATCCCTCATAAAACGCTTATACCCTTTTTGACAAATAGGTTCAGTAGGTTGAGCTTGGCACAGCTCTTCAACAATGGAACCATCCGGAAATACGTATTGATTACATGTCTCTACCTGTTTTAATAGAAGCGTGTCACCAGTTGAAGGATTCAATATACATGTAGGTACACATGAGAATATGTTTGCAAACTCGTCTTTACTGTCAGGAGCATATAGGATTTCCAAAAGGTATCACACGAGTAATCTGGAATCATCTGTAAATCGTTTAGGCAGAATCTGGAACAACTATTGAAAATTCAACAAACTGGACTAGGGCTCGTGGCTTGTCTCAATTTGAAATAGAATTTCTCAGAGAAACTGATTTACCTTTTCACAGACCCCAAGTAAGTAAGTAAGTAAGTAAGTAAGCCCAAGTAAGGGCTGAAGTGTGCCATGATTACAGTTGATATCAATATCTTTTTGATTTTTTAAAAGTCATTTTTCTGTGGTCGACCTTTGACCATTTTTGGGCCTCTCTTTATGGCTTTTTCATTGGGTCAATTACCGATGCCGGATTACAAACTTTTCTAACTCGTTTAGCATCCCACTTAAGCACTTCTGTTCTGACTTTCTAATTAATATTGGGCAGGTATGTATAGCTGCAACTTTGGCTGGATATACTCTATCATGATCTTCATCAATTCAATGGGCTAAAAAATTGACATCGATTTTACTGAACTCGCATGTTGCTTTATTTCAGGTAAGGCCAGGTTCGTTAAATCATTCACAGTTTTCAGAGTTTTGTCAATTTTATCTCTGTCTGGATCATGTATCAAAATATTTTTTATGTGGCAGATGATAATGTCTATTTCACAGAGCAGTCGGTTTAGTTGCTATTAAAATGATCTCTGATGCCCTAGAAATTCCAAAGAGAAGGCAACTGAAGCTAACCTGTCCAAATGATGTCGCAAGGATTGTCAACTCACAAATATCTTTTGCAAAATTTATTTGTCAAAACCTTCTGTTTGGGTCCATTTGAAAATGGCTTACTTTTACTGAGTGAAGCAATTCTAGCATCTGCTGATAGCCTTGGGTGCACTACGGACTTTGCTTTGGTGAGCTCTATCAGATCAACATATATTTGTACACTGCCTGAGGATTTGACAACTGTTAACATACCATTACACGAGTCAGTGGCTGTTTATACAAAGTGAGATAAACTCCTATTGCGCGATTTCTTCAAGTTCTTCTTGTATTTTTTGTGATGAAATGTGTTCTTTCCAGACTCTATCCGTATTGTTAGGCTTGCTTGCATGTTTTCATGAGATGTTGCAAGTATAGCCTTTTGGTTCTCCTAATCGTTCATACAACATAAGGAAGACCTGCTTCATGAATATATTCTGTTCCTTGGCTTGACAAGTGACCAATTTGAGATTTTCGCAAGCATTTCTGCTAAGTAAGAACATTTTTTGCTTCTGGTATTTTATAATATATAAAATTTCAGTAATTGCAGCAAAGCTTCAAAATATTTCATTCTTGTTTGCAAGGCATTTTATTCTCTTTAACTGAGGTTTTGACTCACCAGTGAGTGTTCCATCAGCTCTAGTGTCGAGCTTTAATGTAGTTGTGCCCATTCACTTCTACCTGAGCCAATGAGCCATGATTCAATTTGCCCAATTGTTAACTCGCCGGTGAATATGACTCCACTTTCAGATTCTACCACTTTAGCTATTGAAGCGGGCCCTAGCTACTGCATAATGCCCTTGCTTGTGATACTTTTGGCATTGAGCAATTTTAGCAGGACAATCCTTATTAGGAAGGAGTGGAGCTAGACTGTATCAGGAGCACTTCTCAATGTAACTTGTGGAATTTTTATGGAGATGTTTATACGGATGTTAATGAGGGATAGTAAGTAATAAAACATTTCAATAAAACATTAGTAATAAGAAACAACAGAGAAGGCAACTTCTAATTGCACAACAACAATGTTGCATTAAAATGGAGATGAATTAGTCTTCTAGTAAATAGCACCTTTATCTGTAAAACTAGTAACTCATTCTGGCCTAATTTAACAAAATTTGACAATACATTACTCAAATTAATTTTGTTTTTCAAGTAATAATTTAAGCCTACTACAATGGTTGTTGTTTTTTTCAACAATAACACAACTTCTATCTAGGCTCTGGAAAAAGGCAATAACCAGCTTTTGGACCCGAAATAGCTTCCAATGGGCTGAGCTTGCCCGTGCAAGATCCTGTTGGTGCAAGCTAGTGCTGGTGCAATGTTAGCCACAGGTGCAATAATCCGAGGAGGCCAGCTATCTGATTATCTCTTTGTATGAATGTGATATGTTTAATACAAAGTTAGTGCATTAAGATTACTTGTTGTTCTTCTAGAGTGAAGGGAAAGTTTAGTGTGTGCTACAGGTTTTGTGCGCAAGACTAATTTGAGGCATAATTAGAGTTGCAGTGCTACTTATAGGCTGGAAGGTTAGGCTAACATTTAGAATATTTAGTAACAACGGCCAGGGTTGTTGTATTTTGTAAACTCACATATACATGTATTTTGGTTGTTTAAATAACTAGTCAGTTTTAAGTTTAAAATAGAATGCACACGCCAAAAAAGACCATATATGATGAGATAATAAATACAAGAATGCAAAAGCAGTTTACAACCAATTGGTAATAATATGGAATAAATCTGTATGTATCTGTATGTAAATCTATATGTCTGCATGAACTTCTAGTAGGAAGTTCATGCATACATACCACCATGGGCTAGCCTAGTCTCGTACTCAAGGATTTTCACCACACCATAACCTAGCTGCAGTATAGACAATACTAAAATTCAATGAAAATCACCTCATCTGCGTTGTTTATTTCAGCTCTTTTGTTTCTGATAAGTGTAACAGCAACCTGTGAGCAGTTAATTTTCATATTAGAGCATACTTCTTAGTGGAACCTAGAATTACCAAGTTGAAGACAGAGTGAGACTGTAAGGATAGACAAAGAGCTAGCAGAAGGAGGATGAGATAATTATTGGGAGTTGTACCATAAATGTCCGACTTGGAAATGCAGGTGCTGATAATTCCATACAGCAATAGCGTAGCGTCACATGGAAACAGTTGTTTGTGTTGCGTGCGTGTGGGGGGGGGGTTGGTGGGTGTGGCGGAAATCCTTGAGTGCGGGACTAGGCTAGCCCATGCATAACACTCTCACTTCAATACATCATAATGACTGTTATTTTACAAGCACTGAATTTCGTTGAATTTTAATATAGTCTATAATGCAGCTAGATTATTGATGGTGAGTCTTGAGAAAGGTCAACGACGGTTTAAGAAGACATTTCGAGTTTCTCCTGCGGTCATCGCAAAATCAGATTCTAATATAGCAGGTTCGCCAAAAGCCAATCGCACGAATGAGATTGTGTGATTAGCGACTCCACTTAGCACAGTTTAGTCTTATTAAGGTTAACTATTTGTTTGTTGTCAATAAGAGCAAAGTTAGGCTTGTCTTGTGATTGATCATTCGTTTGATGTGTTGAACGTAAGGAAACTGCAATGCATGGTTTTATCATGATTCACATAATGTTTACGAGATAGCTCACAATAACTATCTTCTGAATCAATGTATGTTCCAGCAAAAGTTATTTGGTGGCACCGATGGATGATTTGTGCTTTCGCTTCAACACGTAGATAATGCTGCTCATGAAAATTCAATACCCAACTGCTCGCATAAGAAAGAAGTAAGTAATAGTTATATGAAACCAATGATATAAACCCCCGTGGGAGATTTATATCATTGATGAAACCGAGTTTAGGTTTGGTAATCATTGGGTAAGGTATTCATAAGTATTTTTAAAACCTAGTTGCTTTTTATGATCGTAGTAAGCATGATGGAAACAACATTTGGAGACACGATTTTTAATAAAAGTAATGTGGCATTTTATTAAAGACATTATTATTATTCTGCTATTTATGATATATATATATATATATATATATATATATATATATATATATATATCAATTACTCAAGCGTCAGTCACAAAGACATAGTGTCAATGAAAGCTAGGCCTCTTTCTTCAAATTACCAAATATCTTTATTTTTAGATGTATGCTCAAAACGCTTTTGAGGCTGAAAATATCTTAAATATAACCACAATTCTGCTCAAATGTCTTCCATAATGATGTTTAAATACTCATAATTATAGTTGATACACACAATGTTGCTCTAATCACTCTGTTATTATTTGCCCTAGAAACAATGGTACACCAGTGCAGTTTTTATTGCCTAAAAATGCAGAATAAATGCTAAGTGTACAGTTTTGGCTTAATGAAGAATACCACATCTCCAAATGTTTATTATTAGCCTGCAAAATAGTGTATTCATAATTGTAACTGCATTTGAAGCATTAACATATTTATTGTTTTATAGATCTGTTAATATCGTAATTAATTTACGGAAAACAGAGCTGATTTGAAATTTGTTGAGCTTTTGGGTTTTTTCAAAACCTGCTTTTAAAAACCTTATGTTTTCATCAAGTACCTGAATTGTGTATAAAAGCACAGATTTACTTGAAATAGTTTTTACCTATCTGTATAACTTTACCGTAAATAGTGTAATGCTCCCAAAATGATATAAATTTTTCTTGTTTTATTATTTTAGTATTTAACTAATCACCTCTAAAATTTAATTGGTATATGAGGCCAATATAGATGAAGTTAAAATTTCCAATGTTGTGAGCTTGAGCTCAGCTTCATTCACATACAAGGCAATTGCAAGCAATTGGTGTACTAGTACTCACTCATCTCAACAGTAGTATTAACAGTATAAAAGTAGGCTATATCGCTGTAATAAATAATAAGATAACGTTGTTATATGAGGGTAAGTCTTTTAACCTAAGCCTGCGCGGTGATCTGGGAAATAAACTATACCTCTTTGTAGGAAAAAAATTTCTCACTCACAACATTGTTGCTTATTGTGAATTTAGTCAATAACCATAAATTATATTTTAACTTCATCTTTATTTTGTTTTGATTTAAAATATGTAAACCAAATGGCTGTAAAATTATTTTTTAAATGATTATATAGGCTGAATTCTTAACATTTCATCTTTTTTCTTAGAAGATAATAATATGTATTGATATGATCATACCACATACATTTCTATTTACTTCAAGTTATATGCATGTGTGCATATATGTATGACTTGAAATAAAATGTATGCGGTGTTTGCATGAAATAAAATGAAAATAAGTAACAATATTGTAAATAAGTATTTTGATTTTCCAACAAATGGGTCAAGTTGATTTCGCATACCACCATGTGTTAAATTGATGCCTTCATCAACAATTTAGACATAAATAATTATGTTTGTTTTATTTTTAGCTTACAAATACTGTACTGTGAGTTGCACAAGTAGACAAGAAGACAAACAGAATGGCTAGTAAAGAAGAAGCTGTTCGACATGGTGTAGGCGTGAGGTTTCAAGTTCGGAAACTGTTTGACAGGTAATTTAGTAATACCTCAGGTTGAAATTTGTTTTTCAGCTTACTACTTATAACATTAATTGGAGGCAAAAAATGGGCCATATCAAATGACATTTTTTCAGCTAGGATTTTACTGGAACTTGGAATTTTTTGAAGCGTGTGCAAGGTTAGTTAGAGAATGTTTACAGCAGGCTGGTGTTTCTTGCCACTCAGCCCTCGATTCAGCGTATTGAGAGTAAAAGAGGTATTGTTGGCTGAAAGGTAACTGATTGACAACATTTGTTAGTGACATGCACACACTGTGATTTTTAAAGATTATTGAAAATGACAAGTGCCATTGAAATTATTATTTTTTTGGAAGATTGCAGAAAATAGCTTTTAATAAATAACTTTATTGACTAATAAACAGCCAGCACAGATGGTATTGGTCAATAAACAGCAAATGGCGAAACTATGTCCAATAAACAGCCGGCACAGATACTATTGTCCAATGAACAGCCAGCAAAGATAGTATTGGCCAATAAACAGCCAGCCCATATTATTGATGACTAGGGTGTATCGTTAAGTAGTAAGCACCCCTTGTGTGACTATTAACACATTGGTCATGTCAGACATAAGTCCACTAAAATATGATCAATAAACAGTTATTTGCAGTTATCATATGGATTTTTTTTCATTATATTATGCATTACCTACTAGAATTTCATAGTACACTCTGATCTTATTATGAGACTGTCAGTCATTTCATGAGGCACGTCTATGTAGTCATGCTATGATGACTACCTTTTGGCCCACTAGGCGATTCTGTCATTTACACCTTGGAGTTTTTCTAATTACATCGCGTAATTGCCTCAATCAAGTTTGGAGCTTTCCCGCCTCATTCGATGCCCAATATACATCTATGGTGCCTCCGTTGAAGCATCTATTGTAATGGCTTGTAAATTCCTTCTACCACTTTTGTGGTTTGCTACAAGTGGAAGTGCTATGGCACTCTTTTGGCTTTTGTTATACTTTTGGGTTACACCTTATTACTATTCATTACTATTATTATTCATATCGCACACTTTTCTTCAGTTTTATTGCGGGGCTGTTTGGTTATCTTTGATGTTGTAACTAATCTTATTTTACTGATTTTAGATGTTTAAAACTGGAAATTATGCTATGCTGTTCATGTCACTCAAAAATAATTAATTTTTGCTTCTAAAACTGGTTCGTTCTAGTAGCAGGTTACTAGTCAAGGAATTCTTTTGATGATTCCCTGGAGTACTTTAATCATCAGAAATTAGAGGATACTCATCTTGCACACATCGATGAGGCTACTGGTGTAAAGCAATATTTCAGAAAACCATATCCTGTTGTGAATTAACCAAATATGTTCCAATCGCTTTTATCTTGTTTACACCTGTTTTGACCAGCCAATGCCCAAACCTGATGTTGGGATAAAATGGCGACACCTGGGTCCGCTAGGGCTGAAGTGCTACGCTGGGCCGACGAGCGGATCATGTTTCCATATGGTGCTATAGATTTATGTCGATTTATAGTCGATTTATGTAGACTTTTATGTCAAGTTTGTATCTTTAAGATCTAAGTTTCTGTAAGGTTCCTGCTCAATCAGGTAGTCAAGGAACGTTTCGATTTTTGTGTTGGTCTATACAGCCTTGTCTTCTGCATTTTACAGTTTCAAGTAAAATCAGATAGAGCATTTCAATAACGAATTTTTCTGAATATGATGCAACGCGAAAGCAAGGCCTATGTGCACTTGCAAGTGCGACGCCGTTAATCGTTAAGGCCGTTTCCATGGTACAAAGATGGCTGGCACATCATACGGGTATTTTGATTGTAAACAGCGACACTGAATCGCAACAGAATGAGAGCGACATGATTGTTTCCATATGACGCTACACTATCATACGCTACGCTGTATGGAAACTTAATAATTATCAGCACCTGGATTTCCAAGTTCGACATTTATGATACAACTCTCAAGAATCACCTCTCCTCCCTCTGCTCGCTCTTCGTCTATCCTTACAGTCTCACTCTGTCTTCAACTTGGTAATTTTAGGTTCCACCAAGAGGTATGCTCTAATATGGAGGCTAACTGCTCCCAGGTTGCTGTTACACTCATCAGAAACAGAAGAGCTGAAATAAACACCGCAGATGAGGTGAGTGAGATGACCAGATATCTAGCATGCTTTAGTGGACCTCTTATTGTTGTTCGTATCGAGTCTGTTGTGGTTTTTTTGAGTTTTCTCCGATTAGTCTTTGTCACGGTTCACATTGGTCGAAAGATTTGGTCGAAAAAACTTTCACATTGGTAAAAATTTTCAACCAGGCTGAACATTTCCTTTTGCATTACAACAGTATTCTTATACACGGTTTGTCTGTTTGGTGTGTGAACAATGTGAATCAGACTGAAACCTCTGCAGTTAGAAGTTGCATTGTCACATTTTCATTGATGTTTGTACAGCCAAACTTTGACTTACGATTACCTCTATGTAAAAATTGATTGATATATGACATAAATTTGGCGCGCAGTGTAATTTTTAACATACGGTGCCGAGATTTTTTTCAAAATGTAGTTTTATAAGTAACAGTAAACAAAGCTAGTACAATAAAACAACAAAATACAATATGAATCAAATTGGTTTAAAATGTATATAGTTTAAGTTAGAGGGAGTTATGCTGTATATATATCTCACTGAACCTTTCTTATGTTTAGTTTCTAAGGTCGCTTTTAAGTTTTTAGTGCGTTTCTATGGCAACATAACAATAAAAACTTTTTTACTGATGATTATTTACTTCATGAATTTAATTTTACTTTTAATTCATGCAATAAACTCTCATAAGAAGGTTTGTTTCAACATAGGATGGTTTTGACATTTCAAAACTGACATCTTCATTTGTCAAGGTTTGACTGTAATCCCAAGGTGTGTTGTTATATCTTCATTTATCAGCAGAAGTATAGCAGTGTCTTTCATTCACACTTTGTTTTACTCTAATACCACAGTCGAGCTTCAGAGGTAAGTGAGCTACTGTAATCAGTTTTGGTGATGGGACGAAAACTCCAAAAATACTTCAAAGTGCCGTGGGCTTCTTCTCTGCCATTAGTTACGCCCATAAAAGGTTGAACAAATTGCCAGAGTTTGCTAGTGAGCACAATATATACATATAACAATATTTCATGAATCAGTACTTGGACGGTTTGCATAAAGTACTAGTTGGCTAAGGATATGATGGTCGATTTTTACAAATCTACATGTAATCATAGCGACTATCAAACAAAAAGATGACTTAAATTTGCGAGCTTCTTATATCTTATCTGTTATAATTGGTAGCCCATAGCTAGATGGTAGATTATGTATCTATTGCATGCCCTGCATGGAATCCTCCTTCATCCTGTCATGATACTCTGCTTTACTGTTGCTGAATGTCCACATTGTAAACAAAATAACACGTGGCACGTGACCATATTAATATACTTTCATGTTGGTTGCGCAATTACTGAATCACTATCATCAGAATTTATCACCATCACAGCTTTCTGTGACCACAGGTTCTGTGGTCATTGCAAAATTACTAATGTTGGCACAAGCTAATATCAACTACTAAGAGCTAGGTATGAATATTTCAGGAACACAGCTTCAGGTCCATAGCTGAACACAGCTATGGACCTGATAAAATGGACTATTTATCTGGTCTAAACCAGTCATAAACATGACTGGTTTAGACCAGATAAACACAACTTTTCGATTTCCACATAGTAATGGCAAACAGATACTCTCAGCAAGTTTAGAAAGATTTCGCCAGACAAAGCTATATATACCCGTATATATACATGCATATATATGTATATAAACATATATATGTTTATATATGTATATATATATATACACCTATCCATATGGCATTTAAAAACTCAGTCTAATTATATATAAAAATATATATAGCCGAATGCCTGGCATTGCACGGGTATTAAAGAACAGCCTATAAACAGTGACAGGTAATGTAGTTGCCATTGGCCAATTTGAGTAAGCTATATATATACGTATGTATATATACAAATACAGTCAAACATGGATAACTCGAACTTCACGGGACCGAGCGAAAGTGTTCGAATTATCAGAGCGTTCAAGTTATCAGAGCACTGTCACAAGTCCATGTATTTACTTATTTATTTGTAGATACATGTACATATACAAACTATAATATAAATCAAAAGCACAAATGGTTTGTTTCAAATTAAATGCTTCTAATGTAAAGTTTAAAACGTTTTTATCAAAATGTATAGATATTTTTCTATCACTTGAGATTAGTTTGTTGTTTGAGGTGATGTTATTGCCAGGACGTTTTTTAGATTGACATTGGCAAAACTTGATCGTTGTTGAAATGCTCAAAAGAAAAGACATCTTTTTCTTTTGAGCGTTTTACCCACGATCAATTTTGCCGATTTTTCTTGAAGTTTATGCAAAGATTACCTCACTTTACCTTGCTTCCGAAGGGCGATCGCTAAGCGGATGTTTGGTATAAATCAAATTTCACCAAACCTTTAGAAAAGTTGTTGACAAAAATATTTTGCCGATGGTGGTAATAACGACGCTTATGAATTACGAAGTTGAGGTTTACCTCTATGGCTTGGAATAAAGTGATTTTCTAAAGCGAAAACAACCGTTTCGGGAGCCGTTGGGAAAAAAACAGTTCGAGTTAACAGTGTTGAGTTCGAGTTAACAGTGTTGAGTTCGAGTTATCTATAGCAATTTATCATTACGTGGGAACGGACCAAAGAAACCGTTCGAGTTAACCATGTGTTCGAGCTATCCGTGGGCGAGTTATCCATGTTTGACTGTATATGTATATATACAAATATATGTATATTACATGTATATGTATATTATATATATAATTAATAGTTATTTAATACCCGTGCAACTTGAGCATTCCGCTATTATATATATGGTCAGTATTACTAAAATACATGTAGTAACTAAGAAGAACTCTACATTGAAAATAGAATTTCCGTGGAGTAAAATAACACAGATAGCAGACCAATGGCAAATAACTTGTTCAGGTTGGTGATAAAGGTTATAGTATTGAGATAGTATAGTATAGCTACTCAGCATCATAGGATTATCTGCACACCTATAATTGCGTATTACAAGTACCAAAAGTAACTTTTGGTTAAACTGTTCAGAACTAAAATGTTGAACACTCTCTGACAGGTAAAAGAGGACGTTTTGTACTAAGTTCGAGCAAAGCTCTTGTTCTGCATTTCCTTTCCTCCCTCGGCAGCTCCTGTCCATCTTTGATTCTAGATCTAGCTAGTATTTACTTGGCTGCCTTTTTCTTTCACATCTGTCGCTCCTGCCTCCTGCTTTGCACTGCTTACCTTTGTTATGTTTTACTCCTGTCTGTTAGGCAATAAAGTAACCCCCAGTTAGGATTGCTGTCCTCCATTAATCAGTTTGAGGATATCCAAAAGGGATGTTGTGAACTCTGTTTAGTTTTTACCTATTTTGTGAAAAAAATTTGTATGTTTTTCATTGTGTGCTGAGAGTCAACGATCTTTGCCTTAATCCAGTAATAAAATGATATAAAGGCTTTCAAAGTTTCATGTAGTTTTTCTGTTTGTAATTGTTCACTTTCTCTATTTTATTATTAGAGATGCCCTGATCTAGGTATTAATATAATTATTGACACTGGTAGAAAGGTTAAGCAATGGGTATCAGTTGATCTCCCCTTAAACACATCTGAAACTTCAGATATTTTTTTGAACTCAATTGAACGTAGAAGTCAAATCCGCAAAAGTTGATCGCTGACGATAGTTTTGAACACTATTATATTCACTTGTATTTGGAAAGAAAATGCTCCAGTCCTGATATCTGGAACAGTCTTCGTTGATGTTTTTTTAGGAAAATTTTAGACTTTCAATGCTTTTTTAAACACAATTTAACATATAAATAGCATCTTAAACCACTACAAAATATCATAAACTTCAAGTTTTTATTACTCAGATATAAATATCTAGTAAGTTCTAATACTCACAAATTACTGTTATTCACATCCTAACAACATACTTGGTAAATTTGGTAAACAGTTTGCTTGTTTTAGTCTGGATGTAAATAATACGTGTCGCAAGTCCCATTTACAGTAACAAAAATTATTATAACCAATCACGACCTGGGAATTCAGTGTGACACGTGTACTTGTATTCACTGGTATTCTGAAATAATTAATATAGTTATTCTTTTCTAAACAATAAAAAATGCATGAATATACATTCTATGTATGTTTTTTTATAATAAAAAACAATCAATTGTACAACATAAAATTTCTGGATCCAATTATCTTTGGTACTGGTTGGTCAGGTTGGTATACGGATGAGCTCTTGTATTTTGAATATTTCTGATTTAACTTTTACCCAGACACTGAAAGAGTTAGGATAAAAGTTCAGAAAAAGGTCATTGTAGCACTCCATATTCTTGTTTTCAGACTGGTCATACTCTGTTGATGGCAGCCTGCTGCTATGGAGACCGTTTGGTCACGGCAGCTCTTCTTGAGGAGGGGGCAATGGTCAATGCTGTTGATAACGTACGTAAACCTCTAACAACTTGATTTGTTTTTATTAGTAATTACATGTGTACTTAGAAATATTGGTTCTTAGACTCATTGTATTAGTGATTTTGGATTGGTGGGACACCGACAAAGTTTGAGAGATTTGCCTAACCAATTAGGGGTAGACAACTTCATTTAAACTTGAACCTCTTTTAATGAAAGGCCAATGGAAGTGTAGGCTTTTTGATACAGGAGATTGCAGTTGAGATAGCAGGCTACTTTAATAGACTACATAAACTGTTATAATTGTTAAGATTTTCATGGTACAGCTTCTTCAAACAGGCCTTAACATTTTGTTGTACTTGACAAGAAGCTAGCCTGTCGATGAATGGTAAAGTTATGCAGTTGTTAATAGCTTTCACAGGAAATATGTTGTTTCCAACCAAAACACTTTAACACTAGAAAAAAGAAACATCTCCACTAACAGATTTCTTAAAAGCTCATTTAATTCGTTAAAAAATATATTTCAAAATAATTAAACATCAGTTTATAGTATTTTGCTGTAAAACAGACACATTCAGGAACAGATTAAGATTAGACTGCTGCATGCCCCTATCACTCGGTGCGAGCAATCCGTTGAAAATGTCTGCTGCACTTACTGCAAACAGAGGCTGCCTGCGTTTTAGGAGCATTGTTGCATAGCATTGTCTATGTGATCATGGCTGAGCTTGTCTGAGACCAGCTACATGTACAAGGAAATGCCAATGACTGGAAACATGCCCAGCCATGAGAGCAATTTAACTTTAGATGCTATTCCTATCCACCATTGCTGGTCATTTTTTGGAATTGCATCCCTTGTTGTTCGCATGTCACACGCACTAAACCATTAGCCCACAGCTGATCGCATCTTACACAGTAGAAATATTTTTATCACAGCAATTCCTACTTTTGTTGTAGACTGTAGTTTGGTGTATATGTTGCTTAGTAGCATATGCATTTTAATCCTGCTTGTCGAATCACTTGTACCCAATCGGGCGTCAATAGTTTGGTTTTGTTGGCATGAACTGTTTTCTATTTGATTAATGAGTATGCGGCTCCTTCTAGATTTTTCAGAATTCACTTTTACTATTGAAAACTCATGTTCAAACCTGTAATTTACCCCTTCAACAAATATTTGCTAATTGATGGAGTTGTCTACCTTTGTCCGGTCAATTTTTTAACCTGTAGTTGTCTACTTTTGCTAACTGGGCTGACAATGCTTTCCATAAATGACACTAGTAAGGAGGCATGTAAGGTTATTTGTTTAGTGGCAAAGCAATAGATGAAAACAGGAAGTGCAACAATCGGCAACATAATTTGGTAATCCTTACAAGGTCTGAATGTAGACTTGAAAAGCTTTTATGTGATTTTTTTCAAATTTTTTCCATTTCTATGCAGTGAGTACAAAATTTTAACTTGGCTATAAGTTTTTATATTGCTGTACTAGATATAAGTCTTTATGTTACTATACTAGATGTAAGTCTTTATGTTACTATATTAGATATAAGTCTTTATGTTACTATACTAGATATAGGTCTTTACGTTACTATACTAGATATAGGTATTTATGTTACTATACTAGATATAAGTCTTTATGTTACTATACTAGATATATGTCTTTATGTTACTATACTAGATATAGGTCTTTATGTTACTATACTAGATATAGGTATTTATGTTACTATACTAGATATAAGTATTTATGTTACCATACTAGATATAAGTCTTTATGTTACTATAGTAGATATAAGTCTTTATGTTACTATACTAGATATAGGTCTTTATGTTACTATACTAGATATAAGTCTTTATGTTACTATATTAGATATAAGTCTTTATGTTACTATATTAGATATAGGTATTTATGTTACTATACTAGATATAGGTATTTATGTTACTATACTAGATATAAGTCTTTATGTTACTATATTAGGTATAAGTCTATGTTACTATACTAGATATAAGTCTTTATATTACTATACTATATATAAGTCTTTATGTTAATATATTAGATATAAGTCTTTATGTTACTATACTAGATATAAGTCTTTATGTTATATACTAGATATGTCTTTATGTTACTATACTAGATATAAGTCTTTATGTTATATACTAGATATGTCTTTATGTTACTATACTAGATATAAGTCTTTATGTTACTATATTAGATATAAGTCTTTATGTTACCATACTAGATATAAGTCTTTATGTTACTATACTAGATATAAGTCTTTATGTTACTATACTAGATATAAGTATTTATGTTACTATACTAGATATAAGTATTTATGTTACGTTACTATTATAGGCATAAGACCTTATATGATATAAGTTTTGTTATTATATTAGATAGTAATCGTTATGTCTCTATACCTAAATAGAAGTCATAATATGAAAAGTAATCTACATGAACCTGTCAATTCTAATAAATCACCCTGTATGAGATTACCATTATCTTGGTTTCACTAATCTCATCCCCTTATGGATACTGCAAGATGTGGACAAATTTTAGAAAAGTTGCTTATAGTTGCTGTTTTTAATATTTATGTAAACTTTGATGGAGCCAGATTAATTTTCATGCTGTTTAAACATTATTTGAAGTTCTCGTGGTCTTGACACAAATGACGATTTATCTCTGGGTGGCGATCGTAAATATTGTGATAGCCATCTTATAGCCATATATGCGCGACTTTAAAATAAAATCGCTGCTTGTGTTTGAAGATATTTCTAATGCCATGTTGTTATGTGTCAGTATACTAAGTACAGATACATTAGTATACTGTATATATCCAGTCTTCCCTTACCAATCGGTATATATTATCTGATTGGTAAGGGAGACAATTATAAGTTATACAAACAAATTTCACAATTGTAGGTCATCGAAATGCGAAGAATAATTCTCACGCCTTTGCTTGTCACCTCCAACCATAAAACACCCTAGCTATTCTTTGCACAGGTCAAGAAGTAACATTCTAATTAGATGCAATTATTCACTCAAAACATTAACAGTACAATAGAGGTGCGGGTTGGGTTGGACTATACATGTAAATAGTGGGCGTGCTGTTTGTTGAGACAAGCCATCGTCTGCACCTTTGTGCTCCGCAATGCGTTCAGTTTCCTGTGATAATTCAGGTGGGTACGAACTTTCAAATAGTTTGACAAAGGAACTCATGACAGGATGGAGATTGCGTATTTGAGATATTCTTCGACTTATTAAATCATGAACAGGTGGACTAGAGCGCAATCTGGTTGTTAAGAAAGAAAAGATAAGTTTTTGTAATGGTTATGGGGAGTATGGGTGGTTTACGCTTAAACCATTGTCATTCCTTGCCAACCATCTGCTTTGTACCTTTATATACACCTCCTGGGTAGGGCTAGTATTGGGTGTCTGCAGCTGCCAGTACTTTTGGCATTTAATTACCATCATGACCTTCACTGCAGAAGATATCCTTCAGATTATTTCATTTATAGATAGTTTTTCATGAATATCGTGATATATATTACTATATTGGCAATAGTTTAATTTTAAACAGAAATGTTTCCTAAATTGTGCCATACAAGAATCTTAAAACAAACTAAAAAGCAAAAAAGGCAACAGTTAGCCAATAAAATCAAATCAATGGTTTGAAATATAGCGTTTAAAATACCTTTCTTTGCTAAAAGAATGGATATTAATAAAGTGGAAGACTGTTGAAGCAACTAGCAATGATATGTTCATACTAATTATTAGATGTTGTATGCAGTTTTTTCATTGGATGTTGTATGCGATTTGTTCATATCACGTAAGTTGAAATGAGTTGAAAATGTGTAACTGTCATGTGAAAAACAAAGACACAAGCTATGAAAGATCTTGAAATCTATAATTGACGTAGCATTTGCATTTGTCCTCTTGGCTTACGATATTGTTTTGGCTCTATTCAAGTAGTGCTCCTGGAGTCTCAAGAGCCTTTGCCCTGTTATAATTCCATTGGCCAATCACTGTCAAGTCTATAAATCGCTCATCCATATAAATGGCGTTTACTAGACGTGTGGCCATTAGCAGTCGCAGAGGCGTAGAAGAAGGATATCTTAGCCATATGTTCATAATTTAGCCTCAGTATGAGTCGTAAGCCGGCTTTCTCGTTAAAACTCAGCAGCAGTAGTAAGAGTCTCGCCAGCGCATCTTCTACATCTATCCCAAGCATACCTTTGAGTATATATTCACCTGGCTCTCTGTCACCAGACAAGGTAGAGTGAGCGATCCCTTTAACGATTGAGTATGTCAGCTTAGCTTACCGCAAGCAGAGGCTGTGTGCGTTTTCAAGAGCATTGTTGGACACACGATGGCTCTGTAATCTTGGCTAGACATGTCTGAGTCCAGTGGCGAGGTAACCTCGATGTCTGGGGACATTCCCAGTTGCAGGGAGCAATTTAAGGTTGAATGACATTCTTGTCACTATCAGTGGCCTTTTTTGGGTATTGAACCCTAGCCTGTGGTTTACATGTCAGGTATTCTAGACCTTTAGGCCATAACTGTTCTTAGGGTACTCTTCGGCGCTGTCGGCTGTCACAAATACTGTTTTACTCATGACAGGAGTTTGGTCTATGTTTTGGGCGGCTGGAAGATAAACTAATCTAACCTATTTTTTGTATTGTTGTAATACGATTCTTCTTATTATCTTTGTTGTTGTTTTGTTTTTTGTTTTTACAATTGACGTTACTAAATACAGAAGTTGGTCTTTGCTTTAGTAAGTTTTTACAGCTGATGGAAGAAGAATATTACAATTAGATGCTGTTTGTATTGAATGTCGCAAGGCGAAAATGTACATGGAATGCATTAAGTTCCAACCAAGACAGATTTTCACAAAGTTTGGATTCCTGACAGCAGTGATATAGAGCTTTCATTGAGACTTATACTGTGTTTGCTACTGGATTGCTAATGTTTCAAGGATATAGAGCTTTCATTGAAACTTATACTGTGTTTGCTACTGGATTGCTAATGTTTGAAGGATATAGAGCTTTCATTGAAACTTATGTGTTTGCTACTGGATTGCTAATGTTTCAGAAAAGGATGTTAAATTTCTACAAATTTTCTATCCGAAAGGAGATATCTAGTTTTCTTTAGTTGTCACTTTGTCGTCAAGCATTAAAGATATTATATGACATCTTAGAGATCATCGCATGTATAAAAAGTTTGAAGTTTTGCCCATGTTTAACTATATGTTGGTGACCTCACGGCTTCTGATGCTAGTGAGTATTAGGCTTTGATAGCAGTCTCAAAGAAAGGATTTAGTGTTTTCTTTTGCTACAAATTTACTGAGAAAGAACCCGAAAAACGCGAATAGCCAGTCACGAAACCATATATAGAGACATATGTATTTGTCTTCCGAGCCATTTTCGTAAACCGCCATCTTTGCTTGCAGGATTACTGGACATCTCTTATGTATGCTAGTCGAGATGGACACGCAGAAATTGTGGCCGAGTTGATCGCTGCCGACGCTGACTTGGAGAAACGAGATGCGGTGAGTCATAGTAAAACATCTGCAAAAACTTATAAAATAATTTATTAATATATTCTAACGGAATCCTTCTTCCTGCTTAGATTATCTGAATTTCACTGAATTTATCTTTGTTGCAGTTAAGGCACACTTTTATAACGCTGATGACAATGAATTTATCACTTTTATAAAGTTAACCGTGTGAAATTTGAAGATTGACAATTTTTCTCACAGGCGATGCAACACACTAGTCGGGTGTTTCATGACTCAATTTTTATTTAATTTATTTTTATCAAGTATCTTGATCAATTTTTTTATTATTTTTCTCCTTAACCATGTGAATTGTCAGATTATTAAATATTTTATTAAAAATTTTTAAGATTAAAGTTTTTCTCTTTTAAAAAGGGATAACTTATGCGCTGTAAATAGACAACCACTCTAGACATGTTATTTACCAAACCACAGATAAACGCACTGGCCACCCAATTCACCAGCTAAAAACCAATGTTGATTATTAATTTCAATCAACATAAATTTTTCAAGACATGTCAACATTGTCAACTGTTATAGCTCTAACAAACGCTTAAAAGTCCCATATGTGAAGTCTTTTTAAACTTGTTGAGAGTATCTGTCTGCCATTGCTAAGTGGAAATCTAAAAGTTGTGTTTACCTGGTCTAAACCAGGCATGTTGATACAGCTGTGTTCCTGAAATATTCATACCTAGTACTTAGTATTTTATATCAACTCGTGCTATTTTAGGAATTTAAATCTTTATATTTTAGAAACGGAGTTGTCTATACTTTCTTATAATATATAGGATTGCTGCACGTATTCGCATGGTCTTTAAAGGTCACGTTCTAATTCTACCGAATCGCTTGTCTATCGAGACATTCCAATAATACTAGTTTTTTCTAAGTTATTTTAGAATAATTTTTAGCGTTTCTCTTTGGGGTAAAACTTGGATCAACTTGGAGTAAAACTATATTCACAAACCTTTCTTTTTAAAAACCTGTAATAAGCTGCTGTTTTCCTCAGATTTTTAAGGGAGATTTGCTGATCACCACGAGTCTTTTGTTCGTAATCACAATTAAAAGATCTGAATTACGGTATCAAAGAAAATAGATAAATATTGATGCCATGTTATTACAATGAAAAGCAAGCTAAAGTGTATCCACCCGCAATAACTAGAATTTATAATAAGAATAACTCTGTCAAGCACACGGCAGCACGGCAGTAGTATGTATTTGATTAGTAACTTGCATCTTGTGAGATTTAGTGAATTAGTGGCGGCCAGTTTAGAATCTGTCAGTTGTCCCAGACTCAATGGCCTGGTAACAACATTATTCAATCAGGCTTTCAAACCTTTGCTTTGTTGAATGTTTAGAAATATTTTGTAAGAGTTGAAAGTTTGTTACACGTTATCAAGATCTAGTCAGGTGCAGACACCTAGCATATTACATTACCAATTACATCACCGTCATTAGCTGAAAGCCTGTCAGATCAAATTTGAACACAGAATTAAATGCTTTCGTTTTTGAACCCGATATCTTGTCTTTCAAAATTTGCTTTTATTGTAAGAAATAATACAAGTTAGTTAATGATCTGTATCCGGTTTATCTTTAAATTCTATTCTGATTATGTTGTTGTCTCCGACGTGCCCAAGTCATGCCCAGGGGTTTGTTTACGATTGCCCGGTTTTAACACTGTTCTAGTTTCTGCTTATAGCAACAAGTTTAATGCAAAGCTCTTTGATTTTGAAAATGTTTTTGCCTCCAGAATTTATATCTACACTGCGTAGATGGTTTATGATAGTGCTAGCAGCTATGTGAACAGCGTTCCTTAATATACCCCGCCAGGGGATGTAATGCGTGCCTCTCTCCGGTCTATTTGTAACACTGAATATTGATTCATCAGATGCATTCCTTTCTCTATGATCTACCGATTTTAAGCTTTTTATATAATCAGGTAATTTCACATGACTATATAAAACAGAAAGCCACTGAAATATTGGTAGCTTTTTAGAAAAATTTTAAAACATTTGAAATGTTTAAATTCAATTTCAAATGAGCAAATGTTATGTAATCATGTCTAGAGAAAGGCATCATGTTCACAATAGTGAAACAGCTTGGAAACTTGAACCTAAATAAACACCCAGGTTTGCTGGTGTTTTATCAGTTTCCCCAACAGTGCAGCGATTTAATGACATTCAGTTTTATCTCAGCCTCTGACGGAGAACTTAATATATATATATATATTATCTATATATATATCTATATATATAATATATATATATATACTAGATGAATGCCTAGCATTGCACGGGCAAGAAAAAAGTTGTTGCAAACAAAATTTATTTTTAATCAACATGTACGACATTTACCATTCTAACTTTCAATGAAGGTGTTTAGTCTAATTCTGTGTACTGTATAATCCATACTCTACCAGCTGCTGTGTCCACGGCAGCTTTACATATATTGTAATTGCGATAGTCTTGTTGGCCAAGTGATTTTAACCATTTTTCTTCACATACAGGTACGCATTTTTTCTTCTGGTATGGCTTCGTGCATTTTATAGCTGCAGTGTGCAGATGCAGTGTAGCCATGAAAGATTAGCATGTATAATAAGTATGCGCCCAATTTATTCCATTGTATAGCCAGTTGGACAGTGTAATGGGAAAAATATTCCTCCGCAGAACTGGAGGTTTGGAGATCAAATATTCTATGATACGGATTTGTCATTGCTAGATATTAATCAGCTATAGCTAGACAGAGCAGATCAAGGGCATAGACTCACATACCTTTAATGGTATATATATATATATATATATATATATATATATATATATATATATATATATATATATATATATAGACAATAATGTATATATACACTCATGCAATAGACAGTACTTTTTCGGCGAATGAAGAATCCGTATCGCAGAAGATTTGATCATGGAACCTCCCTTTCCCTAGGCAATAAGCTAATCAATTGAGCTACCCGAGATGCATTGGATTCATGTGGCGATATGAGTGGTTATCTAGATTCAAATATGCATAGCGATGCTGCATTACGTTATGGTGCAACGCCACTAGAGCTTGCTCTCACGGCTTTTATCAGTAAGTTTAGCAATGCGGATACTAGCTTGCTCAAATTAGCCATTGGCAATGTGCCAGGCTAATGGCAAGTGGCGGGCAACTACATTACCTGCCACTGTTTATAAGCTGTTTTGTAATACCCCTGAAACGCAGGGAATTCCTTTAGTATATGTATATACACTGTATATATGTATATATAAAGTTCTCTATCAAAAGCCAAGATAACGCTGAACATCATTGAATCGCTGCACTGTATGTATGCAATGTATAAATTTTTTTTACATTTTTGTTGTTTAAAAAACAATCTAGCAGTTTGCTTATTTCGATTAAAATTCAACTTTTTGCTCTTCCTAAGATGACAACAACGAAAATAAAAATGAGCTAGAAATGCCATTACATGTGTATCAAATATAGTAGATGCCCCTACAATGTAAATAATCCGTTCCGAAAATGTTTACGTTATAGTGATTTTACATTATACGAACAAAGAAACACATGTAAATTGCTTAATCCATTCCAAGATGATCTCAAACTCACGCCTTTGGCCTTCATAAAGAAAAAACTAAACTTAAAATTTTAATCTAATGATTATACAGTAATTGCGGTATTATTGGTTTACATCTACGTTTTTCTTATCACTTGTACTTGGTTTGGTGTCCATGATTACGGTAATTTTATGGTAAGTCAAGTGGAGCGCACTCCTTCAATAGCTATTTAAATAGATTTTTTTCACATTTGTTTCTGAACAGCAAGGTCAAGGTTTATGCTGCAAAGAAAAAATAAAGAAAAGAGTATCTTTTACGCCTGAAATAAAGTAAAAGACAAATATTTTTTACTATAATAAGAGCAGGGTCTGTCCATCCATCTCTCCGAAGTCAGGGTTACAGGGTAACGGTTAGAGGTTAGGGTAAAATATAGCTTTCAATGAGACTTCAAATCATTACATTCAGCTTGGTAGACTGATAGTGTAACACCTGCACCAATCAAACATCATTACGTATTTCTGAATAATTGTGCAACTACTTATTCTCTGTGCTTTATCGAGCCACGTGCCGATCTTTCGCAACACTAGACTGCCAGGGTACTAGTATATATAACGGAGATACTTCTACTTGTCCTTTTCTCTCTCAAGTGCAACGTGAGAAAAAATGATAGTTTTAATGCTAGCTATGGGATATTTTCAAAGCTAACTGTGGGTGTCTCATTATTCAAGTCGACTTTGAGAACTCGACGCTTTACTTTATATGAAATTTCTTATGAAATACGAAGCAAAAACTTCACACAAATTATTTTCGTGAAGTGAAATTCACGTGAAATTTACATGAAATGAATAAGATTTATGTTAAAGGAGGAGCGTCTACGGTACCTCTATTAACGAAGTGAAATTGTTGCAAACTACAGGTCGGTCTGTAGAAAGGGAGATCACTTAGTGGAGGCTTTTTGACATTTGGATACAGGCCAGTTTACGTCACCTTTTCAATTGGCTCGTATTCAAAAACTTGGATGAATTACAAGTTTAGAATGCAAGTGATCATGTGTTTCTGATGGCTCTTGTCCCTATTCTGGGACAAATCTGTACACTCGTAGCGATTTTATTTGTCCAATCTCCAATTGTTATTTTACGATGTCAAAACTTGATACTGATTTCTGCTACCGACCAATCATAAATAAGCCTATTGTAAACTGGTTTTCACTCATTATCAGCTTCTGTGTTGTAAAATGTATATAAAACCCAAAATTTGACAAATTATGACAAGCTTTGGGAAAAAGCTTAATTTGTTCGCAGGAAGTTGCCCTTGCGACAAATGTCTTAATATAATATGCTATTAATGCTATGATATTGTGCTATATAATATGATATTTGTTTTCAAGCAAAAACAATCAATCTCATAGAGATCCAACACCTGCCTTCCTGCATGAGCGCATGGTTAGCACTTATGGTGTATCAAATAAAATTTCATCATCATTTTTGCTATAATTCCTTTAATCTTTTGCCTTGCGCATTGCAGGAGCTTAATACTGAGTGGAATTGATCACTGATTGGTTCATCCAAACAGTCCATAAAATTTATTTGACTTGTCAAATACCGCAATTAATTTAATGGTTTCTGATTGGCTTTAACATCCAAGAGAACTGAGCTGGAGCAGCACCAACTTTCACCTTCAGTTAGTCCGCGACTTGGCTAGGCCTGAAGCATGTTAACATATAGAAATGTTTCATTCATAAAGTTTTTATACTTTGATTATTGTAAAAAACATAAATTAAAAGAATAATAAACTTGAAGCAGGTACTGAGAAATCTATCTTTACCTGTCGTGCTTTTGTCTCGGGACCGCTAAGGACATTGTACCCTTATTTGTCCACTAAAAATCACCTGTTGTGTCCTGTCAAAATCTGTCATCATATGTTGTTACAGCCACTAGAACTTAGTTCCACAGAGGTTTTAATTCATCATTGTAGAATATTGCAAGCTCTTTTATTATTTTTAAACTTTGATTTTCGTACAGACAAAGTGAACCGATAATTTTAGTTTTCTGGTCATTTAGACAATACTTCGCTGAAAGGCTTAAATTTGCTAGTTTCATGCATAGCAACTTGTAATCCATAATCTATAATTTATAATCCTCTCACTATTCCCGTTGTATTGTAACAAAGTTGAGATTCAATATTGTGTCCAATTTCTTGATAGAATCTGCAAGGTCTTTACTATCTGTAGCTTATGTTTTAACCTTCAACTTCATTATATGGTATGAGATAGAATGCTCGACCTTTCATAAACCCTCCAATTTAAAAAGAATATTTTTGCTATTTGCTGTGTTTTTATCTTAGCTGATATTGCTACCCAATCATCAGAAATATTATCAGAACAAGTTTTCTACTTAGCTAGGAAAGAATATCTCTTCCTTATCAGCCTCTTGCGGTTACAATTAGCTTCTCCTCATTTAATAGTTTCAATTCTATATGATTGATGGCAGATGTAATGAATTGCCCCAGACAAGAAAGTTCTCCAAGAAAGTTTGTGGTAGATTACGAGTGCGTTTTAGTATGGTAAAGAATATATTGTGTATCTTACGACGGTAAAGAATCTTTGAGGGGGCACATTGCGAGTTGATATGACAGTCAGGTGATTAACAGAGAGTGACAGCTTATAGGCCATTTGGTTAATTGGTATAAATCTGTGCACTTATTTTTAAGTGCATCAAAGATGCACTTAAAAATACTATTAGTGATACTGATAGTGTTCATTATGATACCATTTTTTATGACATTTGACGTTTTAAGGTTTTTTAAATGTTTCAACTTTCTTTTTATCTGTCTTTGGAAATGTTACGATTATTAATTATAAATTTATTAAATTGGTCACAAATGTTTAGGGTGCTTCTAAGTGAGGTGTACCTATTTGTGGGTCACTAAACGCTTTTATATGGAAAATTTTTTAAACAGTAATATGCATTTGGATCTAGATAATTTACACTGGAAGGGGCTGGTTCGAAATGTTTGACATTTTTTCAATTGTTCTACACGGGCTATTAACAATGGCAATTGAAATATACTGCTTAGTGCCAATGTGTAGATATGTGCCACTAGGAAAAGTCTTAAATGGACACGCTACGATTAAACTTCAAGAAATGGCACAGAGCTATTCTTATTACAATTATTGGGCATTGCTGATTGACACGCATTTGTTTGTTTCCTGTCATTATTTTGACATATTTTTTTGGCTGCTATAAATTTGGATTTCCTGACAATGATTAAAATCAGAAACTATCATATCAACAAGACTATCTTATAAATTAAAGAACTGCAGTTTTCTCACACGGATCTCACGCTTTTCTTGCGAAGTGTCAGTTCTGGCTCGAACAAAATGGTAGTTTGTTCCAAATGAATTATAAATAAAATTTATTCTTACTAGTTTTCGTACCACTCGGAGTCACCTCTGAGTGAACCGTGTAATAACGGTAATAGAGGGGCAACGGGGAAGAGAAATCTGGATGCAAGGAGAAATTCAAATTCTAAGCTTTAATAATATTGTAGTTTTTGTGCACACACCTTTTGTGTCGATTTATTACACTTTGGTGTTGTGTATTATTCAGGTGTATTATTCAGATTGAATGTTTTGTAAAATTAAAATCAATAAATACAAGCTAGTCATGGTTATGCAATATATACTATCTATAATGCGCTCTATAAGATGTATTCATACTATCTAGTGCTTTGCAAGCTCAAATTTACAAAGGACTTATGGTTGCTTTCAAATGCATTCGCCTCTGAAAGGTTATAAATGCCTGGATGTGACAGGGAAGTGATAATCATGACTACCTTGGGCCATTACCAGCGTTATATTGACCCTTCTTTTCAATTCCGATAAACTCACATATCGAAGCATTCATACAGTCGCTATTCCAGTTCAGTTGGGTGGGTGTGACAGCGATGTGTGAATCTTGCCTAATTTACCATAAGGCCCATTACCAGCATTACATGGGTCTTTATTTTCAATTTCGATAAACTCACATATCGAAGCATTCTTACATTCGCTATTCCAGGACAGTTGAGTAGATGTAACAGTGAAGTGTGAATCTTGACTAATTGACCATAAGCCCATTACCAGCATTACACGATCTTTATTTTCAATTTCGATAAACTCGGATATGCAAGCATTCTTATGCTCACTGTTTCAGGGCGGTTGGACTGCGCTCATGTGGAGCTGCTACAAAGGACGCACCTCTTGCACCAAAGAGCTCATCAAAAGGAGAGCTAATGTGAACATCAAAGCTTTGGTAGGAATTTTTTCTTTCATATGCATGACTGGTTCAGTCTGCTGCAGCTGCCCTGCTTTGCCAAATCAGCGTCTGAGTTTGTATCTAATAATATTATGCGAGATTTGAGGTGGAGGTACAATGGGAAATCATTTGTTGTATGGATACACCCGACGGCTGTAATGACTCACACTATCATGTCGTGGTGCATAGATGTAGTCTGTCTCGGACGATCTTTATAACTAGAGGAGCTTTTATATTCCCTAGAGGTGTAGGGGTAACGAAATATCGAAAAATATTGATCATGCAATGGTGTACGCAGATAAACATTTGTTTAGTATTGCAAGTGTCTAAAAACTTTGAGTTATTATCTGTTGCTTTCAGTGATTTGTAATTGTAACCTGCGTATAAATTCAATGAAAAGTGTTTTAAATGTATATCGAAATGCGTTTGTAATATATGTAGCAAACATGAAATATTATAACAAAACATATAACAATTTATAAAGACTTTGGATTGTGGTTTTTAAAACTGTGTCAACACATATGCACTGTCAATGGATATTATCTGACTTGATTATTCATTATCAAAAATTGCCAATTTTCTTGCAATTGTGAATAATTTGCTCATCACTTGGTTAGGGTCCGTGATTATGCTAATTGTACCTAAAGATAAGTTGGAGCACACACTTTCAATGCTAATTAAATTTTTTTTTTTCACTTTTTCTACACATCAAGGTCTAGCATGCAAAGAAAAAATACTAAAAATGATGAAGAATTGTCGATCGAAATTCTAATGCACCACTTTGCTTTTTGAATTCCAAAGCATCCTTTATTGATGTTTTTTCATTTCATGAGCCGTAAGTGCTGTTTTCTGTCTGTTATGATTTTTATGTTCAAGTTTAGCCTTTTCATAGCATGACAATGTACCATTGAGTAAGTTTTTCTCTTAGTTTTTGGGGTCGTCGTAAATGTCTGGGGGGGGGGGGTAGAAGGGTTACAAATTTTGACACACTGGGGATTCCAGAGCAGTCCGCATTCAACAAATCAAATTTTAATTATTCACTCCATTAACACTATTTAACCATGTCACAAAGTTTACTTTTTTGTAATGAATGGCAACGAAATTTTAAAAATAGATTATACGAGCATTATTAATGCATAGCGGTGGCCATGTTGTGGCTAGCTGTGACAATGGAGGTGAATACCGGGCCCAACCCTACATCACTCATTTCGTGTGGTTTGCAACCTCTAAGGCTATTGATGCGTGTCAGGAAATTTGTGAGCTTTGCTTCAGTATAGTTGATTTCACAACGATCTTGCGCTTTGCTTTTTTTGTGATCCTCTAAGCCTTGTAAATAATGCGTGAGTTCACCAACAACCAAAAAAACTTGAGGTTACGTTAGTAGATAACGTCTCACATTCTGAACCGGTGTTCATGAGTTAGTCATGAACCTTCATTGTCACGTGCCCTTGACTTCTTTGACATTAAGCTTTGCAAAAAAGATATCAAATAGAACCTGAGAGTGATAAATCTATGACTTTGCATAAAGTATTTATAGATCTATGTGGAAAACGTACTTTTTAATTTGCTTAATGCTTCATAAATTCTACCAGATATTTCAGTGACAAAGTTCGGCGCTTATAATTTAAATAAATTATGAATGTAGGTATAAAAACATACAATCCCTATGCATACCCTAGAGGTGCAGGCGTGGCAAAATATTAAAAAGATTGATCATACAATGGTGTGCATGATACAAATTTGTTTAGTATTGCAAGTAGCAATAAGTATTGAGTTCTTGTCTGCCTGTTGCTGAAAACAACAGGCGGATTACCTTCTCATTAGACACAACACCACACACAACAGAAACACATCAACTAAAATAAGCAGTGCCTCACGCACGTATACAGATGTATGTATTTATAACTTTCTATTTGCATTGGCAATCATCAACAAAATGATGTTTTTCATTACATACCAAACAAAAATGAAAAGGCAGAAATCAACAATTATTAAGTGAGTTGAACAGATATGTTTTAAAAGTTAATAATCTAATAGTATTGTCGAGGAGTTGGGATGGTGAATTGTAGGTAGTAGTAACAGAAAGCTCAAAAACTAAAACATACGATGGTGGACATAGTATGTTGATGTCATGAAATAGAAAATGATGTTGGTCATATGTGGAGAAAGATCAGTGTATTCTGGGTTTCTGTTATATATAATTCGCTCAAAAACACGAGAGCTCTCTTTAGATTGGCTAAACGGAAGCATAGATCTAAGTATGTTATTTACATAATATTTGTTATCGTGTGTTGCTAGTTTTGCGGTGCAGCAGTGGATGCAGCAGTGCAGCAAATTGCACTTATTATTATATTTATTATTATATATTTGGAATATTTTGATGGTTGCCTATGGATTTTAGATATTGTCCATTTTACAAGTACACGCTATACCTTATGTTTATAAATGTATTAATATTTTAAATGGCTCTATATCTGTGACAGACAATAAAATATTTACTGCGTTTTTATTAATATATATATATTTTATTTTTATTATTTATTAATATATATAAATATGAAGAATTTTGATTAAATATTTTAATCAACGTGAATATTAATAATTTACTTTTTACCTCTGTGTTGTTTCAACAGCATAGCATGACCTGTCTACACTGGGCTGCGGGCCGAGGACACGCGGAGTGCGTCAGTCTATTGCTGGAAGCAGGTGCAAAAGTAGATGCTACAGACAAGGTAAAGCGCTAATCTCCGTAGGCCTTCCTTTCATATTGCCATGTAACCAATTTGTATTATTTATGGCTGGAATTGGTTGGCAAACTCTGCAGATTACCTTCTCATTGGAATTTCTTTTAAAAGTTTCCAAATCTAAACAATTTTGTATCGTCAAGCTTTCTCTAGGATCAGATAAGGATCTAGGCTTTTTATTTGTTGGATTTCCTTTTAAGCTTGGCAAAAGCTATTGATGCTTTTAGTTTGTACGGCTTGTTACAATTCACGCTTACGTACGCCAATAAAAAACAATTATCATTTCAAGGTATGAGCCAAATATTTTATTGCTCAATCGTAGACATTGTGAGTCGACATATCTTAGCTTTTGTCTGTTGCAATAATGTGCTTTTTATTATTTTTTTTTGCTTTTTTGAATTCAGTTTTTCAAATGGGATAACAAAAAATGGTCATGAACAAAACTGTTTTAAAGACTAAAGAGGAGCGACACTCGCTAATTTTCTTTCTGATCAGAAAAGCCCACAAGTTGTGTAATAATTTGGATGCAAAGCGGTTCCAAACTAGTTGTGTAATAATTTGGGCGCAGAGCCAGCCTCAGAAGCTTGCTGAAAAAAGTGTTTTCTCTCATTACACTTTAGGTCTCACGCTAATCTGTCTTTCTTGGCGGTACTCCGTTAGAGGCTGTGGATAGGTCAGGTGTCGATAGAAAATGATCAAAGATACTTATAAAGAATAGCATGTGCTGTACTGTACTGTTATTATGTACTGTATTATTTACTGTTATTATGTAACTGTACTGCAGTTATAGTACTGGCAGCAGTACGCTAACGATTGTGCTACATTGCATACTAGGGGTATATATAGTACATCAGATATATCAACTTTTACAACTGAACTGAATTTATAGCTGAACTGACTAAATTTTATATTATATTTTAGTTTATCTTTTGTTTCATGTGACGCTCTAGCGCTTTGCTCATGCATTTTGTTAACAACGCGTGCCAAAATAGTATTTTCTTTTTATGACATCAATGACTTCACAAGGATAGAGTTCACTTTTTTACAATATGCAGTTGTTTTTGCTTTTCTTGGCAAAATGTGTGACTGGTTGGATGAGCAAGAAAATTTTTTAATCTTGGCTCAAAACAACGGATTATTGCGCGTTCATAACAGCAAAATAAAACAAAAAATTGATTTGTCATTATACATCAATCTTAACTATCTTTAATGTATTTTTTATGTATTTCACAATATTATGACACCGATATTTCTATATGCTGATAGCTCGGTGGCCTTGAGTAAAGTTATCAAAGCTCATATTAGAATACTATTTATACGTGTTACAATTCTTATGGTATATATGTATTCTGGGGCATCTTAAATTTATTTTGGTTACGGAGTTTCATAGAATAAAAGTTTGTATATAGGTGCTGTTGACCTTTTTATGTATTGCACCATTTTACGACATTCAATAATCCTACGGTTAACAGTTAATGAAAATACTACAGTTAACAGTTAGTTAAAATACTACAGTTAACAGTTAGTGAAAATACTACAGTTAACAGTTAGTGAAAATACTACAATGAACAGTTAGTGAAAATACTATAGTTAACAGTTAGTGAAAATACTACAGTTAACAGTTAGTGAAAATACTACAATGAACAGTTAGTGAAAATACTATAGTTAACAGTTAGTGAAAATACTACAGTTAACAGTTAATGAAAATACTATAGTTAACAGTTAGTGAAAATACTACAATGAACAGTTAGTGAAAATACTATAGTTAACAGTTAGTGAAAATACTACAGTTAACAGTTAGTGAAAATACTACAGTTAACAGTTAGTGAAAATCTCTCATTAAATTTGTTTAACAAATGTTTGTTTTTACAACTCATAACATAGTTTGAAACAGAAAAAACCAACTCTTATTATATGTTGAAAATTATCTGTTTATTTTAACACCATTATTATTAATATCGATACCTAAAAGCATTCTTATCAGGAAAATGTTTATAAAGCTCAATAATTTTTTTTTCTTCAAACTGGCCATACATTTGTCTAGTCCGCTGTTCATCACGCGAGCCTGTCAGTACAAGGAAGTCTGTTTTCATTTTAATCTAATCCAACATATTCAACCTTCTCTCCTTGCTACCATCCCTTGCCATTCATTACAGTCCATATCCACTTTTTTCATATTCCTTATAAAACTCATAAGAAGAGTGAAAGCTGCTTTTGGTGCTGTAGCATTGGTTGCTATCAGCACTTTCAAATATATAGAATGCTCTTAGAATAATGAGGAACATTCACAGTTTTCACGGGATCGCTGTGTTGTAGCATCGTAGCATATAATTTCAAATACAGTGAAACTCGGATAACTCAAACTTCAAGGGACCGAGCAAAAGTGTTCGAGTTATTAGAGCGTTCAAGTTATCAGGACAGTCATAAGTGCACGTAATTATCAGTAGATACATGTACATATACAAACTATATATAAATTAAAAGCATAGATTGCTTGTTGCAAGTTAAAGGGTCTCTCGTGTGAAGTTTTAAATATTTTTAATCAGAAAGTATAGATATTTTTCTATCACTTGAGATTTGTTTGTTGTTTTAGGTGATGTGACTGCCAGGACGTTCTCAGATTAAAATTGGCAAAACTTGATCGCGGTTAAAATGCTCAGAAAAAATACATACGTATTTTTCTACCGAGCGTTTTAACCAAGATCAATTTTGCAGTAAGTCAGTTATTACAAAACTGCTTTACTATTAAAAACCCATTATCAATTTTGCCGATTTTACTTTAAATTTATCAGAATTTTACCTCTCTTTTCTTGCTTTCGGAGGGCTTATCGCTAAGCGGATGTTTGGTAAAATTTGATTTTTGCAAACCTTTAGAAAAGTCGTTAATGAAAATATTTTGCCGGTGTTGGTAATAACGAGGCCTAAGAACTACTAAAAGTCGATGTTTATCTCTATGGCTTGGAATAAAGTGATATTCTAAAGCAATAGTAATAACTGTCTCGGTAGCCGTTTGGCAAAAAACTGTTCGAGTTAACAGAGTTTCGGTCGAGTTATCTAAAGCCATTTATCATTGCGTGGGAGCGGACCAAACAAATACGTTGAGTTAATCGTGTTTTCGAGTTATCCGACGTCGAGTTATCCGAGTTTCATTGTATATAGAATGCTGTTAGAATAAAGAGGAACATTCACAGTTTTTAGACTTTAAAAAGTTTCTTGATGCTATAAAATCACTAGCACCTTGGCAGTTCGGTACGCCGTGAGGTATCATCATGTGTAATAACTATGTGCACAATTATTCTTGGATGTAGAAAGGTGATTGAGTGATGCAGTGGTAGCGCCCTTGGCAGGTAATCCAAATATTTGGGTTCGATTCCTGTGTAGAGCAATTTTTTCTCTGATGCTCATAGCGGGGCTTCGGACAGACAGACAGACAGACACGGCTCTTATTATAGTAAAGATTAATTTTTCAACTCTTAATTCAGATGAGTTTGTATACTCTCATCAGTGTTGTAGAAAGAACAGTTATTTTTATAATTGTTCATATCATCATCATCATCTACATCATCATCTACATCATGTCAACCTCATCAATATCTTCATCAGTTGCATTTATCAGTAATCTTGTTCATCAAAGCATAAGACCAGTTTTATAACTACGTTATTTAAATACATGTACTTTTAAATCATCAATCTAGACTTCTCCTGATTGCTCTTTCCTTCTTTCAGTTGAGGGTAAACACGTGTCTGGCAGGTGGTCATGATAATCTTCTCTTGCCGTTGGCTTAAACGTTTTTAGGATAAACTTTAGCTATGAAACCACGTCTGGCAAACAGCTTGTACAAGGAATGATGGCTTAATGGTTCGAATCAATCAATCAATCTATCATTTTCAATAACTTTTATTTGGGAAATATAAAGCTTTTGAGGATGCAGGTCATGCTGCATGCGCAGAATTAGAGGAATGCGACGGAATGGTTAATCTATCCTTCAAGCGACGCATGTCTGAAGTTACGTGTTGCTACGTTGGGTGTCACTTCAGCCCTTGTAGTATGAGTGTCAGGATCGGTTGGGTGTCACTTCAGCCCTTGTAGTATGAGTGTCAGGATCGGTTGGGTGTAGAAAAGTTCCTGAATGAAGTCGGTCGCTTAAAATGGTTTTAAATGCTTCTAAAAATACCGTAATTAGCATAACAATTGCTCGCTGCTGCATAATCATAAATTTGTAGTTTGCGTGGGGCAGGGATTAGTGATGAGCCAAAGTTCATCAAATTGTGGCGTTAATTAAGGTTTCATATTCACTAGATTGCGTCGTGTGGAAGATAATCAAATTCTCGACCCATCGCATTGCGTAATACAGCGAATTGAGGAAGGGTGAGGCTGCCTTTACCCTATTCAATAATCATCAATAATACCTTATTGATAAGATGGAAGACTAATTGAGCGTCATATGCGGGTAAAACAAAAAGATGCTGGCTTAAAATAACTGCATTATAAACGTCAGGCTTTAACACACGTATTTTGATACTAATAGGAAAATTTACATTACGGCTTATCGGAGGCAAGTCCTTAGAAACTGCCGTTAGCCACCTGGGCGTGGAGCGTTGCCACTAGCTCATTGGCTGTATGCAGATAGGCATGCATTACAGGGTGGCTGGTTAGACACGTTGATGTTTGACAAGGGCTTCTTACCAATCTTACAAGTGGCTATGCAGATGAGCCATATACTGTATTGTATATCGCTGTGCTGTGCTCAAGGCTGTCTGCAAAATGAATATTTTTCAGTAATGCATGTACTGGCTGCATATTAAACAGCAGTCAGTTTTACCCATTGTTTTTCATTTTTGTTTGTCGCGAAAAATGTTGCTAACTGAAAAA
The DNA here is from genome assembly GCF_963576615.1 of Watersipora subatra. Taxonomy (NCBI): domain Eukaryota; kingdom Metazoa; phylum Bryozoa; class Gymnolaemata; order Cheilostomatida; family Watersiporidae; genus Watersipora; species Watersipora subatra. The sequence goes on from NC_088717.1 coordinate 14,676,155, forward strand.
TGTCGCGAAAAATGTTGCAAGCACACCGTTTCTGGTAACATTGGGTGCTTCTAGTTCTCTATGTATAGGGTATGCAATGATTGTACACATTAGGCGTTTGGACTCCAATTTTTTCCCCTCACAATTGTATGGGGATCATTGTAGTTTTAGTATTGAGTGGGTACATGAGGTACACGACAACCGAGTTATGTTGATGGTAGGCTATGATATCCAAACGCTCGCTTTATAACAACTGCTAAAAGGGTTTTATCGGGTTTATTCGTAGGTCATTGCTAGAGATACCAGGCTTTGCTGTGTGCAGAAGAAACTCAAGTTAATAGATGCTCATATAACTAAATGGAATCTTATCACTTACTTTGTTGCACGATGGATATTTTTTCAATATTCTCTAGTCAAGGGAATCCGAAAGCTTTTTTAACCAAGATTAAAGTTTTACCCATTGCTGATAGAGATTGGCAAGGAAGCATGAAATATGCAGAGACCTCCTATATAGCGGACCTGGCAACGATAGACACAATGTCTCTGTTGATCAGACTGTGAATACGTTAGTTTTGCTGCCCTGCTAGCAACTTCAAATCCACAGTAATAATAATTTGTAGTAGCGCATTATTAAATACTAACATATAAATAGATTGTTAAATACGTATAAATACATAACTAAATATACACATATACGTACTTAGTTAAATACCTACATATAAATACATTAACGAGGCACATATAAATCCATTACTAAATACGCACATTAAAATGCTGAGAGTCAATTTAGACACTGGTAATATTGACTAGATGAAGTGCTTTGAAAATCTTTATGTGTTATTAAATTGTTATAAAATTGACTTTTTTAAGTGTCATAACTCGTATAAAAGTGTTTATTTGTTGTCATTGCAGCTCGTTAAGAGTCAAGCATGTTTTTCAATAATGTTAGGTCTTGGTATCTGTGGCTGCAATCTCTCCTCCCTCCCTCTCTCTCCTCTCTCTCCTATCTCTCTCTGTCTCTCTCTGTCTCTCTCTCTCTATCAACACATGGTAGTATTTACACTAATATTTCAAATCGCCAAGTTGTTGTGAGTTCTTCTCCTTTGTTCGTCGAAGGTTTTTTTTTATAAATATATAATTGTATATTTCCTGTGAGTTTAATGCCAGGCTTGATTGTATTTAGTTTGACAGAGCTGTAAAGGTGAACTTTGAAAATACCGTTGGCATCACCCTGAAGTAGCCGTAGTTAAACTTTCATGAGGTTCTGCTAACACGAGATCTGCCTGAATTCACTGAACTAATTTGTACATCCAGAAATGCAAGACAACCGGAATTCATAATTGTCAAGAATTTATAGTTATTAGTGTTTAAGCCTGAAAGCCTTATCAATTGAAACAATCGCTGTGCTCACAGAGATTTAATTATTACGTTGCACATCTATAGGCATTTTTGTGAAACTTAAAATGACATTAAGGCATTTCTTGCTAGACAGCTGATTACAACTGTTAGTGTTACCATCTTTGGTATGCATATTTTTTATGCCACTCTCATATGCCTAATGAAATGAATTCTCACGAGTTGGTTCAGTTCATATTGTGGAGGTTAGGTTAGCTTTAATGAATGATGGTTATAATGTCATTATCATCGCTTTATGACTCAGCTCTGTCTAAAATCCTTCACAACATTATGAATGACATAAGCAGGTGTCTGTGACATAGGCCAATCTCATGTATGGTTCTTTCGGTGTTTTAATGTTCTGCAGTTTCATTTGGTCACAGGTTTTGGTGGGTTTTTGTTTTATGGGATTTTTGTTCTCATGGTGACTTGGTCTGGAAACAATAAAAACGCTCTAAAACCAAGTTAAATTATTAACACTGTAATTAAATTTAAAACTATCACAGGGATATAGAGAAGTATGCAGGTGTGTCGACACATTTACTAGAAATAGTAGTTTTAGTAGATGTTCATTTACAAGCCAAACTATGGCTCTCTATTCTAACATTTAGCTCGGTTCTAAAAGTAGGCTTGCTTTAGAATTGTCTACCCCTGTGTGGCTGGATAAAATAACTTAAAAACTTTGGCGATTGAATAGAAAGTGGATATTTAAATTACTATAACTTGTTAAAGTTTTAGAATAATTGTAGAATTATTACAGAAGCAGAATCATAGATTTATTATAAAGTTATAGATTTATTATGGAATTATAGATTGATTATAGAATACTGTTCTCATTCCGCCTCATGAGTTGTAAGAATTTTCATATACTGACGCTGTAGTTAGTTTGTATAAATCAGCTAACTCGACTCAAGTTTTTGGTGGAGTTCAGAGACCAGTTGTGGGCCTGAGTATATAATATGATGAGAACTTCTATTTAAATATATGCTGAGCTGAACTAGATTAATCAACAATCTTATGAATGTAGTATTATAAACAGTTGTTTAGCATTATTTTATATGCTGCGTAACCTACAATGTTAGGTTGAAAATAAAATAGATGGAGTCTTTCTCAATTGTAATAGTTGTTATATAATCACTGTTGGGAATTCACTTAATTTGAAGATGACATTTCCGTTTGGTACTTCACATGAAATACACCTGCTGTTATCCTAACAGCTTGTTTGTTAGGATCACAGCAGTTATTAATATGTATAAATCTTACAGTTCCTATGTACATTTCAGTTTGTCCAGCTATAGTTATTAAAATTAGGAATGGATTATCCGTTTCATGCAGGATTCAATCTTGGAACCTACCATTCACCAGGCAAACATCTTAACAATTAAGCTACGCTAGATGCATTGATATCTGAGGCAATATGAGCCGTTATGTCAGTTAAAATAAGCATAGCATTTTGCGTAATGTGACTAAAACTGGCTCTCACAACTCTTATTGGTGAGTTTAGCAATTGGGATAGTAGCGTCTTCAAATTAGTCTTTGGCAATGTGCTAAGGGGCAGGCAACTAAATTTCCTGCAACTGTTTATAAGCTGATTTTTAATACCCGTGCAACGCCGGGAATTTGGCTAGTATATATACATATATATGTACACTAGCTGTACTACCGGCGTTGCCTGAGTAATAAAAAAGTCTTTGGACAGCAAACTGATTTGTAGTTAACATACAACAACATTTGCCATTCTAACTTTCAAACTACATATCATGAGAAAATTGTTTTGTGTAGTTGAAATAAATTCAGAGAAAAAATAAAAACAACTGTAAAGGTTTTCAAACTTTTTCAAACAACTGTAACTTTTAAACTTCATATCATGAGGAAAATGTTTTATGCAGGTCAAATATATTAACAAAAAATAAAACACCTAAAAAATGGTTTAAATGTAAATGTGAAATATATAGCAAGTTAATAATAGCTAAATTAAATCTGTTTTTCTATGATTACAATATAAGATGATTTAATAATGATACAATTAATACGAACTGAGAAAACAAAATAAAATATAATAATAATAATAAAAATAATTTCATGTAGAGCTTTTTTATTTTAGTATTAATTTACTGTATTAGCTTATAATATAGTAGAACCCTAGTTGTAATATGTACATATAACTAACTAGAGTTCTGGAATAGGTTAAGGAAAAGTATATTAAAATCCAGGTTGTCGTTTCTCTTTGGGGTCACAACGGTTTCCGTTCATCAGGCAAAACTGAAATGATGTGTATGTGACAACATATCAACTAGCTTAAACATTAAAGCCAACAATACATAATACTATAATTTTTTATGTGAGAGCATTGCAAATCAAGTGCTTATTAAAACTGTCTGCACTTTGACACAAGCTCGTTTTGCGAGTTTAAACTTGCAAGCTCAGGTTTGTATAGCATAGAGTATTTCTCCCACATGCACAAATTAGTGTTTACTGGTCCTATTGTAACTACTCACTTTCTGTAATATTCTCCAGTTGATGATGTACTGGATGGACCAATCTTTAAGCTGCCATATATAATTACTTAGCTCAGTTGATGTTCGTTTTGATGGATTGTTGAAGCTGCTGCGATGGTTGTAATATCTTGCCTTGAATATGCCTCTGTGAGGCCAACATATGTTTGATTGGTGATCCAGGAGAAACAACAACCTGGATTAGTACAATAATCTAGATTGTGGCTTCCCTCTGGAGTCACGACAGGTCTCATCAGGTGACTCGTATATTTCTATACATTGTTGATTAATCTTTTAATCTCTTAAGCCAAGTTCTTCTTGGCATATATTTAAATAGAAGTTCTCATCATATTATATACTCGGGTCCACAACTAATATCTGAACACCAACAACAACTTGAGTAGAGTTAGCTGATTTATACAAACTAACTACAGCGTCAGTATATGAAAATTCTTACAACTCATGAGGCAGAATGATAACAGTATTCTATAATCAATCTATAATTCCCTAATCAATCTATTACTCCAAAATCAATCTATAATTCTGGTTTCGTAATAATTCTACAATTATTGTACAACTTTAACAAGTTATAGCGATTCGACTATTCGCTTGCTATTAAATCGCCAAAGCTTTTTTAAGTTATTTTGTCTAACCGCCCAGGGGTAGACAATTCTAAAGCAAGCCTACTTTTACAATAGAGCTACATTATATGTTAGAATAGAGAGCCATAGTTTGACTTGTAAATGAACATTTACTAAAACTGCTATTTCTAGTAAATGTGTCGAGACACCTGCATACTTCGCTATATCCCTATGATAATTTTTAAATATAATTACAGTGTTAATAATCTAATTTGATTTTTATTGTTTCCAGGCCAAGTCAGCTACAAGAAATTAGAGCAGATAGTATATAGTAAATATTTATATATTAGCCGAATTCCCGGTGTTGCACGGGTATTACAAAAACAGCTTATAAACAGTTGCAGGTAATGTAGTTGCCTGTCACTTGCCATTAGCCTGGCACATTGCCAAAGACTAATTTGAGCAAGCTAGTATCTGTACTGCTAAACTTATTAATAAGAGTCGTCGTGAAAGCAAGCTTTAGTGACATTGCGCCGTAACGTAATGCAGAGCCGTTATGCGTATTTTAACCTAGAAAACCACTCATATCGACCAATGACTCCAATGCATCTCGCGTAGCTCAATTGGTTAGCTTATTGCCTGGTGAAAGGGAGGTTATGAGATCAAATCTTCTGCAATACTGATTATTCATTCCAAGATTTTATTAGCTATACCTGGACAGTCGGCATCACCGACAGACACAGGTTTATATATATGTGTATAAATATATGTAATGTTGATTTCACTCAGAGGTGGGACAAGGCGTTATTTTTATTAATATTTCCTTGCAAAATTAATAATAACAAATACCATAAATCAACTAGATGAACACCTGAAGGATGATAAATTTTTTTATTACAAATAAATCTTAAATATCTGTTATTTAATCATAGGTTAAATATTTTCAACACCGGTGATGCGGTGAGGCATGTCTATTACTACTAAGTAATTATAATCTTTGTGCCCTGTTAATCCGTTTTCTGTCGATACATTAAAGCAGGAGTCTGTAATTTGTATGGCTCCTCCGTGGCCTCCCTTCTATAAACTAATGAGCTGTATCGCTCAATGATCTGTAAGTTAGATGGGCCCTTCTATGGCCTCCCTTCTATAAATTCATGAGCTATGCGCTATTACTGTAAATTGGCTGGGCTCCTCTATGGCCGCCATTCTATAAACTGATGAGCTGTGTAGCCCAGTAACCTGTAAGTTGGATGGGCTCCTCTATGGCCTCCATCCTCTAAACTGATGAACTGTGTAGCCCACTCTTTAGCAAATGGTCAACGATTAATCAACTAACCAGATGGAAAAGGCCGTTGTAACTATATCTCTCAATTTTTGCTTAATTCTCTTTATAGCAAGAGCGGACAATTCTCGGGTCAAACCACTAATTTTACTTCTAATTTTGGTTTAGCTCAATACACTCATTGATTTTTTTGCAATTTTGATAGTCAATGGAAGATGTTGCTCATTCTGTAATTTTTCCGAGTATGTATATTTCTCTACTACCACCTTGGCTCTCAGATATTTTGTTTTCTTGTACAACCTTGTTACCTCTTATAACTTTCAGCAGCCGTACAGCCGCATGTACTTGGCTTACCTAATGTAGAGCTCAATGTTGTCTGTTTTCATTCTCATTAAACCAATATATGTTATTTTTATTTATGATTTATTGTGGCATGCATATTTTTAGTATGGCAGCACGCCTCTAATTTGGGCAGCGAGGAAAGGGTTTCTGCAGACTGTCAAACTTCTACTCAACCAAGGTGCTTCTACAGATGCTGTTGGAATGGTAAATAAATGCTTTCTACATGTGAATAAATTAGTGGCTTCATTTGTTGCATTTTTTATATCTAAACCACAATAAGTAATATATGATTTAATAATGTCAGTTAAGACATTAAGAATGAGAATTTGTTAAATGGGAATGAAAACTATAAAATATGTAATACATACAAATAATAATATATATATTGCAATAATATATACTGTATAACTGTAAGAAGTCATTTTATCCTATTACACAATATTCCCTGAGTGTATCGGTGCTATCAAGTGACTGTACCGTTAATCGACTGTATTTCTTTATTTTGTTTTTTGCTGTTTATTAATAAGTCATATATAGTGTCAAAATGACTTGTTTGCTTTCACTTTACATCGTTTTGGAATGTTTATTGATCACGTTATAGCGCATCATGTAAAACATAATAATATAGTAATAATATATAGTGAGTTTATACGCTTAGATTGAGATTTGTGGAGGGAGAGGTCTTCTGAACAACAGTCAGTTTGCACCAGAGATTAACCGCGTGACCCGAAGTTTATAGCCTCCAGATTTGGTCTCCTTAACTCAAAGAAATAAATGCTCTTTTTCCAACCTCATTTGGCAATTTTAGTTCGGTTTAGTAAACAAATAAATCTAGTTTTGATTCCTAAAATTCCATAAAACATAAAATGAAAGCAATACATGTATATTCGCTGCCAAGTTTGGCTCATTTAGGTGCTTTTCTATGATCTAGTTTTATCCAGTTTTATCCTCAACTGAACTATATTCAACACTTTTAATTGAAGGCTGAGGAATTTTAGTCTGACCACTTGAGCTTCTGATTCAGGATACGGCTGGTTTATTCCATGTCTATTTTAAGCTTAGATGGCCATTAATTTAATATATTATCTTCTGCTTTAACACTGCTTCTAATCATCAGATTTGTTTCTGTTTTGCTTGAGACTGCAGCAGGTGTTGCAAGTTCTGGTCTTCTTTTTTCCAACGACTTAATTTATGTCCTTTAAGCACCCAGTTTATGTCTTTAAAAGTGTTATTATATCATCTATGGCAAAGCTAACTCTCAATTCTCAACTCCGACATGTTAAAGAGAAAAATAAGTTTTTACGTAAAAATGTTTATTGATGGAATGTAAAAGACCCTGGAAAACAATACATCAACGCTCAAGTACCATTTTACAGCGATAAATATTACAGTAATTTTAAATCCAGCGCTTACTTTGGCGTGCTAATCTAGCTGGTGCTCTCAAGTTGAATTATTTTGCTTTTCAACATAATATAATATTTCTGCAGCTGGTGACTCTGATTATACTCGGCCTATTTTCAGAAATTTAATAACCCAAAAAATGCCAATACCTGTCCACAAACATAGTTAGGTGAGCCTAGTTAATTCTTATCAATAAAATTCGGATTACCAAATATTTGTAAAAATTCAAAAGTAGACTAATGATTTATGAAAAACCAATAAATTGTGCTTACAGTTTTTCTGATGCTTAAGATCATTAAAAGGTATCGGTGAAGATTTTTATTAATTATCTAATGTTTTGTTTGCAAAACACTTCTGGCATCTCGGAGGGAGGCTGTGGCAGGTCTCCTAAACGTCTATTATTGATGTTGATCATCTCTCGTTCTCTCAAGGGAAGTCCGCTAAATGTTAAAACCATAGGCTATTCTCGCAACTCCGTGTTGTAATCCTTATGGCTTGATGCGTTGACAGTTTTGTTCAAGATGTGGTAATTTACTAAAATGTTTTCTATGTATTATTTTAAATAGTTTTTGTAAAATAGATAATTATAAATTACTAGCAGTAACCCCGGCGATGCCCGTGATTTTTTCCTTCTCAACCAGATAGCCTGCAGTTGGGTTTATAAGGGGCTGGTTCTCAGGAACTTCAGGAACTATCCGGTTCTCAGGAACCAGATAGAGTTTTAAAACCAAATGTTTTTATCGACCTGGTGGAAGGCACGGAGCATGTGAGTCTGAAGTTTGGATGAAATTACCCTAAAAATGTAAAAAAAGCATTGCGTTTATACAGACAAACAGACACACAGACACACACAATGGCATAGTAGAATGTATTATTATAAACTTTTAACTAAAAGGTAATATTGCACGGACAAGCTTCTTCATGGTTTGGTGATTTGCAACTTGAAAAAAACTGTTTATTTTGCCTACTAAAATAAGAAGTAATTTGGACTTTATAAAATCTTTATAACATATTTCTCAAACCAATGCATTTTTTGTTGTAGTACTCCTGGACCCCCCTGCTTGTGGCTTTGCAAGGTGGGCATGTGCAAGTGGCTAAACTGATTCTAAACTCTCATCCAAATCTCAATGCAACTGATAAGGTAAAAATTTCATTTTCACCATAACCATACCTTAAAAAATGACACCTGCCATTACCTGTCATTCACTCAATGATGTGATTCACCTGTCATAGTCTACAAATCAGTGAATATTACGCTAGAAACAGCCATTTATGTGTCATTGGCTATACCTCCCTCCCAAGTATATGTGGTCATTGTTCAAGAGTTGAAAGGTGTTAGCGTTCTGTTGCTTTAGACTGTCACAGTTGGGCAAATAACTGTTTTCAGACTGCCAAACCTCTATTTACGGTCACTGTAAGATGCAAATTTTCCAACACGCCATGTAAAGCAAAAACTGGTAAAAATTGTAATTGAGATGCAAGAAATATGAAAATAATAACAACTATGGAAACTAAGTTAATTTAAGCCTTACTCATTCTAAATGAGATTAAAATAGATTATACCCTATATTGCTTATTTTACCTCTGAACTCTGGTATGTTGGATCCAACATTTCTGCTCTTGTGTCTGTAACCACAAAAATCTCTTTTTTCGATTTTCAATGTATTACTTTAGCATTTTATACTTAACTTGGTTTTTATAATCTGCATTTTACATAGTTAAATATATAATCATTTGTTTTAATGCCATGTGTAATTAATTACCTACGACATTTGCTGAGAATTGACTTTGGTTTTTGGACTGTGAAGCGAATTAATCAAATTATGGTGTTATCGTATGGTGATATTTGCTCCGACATACAACTGTTTTATCATATGAAGCTAACATCAGAACTGAATAACGCCCTGTGTTAAGACAGGAAAACACATTGAGTATTGTGTCTAAAGACATTGGTACGTGTCAAACTACGCCGTTTCCCCCATGATTTAAAGTGTCTGGCTTGCAAACTGGTGGTTTCTAGTTCTGGTGGTTCACTACAAATGAATCAAATTTAAGTAAAATACGCTGTAAAAACGTTTGACAGTAAAGTTCTGTTTAAGACTGGGTCTAATTATGCTACTACCTGCTACTACATGCCAAATGAGCGGTTAAAAAGAATCTTGGTACCACCAAGCACAAAACATCTAGTTGACACAAACCAGGGTGTACCACGTAAAGATGTTTGACAGTTAAGTTCTGTGGAAGAGTGAGCCTTATTGCGCTGCTACCCGCTACTACCTGCTACTACCTGCTACTACGTGCCGAATTAGCGGTTAAAAAGTATCTACTAAAAAACATCAAGTTAACTGCTGACACAAACTGCGGTGTAGCCTACTGAGGGGACCAGGAGCTGTTTGCAGGTTGTAAGAAACTCTTATTGTGTGTCACAGGCAGGGATGACAGCTCTAGCTCTGGCAGCTAAGGCAGGATATGATGACATCCTTATAGAACTGCTGAACCAGGGTGCTTACCTCAACACAGCAGACAAGGTGAGCTGATCTAAAGTTATATAACTGACATTTCCTGCGCAATGTTTCCGTGGTCGCATGGTGGCATCATACGCTGTTCAAAGCTTATACAGCTAATTGTGAAAGTTGCGCTGCAGCAGCATTCTGCCCAGAATATTTGTATATACCCTTCCGCAAATATGCTAAACATCGTTTTCTTTTCCGTGACACTATAATACTACATCCACCATCGTATGTTTCAATTTATGAACTTTGTTACAACAACCTACAATGTACAATTCACTATCCCAACTTCTCTGCAATACTATTAGATTTCCAACTTTTATAATGCTTTTAATCAATAACTTTTGACTCAATAATTCCTGATTTCTGTCTTCTCATTTTTGCTTTGGCGTGTAATGAAAAATCATTTGTTGATCATTACTAATGACAATAAAAGGTTATACATTTGTACATACGTACATACGTACATACGTACATACGACTAGTGGAGGAACTATATCAAAAAAACTTATTTGCTACAACAATGAAACTGTTTTTAGGAGAAAGGATGAAAAAAAATTTCAAAAACACAAGAATTTCATCATGTAAATAATAAAGTAGCAACAGAACTATAAATAAGATTATCAGATAATCATGATACTTTTATAGAACGGAGACACCGTGCTGCACCATGCCACCAAAGGAGGTCATGCTGACATCATCAGAATGCTGCTGCGGAAGAATCCAGATATTGATGCCAAAGGACAGGTTAGCCTTTTGTCATGATTGAAAAGCCATCATTCCGCTGTAACCATATCTGCCTAAATTCTCTGACAGAACAGTTGCTTGTTTCATTTACTTTTATATCAGATTTAATTTCATGCCAAATTATTGGATTGACCTGTATGGAGAGTCATGTCCAGTGCTCATGTTCTTGATCCTGATCTAATCACAACTAATTTAGGTTTCCTTTTAGTATCTAAAAGGGTAATTAAGAAACTGAATTTCAAAATTGGAAAGCTTAAAACTCACTTATATAAGTGGTTCCAAGACTTTATGGTTTAGCTCAAATATTAAATGTTTCATAATTTTAGTAAAGTTCATTGAAGGGTCATGTGCATCCTGTTAGTATGCCATCTCTGTATTTTGTGATTCATTTCTATGTGCTAACACATATGGGTTGGCATGGTTCGCTCATTAATTAATAGTTGTTTGATAATTAATAATTAATAATAATTAATTAATAAATGTTAACTAATACACTATTAGTCAATATTGAAAAATATCAGTAATTAAATTTAATTGTGGTATTCAAAGTATTTCACTTGTCAAAAAAACTTAAAAACAACTTTCAACATAAACGTGAAGAATGTGTGAACTCGGCAGATGGACTTTTTTTGTATCTTGTATTCGTTTCTAGGAAACTATAGTATGGCGTGTTCATGTTTGTTATAGGATGGTAAGACAGTCCTCTACCTCGCTGTAGACAAAGGAAATGCTTCTCTTGTGAAAATCCTTCTTACTACTGACCCCAACAAGGAGATCAGTGATAAGGTAATTGATTTTTAGCTTAGCTGCTATTTGTCACTGCTACTTCTAGCTGCAAGTTGTATACAGCAATGAGGGACATCTCATGAATTGCTATTGCTTCGGGTCACTGGCCAGGTGCTATTTGTTGCATTTGTCTCACGAGTCCATTTACTTGTCAGTCTTTCTAGATCAAAGGAAAGCCTGGAGAAATGACAAGTTATTTCTAAGAATTCTGCCGAAGACTAGCTTTTTGATTTGTATGACATTAATGTGTATCCTGTAATGTGTATGGTTGCTTATCCACAACGACAACACCTAGATTCTATTTTTTGTTTTTCTGAGCTTGAATTATGAGTTAGCGATTCATTTAGGAAGCTTCTCTCTCCTATTTCAATGTGGGCTGACAACTCCTACATTGCCATATAGTTGTACAGACCAGAAAAATTGCCCTCAACATAGTGGTCCTACAAAGCAGGATAAGGGCTCAATCTAAGTATGTTGTTTTACAAGAAAAGCTGTTTCCTATTCAATTTACCCACTTTCCAATTGTTAATAATGAAGTGTTTGCCGTCTATATGTAGGAGGGAAACACACCACTTTTGCGTGCTGTGCGAAACCGGAGTTGTGAGGTTGCGTACCTGCTGGTAGAGAGAGGTGCGAAGGTGTCAGCTGCAGACTCTGTAAGATTGTAATCTTTGAATTGTAAATTAATTATTAAAATTTCAGATTTTTACTATCCTTGCTATTATCTGCTTCACTGAAAGTGTTTTAGTCTGAGAATGTAGCAATGTGATAGTGAAATACAACTACTTGTGTGATTAGAGCAATGGTGCTAAGTGGCACGGGAATGTTTAAGAGAATACGACGTTATAGATAGCCTTGTCAATTTTGGAGTTATCATTACTCGTACCTGAAAAACTTCTGACATAATCTACATGTAGATAATCTTGGAGTTGTTAATCCAATGTTGTTATTAGCAATACCAGAACGGCTTGTGCGTATAGGAGACCTAGTCCATCTTGGAGTCGTTATACCAATGTTAAGTTGTTATTCTAATGTTATTATTAGCAATTATACTAGAACGGCTTGTGCGTATAGGAGACCTAGTCAATCTTGGAGTTATTACTACCTACACTGTACATGTATAAAGCTTTTGCATGTAGAGAATCTAGAAAATCGTGGAGCTGTTATCACAATGTTAAATTGTTATTCTAATGTTATTATTAGTAGTACCGGATAGGCTTATGCGTATAGGAGACCTAGTCAATCTTGGAGTTGTTATACCAATGTTATTCTTACCATTCATGGGCTGTTTTGTTGTATATGTAATCTGGATGTCGCCACTTCTCTGTCATAGAAAGGAGACACAAGTCTACATATAGCGATGCGGGCCAGGAATCGAAGAATGCTAGAGCTGCTTCTGAAGAACCCATCCAACTCACGGTATCTCTATGTGAGCAACAAGTGCGGCGAGACACCGTACAGCATCGATAGTGGGCACAAACGCAGCCTCCTCTCTCATATATTTGGTGCTAGTGAGTATTTAATAGCATTTACATTTTCTATATAATTCCTTGTAATTTTTATTTGCTGTTAGTTTAGGTTTAGTTGATTTTCAGAATTGAAAACCAAAATTAAACAAGATTTTCAGCTACTAATTAATTTCTTATTAGTAAAGAAAAAAATTGGGAAATTATTTAAAGTCTACCAGGTTTAGCTAATATTCTGTCAATGTAACATAATAATCATAGTGATAATAGATATTATAATCAGTTTGGAGTTATTGTACCATTGTTGTCACTACCTCAGTTGGTAAACTTGAGCATCGCTCATGACATTACTTTGTAGAAGCTTTTGCATGGAAAATTTTTTGCCACAGACGAGATGGTAAGATAATTAGTTTTGTCGCAACAATTTCTAGTAGATAATTTTGATAGCTAGCATTGACAGCAGTAGGCTTCAGTAAGTGCACATATAGAAGTTATGTTAGCTGCTTCGTTTGGAACATAATTAGAAAGGATGTTGATTGTTTTTTTCTTTTTTTTAATTCAGCAAACTGGTGAGCCATTTCTATACTGAGTCATAGACAATTAATATACTGTTAGTTTGTCACTTCGAAAGTTAGCAATGATCGATTCGCATTCTGGCAGAAGGTGATAATAAGTATTTTTCACGCAGGGTCATTGAATTCACAAGAAGCTGTAGAGTCTCAACTTGGATACTCTCTCTATAGCTCATCTCTCGCTGACATACTCTCTAGCCCTACGCTCAACACGCCCATGACCGTTGGACTGTTTGCCAAATGGGGCAGTGGAAAGTCATTCATGCTTAACAAGCTTAAAGGTATGGTGATGTTGGAAAGTTATACCAATTCAGCGATAGGTTGTGTTGGTTGCAGCTACAACCAGCGTCTAAATGCCCTTAATGCTGAGGAGCTAAATGTGTTTTTAGATATTTGCTGTTTAAAATATTTAAATCGAGTCTCCAAACCACTTGACCATCCATTACATTCCTACTTCCCAAAAAAAATACTTCACCTCGTACTAGACACCAACATCTTATTAATAAAACAAAAATTATGCAAAAAGAGCCTTTTCTTTCTGTGCACATAATTTACTTTACTATTTTTTTTTATTTAATTTTACTTTTATTTTATGTTTCATGGTCTTATTTGCTCCAAACAACATTGACCGGCGTAAATAAAGTTAAGATCTATTTATTCAGTGACAATGGTTTTAATTTGATGGAATTCTGTGATGCAGACTTAGTTTGTCTGCTGTCTTCATCATCAGGTTGTTATTACTTTTATTATTATTATCGCCTGTTCCTTCTTTTTTCATTTTTATAAATTTTGAGATGCTATTCATTGTTTGAAAAGCGAATTTTTTAATGTTACGTCATGTTTGCTGTTATGTCATAGCTTAAGCTTTAATTAGCTAGCCCTATACTATGACCATGTGATATTTTAATTTAAGCTCAACATAAAAATCATATTTCTCTAAAACATCAGTGGACTTTAGTTTAGATCCTGGTTTCTAAAGGTCAGATGGTCTATTGTTTTAACCTATCAAATTGCAAATATCAGTTTTTATGCGTGTTTTCATTTATGGAGCATCTGAAAAGGCTTGTATTAGCCAATAAGAATAGTGCCTTATCGCTGAGGAAGTTTTGATTAGCTTTTTGTTATAAAATTGTTTTTAATCGTAATCGCTCCTAAAATGAAATATTTTGGAGTGATGGTTATTGTCAAGTGGTCACAATGAAACAAGCATATTGTTAGTAAGCTGTTGGCAATCTTTCACAGTCATCCATTGGATAGGATAAAGGTGATGTGTGATTGGTTCTGCTGCACCTGGCAGCAGTTTCATAGTGCCTTCAGGAATAGCTCAGTTCTAGTAATACTTGTCAGTAAAACATGGAATTTTGCAATTCTTCTCCTGTCACATGATTTCTACCTCTGCTATGTGTAAATCAGATTCATTGGGAGAACATACTAGACTCTCTAATCCAACCTGACTTCCTAAATATGTATTATTTAAGAAGTTATTGCCTCATGTATTATTTAAGATATTACTGCCTCATTTGTTATTTAAGAAGTTATTGTCTCGTGTGTTATTTAAGAAGCTATTGCCTCATGTGTTATTTAAGATGTTACTGCCTCATTTGTTATTTAAGAAGTTATTGTCTCATGTGTTATTTAAGAAGTTATTGCCTCATGTGTTATTTAAGAAGTTATTGCCTCATGTGTTATGTAGATGGTTTGCTGTTAAAAACGATTACTATGAACTTAGCCTGCCTGCAACTGATTTCTGTTATTTGCAGAGGACATGGAGGCTTATATGAAACAGTCACCACAGATCTACTTCCAGTTTTCCTCCCTTATCTTCTTCCTTAACTTCAGCATCTCTCTTATTATCGGGCTGCTGCTCACCGGTTTCTATGGCTGGAAGGTCGGCCTCGGTGTCGGACTCTCTATTTTGTTTCTCATCTATGTGCTACAAGGTAAGCGTTTTTACCTCTCGACTTACGAGAGAAGTTATATTGGTGATTCGAGAACTGTTTGAGTCATAGTTTTTATTTTGGTTGATATCCTCTAGTTGACCTAGTACAGTATTACCATGTTGTGCACTTGCAAAGGAAGCTATTATTCTCCATTTACTGCTTGTATTTTCGTCTGAAGACTAATTCACTTGACATTATTCTCGATAAAGTTGGCCTTATTGTCATGTATAACATGCTTTCTAGTCAGTTGAACAAGTCAATCTATGATACACGTTTGTTTTAAGTTATGTTTATATCATGCCAACGAGTACCCAAATAGTCATGTACAATTATCTTCATGGACACACATTGTTTTAATGCATGAATATACATACATCTACTAGCCAAATGCCAGGCATTGCACAGGTAATAGAATAAATACCTAATGAATTTGGGCAACTTACCTGGAAAGCTAAATCTTTATCAAAATCAAAATCTTTACTTTAACAATACCCTCATTTGGGCCAGCTTAATACTCGTTATGCTTAATCAATGTAATGAGTATTTGCCCAAAGATTCCATTGTATTCCTTGTAGCTTCATGGTTAAGTTTGCCACTTCTAGATCTGCAAGTCCTAAAAATAAATCTAGTACTTTGTGGACTTTTCATTGCTAGATTTTTGATTCTATAACTGGACACAAGGTTTAACAAAAAGACAAACCCTGAGATTTATATATATATATATATAGATACAAATTGGTAATATGTAAATATATCTATATGTAGATTTATTTATTTATGCTATATCATTATTTTCTTTCTTTGTTTTACGATATTTCTAAATTTATGCCTTTAGATAGTTATCTATTTATTTATTTGTATACATATTTGCCATCAAGAAATTGCAAGCAAAGAAATTATAGTAGCCGAAACAGATGAGTGCTATTAGTATTTTAAATTTTATAGTTACTTGCAATTATCATTATTCTTATTCTATTATGTTGAGCACTGTACAATTACTATTAGATTAGTTAGTTTTTAATAGCCTGGCTACCCATTTCTGATCTATAATTATATCTGTATACGCATGTGTACGTGAATGTTCCTACATACAATCGATATCAGTGTAATGTTATTTTACATTTTAGTTGCAAGATAGCATTTTTAACTTTATTTAAAATGTATTTGTATATGTTTATAGCTGCACTGTATTGCCTTGAACAGAAGAAAGGATGGGACTGGGTTGTTTATATCAGCCATTCCTTTGCTAAAAAACTGCAGAAGCTCAGGCTATTACTCTATATGCTCTTCTACAACCGTCCTTATGAGACGAGTGATGATACTCTCTGTCACTCTATCAGGTACTGAGGCTATTATACTTTTCACTTGTCTTAACAGAGCTTACCTCGCAGTCACACTAGGTTTTCCCGTAAGGTTGGTAAAGGGATTTGAAAGACATCATAATCTGTTGTGAGGTTACAAGTTGTGAAACAAAAATAACTGGTAAGCAATGACATTGACAAAGAAATTTGGCTTATGACTATCTACTGATATAATCTGCACGATTAATAATATAATGCAATAATATAATAAACATTGAAACAAATATATGCAATCTTGTACTTAGGATTTTGTTCAAAATTAATATATTACAATGGTTACCGTATAACAATAGTTAGCCATACAAGAGCACTATATTTATCCGTAAGTGTTATTACACAGCGGTAGTTCGCTGTATGTCCTTCTGTAGGTTTTTCCTATTATGACCAAATATGGATATGACTTTCTTCTAGTAGTGATAGTCAGTAGATGTAGTTAGTAGCTGGCTAATGCAACCATGCACACCTTCACTAGCCTCTTTGAATAAATCAATAACTTGACCAAGTTTTTTTTCGCAGTTTTATTATTTAGTTAGCAGTTCATGCAGGTTTATCTAGAAGGTCTTCTCGCCGAGTGGTTCATGGTATTTGCTGTCAAACATTTCTATATACAACTATATGTGTGGAATGTTCTTTCGGGGTTCATTGTAGCGGGTTCTAGAAAATGAAATAATACAAATTGCTCCTGAAGTTAATGTTTGAACTAATAAAATACATACACTTGTGTGGGCTGTTCCAGTTATGAGAGAGATTTCAGGTAGGAACCTGCCTCTGGCTTGATATGCATGGCAAGTCATCCAATATTTTCTCAACATCTGTCTGCGTTCCCTCGTATGTTGTTTGCATGAGAAGTAGAACTAGTGGATGCAGTGATGTAGTGTGGGTAGGTTAGCTGAAAGCTATCACACTCAGTCTAATAGTAGTAGCTAGTAGTACATGTTAGCTTCATTATTTGGAAGTTTCTCTTTTTACATTTTGGTTTTTGTCAAATAATAATAATTATTATATAAAGAAAATAGCTACTACAGCAGTGTGCATAGCAACTACAGTGGTGTGCATAACAACTACAAGGGTGTACATAACAACTACAGTGGTGTGCATAACAACTACAGTGGTGTGCATATCAACTACAGTGGTGTGCATAACAACTACAGTGGTGGCAACTCTGCGTTCATTGTTTATTAAAAGATGTGCTCATCCCACATCTCAGCTTAGCTTAAAGTACATAAATCTATACATCATTTTAAAGCTTAAAGTGTAATCTTTTCATCCAGATGAATGAAGATCTTTTGTTTTTCGACTAGAAAGAGTTCCGACCTAGACTGAGCTCTAATCTCAGGACTTACAGTAAACTTGAGAGTAACTTTTAAGCTTTAGAATAATGTATAGATTTATGCGCTTAGAGCTGAGATGACTTTCAATTTTAATTAGCGGCAAACACGGGTTGCCATAATTTTGCACATCGCTGTTTATCAGTCTAAATGAGGTGATGCATGGGCTTTAACTCTTTGTACAGAAGGGAAAGGAGAGTGTACTGGCAATAAAAGTGAAAGCAAGCCGAGCTCACTCATAGCTGTTTATTATCTTTTTATCTTTTGCTAACATTCAAGTTTCCTCATCATATAACAATCTAATTTATTATCATAACGCACAGAATCAGGTTTGAAGATAGCTAAGTTACAACAACTTTGATTTTTTTATGCCAGGACAGACTTCTAGTATAGACACAGAAACATCGAATATGTCTGCTTACTTGCTACCATTGTGACATTGACCTTGCATTGTTTGTAGTTTTGTGTTCGCGAATAGTACGAAGCTGACTAGCTTGGGAGGAGAGCAGTCTTTGGCATCAATGATTGGGTCGTTGTTTGATGCCCTCGAGAAGCGTTATGGTGTCATGGTCACAAGGCTATATAAAGTGTTTGGGTCAGACAAAGGTGAGTTATTTGTGCATTGCTGTGTAGGTGAAAGGAATATGGTAGTCGGTCTACTAAGCCATAAGTAGATAAGTTTGAAACCCAATGAAAGCAACCTTTTTTCCTGACCTGTCGGCCTGGTGACGAACAGACGGATGGACACAGCTTATATAATTGTTAAGGTTTCCGTAAAATACAAGTCAGATCCTGAAAACTTTCTGAATTGCTTTTTAAACATGAAGTTTTATAGTTTTAATATGCGAGTGGTTTTGGGCGCTGTAAGCAATACAAATATGATTTAGAGTTGTGTTCTGCTGTATTATATCAAGTTACACTCTACGATCTGTTCAGTCAATCTGTACTATAGCTACTTGTGTTATAGAGAAAAGGAAGAAGTTTAAGAAACTCTGCTGTATACCATATATTGTAATCGTCATCTTCATTCTCGTCTGTCTTATTACCGCTATAGCTCTTCTCTGGGCATATCCACCTCCCTTCAGTAATGTGAGTTGTCTCCTCTTTTTTGTATTTTTATTATCTCAGTTTTATTGTAATCATGGCAGGAAGTTATACAAGTAAAAAAACATCATAATACGTCTTTTCTTGTAAACAAATAAAACATGTGCATAAAAAACTGAATGTTTTTCAAAAAGTTTGACTTCTCAAAATATTTAGTTTTTTTCAAAGATTTGTGTATTGGGATTCTGTTTACTTGCCACAAGCGGTATGAAGCTTAGAAGTTATTATTTAAAGTTTTGTTTCAGTATAGCAGTCATCTTATGTCATATTATTTTCATTTGTTTTCCCATGATATAACATGCTTAGAATCACTCAAATCATAAAATGACGCATTCAATGTATGGTTTTATTCATGGCACTTCATTTCATACATGTGTAATCCTCTAAGATCAAGAAAGAAGAGGGAATGAAAGAAACTTTTTTTAGACATTTATGTAATGTCTACAGGCATAATGGATCATCCTGTATACACGCTTGTAGATTGTTTTATCAAAAAAATGAGTTTTAAGATCCAAAATCTTAGCCATTGTTACTTTTCTCTTTGAAAGCTAGCTATAGCTGTGAACAAATTGAAGACTGGCTGCTCAATTGTAATTGTATTCCGAGAATCTGATGCTTTTGCAAGTTTTATCAATCCTCCAAGATGGAGTATGATGCCTGCACACAGCTTACTGCGTACAGAGTCTATGCATGCTTTTAAGAACGTTGTTTGGCTTCGTGATCTTGGCTAGACATGGCTAGTCCCACCGCAAAGAAATGGCGACAAATGAAGTTTCTGATTTTTTCTCGTTTTCAAATTCTCAAAAACGCCTTTTTGAGAATTAAACCCTAGCCCTGTCAAGCATTCTAGACCACTAGATCTACTGATTATTGATCTATGGTTATTCTACTGATTTTTTATAGAGTTATCTAGTGCACTCTTCTGCATACTTACCCAATTGTCTGCCGTATTTTAGAATCCTCAAGAGATCAACATAGTCATGCTAGTACTCATCTGTATAGTAGCTCTTGCCCTTCTCCTCTCAGTGCCCACTTGTGGGAGAGCCATAGCCGCCTATGCAAACTCACCTAAAAAGAGAACAATGAAGGCCTCTCAGTCTTTAGATGTCAGCAAAAGTGACAACTTTCTGAATGTACTTAAAGAGGAGGTAAGTGCGAGGGAGATAATTCTGTTTTAATTTGATGTTGAGAGTTAGGTATGTGAGCTAGGTAACCTGCCCACAGCTGAGACTGCTCAAGTGGTGTGTAGTACCTATTACCCTACATTACCAACGGTAATATTAGCTATGATAATAATAAAAAATACAAATATAACATAATAATAGTAATCCATAGTCAATATACAGAGGGTCCTCGATTTACGAAGTTGATACATTTTTATGATGCGGTGTAACTCACATTTTAGTGTAATTCAGAACATCTGAATGCGTTACTCTGTAATTTTATTAATATCTAGTTTCACCTCCATGATGACAGCCTTTTTTTTCACTGATGCATTACCATTAGAAGAATCTGCATTGCACTTTGGAGTCATAATAAAAGTCATATACCTTTTATCAATAACTATGATTAATAAATATCAACTAAAGTAATTAAATGAAACTAAAAACTAAAAAAAAATATATAGTATACAAACAACTGCAATTTATCCGTATGTGTATTTAAATTAATTAACCTGTATAATGCTTCTTATCAATGTTTTCCATAGAAAGAATATTTGCTCCTACACCCTGCATAGTGCTGTCTGACTCTTGCTGATCAACTAGCCTCGGTGATGAGGTTGGTTTGGGCGCCTATAGCATAACCCGTACTGACCAGGTATTGTTTTATCGGTAGGTGCAGCAACTCTCTACTCTCGTGACCAGCATGGACAGGCATGAGTCTTTGCAGACAAGACTGGTGCTTATTATAGATGGTCTAGACAGTTGCGAGCAGGGCAAAGTTTTACAGGTGAGCCATTTAGTCCGTTACATCATCTTTAGCTTTCAGCTATCACTGTAGTTGTTACTATGGTTACGAGAGTGAGATTAGCCCTTAGGAATTTACTGTTTATTTTTGCAGGTTTTAGATGCTATTAACCTCATCATTCCTGAGAATTCTCCATTTATAATTCTTCTAGCCTTGGATCCTCATGTCATCATTAAAGGAATTGAGGCTAACCAGTTGCAGGTACTCCACTTGTTGTGTTTGTTGTAATAAAAGAACGGTATCAACACACTTTTGTTTGTAACACCTGATCTGGTCTATATGTGAGCCATCATTCTTATAAACTATTAATGCTGTGGCTCTTGCGTTCAATTTATCACACTCGTTAGTATTTCCACTTTTACATTTATTTCTCTATAGTTAGCCGAATTAAGCTTTTAACCAGGCGCTGCCACAAAATCTTTTGGAGGCATTTGCTCAGCTGTTTGCTATTCTGATGGTGATTTGAAAGAAACAATTTGTTTTACAATCAAAAATGGGACTAAGAGTGGCATGTTTGGTTTTGCAGGCGCTGAGGGACCAGAGTCTCAATGGATATGGTTACCTGCGGAACATAGTTCACCTTCCCTTCTACCTTCAGAACCATGGGTTGCCACGAATGTATACTCCAAGCGAGAGTGCACAACTCCGTAAATGGCAAAATGCTCCATCACAGTCCAAGTATAAGGTGCCTGACTTGCATGCGTGCTATTGTTATGTTATGTTAATTATGGCATTATTGTTAATCAAAGTGGCCTAGGAACATATACATGTATCTCGAGTGTTTCATTTGCATCTGTATATGGTTTTGTTAATAATAACCCTAAAAGATTTTAACGATGATATATTTTTCTGGTTTTGCCATGAGAGGTCGCCACTGCAAATGGTCGTTCTTCTGGTTTAGGATTTACTGTGACAATTTCCTCATGAGATTTGGCATTAACACCACCAAAGTGCCTTTGTGTGACTTTAACCCTTGACCTACTAATCATAAGCTTTTGCTCAGACCCATGACCGTTGACCTACGACCGCTGACCTACGATCACTGACCTACGACCGCCCTATTATTTCTCTCTTTCTCAACTATTCAAGTTTTATGCATTTACTCACATGCATAAAAGGCTTAACTCTTCAACAACGGTTCAGATATTTTACAGGTCTGTTCTGCCCTAATATTAATCTAAAACTACTGCATTGCTGTATGCAAATTCCAAAAAAGAAGACAAGCAATCGGTATCCGTTATTTTATTGTTCTTCTTGTATATGAAATCACTTCTTACTTGCAATTCTCTAGAATGTTCTTACAGGGTATCGACAAGCCGGCTTCAGTCGTCTCCTCTACCGTATCTCTCGAACCTCAGCGGAGACGTAGTATAGTGACAGAGAGTATAGGCTTGGAGCCATTGCACCATCTGGCAGCTGATATGCCTAAGGGTTTAATGAAGAACGACTACTTTGTTGACATCAACCCTCGGAGCATGAGACGTCTTATGAACATAATAGCGATGGCTGGTTAGTACAACTCACTTCCTTCTATGCAGATGTTCTATTTGATCATAGATGTATGTCCATGTTCTACATAGATGTATGATCTGCGGTTTACAGTGTCAAAGCTTTTGGTAGCATCTCTTGTTTCCATCAGCTGGAAGTGATGTGCATAATTGGAGACGCTGCTGATTTTATTCCTATTATATTTGTTAATCACTGCGTGACTTAGATTTTATGTCATTGCTGTTCACCCAATCAATCATGAAGGCTAGAAAACTAGGCTAAGCTAATTGAGTTTACCACAAAACTTAAGCCTTAGAACCATGAGTCTAAAGTTGGTTACTTTTTCCTTTATGCCATGTGTCCCACATTGAGGTGTTGTATAATTTAAAAGTTATTTGAAGGGATATCGAAGAATAGCACTATCAAAGCACGTATTATCTCCTTTTCCTTGCCCCAATTAGTAGAACTAAAGATGTATTCTCTCTTCTGATAGGTCGGTTGCTGAGAGCGAATGATATAGATTTTAACTGGTATCGGCTCTCAGCCTGGATAAATATCACAGAGCAATGGCCTTATAGAACATCGTGGATACTTCTGTACTACGAGGAGATGGAGGGGAAATTGGATGACAATCTTTCCTTACTCTCCATATATGATACGTGAGTTCTGCACCACTACTAGGCTGTTTTATTTTTCATGGTAATGGTTGTAAAGCTCGTTTCATTGTGCATGGTTTTTGATATTGACACATTCATGGATCTGCACTAACATTCAGCCGGCGAACAATTTAGTAATAATTTACATTTTTGGGTTTTTTGATTCAAAGATAAACTTGCACAAAATTTTAGCAGATTTTATCAGAAAGTACTAGTATTTTTCTATCGTTTGCGATTGTTTTTGCTGTTTGAGGTGATCCGACTGCCAGGATGTTTTAAGATTAGAATCAACAAAGCTTGGTTGCGGTTAAAATGTTCAGAAGCAAAATATATGGGAAATGACATCACTAGTTGCTATAGTTGACATCGGCTATTGTGTTCAAGTTGCAACATTCCGCGTTTTTTTCAATCACTTTGCACACTACAGTAGTACTTCAACTTACGAGTGCTCCAATGTACGAGAAACTTGAAATACGAGCCAGCTTTTAAGCAAGTTTTAGCACTAACATACGAGCCATGTTTGAGATATGAGCATGTGAGTTAGTTGCCAAGTATGTCGGAGGTGTTTTTTTTATGAGAACAGCATCACTCTGTATTTTTCAACTGCTCAGGTTATACTTTTGTATCGTGTTTTTTCTGCGCGATTTTCAGTGCAGAATTATGCGAATTGAAAGTACTGTGCGTAGACCGAAAGTTTGCCATTAAAATGAAAGATAATGCAAAGAAAAAGCGAATGATAACAATTGATATTAAACGGAAAATTATTGAAAAATATGCGAAATGTGTATGCGGGATTGAGCTAGCTCAGCAATATGACAGAAATACATCCACAATTATCAAATAGAAGGATTATATTTAGGGCATTTAGTTTGCCAAATGACTAACCATAGTTTCTAAACGGCGCATCGATCTTCACGACCGCTGATGGAGGGACTGCTCAAGCATTGGATAAAAGACAAAATATTGGCCAGTGACAGCGTAACTGAAACGATGCTATGTGAAAAGGCCGGTGCTATCTATCAAAACTATAAATATAGACATTCAGATAAGTTGGCGAGTGGTCGTGTATTAACCCTCAGTGACGACACCTGTGTTCGTCCTAACCCAACATGTTGAAAGGGCGACAAAGGCAAATGTCCTTATATAGGTTTCTCCTAAAACGGCCGGCTAGTCGTGAAAGTGAAACAAAGGAAAAATTAGCTAATCGGCGAGAAACTTAAAACTATGAACGCCGACGACATTTTAATTACGTTAAGTTAAAAATGAAAGTTTGCTTTTAGATTTGCTTCTAAGTTTGTCTTTTAAGACTTTGATAAAATCCAAATTTATCAAAGTCAACTGTTGTAATGAAGGATAACTTATCTCTCCCTCTCTGGCAAATGCTAGCGTTAGCTGCTATTGTATGTATTTAATTGTACATTTTAATTAATCACATTTCCTAGAGTATGGAAACCATTCAATATATATTTGATTGTTCTATATATCAATAAATTGCACCAACATGAGAGTAAACTGACATACGAGCTCAGTCTCGGAACGCATTAAGCTCGTAAGTCGAAGTATGACTGTATAGACATAATACTCGTCACACTTTTGCTTGATCTGATCATTTTAACTGCCATCAAGTTTTGTCGATTTTAATCTTGAAACATCCTGACAGTCAGATCACATCAAACATTAAAAACAATCGCAAATGATAGAAAAATAAAAATATTTTCTGATAGAATTTACTAACATTTTGTGCAAGTTCATCTTTCTGCCTTTTCTAGAGTGGTGGGTTATTTCTGCAGAGGTTGACAACTCCAAATTGTTTAGCCAATGACTTCTTTAGTTGGTGAATGAATCTGCACCTTCCATGTACACAAGTTTGTTGGTCTATCTCGCAGCACTTTCTTATAATTTGTTGTAATATATTTGTTGTTCTTCAGTAGGTTTGTTGTTTCCTCTTTCAACTTTACTACACGTAGGTATCTCTCTGCTTATTTTTTCAGTGTAAAAGAAAGGATTCCTTTGTTGCGGGAAGTGGAGCCATTGCTCGATATTGACAGAAATGAAAGGAAGTTTACAACTTTCCTAAAGTCACATGTGCCAAGGCTGAGTGTCGATGATATTAAGAAGTTTATGCCTGCCACTATTAACCTTGACCCCTTCCTTAGGAAACTTATTAAAGGTCAGTTTTGGCTCATCTCATCTTGTAGTGTTGATGTCTATGTTATCGTTCTATGACTCAAATTGTATGCATGCATATCTTGCATCGCACTGTCGATGTCAATGTTGCAGCACAATGACCTTTGTAATCTTATGCCGCATTTTGCATTGCGGGATCGCTGTCCGGGGTATCGCTATGATACGCCATTAGCATTCTTCATTACAGCATAAATGTTTATGAATTGCGTTGCACCAGTGTACATTCTTTTGTGTTGCAGAATCACTGCATATACAGCTATGCAGAAAAAGAAAACTAATTGATACCGATTGTGGGTTGCATTACTTTCCCTAGTTTCCTACATTTCAGAATATCACTTGTCATTGCGTGGTATTGCAGAAAATGATCTCAAGAGAATGGTTGACGAGCTGGGTTATGCGAGTGATGTAGCATCACTTACCCAGCAGTTGTCGATATTAGGTGATACTCCTGTCGAGAATACGCGCTGTTTGGTTCCTGGAGTACCCAGTCATTTCCATTATTTATGCCTTCCTCATCCCGTTCCTCAGCTTGCGCTTCCTTCCAGGTGGTGGCTCAGCCCCAAGGTCATCATCACTTTGTCTGAAAAATATTTTTTGAGTCCTCGCGACTTGTATTATAATAGTCTAATTGGTTCATCCTATAATCCTTGTTAAGTTTGTGACATCTCTGATCAACTCAGGAATTCTCTCTTTAGATAAATCGAGAGATGCGGAGTTACAGTTGCCTGAAAGCATGCGGCTGTCTGGAACTCCTGTTAACACTTATCTTCAACCTAGGTAAGTTGTCTACTCTTTGCTGGAGCTCCTTTCGTCAGCGGCAGACAAAGCATATCTGTTTTGGGGCAATTTTTAGTATTTGTGGCCTGATAATTGCGCACATAGTCAAATGATTCGAAAAAAAAAACATTGTATGCTTAAGCAGGCCACTGTTTCCATTCCATAGCAGTAATAGAGTGATGACAGAGTAGTCTCAGTGCCCTCTGTGTTCGCTTCCAATGCCTAGTAAACAGGTTTTGGTTAATGGTAAACTGAGTTTCTTGGTGTGGTATTTTAATGATTATACCGCTGCATCTGTAAGCTTTGAGTTATCAGTATTTACCCGGCCTACACACAGACTAAAGGCACTGTTCTCACACAGCTCTTCATGGTGTCAGGAGGGACATCAGATCCTAAGGGTAGTTTGTCGTGTTACAGGCATGATAAGTTTAATCCTTTTGTTTATGGCTAGAGGTATCAAAACCGTGATAGAAAGAAAATTTCTGTGATCATTGTACAGCTAGTGATATCTTCTTAGCCAGATGACGCAGTTACATAAACGTGTTATACATATTTTAGGATCGGTGTGCCTCCACAATCTCAACCAGTCGCGTACAACAATTTTTCACCTCATGTCCTTCCTCATCAGCCTGTTCTTGCTATCCAAGAGCGCAGGCAGAAGCTGCCCAAGGTATTGGATTTTATCATTACTCTATCGCAGTCATGTTCTTTCAAAGTTAGCTTTTTTGGAGTTGTCACCTTTTGCTGTTTTTTTTGTAGTTGCTTGTTTTTATAGTTACCTTTCTTTGTACTTTGACTTGTCTGGTAGTTGTCTTCTTCAGTAGGTCCTTCCCTTGACAGTTGCATTCTTTTTTAGCAGTGCCCTTTGGGAGTCGTCCTTCTTTATCATATTTAGTTTCTCTGTATTTCTAAAGTTAACATTGTCTAAATATGTTGAAAATGGTGTCATTTTATTATGAAGTGTAAGGTACTCGACTTGAATATTAGAAAGGGCATGAAATTCATTAGATTGTGATAAGCAATATGTATTAAATGATAGTATATTAATAATAATAATAATAAAGATTATAGTAATAAGTGATCATGTACAAAGTCTAACATAATTGTATTTATATGAGAAGGGGTTGAATAAAAGATATTGTCTAGTGTGTAGAAGGCAGGCTAGGAAGGCTCTGTGGCTTTGATGTTGAAAAAGCATTTCATGGGATACTCTCGTTAGATGACTATTTACTCACTGAAGGCTGATACACATATATTACCTTTCCAGGATCTTAAACCGCTCTCAAATTGCACGGTGGCAGATGTCTGCGATCTTCTGCACAAGATACCCTCTATGTCTACCCTCAATCTAGACAAATACAAAACTTCAATACTCCTGCACAACATCAATGGAGTTGTCCTTTCCACATGTGACCTCGCTGACCTCAAGCCTGTGCTAGAAATGACGTTTGGTGACTGGCAGCTTTTTAAGTCTACTGTGCTAGGTGCGTAGCTGCTGTGACACTGTCAAGAGCCAATTTTGGAGCTTATTGTTCTCTGTGAAAGCGAGAATAACATGCACTATTAATTATATATTAGCATTATTGATATATGTTAATTATATATTATCAAGTAGGTACGTACGTTACTGCTTTATCATATAGGTTGGCCGTCAGTTCATATGAAGTTTGTTATTTGTAAAAATGTTCGTCTTTAATTATACTGTATTGTGGTCTGTTATGGGGTCATTTTTAGTTTATGCAAGTTTTAGGCTAGAACTACCATTTTAACATATACGCGTGAAGTTGTTTCATTGTGAGCTATTGGTGAAGTTGTTTGCTCGTTCTGGGTTTTACATTTTACTACCCAGTGTTTTTCATAAAAACTATCAACAGCATCATATCTATCGTTCTCTATTTCTTATTTCCCTCATTTATGTAAATCTGACAAATATGCTTGATTACCTTGTTAAAGTGGGCATCAAGAACTCAAGTAAAATATGAACTGTATTTAGTGTTTTTCTATGGAATGTTAATTTTTGTCCCAATAATTAAATATGGTAAACTAGTTGACCACAAGCATTATGGATCCTGTTTATACGATGCGTCCTGATTAGCGGTTAATCACCCTGATTAGCGGGTTAATCACCCTGACTAACTTATTTATAGCAATGCGAGATGCAGATGTAGGAGTTCCAGACAGCAGGCAAACACCAAGCCCAGATCTTAGGTCTGAACCATTGCTCCAAGCAGCACCTACAAAACCAGAGACTATGGGTAGTAATATTTCAGGAAATGCTTCCATCCCCCATCCTAGCTCTCCGATGATTAACCGTCCCATCCCTCCAATCAACGGTTAGTCAAATACCTTTTCATTATTTACTAGTACACTGGTAGTCACGCTCGTCATGAGAGATTCTCATGAGTTCATTAGTATATGCATAATTATATCGTGGAGCAGCGAGGGGATGAAGTAGTGGAGTGGTTGTGCGCTTGCCTTAGAACCTGAAGCTTTGTGTTTGATTCCCATGCTTTTTTTCCTAACACTCTCAGCGTGACTTTGGACAGACGGACAGACACGGCTATTATTATAGTAAAGATTTAGTTGTTATCAAATAGGATTAGTGAAATAGAATAGGAAATTGTGGTACTGGCTGTTTAATAAAAATTCATCAAGGAATTGTCGTTCCCTTTTCTTGCTCGATTGTTTCGCTTCAAAAACCTCTGTGTTTCTTCAAGAGGTATGAGTCATGTCTTGTATATCTTTGCGCTGGCCTCATGAAACTTCAAACTCTTTTGAAACGTTTATTAGCAGGTTATATTAGCAGTTTAACAACTTCAAGCCCTAAAAAAGGAATGTTACTTAGGAATATTTTAATTTGAACTAATAAATGCTCGAAGTAGAGACTTGATTGCTTGTCATAGAAGTACTATTTTCTCGAAGAACAAGTTTGGTGGCGGGTCTGCGCTGTGAATTCTAAATTTTACGTGGTAAGATAACTTTATGCATGCCACATATGACAGTCATAGAGCTATTTACTGGCCATTTGCTGTCATCACAGATGTAATTTAGTAGAGAAGTCTGCAATATGACTAGGGGAAACTTGTTCTAGTTGAACTAAAAGAGCTGTGAAATTAAAACCAAGTAATTGATGGTTAAGCAGTTATTTTTGTGGTTTTATTCATTTTATATGGTTTGTTAAATTGTGAGATTGCTGACAGGCAGTCTACGTCATAAATGAACATGAAAATATCTAAGTATAGGGGCTGATGGGTGGTTCCTTTAATCACTCAGTCGTGTGACATTATCATCTGATGCTCAGGCACTAAATAACTAGGATTATATATTGTATACTATAAAATTTATCTCATTTTCAACCGATTCTGTTACGGGTTTTTGTCACAAAAAGACAAAAATCAAAGAAAAGGTTTAACAGTGAAAACCGGTTGGCCAAATAGTCGAATAACAGAAATTTATTCCCATTCAAGGCACAACTGTCACAGCTAACGATGACATGGCATGACATGCGCGCAACCTACCATCTCCTCACAGCATGAAGAGAAAACCTCATAGCTTTCAAAAAGATATATAGATGTGATTAGTTGTAGTTTGAAGTGTCAACTGTCGCTTTCTAAAAGTTATCTAGGTTAATTATAATGCAAGCACTGGCCACTCATTGTCAAGCGCTAGGCAGTTATTGTCACGTGACAATTAGTACACGCTCTCAGGTATGCTTTACATTCAGCTCATGTTGTTTGGTTTGCGCATA
The DNA here is from genome assembly GCF_963576615.1 of Watersipora subatra. NCBI lineage: Eukaryota > Metazoa > Bryozoa > Gymnolaemata > Cheilostomatida > Watersiporidae > Watersipora > Watersipora subatra. Next base: position 14,706,268 of record NC_088717.1, read on the forward strand.
ATCTCCATCTCGTGGGACTGAGTTCAAAGAGACACTGAGAAAATCTACAAGGAATGTATTAGTTCTTTTCAAAAGCTAGACGTCTTTAATCAATGCTTTGACGCTCTTTCATTCAGCTAAAAGAGAAATCTAGGGGTCATTTTCCTGGAGCACATGAGCTGCGTAGCAGCAGCAACCTTCGTGCTAAATTACTTCCATAGCTTTTTTTAGTTTGTTGGGTTTCTTGTGGTCATATGTTATTTTCACATCTTTCCATTCTTTGAATTCTTCGGTTAAGTTTTGAGTTGTCATTTGATCATATTCTTTTCCCTGTTTGACCATTTTCTTGTCCCTGTTCTTGTCTCTGCATATGACCAAATTTGCACAGGTTTCGCCTATCGTTTTTGTTTAACCTGGCATTCTAGGGTTATAGTCATTTAGGAATGAAAGGGCTGAAGTTATGCTGACATACTGAGAATAGAAAAGGGTGTGATAGATCACCTTTAGAATGTTTTATCAACAGGTGATGCCGAGTTGACTAGGAGGGTTAGAGCGGATGTCTCTGTTGACACCGTGTTGCTAGAGAATCAAATGATCATGGCTGCTGTCCATGACCAGGTGGCATCCTCCGACGAAGAAGACTCCAATGAACAGGACGACACGGTGAAAGACATGAGTCAGCTTAGCGCTGAGCTGAGCAAAATGCAGCATCGTCGAAGTGAGTTTCCCGTGATCTTGTCTCTTTAAGCTATTGCACCTAGTATAAAGAGGTCTTCTGGTCAGACCTTATTATCTCATTTATAAGCTCCTTGGCAAGGATTAATTTTTAGTCAAATTATTTTATGCCGTTTTATGAAGACATCATAACGGAAAACTATTGTATCTTAGCAATATTTAGATGAAGTTTTTTAAACATTTTGCGAAGAGTATGCTAAAAATTTTATGCAAAATAAGAATATTACAAATTATGAATGAAAGTTTATATATTGCATCAGCATTTGTGTTACTTGCTTAGGTAAACCAAAATTATTTTTTTACAATCCAAGGTTGTCTTGTGATACATCACTTTCAGTATACTAAAGCCTTAGGTTCAAGCAGCAACCGGTTTGGAAGACAAGCCTGGGCAAAGGCATCGCTGTAAAGAGTTTGTTCGTATCAAAGTAATTGACATTCGTGTCAATATCAAGTCATATTCTATCAATTGACATTATACAGTGGGTACATTCTATCAAGCTTATCTGATTATATCTTGCCTTACACTAGTAGCTATAATAGACAAGCACAATATAGGCCTAAATTGTTCTTCACAGTTTGTATGTGAATTATTTATGTTATGTTCACTGGTTACTGCCTCGGCCTTAGGCCCTTCTCAGGCTCAATGGGCGGCCAGTGCAGTCTTCAATGTTTATCTATTTTCACACGTTTTTATATCGTGTTATTAGACCCTTTATCAGCGTGTCTTGAACATATAATGTTTATTACACCCATTCTATTTTCAAAGCATTTATCAGCCATTACCTTGAAAAAGTTAGTATTTTTAAAAAGCTTCTAAACATTATGCATTTTTGAAGTTTTTATTTATTATATATTATATATTCAGGCGGTTGGAACTTGCTACACGCACTCGATAAAACCTCTAATAGCAGCCACCGTGGTTCGTGGGAGTCTGAATTTTTGTAGCAGTTTTTGTTTCAAAAACTGTTACCCTCTAAGGACTAATTTACCTAGACGTGTTCACGTTTTTTCAGACCTGAGAAAATTTTCAACACACAGTATATGCCTTCATCTTAACACAAAGAATTTGTGCACCAGTCTCCCGGCAGCGGTCTCACGGCAGCAGTGTAATTGAGTGTAGGCGGCTGTCTCCAAGGATTAGTATCTGGCGTAACAGCTTCAACCATTTCTCTTCATCCGTCAGATAAAGTGGTTATAAAAAGCGCATGTAATATTTGCGAGGACATGAAATATTCATGCGGATAGCTAAGAGGATTGTTATTACATAGGGTTCTTCTGATGACTGGTTAACAAATATATGCACTCATTTTTGACCAGGGTTTTGACTGTACTTGCAGGAGTGCTGACTATAATTAGAAAACACAGCAATATGCGCTCTGCAGAGCACATGTATGCGCTCTGCATACGCATATTGCTGTGTTTTTATTACTAACCAGCTAATCACTAGGATTAGTTTCCTCGACTTTCTCTTCATTGTTGTTTGCTGAGCGGTCATGCACTTTTTATTATATAATGTAGTTTCCTGTTGCTTTTGCAGGTGCTGAAGGTCTGACTGGAGCTCGAAGCGTTAAGTTTGATGTAGAATGTGAGACGCATGGGCTAGCAGCTCATGAGCTCAATGGGCTTAGCACTGATTCTTCTCTTGAGCTGTTGTTCGGGGCTAATGGTACTCCTCAACCTACTAGTGAGGCTTTGGAACTCAGGTAAGTTTTGCGCATAACTTAGTTAAGTTTTCTGATGTCCTTAGTTCATGTCTCCCAGTCAGTTTTTGGAGAGCTATATGAAAAATCCTCCAGTTTACCCAAAGCTTCTCGCGACTACATAAAAGTTCTTGAACTTAGCATTTGCCAGTTCTTATGTAACCGTAGGAACCAGCTTGCGATTTCTGCAATAACTGCATGAGTCTAAGATGTCTGGTTACAGCTGGCTGGAACTTATCAGTTATAATGCTGGCTGCTGATTGGCTGCTGATACGCCTATTCAAATGAAAGTTGATGGTTTGTCTCAAAATCTGGTTAATGTGGCTTAAATATACAATGATATGTTATATTCTCTAAAAACTTTTAACATGGATTCTATTAATAAGGCATGTTACATCTTCAATGGTTTTTGTCCTTTAACAGCTGTAACATAGCTGAAAACATACCAAATTTAAAACTCATTGATATTTTTATTACGTATTAATTTTAGTCCATGCATATCCTCTCTCGTTATCTAGCCTTTGTGAACTATGAATATGAACTATTGAAAGGATAGCCTTAGTGAACTATCAATATGAACTGTTGAAAGGATAGCCTTAGTAAACTACCAATATGAACTATTGAAAGGATAGCCTTAGTGAACTATAAATAGGAACTATTGAAAGAATAGCCTTTGTGAACTATGAATATGAGCTGTTGAAAGGATAGCCTTAGTGAACTACCAATACGAACTATTGAAAGGATAGCCTTAGTGAACTATAAATATGAACTATTGAAAGGATAGCCCTAGTGAACTATGAATATGAACTATTGAAAGGCTAGCCTTAGTGAACTATGAATATGAACTATTGAAAAGATAGCCTTAGTGAACTATAAATATGAACTGTTGAAAGGATAGCCTTAGTAAACTATAAATATGAGCTATTTACAAGTACTCTGACCTAGTATTTAAGCAAGCACCAACAATAGCATGTTTGTCGTCGTATCAGCTTTGCTTTGCCTTCAAATGAATGTTTGCGGGGATTTGTACTGTACAAGAGATGGAATATTTTATCGATGCTTTTGTTAAAAGAAGACGTCGGATATTTTGGTATATGAAGGTCTCCCTTCAATTTATTTCCTTTCATGAACAACTTTTTCATAAATCAGTAGGTGTTCGGAAAAGTGGTTTTGAAAAGTGGAGACTGAAAATTGAATTAGTAAATTAATGTAGCGGATGGGTACAGGTTGGAGTTGTCCATCATGCATAACACGTTGTCTTGATGTTTGCGTAACCTTCCCTCCGCTGGTCAATGTACTTATTAACTTGTTCAATCTGTATTCAGGATCATGAAAAAGGTAAGTAGGTATTGGGCTACTCACATGATACTTGGTCTTACTGTCACCTGCTGAACAACTCCTCATGGCTGCTCCTAATCAACTGTTTCGTCTACAAATTCTCCTTGGCAAACTTATTATAGTCGTAGACATTCGGAAAGTTGTGCCGGGTTTGGAAATTTAGTATTTCCCTACTGTAGAGCTGCTTTCTGGAAATAACTTGATTTCCTAGCAGTATGCTGTCTGTCCGCTTTTGCATCAGTCAGCAATCGTTGTAGGATTTGTCTTCTTTTCTGCTAGTTATATTTAAATCTTATATATTAAAATAAATTATATTAGAAAAATTTATATTTAAATCCTGGCTTCTACCGAATTCTGGTCAGTTTGTCACATATTACATTGAGCATTAAATAGTTTATTCTTTGGTTTAGGCAAAATATTTGCAATCTCTAAATTTACATGCGTGGAATTGCATGAGCGTTATACAGTAGAATGAATATGCAGGTTCTGACAACTCTACGTCATCATAAGTTGAAAAAAATACAAACATGTTTTTCGTGTTCACTTAGTCAGAGACTTTTGAGTAGAACATCTTCCCTAAGTTTCATATAGCGAAGATTCGGTAATGGTGATAGATAATCTCTCTCCTAACCAACTCTGCTTTTTTCTCTCACATCTCTTTTGCCAGATACTGGACGGTTTAGTGGGCTGCAGCAAGCATTCTTGTTTACTTTTGTACTCGTGACCCTCAGTTTCTGTCATCAAGTATTTCATTGATTGATTTTATACAAACCACGGTTGTTTCTTACACGGAGTGTCTTTGGATATTGTAGAAGCTATCAGAATCAAATCCTCTGATGTCATGCCCAATTATGGAGAAAGACGAAGAGGAAGGTGTGGACAATAAAGCTTTTGACCCTACTGAATACCCTTAATATAACGTACTCTGTGATAGCCTTGCTTCTCTTAAAATGTATTGATTCATGGTTGATACCGGTAACTGTAGCATCCTCTATTATTATTGACCAACAATAGCTTTCGGATGCGCGACTATATCCATTTTATTTGAACTAATGAAATGCAATCAAGTGTCATTAATGGTCGTTGAACAACAAGAGTTATTGATATTCTATGTCTGCATACGCATGTATATAGTTCTATACCCCTTACTGCATGATATTATCAACTTTGTGCATAATATTTCTGCCAAACTTGTAAAGGTTGCATCGTTGTTGTAAATAGCTTTTTTAGTTTCACTGAACTAGAGCCAAGTCTTAAAACAGAGATTTAACTATTTCATAATATATTTTCAGAATAGATTTATTTTTTAAAGTGTCAAATGGATTTATTTCTCACACAATAGTCAGATTTTCTGGCCTTGACTTTAATAATCTCTAGATATTTGTTTTGCTAACCCTATTTAGCATGCTTCATTGTGTATTTCTCAATCATTTCTTTACCAATACACGAAGTACTGTCTTTGTTTTCTTTGCTATTTTATCTTCCATCTTATCTCAATACGTGTAAAATTTTCTTTATTTCAGAGAGATTTATGTTGTATTATCATTGCTTATGTAAATATTTTGACACCTTTTTAACAATACTGTACCCTTGGAAACACTTACACTCTCTATGACCTGTGCTTGATTTTATAACTCACCTTATACTACAGCTAAAACTGTCTGGGTTTTCAAACATTTAGGCACCATTTTGAGTTAGTCACTCTAGAATGTAGAGAATATTTGCAGATATGACAGCTCAGTGTAAATTTTAAAAATTTGCATTTCAATCAGAATTGATTTTAGTGGTAATTAAATTTTACTAGTTCGTTTTTAGCATTAACTAAAAAAGGTTACTTATCGATCAGCCTTTTTTCTGTATTAAGTATGAATAAAAATGGTAATAATCTTTACTATAATAAGAGCCGTGCCCATCCTGTCTGAAGCCAATCTAGGAACATTAGGAAAAAATGCATCACACTAGATTCAAACCCGGATATGTGAATGGTAAATGTTGTATATGATTGAAAATCAATTTTTTCTGGTCAAAAATTCCTTTCATTACCAGTGCAACGCCATGCATTCAGTAGTCTTTAGTATAGTGTGAGCCGTGCCTGACCAAAGCTATGGTAACAGCGTTTGTACTACAATGTGAGCCGTGCCTGACCAAAGCTATAGTAACAGCGTTTGAAAAAAATGTGTTGCCCGAGAATCAAACTTGGAATTTCCAGGTAAGCACGCTATCATCTGCCTCACTCAACCACTTTTTCACATCTAAGAATAACTGTGCGCATAGTTATTACACATAACGATGTCTGATGGCACACAGGACTGCCAGTGTACTAGTGGTTATAATAATCACATAACTAAAGAATAGTTGATTAGGATAATGTGAGAAATAATATAACAACAAACAATACCTGTAAAATGGACGAGTGTATTGCACAAATTATGGTTACAAACAATAACAGTTATTTTGCCAAAAACATAAAAAAGTTATGTCACTAACATTATCTTCATTGTCTAATACAACATAAAGGTATACATTTATGCTAGCTCGCTACTGAAAACAATGAAAAAATGGGTTTGCTAGGTGTCTAGCAGTACCATGTTTCCCATGGCCAACCAGGTGAGTGAGGTACTTACAGGTACATATCGAGCAGGTGCTACATATGTAATAAGTAGATCCCTGAAAGTACAGCAGGTTTTTCAGTATACAATCACGTAATTCAGACTGACTCATAGACACAACTAATTAGCTCTGTAAAATGTGGCATACAGGCGGTGATAATAAAAGCATATTAAATAGGGCAGCCTTATTTGCTATTACCGTTTGGTGGGTGGAGAGCCTCTCTGTCTGAAATTTGATCATTCATGGGACACTCGGTAAAGTTAGTGCTCGATCTCGAAAAATCTCGTTTCGATGTTTTATTCGGTTCAGCCTCTGTAATATCATGAACGATATGTTGTTTGAAAAAATTCTTTTTTCTATGGAGGTAGACGAGAATGATGTCAGAGCAAATGGCAGCCATTCCTAGCAGCGCTATTCCTGAGCCAAGGTTAAGCGTGAAGGTCACAAAATCAAAAGCCCTAGCACTCGCTTCAACCTCGAGTATGAAAAGTATGCCATAGGCTTTGACCAGGTCGCGCTTTCTTACTCCATTTTCATAATAGTACACTGGATAGCGAAAGTTGTATCCTGACCCCAGCGAATTACCCTTATACTTGTCGAGTCTGTCAAATGAGTACGTAGGCTTACATTTCTCATCTTCGTAGTCAAAGTTGCAATCCCATTTCAGTTTGATCGAGACAACACCGCCTTTAATAGCTAGAGCCTCGTACCATTTATCATCGTAAGATAAACTTGCCTCCTTTTTAGTTTCAGCAAGACTTACGATGTCCGATAGTCGAAGTATCGGACAATATGGGTGCTGTTCATGGTTATAGATGCACCCTCCAAGATAGTCATATGTAACCGATTCTATAAAATTGCTCCGTGTTCTGTCGTAATAAGGGAAATAAACATGGTTCTTGATCATAACGGTCCAGTCTTTAGTATCTCTCAGAGTAGCATATCTACCTGCTGCCGGCAGGTTGTCATTCTCGACGGGGCACCAGCCAACTATGTTGCACCTTTTGGCTGTCTTATCACACCTTCCTGTGCTTCTTCCGTGACCGGCATGCAGGAGGCTGCCCAAAGGCTCGCAATCGCTGTCATTATCACACAAAAAATCGTTTTCAAACTCTGGACACTCACCTTGTGTCTGATTATACGTTGTAATAATATTTGTTGTGACAAAGAACGCATTATTTTCCTCCGGAGGTACAACAAGGTCCGCGGTATCCCAGAGATGTTCTCCAACGCGTGGATCGTCTGTAGCGTTAGTATAGGCGACTCCCTTAAGCTTGGTCGTTGTACCGCTGATAGCCCCATGGTCAATGTATTGATAGCCTTTGTGCGCAAAAAATATATAACCAACCACATATGATATTATCGCTAATTGAACGAGTCGGTTGAGAATTCCGATGCTTTTAGAATGAATATGCACAGTTTTCGGGGTGTCGTACTCAAAGCACGTTGAAGAGACAGCACGACGCAAAACTGTACTACACCCCATCGTGCTATATAGAGATCTGATACTCTCCTATTCCTACATTACAACCAGCATAAAAATATTATTAGAGATGCACGTGATCGTGCCTATGTGGCAAGGTGAAGTGATTTAATTGGCTACAAGTAGATTTCTTTAGCATTCATTGATTAAAATTGATTAGGAATGGCGTTGCATGTGAACGAATCATAATTTAAGTTGTAGTGATCTCCCTGAGGCCCAGTTGGCTAACAGCATTGGATATAAGAAATCTGAGCAGAATATCGGAAAGTATGATTATTTAATGCATGTATATATTATATAAAAACTGTTTCCTCAACCCCCTTGAAATAAGTGGGTGGTAATGTCTACCTAAGCTTGGGTCTCCTACCAGAGACCGGGGTATTGAGCACAGGATAAATAATGCAGCTGGTAGGGTGTCTGCGAGGTGACCATGAGATCCCAGGTTTGATGCCCACCCACAGCGGTTTTTTTGGCAGGGACCAGACAAGATTCTTTGCTTGCATAATGACTACAATCTCCATGATGGGTGCAAAAACTGATTCAGATGTTGCTCGGCTAAACAAGGTTCACTCTGTTCGCTGGGAGGTTCACAATGTTCACGGAAGTTCGCTCAGGTCTCCTACCAGAGACCAGGGTATTGAGCACAGGATAAATATTGCAGTCGGTAGGGTGTCTGCGAGGTGGCCATGAGATCCCAGGTTTGATCCCCCACCCACAACGTTTTTTGGCAGGGACCAGACAAGAATCTTTGCTTGCATAATGACTACAATCTCCATGATGGGTGCAAAAACTGATTCAGATTTTGCTCGGCTAAACAAGGTTCACTCTGGCTGAACCAGGACAAAGCGGGTAGCCCAATAGTGAGAAATAGGCTACTGGTTCAAAATGTATGAAATGGACTCATACGGATATAAAATATTCTTCCTTCTGGATATCTTTAACATACCGCACACTGTGCTAGCCTTGGTTCTCTTGAAATATATTGATTCATGGTTGATACCGGTATCAGTAACAACCTCTATTATCATGAACCAACAAGAGTTTTCGGATGTGCAACTATATCCATTTTGTCTAAACCAATAAAATGCAATCAAGTGTCCCTATTCACTTCTAGATTAACACTTATATACATACTTCAAATTACATCCTCATCTATTTAACACGCAAAAGCTATTCGTGAGAAATATATATAAGCTCTGCAAAATATATATTATATATATCAGAGCAGTCGTTGCCTGCATATACAAAGAGCAGCTGTTGCCTAATGGTCAAGAATGCCTGACATGTAAACCACAGGTCAGGGTTCGATTCTCAAATAAGGTCGCTGGTGGTAACAAGAATGTCATCCAATCCTAAATTACCCTCTGCAACTGGGCATATCTCGAGTGACCGAGGATTCTCTGCCACTAGACTCAGACATGTCCAGCCAAGATAACAGAGACATTGTTTGTACAGCAATGGTGCTTTAAAACACACACAGCCTCTTCTTGCATAAGCAGGCATACTAACTACCAACTACTATTGTTCTCCGCAACTGGGCATGTCTCCAGTCGTTGAGGTTCCCTTACCACTGAACTCAGACATGTCCAGCCAAGTTCATGTTTGTCCAACATGGCTCTTTAAAACATGCTTATAGAATAGATGATGATGCATGAAAATAGTGCAAAAAGAATATATTCCATAATAAGCAACATATTTATATCATTGTATCAATATAAACAATGTATAACAATATAAACAACGTATAACAATATAAACAATGTATAACGATATAAACAATGTATAACGATATAAACAATGTATAACAATATAAACAATGTATAGCAATATAGACGATGTATAACAATATAAACAACGTATAACAATATAAACAACGTATAACAATATAAACAATGTATAACGATATAAACAATGTATAACGATATAAACAATGTATAACAATATAAACAATGTATAACAATATAAACAATGTATAACGATATAAACAATGTATAGCAATATAAACAATGTATAACAATATAAACGATGTATAACAATATAAACGATGTATAACAATATAAACGATGCATAACAATATAAACAACGTATAACAATAAAAACAACGTATAACAATATTAACAACGTATAACAATGTATAACAATATAAACAGTGTATAACAATATAAACAATGTATAACAATATAAACAATGTATAACAATATAAACATTTTTATAACAATATAAATAGAAGCACTTTCAATAAAAAGCTCATAGATATGCTGCTAGTATATAAAATCTGGAGAAGAGTTATTTTTAATCCCATCGACTGCTTTGGAGTTAATCATTCACCACTTGTTATCTTTTGAAACATTCATATTTAAACACAACATTTTTGATTTTGACAAATAAAACTTTGAAGGAAACTATAGCATTGCACATGCAATAAATGTTAAAATATAAAAAAACTTAATTTCGCTACACAAATGGAGTCAACGTTGAGTGATAAATATATTAATAGCAGTCAGGTGGAGTTTAAAAAGAAGCATTATTGTAACCTGTTCCTCACGTCAGCATTTCCTGATAAAAGTAGGTCACAGGTTTCAAACTGTTTGCAAGAATGATTTATCAAGGCAACTGAAAAATTCATTGCATATACTCGTAAATTTTAAACCTTTTAAAAATTTCAAAGCTAGTTTTAATAGTTTTTAAAATTTGAAAATAGTCGAAATGATTGTCATAGCTGAACTGCAAAGCAACAGAGGGAAGAAAGATTTAGACTATAAATACTCCACATGAAAAACTGATGCTCATGAACATGTTTGGCTTTTTAAAGCTGAAGATTGTTTAATTTGAATTATAATTGTTTGCTCAAAGTTTTCTATATACGAACAGCTATGTTAGACATACAATATGCACATCTGAGATAGATATTTTACACATGTGAACCTTAAAAACATGTATATAAGTCAGTCAATAAGTCCTGATTTCTGTCTTTTTATTTTTGTTTTTGGCATGTAATTAAATCATCATTTTGTTGGTGATTACTAAGGCCGATTAAAAGTTATATATATACATACATTGTATAGAGAATGTTTAAATAATGGTATATAAATCACGTTACTGTATATTTCAATTTTAATATACAGACTGCAGGGTTCAAATTTCCAATACTACGCAGTTTTAACCAAAACTTAATTTACAACGATGAACAATTGTATTTACTTTGTTTGACTATTATGGCTCTAGTTTTGGTATCCTGACAAACCATAGCAGGTACCTTGTTTATTTGCAGAACAGCTCATCTATCAGCTGCCCACATTATCTTGACTAAATGTCATGATTAATTAGGGTGAAGAGTTCATGTGCTTGACTGACGGCTCATAACCACCCTTCTTGAGGTACATGAATAGTTGCACTATCCACTAAAGTTACCTCTTTAGCACTGTTCAACTGAAAAAAGCAACCAACAATATTTTTAAAGCAGATGTTACCTCTTTGTTCAAAAAAATAAGGGCATTTAACAAGATTTGCATTACGTTATTGGGCAAACGCGAACCTGGTCAGCTGATTGCCAGATATTCCATTTTTTCATAAAGTTTTAAAATTATCTGTATTCAGGCTAACGCGATACAAATATTTAATGCAAGCGTACAATATACCATAAATGTGGCTCTATGAAAGCAAACTCAACAATAGATGTAACCATTTTGTAAGAAATGTAGGCTATGGAATATTTCCAAATCTGATGCATTCATAACTAATCTCTTGCCTCTCTAGTGATATTCTTGGGATCAACCTCCTAGAGAATTCTTATGCTCTGTAGCTTTTCAGACCAAATAGATAGATATGTCTAGCAAGTGATTAAACCTTTGGAGCTGTTCTACTGCGATGGACAACTTGTTTATCTAATGACCATCTATATAATTGCTAGTAATTAATTTATATAGAGTTGTTAAGAGTTTTGTAAAGTTTAAACATAATGACTTATTAGGTTGTTATGGCTGATAGAGACGATAACGGCAAAGCTTCTGTTTACTGCAAAGCTGGTTAATTAGCAATTAAACCATCGTTTGATATACAAACCTCGATCAGCTGCGTATACAAGCTGCGTGCAGTGTCAGCTTACGGTATCTGATTGACAGCCTCTGTTTTTTTCTGGTTGAACAATAATTTAAAAAAACTTCAGATGAATTGCTATCAAAACATATTTCGGATTCTACAAAAAAGCTGAAACAATTTGCGTTGGTCATTGCAATGACAAGAGGAGAAAAGCTGGAAGAAGAGCAAGCATGGTTGGCATCTTTATTATTATTGTTGTAGATTTTGTTGTGAAAGTAGCCTGAAGGTTACTAAGTTACTAGCTTAAGTTACTGAAATTTGTTAGGTTAAGAAACTTAGACAATGACAACTACATTACTTGCCGCAGTTTATAAGCTGTTTTAAATCTTTAGCAAATGTGTAGCATAAGTAGAAAATGTTTTTCAACAATCTGTTTTAGCTCTGCCTCAAGCTTTTAAATATTTGAATTATGCATTGGCCAGACATACACAGAAATAAACCAACACCTTCATTTAAAAGTTAAAATGGTAAATGTTGTGTATGTTGATTGAAAATGAACTTTCTATGGGAAAAAATTTTTTATTACTTGCGCAACGCCGGGCACTCATCTAGCATTAACGCTATATACCCGGTAAGAATTTTGATTTATAAACTCACAACACTTTATATTATTTAAAAAAATATAAAATTCATTCTATATGAACCAAAAGTGTACGATGAATACAATGAGGCCACAGCTGAGTGGTACTCTATGTTAACACTAACATGTTCATGAATTCATTTGGGCGGCGTGACAGGAAGTTTAATAGCTGAAAACATTCTGTTAGATTTCCCATGACATTTCTCTATCAGATGCTTCCGGTGCATTCAATAACTGTGAAACAAGTCTTATTGTCACATCTTCCGGTGAAGACACTTAGCTTAGCTAATCGCGTCACTTGAACTATTCATCGAGCAGACAGGATCTATTTATAGCTTTAAAGTTTCCTTGACACACTGACTTGACGCACTGACTTGCAATAGAGCTCATTCTATGGATACTTTCTGGTTCGGATGTCTACAAAAACTATTCAGTTAGCATTTCTATTGATTTATTTTATCATAGACACAGTTTATCATAGACACGGTACTGTTTAAAACTGTGCTGAGCAAAGCAGTGGCGATTGACAATATATTTTCTAATAAAAAATGAGCCAAAAAACAACCTTTTTAACAGAATAATCATACATAGTGAGTGCAAAAATGCTTTAGTTGTTGTTTTTACTAGTACTTACAATGATACTAATAGTAAATTACTTGTTCAGCTAACTTGAAGATTCTGGTAGGTTTTATCAGAAAGCATCGGTATTTTTCTATCAATTACGATTATTTTTTATGTTTGAGATGATCTGACTGCCAAGATGTTTCAAGATTAACATCAACCAAGCTTGATCATGGTTAAAATGCTCAGATCAAGCGAACCTGCGAATATGACGTTTATTGTCGCAAATAGACCGACAGAATAGAGGCGACTGCCGCTTGAACACAATAGCCGACATCAGCTACAACAACAATAACAACTGGTGATGTAACTTTTCACGTATTTACCTTCTGATTGTTTTAATTGAGATCAAGTGTTGTTGATTTTATTCTTGAAACATCCTGGCAGTCAGATCACCTCAAACATCAAAAACAGTTGAAAATGATAAAAAATACTGATACCTTCTGATAAATCTACTAAAATTTTGTGCAAGTACTCATATTGTTCTAGGCTTTGCTTCATTTTTGTATTTATGGTATGACTATAGAATAAATGTCAATAGCCAATATAAAAATGTCATATAAAATTTGTGTCACCAGGTTGATGAGATGAACAAGGTCAATCCGTTATTGAAATAGGTATAAATATATTTACATACAGTGCATCAGCAAAATATTAAGTAACCCGATTAAATAACCTCTGAAATAGGATTGATTTTTACCAAAGTTATGGCAAATAAAATTCCTGTATGGACACGCCTACTCCATATCGATTGCGCAATCATGATGAGTCATGCATTGGTCATGTACAGAGCATATTCAAAGTAGCTACAGTAAAACATGCTATAAGTCCACAAACACCCCAAAATGTAAGCCACACATAATAAAATAACCAGGAACAAAAGCAAAGGTAAATATTAATAAAGCGGCAAACACATCTGTATGTACCAGACATGTACAGCTAAGACCAGAATTTGTGATCGTTTTATAGCAGCTGGCAAAAGGTTAAATTACACCAACAAAGTTTTGTGACCAATCTTTTCAGAGGCGAGTCAGTATAATAAGTTGTACAAGAAGCCAAAGAAATGAGCTCATCCATTTTGTTACAAGAGCAGAAAACTCTAGATACAAAGGTTGTTCAGTGGTTATTAATAAAAAACATCTTGCTACTAATCAACACAATGAACCATCCGTAAAGTTGCTACTATTAAAAAGTCCAAGATATTATTGTCTGAATATGTTTCATCAATTAGTTGAAAAGAAAGAAACTGTTTTTTTAAATTTTACTCACATTGCCAATATCATCTTGCCAACTGCAAAGAATTTTTTACATATGTATAGCTTTATTCATTTAATTATTGAATGGTTTAAGGACAGTTTGATACTGCGTTGTTCTGTATGGTTTATTGCATTGTAATCTTTTGCAGAAACATCAGTAGCTACGAGTCATAGCATTACATAAATTTTAGCAGTTATCTCCTCATGTATAAGTTGAATTATCAATAAAGTCATAATTACGCAGACAAATATGCATTGCGTTTACATGCAGTCAATGTACAGTAGTTTACACTTAACTGAAATTTGATTCATTAAGAACTTTGTTTGTTGGTCTTTGAAAAATAAAGTAACTTTTTTTAATTAGTGATTTAATCTAGGTAAACAGTTAAAAGTAATTTATCCTATAGCATTCTTTTTATTAATAAACTGTTATTTGATTATTATTATCATTAGAAAGATCTCTCAGTTTTTGCTGGTACTTGCTTTGGCATCCTTGAAGGGTGACTAAATTTAGATAAGCTTTGCCTTCCCTGTTATGTTTGCCCATCCCAGCCCATCCCATCCCAGTGCAGCGAGTATAGTAGTTTACTTTGTTTTTGCTCAGCTGCTCAGTTATGTCTGGTTGATATGAGACATTCCTATTTATTCACTCAGCTAACAGAGAGCCTTTACTGCTCCAATCATTATCGGTATCATCATTGCCCAAGCTTTGCACACTCAGTTTACTCATACTGCTAGCAATAAGCCTGGTGATTTGAGCATTTTGCATTCTTAATCAGATAGCCAGCAGATGGGTGTTTAAGAGGATGGTTTTCAGTAACTAGAAACAGAGCATATGAGTGTAAAGTTTTAATAAAATTGGCCAGCAAATGTGGAAACACATCGCATCTATGTGAAGTAACAGACACACCCACACACGCACATCACACACATCACACCACACACACACCAGCCACACCACGCACCATGCACCACACACACGTAAACACATGCACAAAAAATGACAGTGTGAGGTTTATTAATATATATAACAATACTTTTTTACAATGTTCACCTTAAAGGTTGACTTGCGACAAAATTCACATTACAGTTAGTTGGTATTAAGAGGTTCTCCATGTCTTACTCTGTTGTATTGTAGGTGCAAAATATGTTTTAAATGTGATTACAAGCTCTTAAAAGCTCAAAAATGAACAATTAATTACAACCTTCACAAAAACGCCGTAGTTTGGAATCCCTCTCCAAAAGGGCTCAAATAGGACAGAGTTGAAATGGATGTGCTCCTGTTTACACTTTCATGCAACCTTTTGATACCAAATAACTATAATGAGAATTTTGTTGCAAGTCAACCTTTAAATAAATAACCCCCATAATAAATAATAATGCTCTTAATAAAAGTGTTCCTTTTATTAAGAGTATTTGAGAAAGGGTTCAAATGAGGCATCTAAATTTTAATGCTGTACCCATCACGCCTGTAGTAGAAACACAGTAGATTTGTCTTGACTAAGGCACAATTGGGTAAAAATAGGCACAGATATAGCAATGCAGAACTGTAACACTTTAATGTTGTAGCACTGCATCACTGGTTATTTATTTTTCAGGCTCATAAGTAAAGTCATTCTTTTCGCTATCAACTCTGTTCTATTGAGAGTTGTGCACCCATGGGCTCCTTCTAGTATATTCAATAGCAGTTGTTTGAAATGGAATGCTTGCGCTCTATGGATTGTAAAAACAATTGGTTGTACGTATGTATAACTGTGTATTAGTAATCATTAACAAGTTGGTGTTTTTCATTACATGTTAGAAGAAAAAAATAAAATAGAGTCAGAAATCAAAAATTGTGGAGTGAGTTGAACAAAAGCGTTTTAAAAGTGGTTAATCTAATATTATTGCAGAGAAGTCCGGATAGTGAATAGGAATGCCATATCTGTACTTAAGCAAAAATAACAATTATTTGCATGCATTGAGCCAATAAAAAATATGTTAACAACCCATCCTGATTGTAGTTTTGCTTTCCAAAATTTTTAATTTTTTATAGCAATTTATTGTTAGCGGTGACCAGTCGTGCTAGACGCTTACAGCTACAAATTTTTACAAATTTTAGATCTATGGACTTTGGGTGATTGTTATTGAACAATAGTACTACTAAAAGTGATTATTCATATTTTATCAGTAATAATAATAAAGCCGTAAGCTGTAATAATATTGATAAATCGTCCAACTTGGACACGCTCACTGTCTTTTTGAGAATGATCGAAAAAGTGTTCATTCTCATTCTCCAACGTATTTGTGGTATTTTTCATTTCATTAGCTGATGTAAAATTGTATGGTGATTAATTTGGTATCAAAATATTTTTTATAGACCGTGTGGTTCAAAAGTATGACGATTTATACGTGCCTCTGACAAATATTAACTTTTATCGAATACGTAATTATGTCCCAGTAAATAAATTGATTTGGCAGCGAAAGAGTTAATTATACACATACTGATTGCTCATGACAGTCTCTCACGGTGCACGGTGCTGGCGATATACTTGTGGTAGATAATATACAGGGTTGTGATGCATTAGAACCGCACTGCATCATTGCAGTGTAGTACACAGTAATTTTACAGTGCATTACAACTTTCTAATGTGCAGTAGACAATTACTGCTACTGCAACTGTCTCCTACTGTAAACTGTCTACTGCAATCTACTGCGCATTTACTTTTATGATGCATTGACCTGAAACCCAGCAATTCATACAAACTGCGAATGCGCATTCTTCAACGTTTGAAACAGAGGGGTACTGCAGCTGTGTGTTAGTATGAAGTTGATACTGCGGATCAACTGACACTGCTGACTTTTAAAACATCTTTACTGCATGGTACAAAGTTGTCAGCCACTATGTCTAGTAAGCTCATGAACTTGTGCTCTAGCTCTCACACCATTTCAGAATAGGGAGTCAGGCATTATCACCATTCCAATAAAATTGGGGTCTCTATATTGTATTCCCATTTATGTTAAATATTAAAACCACAGTAGATTTTCATTTTCAAAATGCTAATTGTGGTCAATTTATTTTCTCATCTGTACTCAAGTTTGAGCAGCATTCATATCTCGCAATTGTGTTGCGGCTGCGACCAAGCCGATTCAGTACTTGATTCCGTGATGAGTTTTTATGTGCATGTATGTATAGCCTGATGCAAACGTTCCTACTACATCTAGCATTGTGAAATGTGCACTAGCAACACTTCCACTGCATCCAGTACTGTACACTGTGCAGTGGCAATACTACCACTACCAATACTGCTTACAGTACTGTACACTGTGCAGTGGGTGATAGCACCACTGCACCAATACTGGTATTAGACAATAGTTGTACTGCAAGTCCTATGCAGTAGGTAGTAAAGTACGCAATACAATTACACTGTATACTGCATGACTCTGACACACTTACTACCGCGACTGCACTATTAATGCAACTACATAGATATCCAGGTAAAAATTTACTGCAACTGTAATGCATTTTACAACTGAACATCGGTAAGTACTTATCAATGCGCAGTATTTATTTTTTTGTAATGTTCACAACTTCAACTAATAACTATCAAAAGATTTTATCTTTGTCAGTTTTTGCAGTAAATCATGAAAACTAGACATGTAGAAGAGCTTTAGATAGCAAATATATCAAAATATTTCAAATACATGTATTATCACCAAATTAACTCAGTTCAATGCCCTCTACTAGTGCGCTACTCTGCAATGGTTGCGCGTGCAAAGGAGACTTAACTTCAGTAGCGAAAGAGGAAGTTATGCCCAGCTTTCACTCTCTTTTGATCCTAGATAACAACACATCTATTGTTTACGCTTGTACGACCCATTCCGAGTTATTACTATCCAATCAAAGAGAGTTCCAGCTTCTTTCTTGCAAAGCATTCTAGCACCCGGCTGCAACCAATGAGATGTTGGCTGCATTCCAACTAGCTTTGCCCATTAGCTATATATATGCTCATGTGATGTAAGTTTGACATATTCCTTGATGATTGTCATTCGTGATTCTAGCTAGTGATCACTGTCGACTTGTCATTGTCATCAGATACAGCAAGGGAGAGCGCTGACAGTTAATTTAAACAGTGGGGCTCCGTATACAGTTACATCATCAATATCTGCCAACAAAATCTATCATGCCTGGACAAACTGCGCAGTTTCCAAGTAAGTCACGTATAGTTGAATTCTAGCATGTCATTTGTAGAATATCTTGATTTCCAGAAAGAAGTCGGCATGGTTCATAGCAATTTGATGGTTGAGTTTGTAGCTTTCTTTCCGGCATTGCAAGCAATTCAGGACATAGGACTAATATTACTTTGGGAGTTACCCTGCAGATCAATTCCACCATGACAGCAAAAGTTAATAGCTGCTCATTTGCAAAATTCTTGAAAACATTTTCATTTTCCAAACCTCAGTGGTCAGTTTTTGGAGTCAGAGAAGAAAGGGCTGTCATTAAGTTTTACCATTGCCAAAATACATTGAGTGATGCACGGACGTTTTACTGTTGCAGCCTATTCATCTGCTGCCTGTCAACAGTTGACTGTTTTTCATTTGTAAGTGTATGAGGTAGTATGTCCTATAGTAAAGCCTGTGGCCTGTTAGTTTAGAACGCCCGACCTACAAACAACGGTTTGGGGTTAAATTCTCAAAAAAGGCCACTGGTGATGACAGGAATGACGTCTAACCTTCACGCTCTCTTTGTGACTGGGTTATGTCTCCAGTCATCGAGGTTCCCTTGCCACTGGACTCAGACATGCTTAGCCAAGATCACAGAACCATTGTCTGTACAACAATACTCTTGAAAACGCATAGCCTTTTCTTGCAATAAGCTAAGCAGACATCTAGCTTTGGAGAATTGCTCATGGATGTCAAAGAACTACAGAAAACATGAGACTACATGCAGTGAAAAATCCCCTAAGGATAGACCTGCATGACGACAAACAGGACATGAAACACTTGCTCAAAGATATGGTGGAAACAACATTTCCAAAAGATCGCATTGGTCAACACTGAAGCCAGCAAAGGCAAACTTCCTGTTTTGGAGTTTTGTCAACCGCTTCATGAAATGCCAGACAGCTTATTAGCTTTTGAATTGCTTAATCCGTATCATTCAAAAAGTGACGCATAAATACATCAGTGTTGCTTATGTTGTCTATTTGAGCCGCTAGGTTTATAGGCTCTTAGGCTATATGATTCAGTGACAAGGGCAAGAGTTAGTTCTTTGAGTTGTAATCTTTCGTTATCTCACTTCCTCCTCATATCCACTGTAACTTTTTATCTACTTCCTTCTTACTCATAGGGCTGTCTATGTTGGCAAAAACCTTCCTACTGATGACTTACTCTTCCACAACTACTACAATTCATGTTATTTGTCTTTATGGACAGTGAGAAGTTGTAGTGCTTTCTATTGATCTATCTCTCTATCTTGCTGTCTCTCCGTATCTCTGTCTTCTCGTGTCTTCTCTCTATCCCATGCCTCTCTTCTTCTTGTCTCTCTTCTCTCTGTCTCACTTCTCTCTTCTCACTGTTTCTCTTTCTCTCTATCTCTCTTTCTCTCTGTCTCTCTTCTCACTGTCTCTCTTCTCTCTGTCGCTCTTTCTTTCTGTCTCTCTTTCTCTCTGTCTCTCTTCTCACTGTTTCTCTTTCTCTCCATCTCTCTTCTCACTGTCGCTCTTCTCACTGTCTCTCTTTTCTCTGTCGCTCTTTTTCTCTGTCTCTCTTTTCCCTTTCTCTCTTCTCACTGTTTCTCTTTCTCTCTATCTCTCTTCTCACTGTCGCTCTTCTCACTGTCTCTCTTCTCACTGACTTTCTTCTCACTGTCTCTCTTTTCCCTTTCTCTCTTCTTACTGTCTCTCTTTTCTCTGTTTTTCTGTCTCTCTTCTTTCTCTCTGTCTCTCTTCTCACTGTCTCTCTTTCTCTCTGTCTCTCTTCTCACTGTCTCTCTTCTCTCTATCTCTCTTTCTCTTTGTCTCTCTTCTCACTGTCTCTCTTCTCCCTATCGCTCTTCTCACTGTCTCTCTTCTCACTGTCTCTCTTCTCACTGTCTCTCTTCTTTCTCTCTATCTCTCTTTCTCTTTGTCTCTCTTCTCACTGTCTCTCTTCTCCCTATCGCTCTTCTCACTGTCTCTCTTCTCACTGTCTTTCTTCTCACTGTCTCTCTTCTTTCTCTCAGTCTCTCTTCTCACTGTCTCTCTTTCTCTCAGTCTCTCTTCTCACTGTCTCTCTTTCTCTCATCTAGGGTTATCTATCTCTTGGTTTTTTTATATCTTTGTCTTTGTATCTCTCCGTTTTTATCTACGTAAAAGCTGAGACAATGTTGAGAAGTAAATAAAAAAACTTGACAAATAATTTAGTCCAACACATGCATAAATAAATTTTAATGGTAGTTTGGCCAAATTGAACAGAGAACTCAAAAACATTAGACTAGTGTATGGAATACTTGTTAGGGCCTGTAACAGTCTTGCAGATGACTTGCTCAATATTTCAGATGGAAAGATGTATGGAATGTCGCTGGAGAACCTGGAGCACGAGCTCGATAAAGTGAACGCGGTATGTACATGCAACCAGGTCAGAAAACCAGTCAGTGATCGTAAAGTAGGGAGGTAAATTGGTACGCCAGTAAGCAGCAAGTAGACAGGGTTGTCAACATCACCGAGTTGTTGTTTGACTACTGGTTTCAAGATTTGAATAGCAATTTTTTTGCTAACAGCGAAGTATCACATCTCATGCGTTATGTTTCCATTATTCGCAAGCATGATGGATTCGATAAAGTTTTGAGAGCCGCAAAACTTGCTTAGCCTGCGGATGTATGCTGTTTCCATGATGCGATTAACTTGCGGATTGGCTCAAATTTGCGCATCATGCGCGTCTTGGAAACACAGTGATGACTAGATTGTCACTAACTTGCTTGTTAGAAGGCTTGCTGGCATGATTTCTAAGCAAGGTACATGTATTAGTGACACTCCCGTGTACCTTTAGTGAAAGTATGTGACATTGGTCATAGTTGCCTTGCTAGTTACCAAGGCTGGTGCCGCCAAATTATCAACAGATATGCTCGTTGGCACGCCATGAGAATCTATGTCGCTGTGAGATAATGTAGCCCTCATCTTGTTAAATGGAGTGCGACAGACTTATGGCATACCTACTAATGCTACATTTGTAATAATATTCTTCAATTGTTATATAATCACTTCTAAGTATATCGGGCTGTCTTGTGAACCCGTGAGGAAAGAGCCCTTCTCAAAGTTCTGCTTGATCAGAACTAGGCTCGCACTCATGTGGTGACGTTGGGTAGCTCCGAGACGGTTTTCGAGAATTACACATTGGTGTATGGATTGGAGATGACAAACAAATAGAGCAGGTAAAATGGGAAGCGGAAGTCATCTGCATGTTTATATTGCTTTCATTAATTTTGTTCGATCAAAATGCTAATAAGAATAGCCAAGTCATAAACAAGTAAAATATAATAATGAAGGTAACTTGCGGACTTCTTTCAAGGACTTTGCTAATTACCCAATAAACGTCCCTGTTAGTTTAAGTTGGATTTAACATAAGTTGAGTCTCTATTTACGCATAAGGTAGTTCACACATCGGCCACGAGATCCCGGCAGCAATCTGGCGCAATCAAAACTGCAGCAAGAGGCTCAGCGTGTTATGCTCACATAAGTTTGCATTGCTTATGATAGCTTGGGTAAGCTACTACAGAATGTCAAGGTCATATGGAAAATGGCTGCTTTTAACAGATGATCTAGGTTATTAAACTTGGTTGTCATGTCTGCCACGAGCCTGTGAGGGCGATATCGCGCTGCAAAAGTGGTGACTTTCATCTGTACGAAGCATTTTGGGGAGGTTTTCTCTTATCCCTCGTAGACACCTATCCTTCGTTTTTTTGTGATGTCATTTTGTCGTTGTCGGCCATCTTTATAGACAATTTTATCGTTAAAAACACGAAGTTTTTGCAATGATAATTTGAAAACGATGTTTTTGTTTGCAATTTTTTTATTATAGTATCACAACAACACCCAAAAGTACTAATAAATAAAAGAAAAACGATCGTTTTCTACAAAAATGGCAGCTTTTTCGTGAATGAGCGCATGTGCAAACGACTTGATGACGTAAAAAAAACGATGTATCATCGCAGATCTTTGTAGTTTCAAACTCTTGTCTTATGACAGACTTGTCAAGTGCATGATACAATGGTTTTGTTGAATTTGTGTGCAGGTCATCAATCGATTAATCGATGGTATAGAGAGGAAAACTTCCAAGTTTAGGACTGATTTTGTACTAAATGATTGGTTATTACATCAACTATTCAGCGATAGTTATTTTTTGGTATATTGTACTTCATATTTCCCCTTTCACAAAAGTTCTTCGAGATTACTCCGCAAGTAATAAATATCGTCCACCTTCCTTTGACCTTGGTATAAAGAATCTCACTGGCTCTTTAAAGCTTCTATTCAAATCTTAAAATATCAAGTTTTTACCTAATGTTCATAAAACTCTAATTGTGAAAGATCAGTACATGCCGTAATACGTGGTACATGTTTGCACTCAGCTTGCGAAATTAAGTCGAACCTTTTAGCAGCTCAGAAATAAGCCTGCAATACTTTCCATTTTATTAAACTGTATCTGTACATCCATAGAAAGTGATTGATCACAAGATAAAGCGACATTCAATAAAATGGAAATCACTGCGAGCACAACCTCGACATGCTGCTAAGCAAATATGCCTTAATTTGTTAAACCGGCTAGTTTTTAAAAATCTTGAATTTTAGAGATTCTGTATACATTAATAAACCAACCCTATACAGTATATGCATCCCTTTATTAAGCAGCCCGCAATCATTTTTAAAGAAAAAATGTTTTGAATATGATGCCGCAAAAATCAATAAATTAAAAGGTGTTGGCATGTGGCATCGTAAACGTAAAAAACCAAAATTCATACAAGACTTGAGACTACTAATTTAAGTTATACATTTTATCTCATTTAACAAATGATTAAAAGATTTAACCATACAATTGTGTGTAATTGGAGAAATGCAAAATAAAATCATCATATGGTGGATACTTTTTATCTATACTGGAATATCAGTACATCTATCGATATCTTTCTGTACTGAACTATCAACCTCTCTGCATCAAATGTCCTTTTTTGTGTTTTTTTCTATGGTGTGGTAAAGATTCAAAAACACCCTAATCCTTACAGAGTCACACTCTCTTAAAAGTCATGTTGTTTGA
Organism: Watersipora subatra; assembly: GCF_963576615.1. NCBI lineage: Eukaryota > Metazoa > Bryozoa > Gymnolaemata > Cheilostomatida > Watersiporidae > Watersipora > Watersipora subatra. The sequence continues at coordinate 14,729,932 of NC_088717.1, forward strand.
CTTGTAACTTGGAAACTTCCTGGAAACTTGGTAACTTCGAGCTTGGCTATTTGTTCTGCAGCATTTCATATCAGTTTCTCATCACTACACACAGTAGCTATTGTGATCGCTTATCTCCCCAATGACACATTACCAGTCTCTGGTCATGAGTCACTGAACTGATAAAAAGTCAAGTTCATTGCCAGGATGGGGCACGTGTAACCCTACTCCTATTTACCACATGCCTGATCATGAGTGCAAACAAACATGTGCCATCCGAGTTCATCTCTTGTTTGTTTTTTTTAGGAATTTCTCCAAGACGATAACTACAGCAATGTCGAAGATCTGGAAGAAAAGTTGACACAGTTTAAAGGTTAGTCGTAATATTAGAATGTACTGGCTGACCAGAAGCTTAATAAAATGCAAGCGTGATGCCATGAGCTCGCACTGAGTCTGACTCATTGTGATAGATGCCACTCTCTAGTAGTCTAGTGTTTAATTGGTTGGCCAGGAAGCTCATCCGCTGCTGCCTTTTTCAGCTGAAGCCCGTTAGCTCACTAATATGCTAATAAGTGACACCTTTATGAGTATGTAGTGTCTGGTTATCCAACATCTGTTTAGCCAGTCCACAACACCCCGTATCACATAGATAAACATAAGCTCTGTGAAACTATGCATAGTTCAAAGAATTGCGCATACCGCAGCTAAGTTTGATTGATTTAACATTTTTTGCAATAGATATGAGTGCTGCGCTTCCTTGGCAACTATTTTAAACTCCTCAACACAAATCATGCATGCTTTATAAGTCTATTTCACCTTCAATCATAAGATGTAGTCCAAGGTTACGCATTCCTTTTTAACTTTTGTTTTGGCAATTCCAGCAGCTTGCCTTGATACCTAGCAATAACACACGTTGTAGTAATAGTAGTAGTAGTAGTAGTAGTAGTGATAGCGATAGTAGTAGCAGCAAATTGAATTGGTAAGATTTGAAAATTGTTTACTTTTTGAGAAAAAAGCTACATGAATGTTAACGTAGTAACCTGAGGATGCATCATTGCAATGAGCCTGCGAGTTAGATGAGAGTTTATGAGATGTATGGTAGCCAATCCATCTAAATAAATCATTAAATACAGTCAGACCTCTGTACGAGTTAATTCATTTTAGATCTGCTTCGTATGTTAAAATCGTCGTGTATTGGATCAAATATTCCTATAAGAATACACAGTGATTTGTTTAATTCGCTCTGTGACTCATAAAACTCATGATATCTCCTTAATAAATACTACGTGTAAATATATATAGCATTACATGTTATATAAAATTATGTAAAATACTAAATTAATAAAATGATAATCAGTAGAAATATGTCTTATATATTGTAGGAATAAAAATTAGCGCCTCTGAAATATAAAAGCAGTACAACTATATTGCTATATGTCATCTAAAGTAATTATAATGTGATAGGTTTAATTCCATTGTCAACAATGATAAGGGCACATCACTCAAAGCTTGAAAAAGCAGGACAATCTAAATTTAATTTTGGCATAAGTAAAAATGTGTATTTCTCAAACTTTCTGAAATTCTCATGTCACGCCTCCTCTAAAGGCAGCCTTTTTAGAAAAGTAAGACGCTTGTTATACTACAAGATGAATCTTCTAGATCTGGGAGATCTTCTTAGATCTTCACTTCTAAAAAGATCTTCCAGAATATTCCAGATCTGGAAAATCTTCCTAGATCTTCGCTTCTAGAAAGATCTTCCAGAATCCTCTCGATCTTCTTAGAAGCTAGTATAGTGTTCCTTGTGTATACATGTATAAGTGTATACTTCCTGTTGCTGGTCTGTATGCTAATAAAAACACCTGTCAAAGCTATGAAACGCAACTCATAGGAAATTCACATATATTAAAATGTGTAAAGTTATTATGACATAAGTCTGCACTAAACAAACTTCCTATCAGGAACCAAACAAAATTCTTTTGGACCAAGCTTGGATGACTGCCCTGTGAAAATGGATGCTAGCATTTAATAGGTATAAGGTTTTACAATAGCTGATTGCATGTAAGCGTAGTAAAGGGTTAGTGAGCACCTGCGGGCACCTGTGAACTCCTGTGAAAACCTGAGCATATTCCAGGGCATCTAAAGAATATAATGATTTAATATCTAGTTGCTCTAAGTTTCCATGTCAGCTCACTTTAAAAGATTTCTATATCTATTCAAGTGATCATCTGCTAAAATTGATAACCAGCGTGGAAACTGTTTTTTTATGAGAGTTCAACCGATCAGCTGTAATTTAGCTATGAACAAAACATCAAGGAGCCAGCCACATTGTGGTGTCATTTTCACAAGCTAGATAATGTAACCGCTTATCGTACCAGCCTGTTGTAACTCTGGCCTCTTATCTGTAGCTTTATTTTCTGCATTGTGTTTCTAGACAGTGTTAGAAGAGATAGTTTTTACTTCTTTACTGTTTTTACTAACGGCTACACCAAGTCATCATACCTAGTGCTATTCACTATTATCATAAATTTAACACTTTCTACCTTTCCGTAATTGCATATATACAATTAGCCATAGACGTATTTAGTAACAGCTGGCTATGCATAGACTTTACTCTTTGTAAAAATCTATTACTTAGATAATAAATAAATTGCTGTTATGTCAATAAAATTATGTTTGTTTTAATTTTTTTATGCATCGGTGATGTAAAAATGTACAATAATATTAATTCACTTGCATTTAATCACAAAAATTTCAAAATATATATTTTTTTAATTGATATATATATATATTAGCTATCTGGATTTATCTCCCTTGATATATAATTTGCATTTTTTTCATTCAAATTTCCTATGGAAAGCTGAAAACATAAAGTGATAAAATATTTTATAAAACTGTGGTTTCTTGTCGGATTGTTTTCGGTAAACTAGCAATTTATATATATACATGTATAGATGATTTATATATTTTAAATTAAATATATAATTTATGTGTTTTAGCCAAGTTCATCGAGTGTGATAGAGACTTATCTGGAGACTTAGGTAAGCGTGTAACATAACACTTGTTAACACATGTAACATAACACTAACATGTTTGTGAACACATAGTAACCATTTTTGTTTTATTCATGTATACTATGTGTGCTTATGTGAGCACAATTAGTAGTAGCTTTGACTGACCTTGAATTAGTGGCAGCACTCGGCAAGTGCCAGTTGTCAACAAGTGCTTTTAATGACAAGAGACAACTAAATTACCCATAGCTTACACATTTACAATCATAAAAGCTAAGCAGTGGTCCAAGGGTAGAATTTATTCAACACATAAATGCTACAGTGACAGCAAACAATGTTCAACATAATTAAACAAATAGCTAACCCACTGCCTACTGCAATAGAATAAGTTAGACAGCTAGAACTATAATAGTGGCCATTAACTAGGTTTGTCAATGACCTGTGTTACGGTTTGTGTGCAAGCGTGTAAGAAATTTATAAATTTTTCTCTGAAAGAATAACTTCTGATTACAATAGAGTTGTCTGCCCTGTATGTTTTGCTAAAAAAGCATATACTTAGTCTCACAGTCAAATATCCTTTCACTGTAGTCAGGAGTTGTAATTTATAGAGTTCACCTTTTAGTATTCTAGACTAGTACTCTGGTAGTCTAGTGTGTAGTGATAACTTACCTCTTTACAAAAGATAAAAGACATATAATTGTAAGTAAGATGAAATATTGAATATAAAAACTGCTGACAACAAGAAACAGCAGTTGTAGCAATTCAACAGCCACTTTGGATGACGTTGATATGTTTTCTGTTGGTTTACAGACAGGAACGGACATTTTTATCTGTAAGCTGGCCTCGTGTCAACTGCGTGTAGCTATTAGAAGTTTTATTGTTGACTCCTTAGTCTAACATAATAGATATGAGTATTCAATGCTGTCACTACTGAAAGCTGTTATTAAGAAATAATTGATAAATGGGGTATACCACAACACAGCAGCTACTATTTTGTTATATCTACATATATATATATATATATATATATATATATATATATATATATATATATATATATATATATGTAGATATAACAAAATAGTAGCTGCTGTGTTGTGGTAGCCTAAAGCAGTGATTATCAACTTTTCTAAAACCGCAGAATTTTTTTTACACCTACAGAGTTCTAGGGCACAAACCAAACAAAATAACACAGAATAGCACTCTAACACAGTAATACGCATAGTTAATAAGTTTCTTAATGAGTTTAGGTCCTCACTTAGTATGAAACCTGTTTTTGTTTTGATGAACACATTGTGAATATCTTTGCTGAAAAGGTAAAAAAACACACGCAGCTCTTGGCTACCTTACAGAGCCTCAGAATGTTTGCGCCAATTCAAAAAAAGATTCCTGTGGGTGGGTTTGAACTTGTGACCTGCAGTTCAGCAGCCCTTCACTCTTACCAACTGCCCTAATCAGCCAACATTATAATTGTATAGTAACTGTGCAAATAGTTATTTTCTATGCTTTCTGACAGAGACACGAGGCCGACGGACAACGTCCAATAATAATATGGATGAAGTTAAAAAAAGGCTAGTGATAATTCTCGATATTCTTCTTATTCTAGAATATTCTTATTCTAGATATAATTCTATGTCTAAGGCCCCTGATCTGTGAACAAATAGTTGGCACTCAATTTTCAAAAAGATTGTTAGTGGTGGCAGCAGAAAGAATAGACAGTTTTATTTCAAGACAAGCCAAGTTTTATATGCTGAGTGATAGCTATAAGGAATTCTACTTTTTAAAGACAGCGAATTACAGTGGTTTGAAAAATAAACAGACCACTTTATACAACATTATCGTTGCTTCTGTTTAGCACTTGAGGTGATTAAACCCCTCATTAAACTCTTGCTGTTGAGCAGAACCCATACAAACTATACATAAAAAAAAGCTTACAATAAATAAAATTTAATAAAATTAATTTTAGCTTGAAAAAATGATGCTAAATAAGTTTTAGAGAGTCAAAGTTAGCAATTATTTTTAACATTTTCACTCATTTGAATTCGAGTTAAACCTGTATTTTATTTGCATTCAAACTTAAAGCAGTGATGTTACTCAGATCAAAGATGTTGTGTAAAACCATCTTCAAGTCATTGTGTTTTGCTCAATAGAAAACTTTGTCTTTGAAGCTGCTAACTTGCTATAAAAATTGACTCAGTTTTTGTGCAGCACAAGTCTGCATTTTAAGTGGTAAACTACTTCAAATGTGTTTTTAATAAAATATTTGAATAGAGGAGCCTCAGAGCTACATTTTGGTGTATAATAAGTTCAACTTCAAAGAATTGTCTTGCAACTGCGACACCATATTTATTGAAATTTGTCAAATTGTAAGGCGGTCCGTTTATTTTTCCCAATATTGTATATTATTAGGGAAAATCATCAATTGCTCATAGAACGATCATCAAAACTGTAACATCAAGTGAGTTTAGCTAAGCGAAGAGTGATAAACGATGATTTTGTGAGACTACTACAAAAAGTTGTGTACTCTTGGTTCAAATGAATGAGGAAACGATTCTCAATTTTGTAAGCACAACAATTAGGAGAGCAGCCTCGTGGTCTTGAGAGCCTGATCAGTGAACAGCGAGTTGGTGTTCAATTTTAAAAATAAAAAAAGCCCACCGGTGGTGATAGGAAAGACATCAGGCATTAAATTGCTCGCTCTACCAAATCGGCAATTTGGATTTGTCTGCACTCCATCAAATCACCTTATCCTAGTACGGTAACATAAAAAATTGAATGTGTGGCCTAATTAGCAAGGATAAAATTTTAACTTATGGATAATACTAAAATAAAGTTACACTTATCGTGAGTGTTAAATTTTGTTCACCGCTAACAGTTTCATGACTAAGGATTGATGGTGAATCATAAAACTGGGAGTTGAGGTCAAATAATGGACTTACAGATCGGCACAGCTGTTTTTAGTCAATTTTAAGTTGAAACGTTACGCGTCTCTATTTTTTTCGTCTATTTGCAATTATAGACATCATAATCGCACTTCTGCTTGATCTGAGAGTTTTAATCGCAATCAAGTTTTGTCGATTTTAATCTTGAAACATCTTGGCAACTGGATCACCTCAAACATCAAATGCAATCGCAAATGTTAGAAAAATGCCAATACTTTTTGATCAAATTTGCTAAAAACTTTGTGCAGGTTCATCTTTAGGTAAGATTTGGTTAAAGCGTGGATACGCAGTGTTTACCTTTTTTAACTCACTTTCCTGTAAGAGTTATGCTCTCCTTTTAGGAGAGCATAACTCGTACACAGACATATAATATTCGCCACTCAGTCATGTCATACAATAAACATTGCAATCAAGGGAAGGGCCGGTGAACAACACTATTTATATAGATATTAATAAGTCACACTTTATCACTGTGTGTGTCTGCCTGTAAGTCTGTATAAACACTATGCCTTTCCACTTTTTTTGGCTGACTTCGTCTAAACTTTATGCACATATGCTCTGTGCCTTCTCATAGATAAACAAAAATATTTGATTTCAAAACTCCATCTGATTCCCAAGAACCAGCCTTTTAAACACCCACCTAGAGACTGTCTGTTTGACAATAAAAAGAATCCGCAACGCCGAGCTTATCGCTGGCCTTACATGTCGGTACATCTATAAATAAAATATATATAATAATAAAAATATACAAATAGATATATTTATTTATGTTTATATAATTATGTGAGTAAATAATAAAAATATAGACATTGCATCGGGTTTCACTAACATTATACAACACAACATTAGAATACCCATAAAGAAACAGATAAAGCAAATACTGTGCTATTATAATTTTTGATATCAAGTTGGTAGAAGTTGTTTCTTGATGATTGTCTGTTTATTTTCCTAAACTCTTAGATCTAGGGTCAGGAACCTCTTTGACTAAAAGAGTCAAAAAACCCACATGTCTCAAAATTTATTTTTAGGAGAGCCATATGTATTTTTCAAATCTCAAAAGCCTGAAAAAGAAGACCAACAAATTTAGTATGTTTGTAACCAGCCAAGCTAACGGAATTAAAGTCACCTCGCCGGGTCCATACATGGAGCTGCTGCTAGCTAGCTTTTAATCTAGACAAAAGTTCTTGGCGGGCTTTCTTTTTACTGTCTCCCATTGAATAATTCGCCGCAAATGTGGCATGGCAGGAGTCAATGTGTCACTTGATGTTTCACCGTTTCATCGACGCATTCTTATCTTTGCATATTAGACACACTGCAAAACCAGCTTTTTTCACAAAGGCAAATTCTTCTGTCCATTCTTGCTAAAATTTCCGATACTCCACGTTTTTTATTTGATACGTCAATGTCTTTCTCGATAATCATATTCTGGTTTAAAAGATTTACCTTTTGATCTAAAAATGACTCTTGCAGTCTCTGTGCGGCCTGTGCAGAGCGGAGCACAGAAAGCACTAAAAACCCTTTGCTGTGAGCACCAGATTGAAAAGTTACAACTGAAAATATATTTCGATTAAATGAGCCTGATTTTTTAATTTGTTTATTGTTACTGTAATTTCAGCATTGTTTGTATTATTATTTAAATTAAATTGATAGCAAAATAACGGATTATTTTTTTACTAATTTATCCAAGAGCCAGATGCAGTTATCAAAAGAGCTACATATGGCTTGAGAGGCATAGGTTTTCTACCCCTGTTTTAGATAAACAGCAAATTACAAATCTTTTTAGAAAAATTTGGCACTAGAGTACAGTGATGATGATGCATCTGTTAGTAATATGATCAATGAATTGTTGATTTAAATGTTTGATTAGATGTCTATGTCTATGTTAGATGTTAATGTCTTTAATAAAACAGTCTTTTAGAGTCAAAATATTTGTTTTTATAACACTTCTGTGAGTTGTTTGCTTATCAGTTTCACAAATGACAGAGGTGCGTTTCTCAGCGTTGCTGCTGTCAAAGATTTTAAAAATCAAGAGCCCTGACATATTATGGTTTATTGCAGACTTAATGGATTTAAAATACATGCTTGAGAAGCTAGGACAACCAAAAACTCACCTGGAGCTCAAGAAACTGATAAAACAAGTCGATCTGAATAACTCTGGTACTATCCACTACAACGAATTTATCCTGATGATGCTTGGTAAAACATCTGTGCTGAGAATGTGAGTTGTCCTCTTTTGCACCACCCTTTGTAAAATCGCTAAACCATATTATGTTGAGTAATCTGAAAGAGTTGTCCTGTCCTAGTTTTAAAATGGGGCCAAAGTGTAACTCTTTAGTTGCAACTGCATCCTAATAGTATTACAAGGGAGTCTAGAGAAGACATACAAAATTGGAATATTCAATTTTAATAATTAGATATTTTATTATTTAATATTAATAATCAATCTATTAAATATTCCCTTATAAATAACTAGTGGTATGACTGCGTGATGATGGTTGTTGGTTTGTTTAGGATCTTGCTATTTGAAGACAAACAAAAAGAGGCTGAAAAACCAACTGGAGTGGCACCAAAAAAGTCCATCGCTGATCTTCCATGATTTACAGTACTCGGAATGCAAACCAGCAGATTGATTCTGCATATATATCTTTATTATTGTAATGAAATAGTTATTACTCACATGCTGTGTCATTTTTTTAGAACATGCAAATGATACGGTTTTTTATGTATATCTACGTGTTGTATGAGATGTCATTCATTATCTATAGATTTGACTATGCAACATTTATTTTTAAATTGAAGAAATTAACTTTGGCTTAATTTTTGCTTTTTACTAGCTGTGGTTTTTCATAGTTTATTTTATTCTAAGTGATAGAAATTGCTGATCATATTTTATCTTAGAAATAAAGAAGTTTAAACCTATGAGATACCTTACATCTGTAACCTTTAACCTTTAACTTTTGATCTTTTGACATGTTAGAGGAGTAGTTTTTAACCAAAAGTTCTTTACAGAAATAAAAAATCAAAAGCATTATTTTGCATCAATTTGTTGTTTAAAATGCTCAAATCGTATCTCTAATCTGCCTGACCATCCATTACATTCCTAACTCTACAAAAAACCACTACGCTTTATACCAGACACCAACACATTAACAATTTATTTTATTAAACAAATACAACAGCGTTACTCAAAAAGAGCTTTTCTTTTAATACACATAATTTACTCTACTATTTTTGTCTTTGTTCTTTGTCTCATTGTCAAATTCGCTTTACACGTCATTGACTAGAGTAAATAAAATTAATATGCATCTGTCTATTATGATGATTTTAGGCTTAAGGTATAAAAAGAAATACATGTAATTGTCTTCTTATGTTCTCAAGATCTTGTTATTTCACATGTCCATAAACTTCATCAAAATTAAAACTAGTAGGTTGCATCAGAATAAAATAAAAACAACTAACATGAACAATTTTTCTAACTTTGCTTAAATTGGATTAGCTGGCTGTCTATGGCAAACAAGTTAAGGCATAAGGAGTCAACACAACAAATTGTAGACAAACTGTGTACTTCTCTAATGGCTCCTTAACCAAAACGCTGCCAGGAAGTTTAGTAATTCATGGCAGACTTTGGTAGATTTGATTCCCAGGCTGTGTTGGTAATTGTTAGTTAACTGCATCAAAGTCATTTCTCATGCTCCAAGTACTCGTTCAGTTGTTCGCAGTTGATTGGCCAAAGAGTTGTGTTACTAGCTATATATTCATAAGTCTTAGCTTGTTAGTTATTGTCACTAGGTTGAGAAGATGAACAAGGTCGATCTGTGATTAAAAGGTAACTAAATTTATTTACTTGTTATTGAATTGTATGCAATTAAATGTATTAAATGACCTGAATTAATAACTTCTGAAATAGGATTGATTTTTACTGCAGAGCCCTGTCTGCTTATATACAAAAACAAAACTTCTAACTCCTGAAAGAAAATTCCTGAATAGCCAGGTGTGTTCAATGTTGATTGCGCAATCATGAGAAATGTATGATGCGTCAAGCAGTGGTCATGCACAGAGCATATTCACAATAATCACAGCAAAATATGCTATAAGTCCACAAATCACTCAAAGTGCCACACAATAAAATTATAAGAAACACAAAGCAAAGGTGAATCTTTACTATAATAAGAGACAAGTTTGTCCGTCCCTCTGTCCGAAGCCAAGTGTTAGAAAAGTGTTAAAAAAAAGTGTTAGAAAAAAAGTTTTGCCTTACACAGGAGTTGAACGCAGGCATCAAATTTCATGGCAAGCATGTTACCACTACACAACTCAGTAACAACACCACTTTAATGGATAATCATACTCGTTACTCATGACGATCTCTCATGGTGCGCGGGACTGCCAAGCATACTAGTAATAAAAAACCACACAATGCACATCTATATGTATCCAACACGTACAGCTAAGACTAGAATTTGTGACAGTTTATGAATATTCTACAAGAAACAGACGTTTGCGTTGTGCTGCAAACACAGCCTTCTTAAGCCTGTACAGGGTGCTTGTAGGAACAATAGCTGTTTTTATATTAAAGGTTAACAGTACTAATGTCTATATCAAAATAAACCTAAATAATAAAACTTATAGTTTATTACAAGTATCTAAAACTATTGTCAGTAAGAGTTGTTGAGAAATTAAACATAAAAGTACAAGGAGTAGATAATAATTAATAAATAATCTATAATAAATAATCAATAATAACAAATAAAATGTGATAACTTAAAATAGCATATCTCGTTTATTATTCTCAATGAAAATGAGAACGATTGAATCATGATATCATGAAGTTGGTCACCGCAAGTGAAATTGCACATTGCTTTTATCTTTAAATAACACAAACCTTTTTTCTGAGCACAAAAAATAGACTTTTAAAAGTTTCAAAAGAACTGTAAAAATACTAAAAAGCTCATGTATTTTTACTTTTATATAAAAAAATCCCGATCATGTACAAAAACGTTGTTTAGCTTCAAACTTGCCAAAAAATGGTGCAACTTCTAGTTGTAGCCGTTATGAGAAGAAACTTTATGTTTGCATGATATTCTAGCTAGTTGCTACAACTTTCTATGCCTCTGTAGTGTTAGTGCGTTGTCATAGTGCAAAGTTTACCAATGAGACCTCAAAGACACTGGTAGACACCTCAGACTCTAAACCAGAAACACCAAAGACACCAAAGAGAACTGAAGACACCTCAACCAGAGATTTGTTTGTCTGATTTTTAATAGCATTTATTTCAATCAATAATATAATCATTTATAGGAAGGCTAACTTACACTGAAAACACTTTTGGACCACAGTCTAGGCATACAGTACATATACTTTATTGTAACGAGAGCCGTGCCTGTCTTTCTAAAAGTGTTAGAAAAAATTGCCTTGCAATGGATTTGAACTCAATAACACCAGTTGTTCAGACAGGCACACTAACCACTACACCGACACCATGCGATGTCATGGAATAAATGTGCACATACTTATTACACATGACATTTTCTCACACCAAATGGCCATGGCCAGTGTACTAGCAGTCATAAAAAGCCATACTATGTACACATGAAATACTATGCACAGACATATGCAATATGTGATATTATGATAAATCATATTTCAAACAACAGACAATAATACAGACTAATCCACTATTCTAATAAGTGTCAATATTGTAAAATGTGTAGGAATTTGTGTACATCGGGAAATAACTTTAAAAATCCCTACAAAAAGCAATAATCATCCTTGGTCTATACAATTATGATGTTATATTTTATGTGGTAAAATGGCATAAGTTAAGATGGCAGCTGCTGGTAAACAAAAGCAGCAGTTATAAACGAAGGTCCTGTGAACATCAGCGGTATTAGCAAGTTTAAATCATAAACCACCCCCGGTTTGTAGGTTTTTTTTTCACTCACATATGGTGGAGTTTATATCAGTATATACAATAATAATATTGTATGATACAATCGAATATTTTCCTGCAACCATCTGGAGGTAAAGTATGAACATTATCGCCTCGTTGCAGACCAACATACGGAGAAGTGCAGTTATGAGCGCAATACTGGTTATATATGAGATGTTTGTACAAAATAATACTATGACAATCACGGTGTCTATCTGCTTAGTTATGGAAGAAAATGTCAGGTTTCACCAGCTTATACCAGTTTTTGGTGCAAACTGGTCTTGAGGGTCTTGATGTACTGTCTAGCCTGAGTTCATCTACTGGTGCTTGTAATACCTGGAGTGTTGGTGCTGAAGTTTGCAGTCTTCTGTGACGCGATACTCTGAGCAGCATTACCATCTACTGTAGGTCTCGGTGGAGCAGGGTTAGAATTATAAGCCATGCCCTATGTATGATTTGGTACGCTAGTACCACTATGTTCATATCGTCACTCTGCTTTTACAGCATGAAAAGCTGGTAGACAGTATGATCTGACGAAGGATATATTACACCTGAAAAGCTTCTCAGCCCTTCATTGAACAGTAATCTGAAGACCTTTAACCTCAAAAACAATTACAGACCCGGTCACATAGAAGGAGTCTGTAATTTTGACAGGCTTTCTCATGGGAGAAGAACGAGAGAAAATGGATTTGTCGTTGTATAAAAACAAAATGGTGACGAAGCGAGAGAACTAGAGACAAAACGATGACTGGACCATTAGCCACTGACCATCAACATATAACAAGACACTGTATGATGCAAAGACTTGCGCAATACTATCGAAACTTCCTCGACATGAACTCAGGTCCGTTATCACTTTTTAGAGACACCGGGAGTCCATAAATCATAAATATACTGTCTAACTACTTACATACAGTCAAGTCAGCTGTCTTTGTCAGCGACATGAATTCAATTTCATTCAATCTACTCTAGTAATCTGTCAACACAGTCACTATCTTTCTATTGTGCCCTAAAGGTCTAGTGCTAAATCCTTCATGGTTCAGTGGGTAAATCAGTCACTCTAATCTGGCTTGCACCACATGGCTGGATCGTCAACTGGCACTCACGACACTGTTACACAAATTACTTTACCTCAAAATCTCTCGCTGACAACCATACTCTAGTTATCAGATATCTTTTGGTGCTATTAAATCCACTATGTTTTTCATGAGCACACTCTATCATGCTTCTTCTCACCGGTTTTGAAATAATTATCCTACTGTAACACATCTCAAGTTTTTCATAAATGCATGCTCCACCTCTCAACTGTCACCTCTCAACTGTCACCTCTCAACTGTCACCTCTCAACTGTCACCTCTCAACTGTCACCTCTCAACTGTCACCTCTCAACTGTCACCTCTCAACTGTCACCTCTCAACTGTCACCTCTCAACTGTCACCTCTCAACTATCACCTCTCAACTGTCACCTCTTAACTGTCACCTCTCAACTGTCACCTCTCAACTGTCACCTCTCAACTGTCACCTCTCAACTGTCACCTCTCAACTGTCACCCCTCAACTGTCACCTTTCAACTATCACCTCTCAACTGTCACCTTTTAACTGTTACCTCTCAACTGTCACCTCTCAATTGTCACCTCTCAACTGTCACCTCTCAACTGTCACCTCTCAACTGCCACCTCTTAACTTTCACCTCTCAACTGTCACCTCTCTACTGCCACCTCTAAACTGTCACCTCTCAACTGTCACCTCTCAACTGTCACATCTCAACTGTCACCTCTCAACTGTCACCTCTCAACTGTCACCTCTCAACTGTCACCTCTCAACTGTCACCTCTCAACTGTCACCTCTCAACTGTCACCTCTCAACTGTCACCTCTCAACTGTCACCTCTCAACTGTCACCTCTCAACTGTCACCTCTCAACTGCCACCTCTTAACTTTCACCTCTTAACTATCACCTCTCTACTGCCACCTCTCAACTGTCACCTCTCAACTGTCACCTCTCAACTGTCACCTCTCAACTGTCACCTCTCAACTGCCACCTCTCAACTCACAGTGAGCCCCTCTATGTTTTGCTCTCATATATGAACTTAAAAAACTTTCAAATTGAAACAACCTTGAATTGGCATCCAAACAAGTAGTGGTTTTTTAATTTGCAGACATCACCTCTCTACTCGAAACAGCACATGATTGGCATAACTTACTATTTTAGGTTTGTCATACCGCTCCTGCACAGAACTAGCATTGGTGTACAAGCATGTGCTTTGACGGCAGATATCAAACAAGGTATGAGCATCAGAACAGCACAAATCAGCCTCCAACCAATTGAATAGTATCAAATCTTTGGCTGACAGAACGACAGAACCTTGAACATCTTTATTGACTGTCAGGCTTCTCAGAGCCTCATTTGTGTGCAAAAAGTGTAGTATGAATTTTTTAAATGGCAAGATGTGGGACCAGAAAAAACTCTTAACCTCACAGTCTTCGGTATGACAGCATTTTTGACTTCTTCAACCTTACCCATTCCCCTTTTTTGTATATGAGCATAAACACAAATATCATATGCCAGACTGACAACACCAACTCATATGATTGCTGAATGTCATTATGTCACGAAAGTCTCAATGCAAAATGAACTAATGGAGCCTATCGTACAAAAACTTACTGCACCACCGTGTCCCGTCCATGTCAAATAATATCTCATTTACTGTTTGTGCCAGGTGGGGGTGTCTGTCTATGGCTGTATTTGCTAGTTCAGCTACAGACTGCATGTCAGTTTAATACTTTTTGGGCCTTATCTAGCGTGTCTGAGAAGTTTTACTTAGTGTGTTTGTGAACACTGAGTTGTCTCGACTCATAGTCACTATTAGTTCCATTAGTCACTCATAGTCACTAGCTATTATATTCACAACTCCCAGCCTTTTAGCGCTATCAATACCTAGGAACGACTTCATATTATGAATTTGACTCTCTATGGTACATGTTCTGGTTAATTGCTGACATACAGTCCACACCACAAGTTACCTAAGGCTGCATTGCTTGCTGAGCACTGTATGACTGAATTTTTGTTATGCCTTTGCTAGAATATGATATCTTGAAGTTGCTACCTTCCAACCACTCATATGTGGTTTAAAATAAAACATTATAGTCAGATCCCATTTTAAAGTAGAAATAAAATAAAATTTGTCAAGACACACCCAAGTGTATCATTGTCAAAGCACTGCTATGATGTACCATGGGCACATGAGAAGCATAGTAGGGTGAGTTCCCAGTTTTAAAAGTTGATGTAAAAACTTTTTACTGGAAAGACCTTTGTTGTCTTTACTAGTAATATTATTTGATGTTTTTTTTAGAGTAGTACACCACTTAGCATGGTGATTCTTTTTGTCGCAATTATGGCACAGCTTGCCAAATGCAGGATCTTCGCTTAGGTTGTGAGACAGAAAACATTTACTACATTTACCATCTTATGGTTAGATATTTGCTTTGGGCAGATATCTAAAGACCTTACCAATTTATCTAGCTATTATAGAAGGAAGCTAATTTTTTTTAGCAGATATGGTTGGAGGTTCCCTCTAGTTGTTACTCCGGCGAAAACAATTGTTGATGGTCAAACTTGCATCAGGACAGCATCTAAGCTAGATTGCGGTCTCTGACAGCGCGTTATGTTTTCATGCACCTATGAGCATGTGCAGCTACTTGGAGTTTTTCACAAGCATCAATGACACATTATCTTCCTTTTTACGTTTGTTATATATTCGATAGCTTTATTTGTATTATCATGTCGGTGTATTGGAGACTATCTTGTTGATAGGCTTATCCCATGCTGAAGCTGCATATTCAACATTCAGTCAGCAAAGATTAATGCAAGCTAAAATTTGCACAATCTTTAGAGCGTGAGATGGGGGCACGCTAGATCATACCGAGCTGGTGATTGGCTATGAATATTTTATCCTGTGTATGTGATTTGAACTTGAAATCTGATTGCAGTATTACTTCAAGGTATTTGGTCTCTTGAAGAATAACAAGAGAAGTACTGTTTAGGCAGAAGTCTGGAGGCGGAGGCGATACAGTTGGGTTGAAAACCATTATCAACTTTTTGATTACTTTGAATAATGTCCTCGATGCCCAAGTTTTCAGTGAATCTACATTGTTTATTTTTTATTTATTAACCAATTCTGTTGCACCTTGTTCAATACTTATGTAAAGTTAAAAACTAGTTCAAAAATACTGTCTACGAACAACCACTCAAAGATCAAGTAGCTTAGCTTACTGCAAGCAGACTGCAGGTTTTGTAAGAGCATTGTTGACTGGGTGCAATGAGTCTAAGTATGGTAGCACAGGGCTCTTGATGACCAAAGACATGCCCAGTTGTGAAGAGCATTTTTAGTTTGGAAGGCATTTCTGTCACCATCAGTTGCTTTTTGTGGGAATTGAACCCGAACCTGTGATTTGTAGGTCAGGCATTTTCGACCACTAGGCCATGGCTGTGTTTCACATAACTGTGTTTCACATAGCTGTGCTTCACATAGTTGTGTTTCACATAGCTGTGTTTCACATAGCCGTGTTTCACATAGCCGTGTTTCACATAGCTGTGCTTCACATAGTTGTGTTTCACATAGCTGTGTTTCACATAGCCGTGTTTCACATAACCGTGTTTCACATAGCTGTGCTTCACATAGTTGTGTTTCACATAGCTGTGTTTCACATAGCCGTGTTTCACATAGCCGTGTTTCACATAACCGTGTTTCACATTGCCGTGTTTCACATAGCCGTGTTTCACATAGCCGTGTTTCACATAGCCGTGTTTCACATAGCCATGTTTCACATAGTCGTGTTTCACATAGCCGTGTTTCACATAGCCGTGTTTCACATAGCCGTGTTTCACATGACCGTGCCTTACCAAACCCACATTGGCAACTAGGTTGCATTTTATACAGGACAATAATAAGGTGAAAACTATGTGCTTGAACACTTTACAAGGCATACTAGTGTGATTGTTAATCTTGTCTGATGGTCTGTGATTGTGTAAAGAAGAAACATGAACTAGTTTAAAAATTGATGATTTGAAAATATGATTGTTAGGCACTTAGCAGTCATGGTGGGATCGATGAGAAGGTTTTTCTTGCCAATCTTACCACGATCTGGGTGCTTACCATCTTGTAGTAAATTGAGGATTTTGACGACACTGTCAGTCGATACGTCCAGTTGGCTTGTAGAGCATGTTTTGGAGAAATTATCGAGAATATTTGCACATTCGTTTGGGCTTCAAATGTGAGAGCCATTCCCAGTGAGTAGTTTCATCGGTGGCTTGCAAACATTCTGCGATCACTATAGATGACGGTAGAATGGTTTGCTGTTACTTGTTTTATGTAGTTAACAAGCTTTATTAGAGTGATGTACTCATGTTCAGTCACTCCAAGTTCAGCTTTATATTACTGTCTTTCCTGTTTATACTTGCACAGGTAGAAGAAGTCTTTTGTGCGTTGATATTTTCTTGTGGGTTTCTTGATGCTTTGTAATCAGTGTAGTGCCATGTTTGTTAAACCCGTAAGGTTAGTAGGATAATTTGGGCCTAAGGCTACGTGTCGGCACTTCTATCTCACGAAGTTTGACGAGAATAATTATTTATATGGCTTCATGATGATGACTGAAGACCCAGTCGGGCGTCTCAACAAACCTCCGAAGATCGAGGAAGCGATTAACACTAACGACAACAACGGTAAGAGATTCATTAGTAACTTGTATGTCAGCTTAAAATATCATATTCTAAGTAATATTAAATTTTTAAAAGGCAGCGATTTTGCGTGCATGGTAAATCTCAACATGTCATATTGGAAACGCATGTTAGTATAACCGCTAATGCTACAGTTCAGGCGGTCCAAGAGTGATAAAGTAGCAAATGATTTTTTATTTATACCTACCGACTAATTATATGTAAGAGGTTTACCACAAATTTACTCATGCCTGTCTTTCTGATACCCTGTTTTAGGAATAGTCTAGAGCTCATTTCAATCTAAAAACCTCGATCTTATACATACAACTTTTTTACATTTTGTTTTACTAGTAATCTATCCCACAATTACTCATTTTGTTCTAAAAAATGTAAACTACCGGAGAGTAGTTTATTTTGATGATTGTTTTGGCTCTTTTAACATTTTAACTTTTAGCACTGTTTGACACACAAAATGTCAAATCTCTTTTGAAGTACATTTGTGTCAACTATTGTGTGAGCTTGATAACATCTGCTTTAAACTAACCCTTCTATACTTTTAGCTTTTAGTTTACGGGTTCTGGAAGATTCTCCAGATGGCTTACTTTGGAGTTGTGGAAACATGGCACCAAATACTACAATAATATTTTGTCAAGTATGTCACCAGCTTTATGGTTAATTTTTAAGGGGTATGAAGTGGATTTGGGTTTTTGATGGGAGTATCTTGGCTTGACGTCTATGATCTTGACCTTTTGACCTCTAGGGTTTATGACAATAGTTGATAGATTTGCTGCACTATTCGTGCGCGCAAGCTAAAGTTTTGTCTTTAACGTCAGTTGGTATGTTTATTATTTATTATTATTATTATATTATATTATTATGTTTATTATTTGAGCCAGATTATTCTCAGATAGAAAGCACTCATAGTCGCTGTCAATAACCTTGCAAGTGCCACTAGACTTGATTAAATTTTTTTCCAATTATAATCGGGAAGTTCATACCTCCAAGTTATATGAAGAGATATGGCCAATATGTCGCAGCTATTCTTTGAGAAATTTCGATTAAGTTGGTGATGTCAACTGTTTGACTAAGTCGATAATCACAGTAACAGAGGATAATCATACGCGCATTGAAACGTACAAATAGGGCTTCATAATTGTCCAGCTCACTTTTTAGTAAGTTGCTTATTTCTGTTAAAACGTCACTGTTATGTATGTTGCAATCATTACGGTAGAATATCATGTCATCATGATTTATTATTATTTTGTTATTAAAGCTGTCATCAACATCAGTTTTTTGTAAAACATGTGACACAGTGGTGGATAGTTGTTGTAAAACAGTTTTAAGGTTTCAAATACGTGACACTATTATATCTATTTAGATATCTAAAAGAAAAATATCTATAGATATAATAAAATAGATAAATATAGTATATCTATTATATCTATAGGATTCCTGATGAAGTCTGAAATGAGAATTTCTTTTGCACAGTACTCTTGATCAGTATTGATTAGTGTTAGGTGTTTAGTAGTTTATATTCCTCAACTCGCATTTCTTTCGATTTATGCAACAGGCAAAATATTGGAATTGACTGACTATGCTGATTCACGCTCTTTAAAAACTCCCACTTTGCAGTTTTATCATTAAATACACTTTTATTTGTCTGGGTTTATCATCTAGTTTAGCACAAGCCTATAATGAAGTGTTCACACGAATATTAGGAGTATGCTCAGAGCATTCTTCAGAGACAATTTTTTTAACTTGATCAATGACTTTCTCTCCAATTTTCTCATGTAAGCCATACAGGTTAGCATTGAGTGGGCCTGTTTCAGCACCTGCCTAGTTACCAGTTCACTTTAGAAGTATGTACCTGCTGTCTTTTGACAAAAATTGTGATTTCTTCAACACCTTTGACAATATTCTCATTTTTAGATTCCATGGTTTTACTGCTTTTTTCCAGCTCAGGCTGGTTTGCAGTTTTCAAATTTTTCATCAACGTCATAGATGTTTACATTACATATTTATGTATAATAAAAATAATGGTATCAAAAACAACGAAATTTAAATATTTGGAGTTGCTTGCTCTTAATTTAGTGATGACATTCAATGATTTTGTATTTCACGTTGCGCTGGATAGTTTTACTAAGAACGTAGTTGTGCGGGATAGCATGAATATCGTTTTGTGTACGATTAATAAATCGACGCGCGTCGATCCCTATTATTTATACGTACAGTTCGAGCCTGTAAATATACGTTTTGTTTATATTCTCGTGCTACCTTGTGATAGTTGCAAAGCGATTACTAAATGTATAGAAAGAATATTATTGGTCAATAAGATCGAGAATCTTCGGTGACCTCCGCTTGATTGCAACGGAGTTTGGCTCGCAGTCACCGCCATCTTGATATCTTAATTAGAAAGTTTTTTGTGATGTTTATTGTTTTTATTTGCAATTTCTGAGCGGCTAGTGGATGTGGTGGAATTAAACTGTCTACACTGAAAGTTCGTTGGTGTTCCAACGTATTCGAAGACTTACGCCTCAGTTGAGGCTTCATCTGGACTAATATTGGACAACAAGGAAAACATTGTCGTTAGTGTCCGCGGTTAACTCGGTATTCAACATTTGGTCTTTGCGTCCGCTCAGCTATTAACATATTCGTTAGCTGATAGACGCAGTAATTTTGCCATTCACAAGTGTCATTTGGCACTTCATTTTAGCTGTTACTTGGATGTATGTTGCAGTTGATTAAATCTAACTGTAAGCAGGGACTTTCAAAGAAAACATTTTTTGGCAATGATTAGCCACTTGCTTAACACAGCCATTTAATGGAGCTGCAGTTATCTAGCGATCATTGACAAGAATAGTTATATATACGGCCTCATGATGATGACCGAAGACCCAGACGGGCCTCCCAACAAACGTTCGAAGATCGGGGGACCGATTAACCCTAACGACAACAACGGTAAGGGATGCATTAGTAATGTGTTCAAAATATTCTATGTAATGAAATATTGATGAAAGACAGTTATTATGTGTACGTCAGAAATATTTTGTGAAACATTCAAATGTTGTAAGAGTCAACATGTCATCTTTTAAACTCTTGTTAGTATAACCGCTAACGCTATAGTTCAGTCGGTACGAGAGTTAGAAGGTAACCGATAGTTATTTTTTGTTTATGTTCACCGACTACTCATGTGTTGGAGGAGTACCATGAATTTACTGGTGTATTTTGTTTTAGAAATAGTCTATCCAACTATCGCTCATTGCGATCTTGAAAAAAACATTAATTATCGGAAAGTAGTTTATTTCTATTGTATCAACTCTCAACATTTCTATACACAATTTCGCATCTCATTTTTATGTGGTATATTAGTTTGAAGTACATTCGTGTCAACTAATGTGTGAGCTTGATAACATCTGCTTTAAACTAAATCTTCTATACTTTTAGCTTTTAATTTACGGGCACTGGAAGATTTTCCTGATGGCTTACTTGGAAGCGGTGGTGGAAATATGGTACCAAGTGCTGCTATGATGTCACATCAACCATCATCACAACAACCAATACATGAAACACATCAGAACCTCACTGCTTTACTTTCGACCAATCCTCCTTCCAAGGATGTAAATCATTCAGGATCAATGAACAATACAATGGTGAACACCTACTCCGGACCTGGTCCAGGTCAATATCATAACAATATGATCCCGAATGGTCTATCTAGTGCCAACTATGCGTCGCCAGGATATAATGCTGCTGTTTCTTTCTCTGGATCTAATATGATGTGCGGTTCACCATCCATCTCTTCAAGTAACTATTCTGTGAGCAATTCAATGCCTCACACTTCAGTACTATCAAATGCACCACCCAACATGAACACTATGCAAAATCAGCAGCTTTCTGGAATGGTTCAGCAAAATCAGCAACCTTCTATGCAACAACAGCCGGGACTAGGGATGATGAATGGACCATCATCAGCTATGTCCAACATGAATAATAGAGCACTACCTAATAACAATATGACGCCTCGACTTCCACACTCTCAGGTTGGGGATGCAGCAGTCATTATATATGTTAAATAAATCAAGAAATTCTCTTTTTGTATTTTAGTATGTTCACTTCTCTACCTTATATGCTTTGTAGTCTATGAATAATAGCAGCATATCCCATCATGGAAACGGGTCAATGCCGGGTCCGGGTGCACCTGGTCAGCAGATGATTGGTTCAGGCCAAATTGCTACCCCTCGACCAAGTAATGTTTCGCAGCCAAATGGAGGTCAAGTGGCAGCAATCAGTGCCAAGAGGAAACAACTGCAGCAACAACTTGTTCTGCTGTTACACGCTCACAAATGTCAGCGTCGTGAGCAGTCAAACGGAGAAGTTGACCGTGTTTGTACACTCATGTATTGTAAGACTATGAAAGGTGTGTTACAACACATGACAGCGTGTACTGATGGGACACAGTGCCAAGGTATGTGCATCAAAAGCCACTTCTGTTTTGGCTTTTCAACAACTGACTGCTGTTGCTGTATCAATTCTCCCGAAAAGTTGGACTTTTTACATCTATTCTCTTGAGACCAGCTTTTATTTTCCTTCAGACTTTTCATCTTTGTTTACGTGAAAGCTTAAATTTTTACTGCATGTTGGTTGTATTTTAGTGATAATGATATATATGCACCTTTTTAGTTGCTCATTGTGTAACCTCACGACAAATCATAGAGCATTGGCGAAGCTGCAATAGAAGTGACTGTCCAGTGTGCTTGCCTCTTAAGAGTGCTTCTGACAAGAAAAAAAGCAGTCAGGCCAGTAAGTATCTAGTGGTGTCTATATTTGACACTTGGATAGTTTAAAATATGTTAATGTATGATCTCACGATATTAGTGAAATTATTATATCAGTGTCATAGAAAATGATCTGTTCAAAATTATGAGGTGTTTTAGAATCGCCAGCTTTGGTTTTTAGATAGCATGCTCAATAGTTTGGTGCAGAATAACCAAACAGGAGGAAGTAACTCACTTAATGTCAACGGTTTGGATTTGCCAAATGCTGGACCTGCACTTAGCATGCCGCCGCAGGGCCCTCCTTCCATGTCAAACATACCTGGAAACATGCCTCCGCCACCAAACTGGCCACAGCAGCCTCCTACGCAACAACCGATAGGCGTTGATTGTGTTGGTCAGTCAAGGCCGCCGGGTCTGGTGGTCAGCGCTCAGCCTAGAGGACCACTGCCAAATACTCCTAATGTACCATCTAGTGCTAGCGGTTCACAGCCACAGTCTGTTGCCCCTGGACCAGTCAACAGTCAACCATCTGCTCCAGAAATGATCAAGGCATATGATGCGTTGGGATTACCATATCCTGGTACGGGTATGCAACATAGTGCCTTACCGCAACATCCCGGTAAGTTGCATTCTGGATTTTCAGGAATTCCATTCAGTTTCTTGTGCTTTATTTATGCTTTTTTCCTTACATCAACTATTGGCACAAATTGTGTCTTGTTATTCACAGTGCAGCGACATGGTCAGCTGGGGGTTGGGTGTATCACATCATCAAAAGATCAACCGACGAAGGAGTGGCACAAGAATGTAGCTATTGACCTGAGGAATCACCTTGTGCACAAACTGTATGTCTACAATGCTCTTTTACTCTTTATGTTCGCAAAACTTGATTTTAAACATTATTGAAGTTGTCATTATCATTTTATGGACTGTGATTTCAGTTGATCTTGTGTTTTTTCATTGTTTCTCTTTGTAGCCATGGCTTTTTATATGCAGTTTGGTTATCATTCATCTTTCATCCAAATTGTTTTTGAACCTTTGTTAGCGAGTATTTATTTAGCTTGCATTTGCTGTGAAAGCAGTTGTTAAATTTATGATTAATGCAGCCTTACCACATTGCTATATAGTGCACGTCAGCTGGATCACATGTAAAACGTCCTGTAATACATTTGCAGAGTGCAAGCTATATTCCCATCACCCCAACCAGAGATACTGAATGATCCAAGAATGACCAATCTTATACATTATGCAAGGAAGGTAGAGATGGAAATGTACTTCACAGCTAGCAGTCGGGTTAGTTTACAGTTCCAACAAGGTTCCTGTTGGTGATTCCTTTCTTGATTGTTTTCTCATGGATAATAAAGTCCAGGCATGGGTTAATCGATGTGTGAATCGGTGAGCTCGTAGTAATTTGTTTGATCTTGTTGTTTCTTCTAAAACTTATTTTACCCTAGGACACTTATGTATTCGCGGCATCTAACTTTCGCGTTTTCGCGGTGTCATCCTCTCGCGAAAATTTAATGAGCGAAACTAAACTATCATAACGAACGAGCGAAAACGTGAAGTTAAATAGCTTTGTTCATTGATATTCACGATAAAATCGTCATATTAGAAATGCAGGCGATTTTCGTCTGTGGTTGGGATCAATGGGAAATTTCTGGTACACTCATTATAGCTAATACACCGACTGAGCAGCATGGCAAAGCAAATTAAGATTATATCAGTTTAGTCACCGAATTTGTAACTGATGAGGATGAAAGTCTGGTAGGTGAAGTCATAAAATTGCAGAATAATTATTGTAGTGATGAATTTTATTACCAACCAAAAACAATATCAACCCTCATCAGGTCTAACCACATTATCTCTTCCACTGCCAACCATGTACAAATTAGCTACCGGCCTAGTGCCAGCCATTTTACCGAAATTGCCGATATTGCTTCATGATATGTATACAGTATTTTTTCAAGTTCTACTTTAATTATCTGTATAATCACGAAAATCTAAATTGGCTATTATGTCATCAACAACTAATTACCTGTTTTATGACTCGCGCGGGGTAGTTAATGAACTCACAGAAAAATGTTCGTTTTTAGATTAGCAATTCTCAAACAAAAGTTTAAAATTGCTTCGTTGTTTTAGGCTGATTTTATAGAGAAATCTTCGGACAACACAGTCAATTTCATAAAACACTTAAAGACCGTGGGTTATGTGGTCAACAAATAATAAAATCAGGTTACCAGACAATTGCTGAGAAAGTCCGCAAAATGCGTTTATGGCAGTGGCCCCTAGAAAACCCATAAATGCGTTTATGGCAGCGTAAGGGTTATACAGTTTTGGTTGTGAAGTTGGTTGCTACCTATCTATTTTCTTTTTCTTGGGATTCGAATGTGAAAGTCACAGCGGTAGGAACCTAGACGTCATTGATAGTCTAAAAAACAAATGGCAGCAAGTGATCCATATGAATTGCCGATCTCACCCACACATTTCAACCTGTGGTTTACAAATACGAACTAGTCCCAAATTGAATTTTTTTCTTATTAGCAAACTGGACCTGAGGAATGTAATCTGTTTTTTCCACTGCATTTATTTTCACATCACTATATTTTCGCACTCATCAGAGCCGCGAAATTAAGTTGCAGCGAAATTTTATTCTGTGCGCTACTCACGAAACTAAATACTAGCGAAATATAAGTGTCCTAGGGTATATGGATTACCAATGGCCATATATTTTCAACTTACCCTGCTGCTCATAAGTTTTCCTAAAACATGTTAACTCATAAAACTATAGCGGTTATCATAATTATGGGAGCGTTTAAAATAAACCCGTTATTCGTTATTAATTCTTAGTTTGTTAAGTATTAGATAAATTAAATTTAATGATGACATACATGTGAGTATTATTAACTATCGACTGATATTTGCCCTTTCGGTCTTGTTTTGGTGTAACGCAGCAATAGTTGCATTTTATGACAAGGAAATCGAATAAACTCTAAGTTTATATTTGTTGACAAAATTAGTGAAGTTTAACATGGTTTTTGAACATACATGTGCATGCAACTATATGGAAGTAAATTGGTGGCCTTGGGCGTATCAGTAGCATCTTAATATTTAGTTGGTCAGTCCTTTTTGTTAATCACAGGATAATATAAAATAGGACAGGATAAGATAAGTAAGGATAGGAGCCCAATAAATAGATTACAATGCACCCATGGGTTATGATGTCCCTGTTATACAGTCTTTTGGTCTTACGAAGATTGTGGAACTCAATGTTTTTTTCACCCCTGCCATATGATGGTTTTTTTGTGCCATATGATATCAACAAAAATTTCTTGAAATACAAATTTGGTAGTCGGCGTGCTGAATACGTCGAAATAATGAAGATGCTGATATGCTATACGCCGAAATCCCTCTTACAATGCATAAAAGAGATTCGATGCTCGCTCTCCCTCTCAGTTCAGCATTTGTTGTGTTTTGTAAATGCTCGATATTGCTTGAGCGAAATGAAAATCGGTGAGAATTAAGTGAAAGTTTATTGTGCATTTTAGCTTTTAAAGGTTTACTTGCAACAAAATTCGCATTGTAGTTGTTTGATATCAAAAAATTCAACATGTCTTACTCTACTGTTGGTGCAAAATATGTGGAAATGTGATTACAAGCTCTTAAAACCTC
This sequence comes from Watersipora subatra, assembly GCF_963576615.1. NCBI lineage: Eukaryota > Metazoa > Bryozoa > Gymnolaemata > Cheilostomatida > Watersiporidae > Watersipora > Watersipora subatra. Next base: position 14,755,942 of record NC_088717.1, read on the forward strand.
AATAACGAACAGTTAATCGCAGTCATTACGAAAATGTTGTAGATTAGAATCCCCTTCCAAAATGGCTCAAATGGGACGTAGCTGAACAAGATGGCTTATGTTTACACTTTCATGCAACCTCATTTGTCGAAATATTTTCACAAATATTTTGAGCACTGATATCTCAAAACCCACCATAAAAAATCGTTTAATTTTTTTAACCTTAGCTCGAAGGAGTGCGTATCATCTTCTGATAAACAAGAGGAGCCTGTTGGTCGCCTGTGATAGTCGAAAAATGTTGCAGAAATTATTCGCGCTGTTTGGCAGGAAGTATGGGTCACATAATCAGGTTACGACTAGACGATTGGACCAAGCCGAAACAAAACTGTAAAGTAGCAAGCATCTATATTTGATACGGGCTTTTCGGTAAAACCCTGAAGTGTTCGTTTAAAACTAGTGCTACGAGACGTTTTATATTGAGCATTTTATTGGCCTTTCAATTCACGTAATAAAATCACGTGTCAAAACAACCAAATTGTTTGAGTACGTCGGAGAAATAAATTGATTCCAACCTACGACGTTATCGTGATGGCGGCGATGAACTGTTTGTTTTTGAGCTTTTAAGAGCTTGTAATCACATTTCCACATTTTTTGCACCTACAGCACAGCAGAGTAAGACATGGTGAATCTTTTGATACTAAATAACTGTAATGTGAATTTTGTTGCAAGTCAACCTTTAATATAATATTAATTATGATTTTAATTTATTATACTAATGTAGCTATATAAATACATATATAACTTTACTTTATTTGCAATGGGTCCTGGGCTTGATAATGACATTGAAGGAAGAAGTAGGAAAACGGTTACCATTGCACGTACAGTACGTATATAAAATCTTGATGGTTTTTGCATTAGACATTTTTGATAAGTTTCCATACCCTCTATGCGATAATTTTGCCTTACGATGCCAACATTTTGACAAATTAATGTCGGATGACGGGAGTGCACTGTATATTTCTTGAGAATAAAACCTGCTGCTCAAATATATATAGAATGCATGATCTGAGATATTAAAGGGAGTTTATGCCATAAGTGGGAGTCAATAAAAATGGCCACTTTTTTCCGGACATCTTTGAAATATTTTTAGTTTAGTATAATACTAGATGAATGCCCAGCGTTGCCTGGGTAATACAACCGTCTTGGGACAGAATTTTTTCTGATCAACAGACAACATTTACCATTCTAACTTTTTAGCTTCATATCATGAGAAAAGGGTTTATTGTGCAGTTTAAATAAATTGAGAAAAAAATAAAACAGCGATAAAGGTTTTGAAACTTTTTCTAACAACTGTTACTTTTAAATTTCATATCATGAAATAAGTGTTTTGTTTAAATAAATTTGGAGGAAAAATAAAACTGTAGAAGTGTTTAAATGTAAATGTGAAATCATTAGCAAGTAATCGCTAAATATAGTCTGTTTTGCTATGATTACAATGAAAAATTATTTGATTATCAATGAAAAATCATATAGATCCTGTACATTTCAGTGTTGGCATCATGAGGAGAAAATATTGTTTAGATGTATAGAGTGATATAGAAACCCATCGTAATTATCAAATGCAATCACCTCCTGGTAAAAATCATCCTCATTAAAAACTAGTAGCAAAACAATATGTTAACCTTGAGAACTATAGTTACCTACAATAACTTTAGTGCATTTTGTGGTTATGATTTGCAAGAGAATGTAACATTCACTGTACTACGTGCAGAGTTCTTACCTTTGAAACAGATGTGTAACTTAAATGCTGAATTTAACTTAAATGAATTTAGCTTACTAAACACTAATTTGAAGGAAGCCTTAGTATGTATTTTAGCAAACTTCAAAACTTGTAACTAAAATTTCGTCACTTATCTGTTTGCGAATCCGTTTTTACTATAACGGATAACACTGATAGCGGCAAAATAGCATTTCAATATTTTTGTTATTTCGTCATAATCAGTAAAACAATCGCCAAATTCTAATGTCGAGAGAAATTATTGTTGATATTGTGTGGCAATTAACTAATAATAATTAATGTCATTTAGCGTGTGCATACGGTATATGATAAGAGTGATGAAATGCTAAGGACTGTATAGCTCAGTGGTTAAATGTGTGGTTTGAAACTTGTGGCTGCAATCTCCGTGAGTTCAAATCTGAACAGACGACAACGTTTGACATTTATAGATATAGATAGTGATACCTCGGCTAGCGAATGCGTATTATCTCGGCCAAATTGGATTTCGAACAAAAAGTGTGAGATTTTATGCCTCAGGCTTGAACCAAAAATTCTGCTTTCAACCAAGCCGAAATAAGGTTTTTTTATTTCACATGATGTTTGCTAGGATACGTTACTGTACTCTGTCATTAAAAAATTTTAGACTATAACTTTAGCGTAAGGTAGCCATCACTATTTGAATGTTTATGTTGAAATTGGTAACGATAAACCATGAAACTTGTGTTTTTTCCATGATCTTAGATAGAATATCTTATATTAAAATAAGACAGTAGATTTCTATGCTTTTTAATTTATCATAAGTACACAAGATTCGGATTAAACAGAGCTGAGTTATGAGTTGCTACTGATACAGTAGTACAGTATATTCCCCGACCTGCATTAGTTCATTATTAGATTTTTATTTGACAATCATTGTATTTTACATATTATTTACTCTCTTATGACACGTGATAGTTTATAATGTAAAATAGTAAAACATGCCATAAAGGGCTTTTCTACACTTGGGTTTTTCTAGAGTGGATATAAATTATTTACATTAATTATAATGGACAAATAGTTTTGGGTTTTGGACAAATTGTCTTTCAAATGGCCTTTTAGAACAAATTATGGTCGCAAACCATGGTTTGACTATACTTAAAAATATGAATTAATGATCATAATGTAGTTGAAAAAATTTTTTATTCAACTAAATTGCTATTCCAAAATATATTCAATGTTTAGAACATATCGCATCATGACACATTAAAGGTACCTCGGACTGATTCTTTCACATTCAATCCCGTTCAATAGTTAGTCTATTCACTCTTTGTTTGAAAACATTTGAGGAAGCCTTCGGTTTACAAGTGGTTGATCATCTAAATGCGCTTTTGTAGGAGAATTATTATCATATGCTTGCTGAGAAGATATATAAGATACAGAAGGAGCTGGAGCAGAAAAGGGAGTCACGGCGACAGCAGATGAAAAACATACAAGCAGGCTCTCAGGCTATGCCGGTCATGCCTTCATCGCAGCCCGGAGCTGGCCCTCCTGAGTTGTCTCAGCTCAACAATATGGCACCCCTTTCTAACGCCGGCTCTATCAATTCCAACATGAATGGTTAGTTTTTGTAAACCTTTTACCATAATTGTCTCCAGTACATATGTTAATAATTTTAGGTTGGCAACTATTGAGGTATTTTTGAGCAGTTATTTGACAATAGAAGTGAAACATGCTTTGCTTTCATATGGTAGTATAAACACTATTGCCCTTATTTCTTCTTAAGTTAAAGGTTGACTTGCAACAAAATTCACATTACAGTTATTTGGTTTCAAAAGATTCACCATGTCTTACTCTGCTGTGTTGTAGATGCAAAATATGTGGAAATGTGATTACAAGCTCTTAAAAGCTCAAAAACGAACAGTTGATCGCAGCCATCACGAAACCGCCGTAGATCGAAATCACTTTATTTCTCTGACGTAGTCATTACATTTGGTTATTGTTTTGTCATGTGATGTTCTCACGTAAATTGAAAGGCCAATAAAAGGCTCAATATAGAACTTCTCGTAGCACTAGTTTATGACAAACACTTTGGGTTTTACCAAAGACCTCGTATCAAATATAGACGCTCGCTACTTAACAGTCTTGTTTAGGCTTGGTCTAACCTTCTAGTCGTAATCTGATCAAACAGCGCGAAATATTTATGCAGCATTTTTCAACTATCACAGGTGACCAACAGGCTCGTCATGATTATTGGAGGATGATATGCACTCCTTTGAACTAAGTTTAAAAAATTCAACGAATTTTTATGGTAGGTTTTGAGATATCAGTGCTCAAAATTGCAGCATTACAATGATGATGAAATAAACGTGTGAGAACAATAGACATGGCTTTATTGAATGCGTGAAGTATATTTGTGAAAATATTTCGACGAATGAGGTTGCGTGAAAATATAAACAGAACCCATCTTGTACAACTGCGTCCCATTTGAGCTGTTTTGGAAAGAGATTTTAATCTATGGCGGTCTCGTGATGGCGGCGATTAACAGTTCGATTTTGAGCTTTTAAGAGCTTGTAATCACATTTCCACATATTTTGCACCTACAACACAGCAGAGTAAGACTTGGTGGATCTATTGATATCAAATAACTGTAATGTGAATTTTGTTGCAAGTCAACCTTCAAGGTTTTATTTAAAACTTGCGTGATGTGATGGCTTTCGAAACTCTTACGTGTTTTTCTAAACAGGTCCCAACAGTGTGCAGTCCAATCCCGGAGGGCCAGGTTCTGTGCCTAGTTATTCTGGTCCACCATCTGCAGGCCCTCAAAGCATTGCCTCTGCTTCCATGATGAGTCCTCCCATTGGAGGCAGCAACACAGGTATGCCTGTCTCAAAGGCTCTGCAGGAAAGTAAGAATGATTTCCATGAGGCTCGTAGGAGGCAACAGATGCAGCAAAGTGGCAACGTAAGTAATATCACGCTGCAAGTTGTCTTTGCCTGACCGGTAATGGCGATTTTACAAGCTATCCATGCATATCTGTTGATATGTACATTTAATTTTGGTTTTGTTAAGGAGTTTAAGACGGAGGTGAAGACTGAGCCAGATGTTCCTATGGATGTAATGTCAGGTAATGAGATGAAGGCTGAGATAAAATCAGAGCCAGTTGTGAAGGTATGTTTACATGTCTAATCTTATTTTTTTGTATTTTTAATGTTTGGTTAATATTCCTATACCCTCCGAGTATAGTATACATAGTATAGTATACATTGAGTAAGCCATACCATTGATCATTAACCAATACAGCCTAGGTGTTTGATTGATTGATGTACAGTAAATAAGAAATAATTTTTGTTTGGGTTATCATTGTATTATTTACGTTAAATAGAGCAGTTTTTGTATCTAATATCTGTGATTCATTTTTAATGCCGAATGTTCTACAGTCAACATATTTCTTACTGCTCTTTTTTGAAGGTTGTTGAAATTATTTAATTACGTTGAAACTGAAACAGTTTTTCAATTTTTCAACCATCACAGCTGTTCACACATTACCTCCTTTTCTAGCATAGCATTAGGCTACTAACAAAAGGTTTTTTTGATATGAACATGCAATTTGTAAACTTGAGCACTTTATGTGGCACATAAATCTAGAGTTGCAAGAAAGTGTATCAATGGAAAACTCATCAATATTGGAGTCACAGTAGAAACATCAGTGCACTTAGTAAGGCAAATTCAACAAGATAAACATCCGTTGTTAGCCATTTGAAGGTCACTTATTAGTGGTGTAACTAGCAATATAAGCTTATAGTTATCGCAGCCAGCTCCATTTGTCACGAAAAAAAGAATAAAATCAATACACCTGTAGACTGCGCGGCTCTTGAAAAAATGTCTATTTTTGGATTAGCCCACTTATGATTTTTACTAAACATGACATGAATTTAGTTAAACAAAAGTATTGTTGAATTACTCAAAAAATATTTGCAAGTTCTTTAACCAGGATAATTGGGAATGTACTATTATAAACATACAATATGTATTTTATACATACTGTATGTTTATAATAGTGTTTTTTTGTTCTCGTTCAGTAAATTACAAAAAATTTCCTTGTTTGTCAAACCTAGCTAGTGTGCAGTCGAGATAATTCTATTGGATGCTCTTGTACATGAACTGGTATCATTGTTCGTGAGTTGCCTACCAGATTTTTAGCGTATAGCTTTTATCCATATATCTGTTGTGTCATTAGGAAGAACCAAGATCAGCACCTCATACCCCAAAGCCCGATGTGAAAGACATAAAGGATGTCAAACCAGCCACCCCTTCCACACAACCTAAACAACCGACACAAAAGAAGGTGTTCACCGCTGATGAGCTACGGCAGGCTTTTGTTCCTCTTGTTCAGAAGCTTTTGAAGACTGAGGAGTCTGTGCCTTTTCGTCAGCCCGTCGATGCTCAGGCTCTCAATATACCGGTGAGTATCTTTAGCTTCACGTGCCCTCAATATACCCTAGAGTATCTGTAACTCCATGTGCCCTCAATATACCCGTGAGTATCTTTAACGTCACGTGCCCTCAATATACCCGTGAGTATCTGTAACTCCATGTGCCCTCAATATACCAGTGAGTATCTTTAGCGTCACGTGCCCTCAATATACCCGTGAGTATCTTTAACTCCATGTGCCCTCAATATACCCGTGAGTATCTTTAGCTTCACGTGCCCTCAATATACCCGTGAGTATCTTTAACTCCATGTGCCCTCAATATACCCGTGAGTATCTTTAGCGTCACGTGCCCTCAATATACCCGTGAGTATCTTTAGCTTCACGTGCCCTCAATATACCCGTGAGTATCTTTAGCTTCACATGCCCTCAATATACCCGTGAGTATCTTTAGCTTGATGGGCCCTCAATATACTACCTGTGAGTATCTTTAGCTTGATGGGCCCTCAATATACTACCCGTGAGTATCTTTAGCTTGATGGGCCATCAATATACCCGTGGGTATCTTTAGCTTGATGGGCCCTCAATATACCCGTGAGTATCTTTAGCTTGATGGGCCACGCCAAACCCGCACTCTTTCAATCTTCTCAATTCTTTGTCAACTACTTTTTGTCTGCTTGCAGATTGGTCACACATTAGCAGCATATTTTATTGTGGTATTCCTCGCGTTGTTTTAGGACTACCATCACATTATCAAGAATCCCATGGACCTTCAGTCGATACAGAATAAGTTAGACGCTGGTTCTTATGATGATCCTTGGCAGTTTTGCGATGATGTCTGGCTGATGTTTGATAATTGCTGGGCATATAATCGCAAAACCTCAAGGGTGTACAAGTCTGGATCCAAGGTAAAATATAGCTTGATTACACTCCGCTGTTACTCATCTCAGTGATTTGTCTCACGTAAAATCTTTGTCACGCTTTTCTTCTTATAATTTTATGGCCACTCATTTAGTAAAACTTGCTAAAGGGGTTGCGATTCAAGGTGTTAAGGTTAACAGATTTTAAGGTTAACAGATGATGAGGTTAGCAAATGTTAATGTTAATAAATGCTAATGTTAACAGATTTAAGGTTAACAGATGTCGAGGTTAACATGTGTTGAGGTTAACATGTGTTGAGGTTAACAGATGTCGAGGTTACCAAGTGTTAAGGTTAACAGATGTTTCAGACATGATTTTGATGTTAGACAAACAAAACATCCGTTTTAGAGATAAAAGCTTTTAGCCATGGCGTAAAGCGGTCATTTCTTCAGCGAAACACATACTTGTGAATTACGGTAACGAGACAAAAGCACTTTAGCTGTGCGTCATCCTTATACATTGTATACCATCTAGTCGCTACTCTATGTTCTTATAGTAAACCAACATGATATATTGTTGTAATGTGAAGTTGAACCCATTCGACAAATACCAAACCATCGAGCGGTGGTAGTGGAATTCCACCAATCGGATTGCGCATACAATATGTGGAGTGTGCAGTAAGAAGTTCTTCTTACACAAATTGGAAAAAAGCCCTTTAAAGTTAGCTATTTCCGAAAGTCATTTATTTATATCCTATCAACGCATGCTCAGCCTTTATCAATAAGAATTTTGAAATGACAATTTTTTATAATCTTGTTCAAAAAAATTTCACATAATTGTATAGTGTTGTAGCTGTTTCCAGTTGCTATTTTGCCAAGGTGGTGAATCTTTTTAACTATTCTCGCACCTTGAAAATGTTGATAAAACCTGGTATTTGGTTGAGCTTAACCAAAAATATTTTTGAAACCCTGAATCTGTAATGTTATTTGCTGCTGTTTATGGAATAAAAATTTGTGTTGTCGGTGAACATTTAACTGGAGGGAGTGGTGAGCACATAATGCACGCAGAGTTTGTTGACTACGAAACTCTTCTTCTTTAGTCTCTGTCTAGTTCTCTACTCTTGTGCCTTATGTTGTATCCATTTCTACAAGAAGGCTTTGTTATGTTGTAGCTGGCAGAAATTTTTGAAGTCGCTGCTGACACGGAAATGCAGAAGTTGGGGTTCTGCTGTAGCAGAAGATATGTGTTTCACCCGCAGACCTTATGCTGCTATGGTAAGCAGCTGTGCACAATCAACAGGGAACAGGTCTACTACAGCTACGAGAATAGATATGTCTATTGTGAGAAATGCTTTGATGAGATTCAATCGGATATCGTCAACTTGTCAGATGAAGTGACAGGCAACCCTGTGCAGCTTCAGAAATCATCCTTTACCAAACAAAAGGTATGTTCGATGATATATATTTGAGTTGATATATTTCTAACGGCGGTTATTGGCACTTGAGCTATTATTGCTTGAAAAACTAGTTTAATCGAGTGCAGAGAGTTGAATAATCATGTCAGCTATATAGAGCTAGCATTAAAATTTTAGAGAATTCGCTCATTTTGAGAATTATAAATGCTCTTTTCTGGCTGCTGATCTGAAATACTCCCAGGACTACCTGTTTGATGTATTTCATTTTGTCCTCTATGTGTTGGCAGCTGATGGTGATGAGGCTTCATTGATTTTTGACCGGTTTTTGTCTATCTCATTATAATACAACCCTATCTAACCCTACAACCCAACAATACCGAACCTTTGTAGAATGACCATCTAGAATTGGAAAAGTTCACAGCCTGCACTGACTGCGGTCGAAAATTGCATAGCATCTGCGTGCAACACATGGATGCTATTTGGCCTCAGGGTTACACATGCGAGGCCTGTTTAAAAACTAAGGGTGCTAAGAGGAAAGACAACAGATTTACAGGAAAAAGTAGGTTCTTGTGATAGATACGAATACATTCGTTGTTATTTTGAGGATTTCGGGATGTGACTTTGCTTTGCTCCAAATAAAATGTATTTTGGCTCAACTTTGCTTTTATTATCCGAAAACCGTTCATTTGCATCGTTTTACTTCAGGACTGCCCACATGCAAGCTCAGCATCTACCTGGAATCAAGGGTGAACAACTTCTTAAAGAAGAAAAACATAGGTGCTGGTGAGGTGATCATTAGAGTATTAGCTTCCGGTGATAAAGAAACTGAGATGAAACCTGGTATGAAGGAACGCTTCCCCAACCTCCCTGCTTCTTATCCTTATCGCACTAAAGCCATGTTTGCATTTGAGGAGATCGATGGACAGGAAGTGTGTTTCTTTGGCATGCATGTTCAAGAGTATGACGACAAGTGCTGCCAGCCAAATAGAGGGCGTGTGTACATATCATATTTAGACTCTGTGCATTTCTTTCAACCGCGTGAATACAGGACTGCGGTCTACCACGAGATACTCATTGGATATCTAGATTACAGCAAATCCCTTGGATTCAACTGGGGCCATATATGGGCCTGTCCGCCATCGGAAGGTGACGACTATATCTTCCATTGTCATCCGAGTGAACAAAAAATACCAAAACCGAAGAGACTACAGGACTGGTATAAAAAAATGTTAGACAAGGTAAGATGATATGCATGTACGCTACTTGCTCATGTCTAGATTGGTAAAGTATTTACATTTTGGCTTGTACCTACATAAACATGTTATACGACACATCAGAGACATAATCTCATGAAAGTTGCCTTTTCATTACATGTAGTCCTCCAATCAGTCGTTTGTGTTTATTACCAAACTGTTACACGACTCGTGATATTTTGTAAAAGCATGTGCAGTGTTCTCTTAATTGTTTGTAAAGCTCTCATGCATTGTTGTGTGGTACAGGCCATAATTGAGGGTGTTGTGGTGGAATACAAGGACATCTACAAAGACGCCGTGGAGAAAAGTTTGCAGTGTGTCACCGATGTGCCATACTTCGAGGGTGATTTCTGGCCTAATGTCCTCGAGGAAAGTATAAGGGTAAGGAACTATCTGCACTCCCTGTCAGCTACATTGCTAATGCCAGTCATTCCTTCTTATTGCTGTTGTGTCAATGGAGATAGGAATAATCATTAGCTGTTTGAGAAATGGGACGATCGAAACATACTTGGCAGGTTAGTCGGTTTCAAATGTATGCAGAAAATATAGTTGTTTAGCAACGGTTTCAAGTTCAAATAATGTGCATATTGTTACAGGAAGATTGCTGACTTCAGCGCTTTTAACTTGTCTTTATTATTCAACAATGGTAATAATTAAGGCTGTGGTCGTTACAGAAAATCATAATTGCGCATTGATAAATACTCACTGATTCCCAGATGTAAACTGCATTACAGTTGTAGGAAGTTTTTACCTGGATATGTCTGTAGTTGCATTAGCAATGCAATAGTATTAAGAAAAATGTCATAGCCATACAGCATATTCGCATTGCGCTACAATGCAGTACGCAGTGTACATGCAGAAATACTGATTTCTAAATCGCAGGAAGCCGTATTGGTGCAGTGACAGTATTACCTATTACATGGATGTAGTGGGAGTGTTACTAACACACATTTAAAAGTGTTAGATACAGTAGAACCTTTGGCATTACATTTTATCCACGGTATCAACTTCATACTAATTCACAGATGCAGTTGCAAGTATTGAAGAATGCGCATTCACAGTTTGTATGAATTGCTAGGTTTTAGGTAATGCGCCATGAAAATCAATGCGTAGTAGATCGCGATGGGGATTTGCAGTAGGAGCGCAGTAGCAGTAAATGTTTACCATGCTTTAGAATGTTGTAAAACGCTGCAATGTTTTAAAATCACTGTGCACTGCAATGACGAAATGCAATTTTGATGCATCACAGCCCTGATAACGGATATGTGCCAACAGATGCTAATTGGCCATAATACTCGAAATTCTTTACAGGAACTTGAACAAGAGGAGCAGGAAAAACGGAAAAGAGATGAAGAAATAGCTGCTGCTCAAGATGATGAAGGTGACTTTGTTGCTGAGGACGAGGCGAGTATGGACGGTAGTGGGTGTGCGGGAAAGAAGCAGGCAAAGAAGGCCGGTCAGAAGAAAAAAGGAAACAAAAAAGGAAGCTCACGGAAAAACGCCAAAAAGCCAGCTCAACAGAATGGCTCTGATCTCAGTTCCAAGGTAGAGTCTGTTCCAACTCTCTTTACTGCTATCCCACGCTAGTGAGTGGGCTAGGAGAGGATTTTTGGAAACTTGGCAATTCAACAGTCATTTTAAGTGTTTATATTATTAGTTACCTAGCAAGTCTGTGCCATCTCTTGAATCGTCCATTGGTTATTGTAATAGTTTTAAAAAGTAAAGCTTTTTGTACCAGGTGCTATCTGCTATGGAAAAATACCGAGAAGTGTTCTTTGTCATACAACTCCAACCACACGCTCTAACTCGTCAGGATGTAGTCACTGACCCCGACCCGCTCATCGCTTGTGATCTAATGGATGGTCGTGATGCTTTCCTCACAATGGCCAGGGATAAGCATTGGGAGTTTTCAAGCTTGCGCAGGACTAAGTACAGCACAATGGCTATGTTGCATGAGATACACACGTCGAGTCGCGACTCCTTTGTATACACATGCAACCTCTGCCAGGGTCAAGTGGAGACACGATATCATTGCACAACATGCGATGTGAGTACATGAGGAGGAACCTATCTGTTTCAGAGATATGAACCAATTGTCGTTATCTTTAGCCTATTTGTCGCAAGTAATTTTAGTGATGCTGCATCTAGTATTGAACTATCATTCTTCAGTCTATTATGAAATGCTAGATTTGTTGGTATGCCTGTATGTGTAAATGCTGCCTGTCAGCCAGTCAAACTTTCTGGTCTTCATGCAGGACTACGATCTCTGTGTGCCATGCTACCAGAAGGAAAAACATGTGCATCCAATGGAGAGACTCGGTCTTGACTTGGACGGAGATGGTAATTCAGATGGTGCTGGCTCACAGACACCGGCTGAGTCAAGGAAGATCAGCATCCAACGTTGCATCCAGCAGCTTGTGCATGCTTGTCAGTGCAGAGATGCCAACTGTAGACAGGCAAGCTGTCAGAAGATGAAAAAGGTAGTTCAGCATACCCGGTCTTGCAAGGTAAGAATAACGCATGAGTCTTATTTAGTATACCTATTACTTGTTAGCTAGATGTCCTTCTCACATGATGAGTTGTTCATTTTGGTTTACATTACAACTAAAGTTTGTAAATACATGAATACATGAGGTGTTGTCCATATAATCTCTCATGGACTATTTATTTGTGTTCTTTATATCATGGCCTTGCTTATAACAGGTTGGCTTCGATCAGTTTTTCATTCTGTATGAGAAATGGGAAACAACATAAAAATGCATCGAGTAATGTTTTGGCCTTCACGTGTGTAGTAAAGTTTTAAAGACACTGTTTCATTTTGTTCATCAGATGTGGTAAATTGCCTAAAAATGCCATCTTTCGATCCAGTGCTTTGGTTTTGTTTGCAAATGAGAAATTTATAATAATTTGTAGAAGAGGTCGTACAGTGGCTGCTCGTTGTGTAAGCAGCTAGTTGCTCTCTGCTGCTTCCACGCAAAGAGTTGTAGTGAGGGAAAATGTCCAGTGCCATTCTGTCCAAACATCAAACAGAAGCTAAAACAGCAGCAGCAGGCAGCGCGCAAAAAGCAAGCGTATATGTTAAGGAGGCGGATGCAAGCGATGATAACACGAAGTCAGACACCAGCCAGCTCAACCCCTCCATCAGCCCCTTCCGCTGGCTCGAGTTCACTTCAACATTCCAAGTCTCAATCGTCTCATAGTGAGCATGATTTTTGTCTATTATATTATATAATAGCTGTACTACCCGGTGTTACCCAGGTAATAAAAAAGTCTTTGGTCGGAAAATTGATCTGTATTTAACATATAATAACGTTTGCCATTTTAAGTTTCAAACGACATATCATGAGAAAAGTGTTTTGTGTAATTGAACTAAATTAAGAGAGAAAATAGAAACAACTGTAAAGGTTTTCAAACTTTGTCAAAATTGCAGGTTTATTTCTTTGGAGGCATTAGACAACTTCTGAAAATACATGTATCTAACAGATTAATAAAAAAAGTATTACAAAATATTTTATTAGTATTTTGTAGTGGAAACTTTAATAGAACAAAGCCACAAATGGTTGAATGAAAAATCAATATTAATCATAAATATTGGAAACTAACTAAATAATAATAACAGTGATAAAAAATGAATGTTTAAACTTCAAACACGATACCCAAATTATGTTTAAGAAATGCAAGTTGAAATAATAACGATAATGAAACTTTAAAAACTTATATTATAAACTTCAAAAGTTAAGAAACTTATAAACGTAATGAGAGAATGTAAATCTATATATATATATAAAATATATATATATATTTCTTTAAGTACAGTAGGGCCTCAGTTCTCCGAACACAATCTGTCCCAGAAGGTTGTTTGACAACCGAGTTGTTCGAGATCTGAAACAATTATTCCCTTTAGACTTGATGTATATAATTTTTAATCCGTTCCAAGCCGAGATAACAATTTCGGTAAAGCAATTTTTTAATATTTTACACCCATAAACTTTACTGTATACTACATACTATAAATAAAAACAGGTAGATAGAGATCATGTTTATTTTTAATAAAAGATGTTCCATCTATGATGATTAAAACAGAAAACAAAAAGTAAACATTTCATATGTTTTGCTCTTATAAAATCGGAAACATTGTTGGTTAAGATACAATACCAAATGCAGAAATTGACAATAAAACAACGAAAAATACAACAGATCAGTTAAATCAAAAATCGTGTGAAAAAGAAAATATAAACAGCAATGGCACATTTACTTAACATCTTTGAAGGAGAATCCTCCAAAACAATTTAGGGTAACTCGACTGGAGGAGTTGTCTCCCTAGCAAAGTTCTTCGGTAGAGGGACATCGTCCCAGATGGTTCCTTCCCTTTTGTAAAGAATTTCTGAAGCGTAACTTGTTTCTCTTTTTGTTAACGAATGTTTCCATGCTGTTTTCAGAGCTGTTCCGAACGTTTAATTCTACTACGCATGCTCAGGTTTGGTCGAGAACCGAATTTATGTTCGAGTTCCGAGACGAACAAATTTCATTTCTTCTTGGTCGAGAACCGAAGCGTCCGAGAACCGAGGTTTTACTGTATGTAAATGTATGCAAATATAAGAGAGTGAGGAATAATTGATACGTGTAATCTTACATGATAAATCTTATAGATAATATAACAGATAATCTTACAGTAATCCTACAAATGTTTTTTGTAAAATGTGAAATTAATTACGAATTACCAATTGGTTATGTTTAAAAGTAAGTATGTGTCATGATCACAGAAACCATGTTTAAGTCGGGATTATAAGGTTTAGAGTTATCTAGACTAGCAGAAAGAGAAACTTCTCGGTTATTTTGCAAAAAAAGTTTGATTCTAGCTTAATTACAGCAGATTTTATGGTCAAAAAACTGAATGCAGGTTTACCATTAGTGCGAAAACAGTTCCGAGAAAACTAGCGTTAAAGTTTGAGAAACGAAAACCAATGCACAATTTTGTTTACATTTCAAAACGTCATAGCAACCAATATCAAGAAGTTGTGGTATTTATCGAGATTTTTGTATTTTGATCAAAAAATGATGGTGAACTTAAAAGTCTAAACAGCTTTTAGCTGGTTGTCTTAAAAATAGCTGTATGTTTATTAGAAAATGTATTACTTAATTTTGCAGATTTTAAAAACGGCTTGGCAGTATCGCGATATTGGGCACAGTTAAATCATCGACAAAATCTTTCGAAAAATAACAACAGTAACATATTGCACACCATTGGTCACTACATGCTTCGATCTTGTAAATTCGAATAATTATTCTTATAATTAAATGTGATAATATTCTTATAAAATCGAAAAATTATTCTTACAACTAAATATTGTAATAATATTGTAAGAATCGTCAGGAAAATAGCATCGTAATTCACTTTACTTTCGCTGCTTTTGACATCATTTGGAATACCAAAGTACTCATATAAGCATTCAAAATGTGAAAAGTTATCTTTAAAATCGGCAAAAAAGAAACGATTACATTTATCGGACGCCATTTTTCAGTACTTCCTGTTTAGCATAGCAACGGTTTTAAGGTTTTTTTTCCGAGTGTTAAAGACTTCTATTGCCTAAACTGACATCAGATTCAGAAAGATCACTCTTTGATTGGTCCAGATGCACGTGTTGCAAAAATCGTTGCCAATATTATAAATTCAGGTCGTGCAACTTTAAAGTCGGATAACTCAACTTCGTGATTCGCGACTTAACCATGGTTTCTCTGACTGCGACCCATGTGTGTAAGCTAATACACAAAGTGAGCACTGATAGGAACTTTTGTGAAATGCGTGTGTAACAAATGCAATAATCGTCTGTTGAGGAAAAGAAATTACGCTTGTTAATATACCATATCGATATTAAAATAAACGTTAAATAACATTGAAAAATATTCATATAAACAAAGATGTTTTAATTTAAAATAAAAGAAATAACGTAAAAAGATTTTTTAAACGAACAAAATCTTTGTTTGTATTTAATGATTGTGGAACGCAAGTTACCAAATCAGAATCCAAAAAACATAATGTAGCTGGGAAAAAGTCTTGTGAGCAGCTGGAATAAATTAGTGGTGAACTAAATGTAGATGTAAAATAAATAGCAATTATGTAAAGTACGAAATGTCGATTCAACGTATATCTTTTGGTAACGTACAATATGTGATCAGTAGAAAAATCACCAAATTTTAAGTTCGAAATAAATTATTAGTTTTAAAGGTTGACTTGCAACAAAATTCACATTACAGTTATTTGGTATTAAAAGATTCACCATGGCTTACTCCGCTGTGTTGTAGGTGCCAAATATGTGGAAATGTGATTACAAGCGCTTAAAAGCTCAAAAACAAACAGTTAATCGCCGCCATCACAAAACTGCCGTAGATTGAAATCACTTTATTTCTCTGACGTAGTCATTACATTTGGTTATTGTTTTGTCACGTGATGGTATCACGTAAATTGAAAGGCCAATAAAAGGCTCAATATAAAGCTTCTCGTAGCACTAGTTTATGACAAACACTTCGGGTTTTACCGAAGAGCCCTTACCAAATATAGACGCTCGTTAGTTTACAGTTCTATTTCGGCTTGGTCTAATCGTCTAGTTGTAATCTGATTACGTGACCCATACTTCCTGCCAAACAGTGCAAATAATTTCGGCAGCATTTTTCGACTATCACAGGTGACCAACAGGCTCGTCATGTTTATCAGCGGATGTTATGCACTCCGAGCTAAGGTTTAAAAGTTAAACAAATTTTTACGATAAGTTTTAAGATATCAGTGCTCAAAGTAACAGCATCACAATGATGATGAAATTGATGCGTAAGAACAATAGGCATGATTTTATTGAATGCATGAAGCATATTTGTGAAAATATTTCGACGAATGAGGTTGTGTGAAAGTGTAAACAGAAGCCATCTTGTACAACTACGTCCCATTTGAGCCGTTTTGGAAAGAGATTCTAATCTACGGCGGTCTCGCGATGGCTGTGATTAGCTGTTCGTTTTTGAGCTTTTAAGAGCTTGTAATCACATTCCCATATATTTTGCACCTACAACACGACAGAGTAAGAAATAGTGAATCTTTCGATACCAAATAACTGTTATGTGAATTTTGTTGCAAGTCAATCTTGAACGAAAAAAGACGAAGAAGCATCGTATTGCATATGCTTAGGTCGCAACATAACGCATGGTACACAGTGCTAAAATAATTAGCACTCGTATGGGGTATATGAAAATGTATCTGATTATTATGCTGTTCTAGCTCAGTGGTAGAGCTTCCGAATAAGAAACTTGTCGATGCATTCGTCCTGAGTTCAAATCCATAAGAATGTGGAATTTTAGTATCAAGATTTATAGCCAAGATTTTCATATCAATAGCAATAGCCGGAATTACAGACAGACGACACACTTAGAGAAATATGTATGTAGATACATATCACTTTATTAGCTGAGAGTGAATGAGAGGATGATATCAGTTATTGGCAAAAGCTACTTTTTTCTTCCTTTGACTTTTCAGTCTTCTATTAAGATGCTAAGACTTGGTAATCTTGTCTAACTGGGATATGTGATAGTGACTAAAGTTCAAAGCTAACAGCCGTCTATTAAGTTTTATTATATATCCATAAAATAGTGCTTTTACATACCGGATACCATAGACCTAACATAGTTTTAAAAATTATTTGCTGCTTATAAGTATTTGGTTTTAAATGTTTAGTCAGTTAATCGACTGGTTGGTAGGTACCATCCTGAACATAGTTAAAGGTTGACTTGCAACAAAATTCACATTACAGTTATATGGTATCAAAAGGTTCACCATGTCTTACTCTGCTGTGTTGTAGGTGCAAAATATGTGGGAATGTGATTACAAGCTCTTTTAAGTTCAAAAATGAAAAGCTGCCGTAGATTGGAATCAGTTTATTTCTCTGACGTAGTCATTACATTTGGTTATTGTTTTGTCACGTGATGTTATCACGTAAATTGAAAGGCCAATAAAAGGCTCAATATAGAACTTCTCGTAGCACTAGTTTATGACAAACACTTTGGGTTTTACCAAAGACCCCGTATCAAATATAGACGCTCGCTACTTAACAGTCTTGTTTCGGCTTGGTCTGATCAAGTCGTAATCTGATCATTTGACCCAATACTTCCTAAATAATTTTTGCAGCACTTTTCGATTATCACAGGTTACCAACAGGCTAGTCATGTTTATCAGACAATGGTATGTACTCTTTCGAGCTAAGGTTAATAAATTAAACAAATTTTTACGTTAAGTTATAAGATATCAGTGCTGTAAGTGACAGCATTACAATAACGATAAAATAGGCGCATTAGAACAATAGACATGGTTTTATTGAATGCGTGAAGTATATTTGTGAAAGTATTTCGACGAATGAGGTTGCGTGATAGTGTAAACAGAAGCCATCTTGTACAACTAGTCCCATTTTAGCCGTTTTGGAAAGATATTCTAATCTATTGCGGTTTTGTGATGGCGGTGATTAACTGTTCATTTTGAGCTTTTAAGAGCTTGTAATCACATTTCCACATATTTTTGCACCTGCAACACAGCAGAGTAAGTCATAGTGAATCTTTTGATATCAAATAACTGTAATGTGAATTTTGTTGCAAGTCAACCTTTTAAGAAAAGTGTAATGGTTATGTGTAATTTCTTGGGTGTAGGCTGCGGTGTAAAAGTGAGAGTTTGTAGTTTTGATAAGGTCCATTTCAGTGATTGCACTGTCATTCGATTATGGGTTAGAGCAGAGATTACAATTGTTAATGGTAGCAGAGTCAGGTAATAAATGTCATTTCTGTAACAAATAATGATATAAGCAAATATGTTTCTCACAGGGTCTCTGTGTAACTAATTATTAATCATGTCCGATTTGGCCAGTAGCTGAATATTGAATAAAATACGACTTCCCCTGTGTATCAGGCTGACGAAGGGTCGATAACACAAATGAAGGTCTTAAGAAATGTCTCTTGTTGTCTCCGTCCCCTCTTCAGTATACAACCATAGTTTTCATGTTGATGATCGCGCAGTGTAATGTCTGTAATTTGTGTTATTTAATTTTGGGGTCATTATTAGTCCTTATTTGGGATTACCATCTGCGGAAGACGCTGGCTTGCAGATGCCATTCATTTAGGCATTAGTGAGCCATGCCTACAGTCTCTGAGGGTCGGCAACTGCCATAAACCACCTTAGTGGAGAGTCAGTGTGAACTTGTTTTAGCTTAATTATTGCGACTTGGCCAAATTTAACTTCAATGCTCTGCCTTATGTATCATCTGGCACAAATTTATTCTCAGGCGTGATTAAAGCTGCCACAAGGCAACCCCCCCCCCCCGTGATAGTGATAGATTTCGTAAACTCTTCTGCTTTTTTTCAGGGTTCATAATATCGTGATTGTTTTACCACATGAATTTATCTCATTTGCTTTTTTGGCCATATATGGAAGCGAGAGAGAAATTGTCCTAGAACAGAGCTTAAAATGCCTAGATATAGTTGAAGTCCTAAGCATTTGCTTATGTTGTACTGTGTGAGTGTTCACCTCAGTTTAGCAAGCTTAACCAATATGATACAGCCAGCAAAATGGATGTTCCACTACCCATATCAGTTCGGTTCCAGAACAGTTCATATTTGTGTTGTAAAACTTTCTGTTTGGTATCTTCGACAGATCAAGTACCGAGTCCATACACAGGCAAGTCGATGCAGAATCCTGCTCCTGCGGCAGCACTGTCAGCGGCACAGCATGCACTGGATGCGGCCAGGCAACAGACACATGTGTCTTCCGGTGGAGGGAAATCGATGGCACAGCTTCCTCCGTCCACTCTATCTCACCAAATGCCTTCCAGCATGGGCAAGCCACAGCAGATGCCATTGAATCCTGGTAACAATAGAATGCCTCAGCAGCTCACACCGCAGAGCATGTCCTCTGCTCAAGGGATGCAGCCAAATAATGCTCAGGTGGGCCAAAAGTGTTGGTTTATCATTCAGATAGTGCATCCTTATTTTATCATCGAGATGTTTTGTGTTGTGCAAAAACAAATGCCAGGCAGATGTTCACTTCAAGTATGCATCAGAATAAATTGGGGTAAACTACGTTTTAGATATGCAACTTCACCAGTTTAAGGCAAAACTCTCATTTAGTTTTAGAAATATTTTACATCTTTTGAAGATCCATAACATATACATTAAACACAGGTTTGGATCAATGTGTTTATAGTCACCATATGCCATCATTTCATCAGCTTAAAGCTTACAGTTAAACTTATCGCTAGTGTTGCAATGATTTAACAGATGGGCCAAGGTTTCTCCCAAATGCCTCAGCGGGATTCTCATCCAGGGATGTCGCAATCACATGGCAATATGCCTCAGTCAATGCAGCATACCCATGACCAATGGGGAGGGCAGACGCCACAACCACCCCCTGTATATACACCTAGTGGACGTCCTCCGCACATGCCTGGTTAGTCTGAACGATTGGTCGATTTATAGCTGCATTGTCGTCTGTCTTCTCAATTTCTCTGTATGTTTAACCAGCATTGGATTCCTCACCTCAACCAAGGCTTCAAGCTCATAGCATGACGCTCTTGGTTGTTGCGAAAAGTTTTAAAGGTAGTAATCCTTTAGTCTGCTGCTTACAGCTCCTCATCCTGGTAGTATGGTTGGGCCAATGCCTCCTGGTCAGCAGCAGATGACAGCCAATACCGGTGGACTTCCGAATTCAACCATATTAAAGAAACTAGAGATGGCACTCAAGTCTCCCACCAGTCCCCAACAGTGTCAAGATGTCACGGAGATACTTAAGCGCAACCCCTATTTAATAGATGCGTTTATGAAACGAAAAAAACCATCTGGTCCGGGGCCTCATGTGCAACACAGCCTCCCACAGCAGCAACCCATGCCTCCGCAGGCGATGCCTCCGCAAGGAATGCCTCCGCAAGGAATGCCTCAGGCGATGCGCCCGGACATGTGGGGACATCGTAGACCTCCTATGCATTATCAGCAAGCCCAGAATCCTAACTACCAGCAGTCAATGGGTGCGAGGACCATGTTGCCTCCTGGAAGTATGCATAGCCAATATGGAATGGGTCAGCCGAGATACCACACACCCGATAACTCCGGGGGCATGTCGCAGCAGCAGGTGATGCGCTCCTCTGCACCACACAACCAACTGCTACAGCAAGTGCGTTCACCTACTTCTCTCCAGCATCACACACGCTCTCCTCAACCTATTCAGTCTATTCAGTCACCCAGACAGCAAGCTTCTGCCTCACCCGCTCTCATGCAACCAACAGACAATGCTGTCGGCATGGCTGGCATGATGCAGGCTGCACCCACATCCGCCCAGCATAATTTTTCTTCAATGAACACTGGCAATATGCCTCATATGGACTATGGTGAGCAACAAGGTGCCTTCAATGCTCCACCTGGCCAGTTGTCACAATTGGGACCGGATAACGGGTCGCTTACACCCCAGGATGAGTTGACTAACTTTGTAGATAAGTTATAGCAGGCATGTGTCTCACTTTCTTTTGTGATGTAAATAGGCTTTCTTGTATCATACTGCAGGGATTCTTTGCTAGCACATCTATTTATTGTTATTTCTGCTGGAATGTCGATAGGAACGCGTAACACAGCCTGAAGGGAGATATATTTTATTACGAGTACAATGTGATCTAGTTAATGGAAAATGGTAGATAGGAATACGCTACTTAAATATTCTTAGACTCTGACTCATTTCATTGTAAAATAACAACTTCATACATTATTTATATTTATTAAATCTGTGCGACCGATGCTATGTTGTGGAAAGATAGACTGTATTTACAACTGTAACTTTTGTATTGTAACGGCTGTGCACACATTTTTACCACGAGCCAACTTATTGTACATTTTAATGGCACTTGCCTGCAGCAATTTTTTTCCTCATTTTACTGGTGTATTTGTATGAAATTTGTTGGCAGCAGCCATAATGCATATTACTAGTTGTTGGTCCATCATTGTGCATAGTTGTTGCCAGACCTTCAGTTACGCAGTTGCACAAGCCAGCTAATGTGCAACACGGTATGTGTATGTATGCCCCGGATCCCCTTTCAGATTTCATATTTTAGGATATCGATGTAGATAGCAAACATTCTGCCACTGGTAGAGCTTGTCAAAAATCATAGCAGTAAGCTCAATTATGTATTTTCTGATAATACAGTACATTATTATCGTAATATAATTATGTATATCTATAGTATTTAATAGTGGGGTAATTGATATATTTATGATGCTACATTGATTCTTTTGTGTACAGAATTAAAGTTATACACTATATTCATTCAAATGCGCCTGTAATATTATACCGATAATAAACGTGTCAATATATTTTGTTTTATCTTGTAAATTATTTAATCACCAATTCGGGCAACCGCTAAAATATCCACACATGGTACTGCACAAAATTGAGTTTTCCCCAATGACTTTTACAAAAATAGTGCAATGCACTAGGACAGATAGCATGCTATGACAAGAAATGTATAAAAAATCTTGCACTCGTGGTTGCAATTACGTGATCACAATGCAAATACAATACCATTACATTTGAGACAGTATGTTGATTCCAAGGATAGCTGTACAAATTTTCCAGAGTTGCGTAACTGTGCGTATACCAATAATGTGTGTATATATATATATTATAACAATGTCACATAGCTATATTTTAATATTAAAATGTAATATTGTGCAAGATCTGTTAGGGCAAACGTGTTCAGTTTGAAAGCAGGTGTTTCAGTTCATCGTTCTCATGATCCACATCCATTATGATGATGTATGATACACCGCACTTATGAAACTTTAGAACAAACGACGCAAGCTAGTCTATGATTCTCTGTATAGCGATTGCATGGATGCATATTTTGATAACAGCTACCGGCCTGTAGGAATGTTAGCTTTAGGCCCTTGTTGTCATTATGCCCGGTGTAGTAGTCTGCATTCTTATCCACACAATAGTTGCGGGAGGAAAACACCATCTCATGTCGCACACCTTAAATACAAAAATAAGCAAGATTTACTTTAATGCAACATAATTTTTTTACCACAAGTGCTTATAAGTGCAAAGTGTGTGTACAAAATTGAAGGTGTACTGGTCAACAACGTATTTATCACATTCGTGTCATCATAAAGAGTGTTATTTAAGCACAAATAAAATACAACAAACAACAAAACAATGTTTTCAAAAAAGATATTGATAAAAAAGCAAATTTTAGTTACTCATCTTCAATACCTCATGCAGGGTGACTTGATTAATGTAGTTACAGAATGACGTTGAATGTCAATGGCAGTGAATTACTGTACAATGTACTTTTACTTAGTAGCGGGAAAGTAAGCTAGTTAACCAATGAGTTTTAGAATGTCTAACGATTATTTGAACAGAAATAATTACAAAGCAAAGAAATAAACAGAAGTTCTCAAAAGACCGGTCAGAAACTGTATTTCTCTGAAGTGAATTGTGAAAAGACGTGTTAGACCAAGGGAACTTTCCATTTCCTAAACAATTATGAACAGATATTAGGCTATTATTAAGACACAGTACCTGGTGTTGACATCATATACCCATTATACTCTCTCAGCCATGAATTAGGACAGTTAACTCTTCCGGGCATTGTAATCTGTGTGGGTATACAAAATAGTGCAACATAATTAGCACAACGTTTTACCAGATTGTGTTTCATATAATACCATACAAAATTATGTTAGGCTGAATGAATGCCTGGCGTTGCACGGGTAATAAAAAAGCTTTTGCACAAAAAATTTATTTTTAATCAACATATACAACATTTACCATTCTAAATTTTAAATAATGGTAACTGCTTATTTCTGTGTGTGTCCGGCCAATTCATTATACAAATATTTGAAAGCTTGAGGCAGAGCTAAAACAGATTGCTGAAAAACTTTTTCTACTTATGCTACACATTTACTCAAGATTTAAAACAGCGTTTAAGCAGTGGCAGGTAACGTAGTTGCTATTGGACAAGTTTCTTTACCCAATAAATTTTAATAACTTCCTCTGGTAAGTTGAGTTATTTTTTTAATTAATAATCTGTATATATAAATCTCAGTTTTTGTCTGTCGTTCATCTGTCCAGTTAAAGCAATAAGGTTTTGGGATCGAAAAATCCACTCCGCACTGGATTTGAACTTGGAACCTACAGGTGTGCAGACTGGCGAGCTAACCCAATACACTACACTGTCTTTGCCATATTATGGAATAATAGGGCATATACTTATGCATTGCTTGCAAAAATACTAGCACACTTAAAGTTTCCGATTCCATTATAGATCATTATGCGTAACGTCACAAACTGGCATCAGACGTAGGACACGACTCTTACCATAGTAAGTCCTTAACTTTACTAGCTTAAGTTACTCAAAGTCATTAGGTAATTCTTTTATTACTCAAGCAACGCCGGGCATTTAGCTAGTCTTTACTATAATAAAAACCGTGTTTGTCTAAAGCCGGCTAAAAGTGGTAGGATAAAAAGATTGCACCTCCCAGAAATTGAACCCATACATTTGGATGCATAGATGTGAAGCCAAGCGCACGACCACTAAATCATGTATTCACTTTGCCAAGCTTTGAAATAATTGTACGTTGTAAAACTGTACGTTGAATAATTGTATAATCGTTACACATCATAATCTCTCACGGCGCACTAGAGTGCAAACGTGCATATTTTAACCCATCACTATAATAGTGATAGGTTAATAATTAATAGGATGACAGACAATCACTTGATTTTTTATATATAGACCGTATTTATAAGCGTATTAAAAATCAGCTTACAAACAATGAGAAGTGATGAGAGTTGCCTACCGCTTGCTATTAGCCTGGCACATTGACAATGGAAAATGGTATTAAAATCGACTTGTAAACAATGAGAAGTAATGAGAATTGCCTGCCATTTGCTGGCAGGCAACTCTCTAGCAAATGGCAGGCTATTGCCAAGTGACCTGGCACATTGCCAATGGAAAACTCCAGTACGCCTGTTTTGTTAGTAAGCCCTAGGCTTCTAATGACGGTACGCAATGACATTGAGTCAGTGTTGTCCAGCTACAGCTATTCTAATAATAGCTATAGCTGGACATACCGAAAACAGGCATACAGTGAAACACGGATAACTCGCCCTTGGATATATCGAACACATGGTTAACTTGAATGGATTTGCTTGGTCAGTTCCCACGCAATGATAAATGGCTTTAGATAACTCGACCGAAACTCCGTTAACTCGAACAGTTTTTTGCCAAACGGCTACCGAGATGGTTGTTACTATCGCTTTAGAATATCATTTTATTCCAAGCCATAGAGATAAACAACGACTTTTAGAAGTTTTACCATCGTTATTATCATCATCGGCAAAATATTTTCCTTAACGACTTTTCTAAAGGTTTGCAAACATCAAATTTTACCAAACATCCGCTTAGCGATAACCCTCCGGAAGCAAGAAAAGCGAGGTAAAATTCGAATAAATTTAAAGTAAAATCGGCAAAATTGATAATGGGTTTTTAATAGTAAAGCAGTTTTGTAATAACTGACTTACTGCAAAATTAATCTTGGTTGAAATGCTCGGTAGAAAAATATGTATGTATTTTTTCTGAGCGTTTTAACCGCGATCAAGTTTTTCCAATTCTAACCTGAGAACGTCCTGGCAGTCACATCACCTAAAACAACAAACAAACCTCAAGTGATAAAAAAATATCTATATTTTCTGATGAAAAATATTTAAAACTTCACACGAGAGACCCTTTAACTTGCAACAAGCAATCTATGCTTTTAATTTATATATAGTTTGTATATGTACATATATCTTCTGATAAATACGTGCACTTATTACTGTCCTGATAACTAGAACGCTCTAATAACTCGAACACTTTTGCTCGGTCCCTTGAAGTTTGAGTTATCCGTGTTTCACTGTACTTTAAGAAATATATATATAGATTATCACTGTATATTATATAATATTACAGAATGTTATACCATATTACCATTGTTATCATGTAATATCATGGAATCGTATAATATCACAGGATTGTATTATTCATATTATCTCATTCATGTTATCAATAATACTATATATCATTACAGGCTGCTTACAACATATAGTACAGTATAATATACTGTGTTGGATTAGGTTATATTCTATATGTTATATTGTATCGTTAACTACTAATGTGTATTTATTATGATAAATTATATAAAATGACATTTTCCCATGAAAGTTAGCTGCGTTTCCTGTGCATATCTAAGATTAAATGTGACACTAACTCACAAATGAAACTTTTGTCTGCCAAAAAACTAGAGGTAGTTTTTACTCACCACAGGAGAATAGCTTGACAAACGAACAGCGCAAGTAATGACGGAGTTGTCTGCTGACGATGAGAATATCCCGTGATGCGAACCTGTTTTATAAAGCATTTTATTGACTAAAGAAAAGTGAAGTTCTCAAAATGAAAAACTTTTCAACACTCAATATCCGTTTGAAAAAAGCAAGCTTTTTATGTTAAATCAAACTAAACCAATTGATTACATATATAAATATAAAAAACATATAAAATCTTTTGTTAATGTTATATGAAGTAATTCGGTTTTGTCATGTCTAGTCCTCGGTGTTACATTGTTTATGGAAGTCACAATCATGAATAAAAACAAGCATTTATACGCTCCATACATAGATATGCATGAAGTAGGCATGGAAATGTATACAGTTGTATCAGATGTACATGTATGTTCATGTATTGAGTTCTACGTAAATTTGCATAGGATAGCATCAGGCAAGAGAACATGTGCTACATTTGCTGAGAGCTGTGAAAATCTTCCACCATGGTGACATCTCTCAACGTGTAAAACCTTCCAACACGGTGAAGCTCCCTCAGCATCAGAAATGCCACCAAGATAGAACTTTTCCAAAAGTTGACATTCTTTAGCTTTTTTCTGTGAATGTTTGTAGTTGTAAATGTTTTTTTATTCAGCAATTCCTCTACATGTATAGTGAAATTGTATGCCTAAAGATGACACTGTAGCGCTGATAAACTCAAAAACACATGATGGGTTAGTTTTTATTTACGATTCTAGCTCGCCAATTTTAGCACTAGATGCTGTTGGTCCAACTACTTTGCATCTCAGTTATGGTCGAGGTCACGGTTTAATATCTGTCTTATTAAGGAATAGATGCACAGTACCAACTAGATGAGGCTCATGCTAGCAACTAGACATCTATGCAACTCACAGCTGATAAAAGCATTAAATCTTTTATCAACGACCCTATAGTGAATTACGTCTTACCAACCTAGAAAGAACTTGGCCGCAAAGATTTTGGTAGAAGTCTGAATATTGGTGGCAGAGTTTTAATGCCAGGAAGGAAACATTGGAAAAAATTCTAAGTCAGAAGATCCTCCCATATGCCGTGACATGTGTGCAGATCCAACATAGCCTGAAAACAGCATACTATGAGACCAGTTTATGGCTATAAATACAATTGGACATCAACAGTCAGTTCGAACATAGAAGAGAGAATCTAGAGACGCCTCCCCAAAAAGAGCCTTTAATATAAAGTATTAGTATGTAATGTTTATACCTGGAATTGATTGGCATAGTGTAAGCCGTCTACTCCTAACAAGTGTTACATAGTTGGAGTTATCCTCTCATTTAGTTAAAGTTCAAAACATTGAAGTATTCTGCTTATTTCGTCAAAATTTCACAGCATCAACTGACCTGCATAAATTCTTGTTGATGTCTGAGGACACTCAACTCTGCCCCAGCGAATGAATGTAGACTGAGGTCCAGTAGATTGTCCAGATGGTCCTACAGCGAAGGAAAATACATCGATAACTGGAAAAGTTGAAATTGGAAAATGTATAATTGGTTCAAAAGTCTGATTTTGAAGACAAAGATTTTTTATGAGTCTCTTACCAACTATTACAAGCATGAAAGTGAAAAGCAGCTAGCGAGAAAATTGGAAGATGAAACTATAATACAAAAGACTTATTCTAGTTCTTTTTGTAACTTTCATTTTGTGGGATTGTTCACCTCTCCCTTTTTTTCTCTCCATCTCTCTATCCTTCTGTCTCCTTCTCTTTTTCCCTCTCTCTCTCTCCTCCACCCTCTTCTCTTCTTTCTATTTTCTTCTCCTTCTTCCTCTCCCTCTGTACCATGTCCTGTGACATCGTAGGCAATCATGGTTCTACTCTCCTTCCTATAACCATGGCTGTTCTTGGCAGGGGTCAGCAATTGCTTGCCATTGCTTTCTGTTGGATGTTTTTATTGGGACACCATCTCTAGCTAGCAGGCTGTTGACTCGCTGATAAGCTCCTCCGCTCTTTGTCAAGTTTTATTTTTAGTCCTACAGGGTTACTAGCCATCCTCCTCATTCACACAGAAGTGCAAATAGGGCCTCCTGTTTAGTCACCGATCATCCAACTTGACACAGGAGCAATTGTGATCGGATACCCTTCCTAACACCACCAATGGTCTTTAAGTGAATCGAACCATTGACCTATCAATCATATTGGTCAGTGTTCACATCAACATAAGTTATTTTAGGCCAAATTTCAGTGCCGGTCCAATCTGTCCAGTGCCAACTCTCATAACGTCCTTGAGTAGAGACTCACAAAGATCTGACGATTCCATAAAAAAGTGGCCTTTGTAACATCTATAAATAGACATCTTCAAGCAATGGCTATAGTGAGCCATAAAGAATGTTGGCAAGCAGCTATGTATATGCAAATGTTTATTGGCAAAAAATTATTTTAGCTAACGCATATCAAATACCTTTTACACTCCTTGTTGAAAATCATATTTTAAAATTTCTGTGTACGTAAAAGTGTTCCATATTTTATGTTTATTTTATTGTTTCATTATAAGCTACATTGTGTTATTATGCATTATTTATAATGAAATGTACACTTTATTATAGCTGTACAATGCTGGATAATGTTTTGGTTTGATTATAGCCAGCATTTTTAGTTATAGAGAAAAGTTTTAGAGTTTATGATTCTACCAACCAGCTTTTAGAGGTGGAATGAGACAGGTTTTTTAAGTTCGAGACGAGACTCGAGACACTGTCTTGTAAAAATTCGAGACTCGAGACACGAGACAGTAAAATAATGAGCATTTGGTGATGATTTCACTACACAAGTACTAGCTACTTGGTATATATAAAATTAATAAAACTATTTTTAAATTGAATTTTCGCCTGGAGTAAACGATTTAAATACAACATTTTAATAGTGATATGCATGTAGTTTTTGTAAACAAAAGTGACACAAACAGCTCTAAAATACCGAAGTTATATATTCTAAGAATTTTGAGCTTGATTGATCATAACTATTATAAACATATTGCTTTGTACATGTATATTTTTACCATCTATTGAATA
Source organism: Watersipora subatra (assembly GCF_963576615.1). Classification (NCBI taxonomy): domain Eukaryota; kingdom Metazoa; phylum Bryozoa; class Gymnolaemata; order Cheilostomatida; family Watersiporidae; genus Watersipora; species Watersipora subatra. The sequence goes on from NC_088717.1 coordinate 14,785,054, forward strand.
GTTCTTACTTTTTAATGTAATGAAACCGATAGCCGTCGCTTTACAAAGAAATACCGCAACTAAAAGAACACACGATAATACTTTCATTCTTATCGTTTCATTAATGTTAAGTATTGTTTGTGTATTAATTGTAGTATTTAAATTGTACTCATGAAATTATATTAATTACTGTATACATGCACACGTATATTCTTATATTGAGCTAACAAAACGTCATTGTTAACCGAACACGGACTATGGTCGACACGGCCTTTCGTTCGTTTCTCCGTGTCCGGGCAAGTTTTACCCGCGATTGGTACTATATACGTAAAAGAGGCCCGAATTTTATGAAGGGCAGTTGGTGTTTAGACACGATACGATAAAATACAGACATTTTACCCGGAAAAGTCTTATTTATTAAATTGGATTACCCGAAGAGTAATTAGATACGACCCGGTATCTGTTTTAAGGACACAGAATCGAACTAAAATATAACAGGGCCGTTGTCCGGACTACATGATTAGACTCAGTGGCCAACATAATCAATAGCAACAGGTAGTAACGGACCGGATATAACTTTAAAGGCAGTTGCTCGCAATCCATTACAATATATGGAGTTGTTGCTACCGTAAGAAGCCATGTTTTAACAACCGTGCGCAAGCGCTTTAGTTCTATTTCCTGTCTCGAGTTTGGCAATAGTTAAGTCGAGACGAGACCGATACGAGACGAGACAGGTCGATACTCGAGACGTCTCGTGTCTCGTTCCACCTCTACCAGCTTTTATGATTTGCTTCATATAAGAAACAATTTTCTTTCGGATTTATTGATTTTGACAGGCAGCATGTAGTGTCAATATTAAAAGGAAGGCGCTGACGCAATAACCAAAATTAATCAATCTATATAGCTTCTCAGTGTGAAATATCACAAATTTCATTGCTAAAGTTATCTCGCATTGATTGATTTTGTTGCGACTTCTATAAGTACCAATGTATGTAAGTAAAATTTTTATTAGCATTAAATGATGTTTGTCATTACATTTCAAAACAAAAATAAAAAAACAAAAGTCACAAATTATTGAGTTAGTTGAACAAAAGGGTTTTAAAAGTTGGTAATCTAATAGTATTGCGAAGGAGTCGGGATAATGAATTGTAGCCTGTTGTAACAGAAAGTTCATAATCTAAAGCATATGATGGTGGATGTAGTATGTTGGTGTCATCGAAGAAAAAACGATGTTTGTCATATGTGGAAGGATAAATACAAATACTTTGGGCATAATTTATTTAGGATTTTGAAACCGGTGTGGTGAGCGATCTTTTGAATATTGAGTATGATGCCTGCTTAGTTTACTGCAAAAAGAAGCTGCGCGTTTCATAAGTAGGTTGCGCCAATAATGTTTCTGTGATCTTGGCTAGACAAGTCTGAGTCCAGTGGGAAGGTAACCTTGACGGCTTAAGACATGCTCAGTGGCAGAAAGAAATTTACGGGTGACGGCATGTTTATCACCACCAGTGGTCATTTTTGGAAATTTAACCCCAACCTGTTGTTTGCAGGTCAAGAGGAGGAGACCACTAGGTAACACAAATGCAAAAAGGAGCAAACTTGTTAATTTTGCTAATATTCACTTAAATGTATATGCTGAAATTATCGGTAGATGGAGATTAACAGAAGTATGGCAAGAAAATTGACAAATTTTTTTATCCATACACTGAAACTAATTACGATTTTGCCTTTTTTGCCCTATCAATAGCTCCTATAGATTTATCAGGTCTGTAAATCAACTCTATCGATAGCTCCTATAAACTTATCAGGTCTATAAATCAACCCTATCGATAGCTCCTATAGATTTATCAGGTCTATAAATCAACCCTATCGATAGCTGCTATAGACTTATCAGGTCTATAAATCGACCCTATCAATAGCTCCTATAGACTTACCAGGTCTATAAATCAACCCTATCAATAGCTTCTATAGACTTACCAGGTCTATAAATCAATAATTAAACAGCATGACTGTCTTTATATTTTCATGACAGCTAAACTTGAAAACTACATATTTTATCACCAAAAAGATTTAATAATAAAAATAATAAAAAGAACTTTGTGATAAACTTACAGACTTGGTAACAAATGTTGCAATATCAGCATAATGTTTTGCAACAATTGGGGCATAAAGATTAGATGTGAACGATTCAGGTTTCTACAATTACAACTCTGTTCAATAACAAAGTATATTAGAATAAAATAAAATCCATCAACCTGCTAAAACCCTCACTCACGAATGATCAGCCTGAAATCTTCTCTAAACCAATGTTTTGACTGAATTATTAGATCTGATTAACCAGTATTACTGATTGAGAGACTAAGAGTGGGCTGAAATAATAACACTGCTTAAATACCCTCAGACAGGGTGGTCCTAGGTTGTTTTGAGAAATTCAACCTGATATTGTGGCTATTCTTAAGGCCGATTCATACTATATAGTCGTGTGTCGGTGTTGTCTGCTCGGCAATCATTTGTTGACTATGTGCACAGTAAACTGATTGCATCGTCTCAACGCAGATATGTTGGAAAATATTGCAGCTGCCAAACTTTCCCAACAGTTCATCAAGAATCCACAAGAGCCTGTGCAATGTGCACCATTTCAGCGATGGTAATTGGCTGCTAGCTTGATCTGAATTTTTTTAAGGCAGTTGCTGTGAGACTAGTATTTCTTTGTTTCCATGCCTACTTTGTATAATGATAGCGTTATGCCGCGGACTATTCACTGATATAAACTTGAATAGATATGTGAGTATATATATATATATATATATATATATATATACAATATATACAATACCTGCAGGTATTGTATATATATATATACAATACCTGCGACATGATTATGCCGCTCAGTGTATGCGTTCCCTGCTAGCTGTCTGCATCCACTGATGATGTGATATATATATATATATATATATATATATATATATATATATATATCACATCATCAGTGGATGCAGACAGCTAGCAGGGAACGCATACACTGAGCGGCATAATCATGTCGCAGGTATTGTGTATAGAAGTCTATGTGATGAGTATGGCCTTAATAAACCACAACACTGGTGGGAAGCTCCTGGTAAGGTCAATGAAAATGACCGCGCTAAGATCCTCTGGGACTTCTACATCCAAACTGACAAGCATGTCCTAGCAAACCAACCAGATATAGTGGTGGTAGACAAGGAGAACAAGAGGGCTACTATAATAGATATAGCAGTACCCAATGACTACAATATAGCCAGCAAAGAAAAAGAAAAGGTAGAAAAATATCTCCCTCTTGGAGAAGAAATTGAAAAATGCTGGAATGTAAGAACAACCGTAATCCCAGTAGTGATTGGGGCACTGGGCGCAATAACACCGGCGCATAAAATGTGGCTTGCCCAAATACCAACAACAATCAACTCAGGTGAGTTGCAGAAAAGTGCGCTATTGGGAACAGCTAAGATCTTGAGACGAGTGCTCAAACTCCCAGGTCTCTGGTAGGAGACCCGAGTTAGAGCAGAATTTACCACCCATACGGGGTATCCGGGGTGAGGAAACAATTTTTATATATATAAATATATATATATATATATATATATATATATAGTGTGAACATTGATATCGCAAACCATCGCTGATGTATTGTGGGATAAACAGAGATATACTGTGATATAGTGTAATGCCAGACTTCAGTGTTGTGTTGGGGGCTTAACTTGATATTACCCGAGATGGTCTGAAAGTTATTAAGTTGACAACAGACTAAAACCAAGTTAATCTTGTTAGAAACGCAAAGCAGATTATGTCTCACATAGGCTTTAACAGCCTTGGAGACGGATCAGCCGTTATTACAAATATGAAACAACATGCATTAACACAGTCAAGTTTTAGACAAGCTAGTAAAACTAACTTGGTAACTAACTAACTAGCTTGATATTTTGCTCTTAAATAAAGAATACATACTACCTCTTCGAGCAGTAACCTCCCCATATTTGACAAAGTTATCACTTTCATAGGGAGTCAGTGGAAGATTTGGACTACAAAATAAACAATTGATGAAAACAAATGTGTATGGCATGTTCATAACAGCATGCAGAAGGTGGCTTGAAATGTTCATAACAGCGCACAGAAGGTGGGTTGACATGTTCATAACAGCATGCAGAAGGCGGTATGGCATGTTCGTAACAGCATGCAGAAGGTGGTATGACATGTTCATAACAGCACCCAGAAGGTGGTATGGTATGTTCGTAACAGCATGCAGAAAGTGACTTGAAATGTTCATAACAGCTCACAGAAGGTGGGTTGACATGTTCATAACAGCATGCAGAAGGCGGTATGGCATGTTCGTAACAGCATGCAGAAGGTGGTATGACATGTTCATAACAGCACCCAGAAGGTGGTATGGTATGTTCGTAACAGCATGCAGAAAGTGGCTTGACATGTTCATAATAGCATGCAAAGGGTGGTATGACATGTTCGTAACAACATGCAGAAGATGGGTGGGCATGTTCATAACAGCGTACAGAAGGTGGTACGACATGTTCATTCATAACAGCACACAGAAAGTGGCTTGACATGTTTATAACAGCATACAGAAAGTGGAGTGAAATGTTTATAACAGCATACAGAAAGTGGTATGACATGTTCATAACAGCATACAGAAGGTTGCTTTTAATTTTAAAATCAGTCAAACCTTTACATATACAGTTACTGGTAATTATATTCTATTTATTTTAAGGATATGTATCAATTATAATATTCTCTTAATATATCAAAACCATGTTTGTCGTAGCAAATGTTTTATAAAAACATGTATTCAGTTCATCTAGTTTCAAGTCATTACATAAAGCATTAAAACAAATAAATTATACAAAACCATATAAAAATTTAAATAGTAAAAGCTAAATTCATAAGGTAATAACCAGTAAAAAGATGGATTTATTGTTACTTAATCTTCATGGAACCTTATTATTGGCTTAACTTAGGTTAGCAGAACGAATGATAAGAATATGTGCCGTAGAATACACTAGCTGTTTTAAATTAACTTGATTTGTATATTTTTATTATTTAGCATTTTATTCTTGAAAGTTACCAGCTTTGTAGTTTCACTTACAAAATTTTAATGTTTTGAGAAACTGTGGTGACCATATGCCAGAAACTAATTTGTGTGAAGAGATAAATTTCAACTCAAACTTTGCATTGCTTGTGAACAGAATTTCTGTATAGAGATGAAGATCAGTGAAGGTCAGGGAAGGTCAGTGAAGGTTTGACTGTCCCAATGATAGGAGTTTATGACAATATTGACTCTATATGAGAAAAAATATTTGCATGCTGACAAATCACATTCAGCATATTTTTCTGATCATTGTGTATATATACAGTCAAACATGGATAACTCGCCCTCGGATAGCTCGAACACATGGTTAACTCGAACGGTTTCTTTGGTCCGTTCCCACGTAATGATAAATTGCTTTAGATAACTCGACCTCAGCTCTGTTAACTCAAACAATTTTTTGCCCAATGGCTACCGAAACGGTTGTTATCGCTTTAGAAAATCACTTTATTCTAAGCCATAGAGGTAAACCTCAACTTTTCGTAATTCATAGGCGTCGTTATTACCACCATCGGCAAAATATTTTTGTCAACGAATTTTCTAAAGGTTTGGTGAAATTTGATTTTTACCAAACATCCGCTTAGCGATTGCCCTTCGGAAGCCAAAAAAAGTGAGGTAACCTTCGCATAAACTTCAAGAAAAATCGACAAAATTGATCTTGGTTAAAACGCTCAAAAGCAAAAGATGTCTTTTCTTCTGAGCATTTCAACAACGATCAAGTTTTGCCAATTTTAATCTAAAAAACGTCGTGGCAATAACACCACCTCAAACAACAAACCAATCTCAAATGATAGAAAAAGCTCTATACTGTTTGATAAAAAAAGTATTAAACTTTACATTAGAAGCATTTAATTTGAAACAAGCCATTTATGCTTTTGATTTATATTATATTTTGTATATGTACATGTATCTACTAATAAATAAATAAGTAAATACATGTACTTGTGACAGTGCTCTGATAACTTAAACACTCTGATAGCTCGAACACTTTCGCTCGGTCCCGTGAAGTTCGAGTTATTTATGTTTGACTGTATATATAAAATTGTTTCCTCACCCCGGTTAACCCATGTGGGTGGTATTTTCTGCCCTAACTCGGGTCTCCTACCAGAGACCTGGGAGTTTGAGCACTCGCCTCAAGATCTTAGCTGTTCCCAATACTGTAGCGCACTTTTCTGCAACTCACCTGAGTTGATTGCTGTCGGTATCTTGGCAAGCCACATTTTATGGGCAGGTGTTATTGCGCCCAGTGCCTCAATGACTACTGGAATTACAGTTGTTCTTACATTCCAGCATTTTTCAATCTCTTCTCCAAGAGGGAGATATTTCTCTACCTTTTCTTTTTTTTTGCCTGCTATATTGCAGTCATTGGGTACTGCTACATCTATTATAGTAGCCCTTTTGCTCTCCTTGTCCACCACCACTATATCTGGTTGGTTTGCTAGGCCGTGCTTGTCAGTCCGGATGTAGAAGTCCCAGAGGATCTATATATATATATACACACATATATATATATATATACACACATATATATATATACACACACACACACACACACATATATATATATGTATATATATATATATATATATATATATATATATATATATATATATATATATATATATATATATATACACACACACACATATATATATATGTATATATATATATATATATATATGTATATATATATATATATATGTATATAAAAGTCTTTGCAAATCTATTTGACACAATAGCAATTTTCAGATGAGAAGTGTCCCCTCACATACTGTATGCACAGTACTGAACACACCAACTTATTACACTGTCTGTATGGGTACATAAGTGTACATACGTACATGTACATACATTTACATAAATGTACATACATGTACATGTACATATGTGTATGTACATAAATGTACATACATTTACATGTACATATATGTACATATACATATGTATACATACATGTACGTACATGTACATATGTGTATGTACATGTATGTGTGTGTACGTATGTATGAGCACCTCAGCATCTTTATGCTCTGCATGGTAAATTGTAAAATGCAACTAGTTAATGAACAACAGAATATCAACTGAAAAACAACAGTAGTTAAAAAAACTTTATAAAATAAATTTGATTCTGACTTGCATAGAGAAATTTCTTACTTAATATACATCTCCAGGTCATTGGCTGGTCTTTAATAGCGGGTAATAAATTTTCATAAAAGTAACTACGAGCCAGTTTTCTGGCAGACTATGACATCTCTTTGTGAGAAACAAATCATTAAGATGTGTCTCGACTGACTTATCTATCATCTATCATATGTACATATGAGTTTGCCTTGCACCGTGCGTGTTATTATCATGAGGTTGTGTTATTGGACTGAAATGTGATTTGTTTATCCAGCTACAGGTAAATGTCCAGATCTGTTGCTTTACCCTTTGTTATGATTAACAAATTTCGGAATAGTATATTAAGCAAGTAACTGATGCTATACATGTATTCATGTTTGCATACCAGTATTGATACAATACTATGCATTGATATTAACTTTTACATACCATTTCATCACTCTACTGATCATCATATTTTTTACATTGTATAGTATTTGTAATATGAATAATATATATATATATATATACAGCATATATAAAATGATATACATATACTATATATAGTAAATATTGTATAGCAGATCATATTTTATGTGGTGTTTTGTCCGGGTGTAAATCAACCTAAATTAATTGGTATATTGGTGGAAGAAGTAGAAAAACAACTAGTTAACTCTAAAAAACACCGAAACCCCAGACAACCCAAATAGCATTACGCAATGCTATTGAATGCGTATACTTCAATCTTCTGTGTGTTGGCTACCCTAACTTCATGATTATTTGCTCTTTAGGTACCGTATCAACAATGACATGTGTTCTGGCTTGGAGCGAGTGTACAGATCCGACATACCAGAATACCTGCTAAATCAACCTAAAGAGATGGTCAAAGCGCGTCAAACCAGAGAAGTTTTTGGTGAGACACTTGCTGGTAATGTGCAACTATTGAGTTTTGAGGCCGGCACATACAAAGTTCTGGGTGATTCTGAAAAAAAGTACATAGTTGCTGTTAATCTTTCATGTGAGTGCTATAACTTCCAGCAGCATCTGTATCCATGTAAGCATGTTTTTGCCATTTTAGCCTATAAAACGGAAGGCTTTATGGACTTGCCTCCTGAATATGTGTCGAGTCCATGGTTTATACTTGATGAAGACATCATGTCATGTACCCTATTCTCTCCATCAATAGAGCCACTAATTAGTTATTCAGCTCCAACAAGCCCATCTACTTACAGTATTGAGAGTGCTTACGCTGCTGAACCACTACCATCGCTACCAAGAAAGGTAAAATCACGGCTTACGATAGCAAGTGAACGAAGGGAGCTGTTGGAAATGTTGTCGTCAAAAACCTATCTCACCAGTGACATTGCTGCCATAAAAGATCTTGCTGCAGGACTGAAGGTGCACTTGAAAAAGCTTGATGAATCTGTGAAAAAATGAAAGGATGACCTAAATCTAGAGGTGAGAGAGTGCAACTACAAGTATCATAATGGTAGGAATAAATGCCATCAGAGAAAATGGAGAAATAACCATGAGTCTTACCACCACTAAGGCGGAGACTCTCAAAACCCAACCACTACCTACAAAGCTAGCTTTAAATCACCCAATGACTTTATACCATTTTGATATTACCTGCATATCCAGCATGTTACCTTTTTCATTGAAATTTGAAATTGAAAATTCAAAAATTGAAAACTCATGAAAGTTTAGGAAAAACATTGCTTCTGTGACCAAAATAGACCAAGATCTGTTAGTTTAGTATTCTTTTTTTTATATTTTATTCAAGGGAAATCATCCAATGAGGGTGATAAAACATAAATTTCCTAGCCAGCTGCCAATGATACCCAAAAAGTGCTCTCGGTCCAACAAGTGGATTGGACGTGTTGGAATTGCTGCATCACACAAGCGACCAGTTAACATGGCTGCACGCAAAATACTTGCTGCTGCATGCAAGACCACCAATCAGCTGAGAGGAACTACAGCTTGATATGGTATGCTTAATATAACAATCAATCAGCTGATAGTGTTGTTTAAGGAAATGTTTGACTTATGTGGGAACTACATTCACTATCATATCTCCTAAAGAAAGTGTGCAGCAAACATGTAGACATCCAGTTTTACCCTAAAATTCTCTCCCATACCAGTTAAACACATTTGTAATTGTTCAGAGACATTCTCAAACAGTTTGAGAGAGTAATTTGTTATGAGGTAAAAGAGATTGTAGCCTTCTGTTGAGGATATAATTTATAGTTATTCGTTTTGAATTTGCTTTCAGGGGTTCATAGGCCAAAGATCAGACGGATTAGAGCCCACACTATCAATGACAAGGTAAGACGTCATTATATAAATCATAGTAAATAATCGCAGCACGCTTTTGATGACATAAGCACAGCCCTCGGTCAAGGTGGCACATTTCATAAAACACAACTGGAGACCGAAAGGACTATCTATTTTGCAAGATTTTTCCTTACTACTTATATACTGTAAGAGGCTAGATTTCTGTCAACAAGTTTGCCTTTGCCCAGCTTTTTTCCATTGTGTGCATGTCGTATACTTCACAATGACATCCATTTGGAAACACCTGGATGAAGAGATTATTTATTGTGGTTCATAGATTTTATGCCTGGTTTGTTGTAGGTTTACTGTGTATTACTGGTCACACAACAAGCATCAGCTTGAGAATGACTATCATAGAATAGCATATCTATGGCTCAGTGCAGTACTTTCAACAAGTGATACCACAGGAGATGTATAACTTTCGAGCCAACAGATATCATAACCTTTTCACTAACAAATTAACTGATGAGTATTTCCGTAGCACCATATTGACAAGGACAGGTGCTTCCAGTAGATGTTTTCATTTTATTTGACAGATTTCTTGTCGTTATCTCTATTCTATACTGTTATGCTTGTCTTCTTGTTGAAACAGATTACATATACTCTGTCTTATATACTCACTGATAATGAGTTTCCATTGTGTTCAATGTCTACTGTAAATGGTGATGACATACTCTGTGTTGTGCATGCACACCTATTGTGAATAGGTATCAAATACCTTGTGTTGTAGACATACTGTCAATTGTTACAAGTATTACTTTGCGTTACCCATACAGTGTTACTTTGCGTTGTACACATACAATGAACATACATTACATACTCGGTTTTGTTGTACGCCAACTGTTATTAATGGGTATAACATAATCTTTTTGCGTTACAAAATGTTGCTTTTGTGTATTGAAACAAAATTGTGAATAGTTATATACTTTGTATTGTTTCACACCTACTACTGTTTAGTAATAAGTTACCAACTACTGCAATAAGTACAACATAGATAGTAGTTTTGTGTTACAAAATAAAGAGAGCTCCTTTACTTTCAGAAACCTGTTAAACTTATTGTTTAGCCCAGTACATGGAGCCAGGCGCACATTTTTGGTTTAATTTTCAAACATATTTTTCTAAAACTAGTTACTCCATTTACTCCTAGTTACTATTACTCCAAGTGGATCGAGGCGTTACCCATGGCTTCACAAACACCTGGAGAAATAATTACTGTTATGATATAATTGTTTTTTCGGTTTGGCATACCTAACATAATTAGGTCAGATAATGGAAGATGCTTTGATAACAAAGAATTTAGAAACTTTGCTGAGGATCAAGGGTTTACTTTAGTCACTAGCAGTCCTAGATACCCTTGTTCTAATAGTATGGCAGAAAGTGCTGTGAAAATTATTAAGTCTTTATGAAAAAAAACTACTGATAACTATTCAGCGTTAATGGCTTATCGTACTACCCCATTCCCATCTAGGTTCACTCCTAGTGAGCTTATGTTTGGTAAGGTGGTAAGGTCTAAATTGGGTATACCATATGAGAATGACATCGGTTATGGTCAGTTTGAAAAATTAGAGAATTTTTGTATGAAGAATTTAAAACAGAGATGGGATAAGAAATATAGAGTTTCTTTGTTAAGTAAACTGAGCCCAGGTCAGTCGGTCTTTGTCAGGGCACCTACAGACCCACGAATGAAAGGTGTTGTACTGGGAGAAGATAACTCTCTAGATAGTTATTGGGTGTGGGTCGAACAAAGTGAGATCTGTAAAAATAGGAAACACCTCTGTGTACTTCAACCTGAAAGAGGGAGTATAGAGAATGATTATATGGAAGACCTACCAACTTTAGTTAAAGATTCGGTAGGACAAAGCGTTAAGTTAACACCTTTCCCAGAAACGAGGGAGGATGAGACCATAGCTGGCTCAACCAGTCAGAATGATGGTGATCGTGCTGTGGTTACGAGAAGTGGTAGATGAGTAAGATGCAGTCGTAACCCCGACTATATTTACTAACACTCACGTCTGTTTATTACTATGGTTTCAGATACTCGTGACTGCCAGTGGTAGTGAACTGAACATAAGGCCAGTTCACAGAAACTCTCACACTAGTGAGAGTATGGAGGCTTTACTTAATGCACTGCCCAAGGGGCCGAGCTTCGGTGAGGCTAATTTACAGGTTGCAGTAGTGACACTACAGGCGCTGGAGAGCAGGGAGATCCGAGCATGGACACAGATGCTTGTGGAGGAGGCTAACTCCTGAACTGTGAGGACAGGTTTTTAGGTGATGATGAGTTTCTATGAAGTCATCAATGAAGACCTGATAAATGCCGATAGCCTCGGTGAAGATTCCTGAACCAGGAGAACCGGGTAATGTGTAAGGAAGAGTTCCAATACATCACGAAGGAACATTCGCAAATAGAAGGTACGTTCCTTTTATATGCAACGCATCTTTCTTAAATGCGTTCAGGTTTAGTGCTTGTTGGTTGTGTTTGGTGTGATGCTTGTTTAACCAACTTGAAAAGAAAGGGCATGTTGTATATACGTGTGTCTGCCTCGTGCCTGCTTGTTTTGCAGGAACTTAGGTTGCGTATGCCAGTTTGGTATTGAGAGGTCGCACCGCAAGTACGTGGGCCTATAGGAGTCAACTATGTAGATGACTACAGAGCTACATGTATATAAGCATGTGGCCAATTGCAGACGGGGCTGTTCCCTTGTGGATTATATGGTGAGTGAACCTATTTAGTACAAGGTACAGCTGCAGTTGTTTCAAGTAAATTGGTAATGTAGTGAACAGTATAAATATGATACACTGTACTCACTTTTAGCTATTAATAATATTATTTCTTGCTTTTGGCTAAGCCTGTGATAATAATCGATTAACTGAGATTTAAGCTAACCTTCCCTCTTAATAAATCTAAGCAGTCACAATCAACAGTTTGTCTTCCCACTCAACCTTTCACACAACAAATGACAATATTAACCAAAAGATAAATGGGTAGAGGTTTCGGATATTAACGCAAATATTTCGTAATAAATAATTATTGTAATAAAGAGGCCTATTAAGCAAGAACCCACAGTAAAACAGGCCCATCACGGAAGGAGAACACCAAGTTCACTAACAATTGTTGCTGAACTCTGCATTCTTGTTCTGGGATGTACTAGCCTGTATACAAACCAAACAGGGGTTCATATACAGGCTAGTGATGCACAGGATGTTGTGGTTGTTTCATCAATTTACAACAAAGAATCCACTCAGTAACTACTGATCTCAGCTTGAGCTAGTAGCAAAATGACTGATGATGCACTATTCTAAATAGATCGTGGTTATTTAGTATTTTCTTTAACAACTACACGCAAGATAGGAGTGAGAAAGAATAAAGCGGGTTGTTGCGACTGTTTTACAAGCACTCATCATGTCTTCACTATAATTCACCCTTGTATATATATACTTAGAGACCTCCATAAGCTGAAAAAGCTACAATAAGCTGAAAAAGCTACATAATCCTGCAAGCCTGTATGAGAGACGATAACTGGACCTTTGGGCATTCAGTAGGGCGACAAACACTTGGGCGACATTTTCGGTTCAAAAGGTGACAACTTCAGACGGAAGGGCGACACAGCAGACAAACCGGCAGACTGAAAGGTGACAAATTGGTTTGCTGATTGGTTGCACATCATTAAACGACTCAAAATATAGTGGAAAATTATAGCTACTATCATTAACTCTTTATTTGCATCACAATCATTTATGACCTACCAACAAACGAGTCATATCAATTTTTTCGCGATACCATTCTAATAAAATCTGTTATTAAATTGAAAGAAGTGAAGATATTTGAAAACTGTTAGAAATGGATGAGACATTTCTGGTTAAACATCTTGTGCAAGAATTAATCTGATTGGTTTACGCTGTTACTTAGAAACTGCTTTTGTAAACAAAGCCATGTGAATGCCAGAATTTCATCCGTTATGGATTTTGACACACCCTACGCAATGATGGAAAATTGGCCGTTAGGGTTCAAAGGGTTAATTCTACAGGCAGGCCAGACGATATTTATTTTATGACAGAGACTGGGGGCCGGATGAAAATTGACCCTGGGCCACATTTGGCTCGTGAGCCGGACTTTGGACAAGTCTGGTCTACGTCAAGACCCAAATGTTTGTTTCCGCGGAAAAACTTGCGGGAGAAGACGATAGGGATTTTCTCCTTAGAGTAGAGCAGCTTAGTAGGCAGCTTGATTTTGGCACGAATGATGATTCGCGGAAGAGCTTTGCTCTGGTCATTGCTGTGAATGAACTTAATTGATTTAAGGACCCAAAAATGATCTGGATTGGGAGAGGTTGACAAACCTTCTCCGAACCAAAATTGTAGCGCAAGAGGCCTCAAATATGCTCACGGCAGAGCCTAGTTCTACTCGAACTGCTACCGTTCAACTTAGTGCAACACCGGAAACTGCGATGCTGACCCCAGAGGCTGGTACCTCTTCAGAGGCTACAAGCGGGAGGACTACTGCACAACAGTGTGTCAAACAGGAGGTTGGCAAGGTGCAGAGGCGAAAGGGCCAAGACCATTGGCGAAAAAGAAGGGATAGTAATAGTGACAGCTACAAGGCTCGAAAATGTCAGGAGCGTTACAATAGCTACAGACGCGGTTCTATCAGCCATGAGGGTAGTCAGAAACGCTATGGGGGTCATAGAGGCTATAAAGGTAGCTCTAGCAACCGTGAAGGTAGTCACGAAGAACGTTATTGCTATGACTGTTATAGGCAAGAATAGTTATCAGCGGAGGCGTCGTGAGTCTCTGTACCGGAAAAGTGACGACAGCTGCTATGAGTGTGGCGCAATGGACCATTTTGTGGGGAATCGCCCCCAAGTTAAATGCAATAATTGTAAGAAACTTGGGCACATGGCAGGTGCATGCGACAGGCCAAGCCGATGCCGTACATGTGGCGGCAAATATCCTGCAGAGAGTGAGTGTCCCTTTAAATCAGGGATAGACCGCAGTTACTAGTGATAGGAAGGTTCAGATAGTTTCCAACCGAGATTCTAGTTGACTAGCTGATTATTTCAGACTCACTCTCTCGGTCCATGGCCAAAATGTTCCTTTCTGTCTAGACACTGGAGCAAATGGCAAATGTCACTGTGTTGACGGAAGGAATTCAAAAGTCTTTGGACTTGCCACTCTCTCCAAGGTCCACGATTTTTGTTGGCGCAGGTGGAAAGGGGTTGAGTGTGGCAGTAGTTGCTGATGTCAAAATCAAAAGCAAGTAGAAGTCCACCAACTGCACAGCACATGTGGTGATAGGTGCTAATAGAAATCTATTGGGAGCACAAGAAATCATAGACTTATGTCTTTTAGTGATTGTCAATGCTATAAACCTGGAGGCATTTGATCCGGTAAAGGAGTTTCCTAGGCTCTTTCAAGGGCTAGGAACGATGCCAAGCCTGTTTAACATTGAACTAAAGGAAAACACAGAACCTTATCATCTTTTCTATCCGAGCCCTATAGCTGCCGGTCTCTATGACAAGGCAAGGGCTGAAATAGAGAAGATGTTAGCACGGGGAGTTATTGAGTCAGTAAAACAACCGACTGATTTCCATTCGGGACTGACAATAGCTCCAAAATAGTCTACCCACAAAATGTGTGTAGACCTTACTCACTTCAATAAAAGGGTGAAAAGGGAGACATATCCACTTCCAAGAGTCAGTAGCATGTTGTCAAGACTGGCTGAGGGTTGTATCTTCTCCAAGGTCGATGCAAATTCAGGATTTTGGCAAGTTAAGCTCGACCCTAAGAGTAAGTTAATGACGACCCTTATCTCTTCATGGGGAAGGTATTGCTTTAAAGAAATGCCTTTCGGCATTTCGCCAGCTCTTTAGCATTATCAGAAGGGCACGGAGAAGATATTAGGCCAAATGGATAGAGTTATCTTTCTAATGGATGATGTCTTAATCTTCGGTAAGGATGAGACCACTCACTGGAAACAGTTGAGGATGGTCCTATCTAAAACCGAAGCTGCTGGAGTGATACTTCGCGAGTACAAATGTGAGTTTGACTGTACTTCGGTCAAATTTTTTGGACATCTCGTCAGCGCTGAGGGTCTAAGGCCAGACCCAGACGTAAAAGCAATTTGTCAGTTAAACCACCCAGAAGATAAGAAAGCTGCTAGGCACTTCATTGGCATGGTTAACTATCTCAGCAAGTTTTCCAGGATTTTGTCTGACTTAGCTACACCCATTTATGCCTTGATGGGAGTGCGCAGTATGTGGCTGTAGGGCAGTAGTCAACAGTTGGCTTTTGAACAGATCAAACAAGAACTGTCACGGGCCTCTGTTCTATGTGCATTTGACTTGAATAAGCTGCATCGTGTGTTAGAGGATTGAAGCCAGTATGCTATTGGTGCTGTACTATTACAACAGACCGAGCCAAATACTTGGCAACTAGTCGAATATGCTTCACGCAAATTGACTGAGGTCGAAACTAGGTATGCAATAGTTGAAAAAGAAGCGCTGGCAGTCACCTGGGCCTGCAACAAATTTTATTATTACCTAGTAAGTAATAATCGAATTTTTTGAATATTTGAGGTAGAGACGGACCACAAACCTTTAGTCACCATTCTTGATGACAAGGATCTGTCACCAAGAATGAGGATGATGACTGATGAGATATGGTTATTGAATCTTTCATACTCCAGTACTTCAGATGTACTTAGCAGACACATTAAGTCCGTCCAGCGCCGCTAGCAGTGAAAACGTATGCCACTGCTTGACAGTGGAACAGTACGTCGAAACACAGGTTGCAGAGATGCTAGACCCGTGTGGGCGAACTGAGTTGTTTAACGCCACTCGGCGAGACACAACATCCCAAAAATGTTTGGAATACCTTGCAAAATGGTGGCCAGACAAAAAGAAATTGGTTGGTGAGCTCGCTAAGTTGTATGATAGTCGAGATATGATTACATCATATCAGGGGCTAATCCTGTTCATAGGCAGAATTCGCATTCCGTGTGAGTTAAGGCCTATTTACCTTGCGCGGTTCCATAAAAGCCATCAGGGGATCAAAAAGATGCGAGTGAAAATGAGGCAATTTCCTTGGTGGCCATCAATGAGTGGTGATATAGGCCATTATGTCTCTCAATGTAATGTCTGTATTAGACACTGTTCCACCAAACACCAGCCTATGGAGCGTGCTCAGCTTCCTAAAGCTCCTTGGTTGGAGATTGGATGTGTTGTTATGGAATATCGAGGTAACTTGTACCTAGTCATGATGGATTACTACTCCAGAAAGATCGGAGTACCCAGGATTCAAGCTCAGACTTCTTGTCTTGAAATTCAAGCTATGAGGCCGGTGTTTGCCAGGCTGGGTGTGCCAAAATTAATCAGGAGTGATAATGGACCATGTTTTGTTAGCCGGAAAAGTTGCTAACCACAACTTCGCGCAAGCATGGGGCTTCCAAATAGCCACCGGCAGCCCGAGGTATCCCCCATCCAATGAGCTAGCTGAACGAGCGGTTAAAACCGTCAAACGGATGTGGGATATGTCGAGGGACAAGGAAAAATCACTCCTTGATTACCAATTGGTGCCACTCAAATCGGGTTACTCGAGGAGCGAGTTAATGTTTGGTAGATCGATCAGGACAACTTTGGGAAAACCGGTTTCTCGAGTTGTAGACTACGATCTATTTGAACATAGATAACTCGAGGCTAAAGAGGCTAAGCGTGAGAAATAGAATGCTAAACACAGAGCTAAGCCTCTATCAGACCTCTGACCGGGACAACGGGTGTGGGTTAATGCTCTATCTGACGTTAGTAAGGAAGGCATTATAATCCAAAACGGACAGCTCTCCTGAGAGCTATTGGGTCCGCGTAGGGCAGAGTGAACTTTGTCACAACCGTAAGCATTTATTTGTGCTTTATGACTCTGATTGCAAAGAAGATGACTATTTTCGCATACAGCCTACCGGTGTGAGAAATGCCGATGAGGCTGCCGTAAGTAAAAGGGACATAATTGAACAAGCTCTTCCCGCATTGCTAACCCCTGAGGTGCCTAATTTTGCTATCTCTGCTTTGATCAGAGGCAACTCTGGTAATGTAAGTGACGCAATGGATCACAATGAAGCTAATGTCAGTAGTGATGACACTTTTAACCATGGTACTAACACTAATGCTTGTGGTGAGGGTACTCGTAGCAATGATAGTTACAACAAAACGCTGCCTGCTAACCAGAGCCTAGCTGATAGCGTAGAAAGTGATTTAGCCTTGGACACCTTTTTTTCTGACCACCTAACTGAGGGTGAGGCTTTCCCTAACAGACCTGCAGAAGCGGAACAAACCATTAGTAGCAGTCAGGTTGGTAGTGGCAAAAATCCCGCTCTTCTGCCTGCAAACCCCGTCGCTGAGACTGGTGACAGAGTAACCAGAAGTGGTCGGACTGTCAAAACGAAGAGGCACGATGATTTCTACTATTATAAATAATGTTCTATTTTTGTAGATTACTAATTCTAAATCTATGATAATCTACGACCATGAAGCGTCCTAATCCTCACTGCAAGAACTTGAGAAACCACTTGGAAAAGGACTGCCTGAGTTGTTGGAGAAGTGGGGAGACATCCTACACAACCGACCGGTGCATTTGCATCAGGTGCAAAAAGTGCAGACAGGAAGGTCATGAGAGGAAAAGGTTCCCCCGCATAGTCTGCAATATGTGGGTGGAAAAAGGCTACACAGTTGAGATTTGCCGGACCTTGTCAAGAAGGAGAGGAAAGGCGAAAGCCCCCTCCAGACCTTCAGTGCCTGCAGGAGATCCTCCTAAAAAGGGACAGGCCTGCCGAAGAGGTGCAAAAAAAGGTGGGAGTGGACGACAGATGATTTCCCATGCCACTAGCCAAGTCATAGCCAGACAGACAGAGAGTTCTCGCAATGTCTTCACCTTGGAAGACATCCAAGCAACGATCACGGCGGCTCTGGTTTGCAAACTGACTTTGAGAGAAAGTTGCGGACTCTCAAAGTAGAGCGTGCTGCAATTCACTGCAGAAACATTATGACGCAGATATGAAGGAACTGGAGAGATGAGAGAAGGAGCCCCGCACAAGGAGGCAAGAGTACGAGAGAGTTTGTCCTCTTTGGAAGATCTTACCATCAGCTGACACTCCTGGTACCCGGGCGGTTTTCCAGACCCCCAGAACTTCGAAGGAACTTGCTGCTACCACCATGCCACCACCATCCCCCGCCAGGGACAGCAGTGAGGCATTAAATGGACCTTAAGGTGGTCACACTCCGGCAACGAGTGTGACCACCTTAAGGTTGAAAGTATTTCATTGGAAGGGGACGGTGTCACGTCATCAGCCACAGCTGGAGACCTCACAACCGGAGACCATGCTGAACAGGCGACTGTAGCCGGATACCTGCTTACAGGAGACCATGCTGAACAGGCGACTTTGGCTGGATGCCTGCTCGCAGGACACTACGCTGAGCCAACAGATGTAGCCAAAGACCTTGCTCTAGAAGGAGACTGTGCACTAGAGGGAGAAAACATGGACACTGCAGACGAGGAGCAGTTACTCGCTTCAGGCAAAATTGCAGTGTGAACCTCAAATTAATGTCGGAAGAGATTCCAGACTCTCAGCGACATTTGGAGAGACCCCAGACTCTCAACTACCTACGACTTTGGCGTAAGGTAGAACTACCAGGTTCTACTCGCAGAGACACCAGACTCTGAGGGAAACCCAAGTTTTCCCATGTGCACTTGAGGGTACAAAAGATCAGCAAGTCGTCGTTTACAGACTATGCAGGCTGCAGAAGACTAGGCCTCACGGGATCTCCCAGAATCCAGGTGAACATCCTCTGCGAGAAAGCCGCTACCATCAAACAAAGGGAGATGTAATATAATAAGCAACCTCATTTAAACACATGTTGTTGTTATGCTGTTTGACTTTGATAGACATATGCTAACCATCAACTTGATTTAGTATGGCAAATGAGATTGGCATTAAAAAGCAATTAATATTGTTGTAGACGGCTTTTGAGAAAGAAAGCACGTCAATCTCAGGTGATGCCCGCAGTAAACACCAATCAACCTGTCATCAACTAGACTTACGCAATTAGACTGACGTAAGCTGATATCGGAAGAGCCAACGAAGATACTTAGATGGACATTGCCCAAGCCTACACATGATAAAAGCTTTACAGACAATACCTTAAACTGGAACCCAAACCCGCATCAGGACCCATGACTAAGGCGAACTAGAGACCTCTGCTAAACTCGCATAGCAGAAACCGCACTTCTCCGCTCTCACGGGTCATCTTCGCTTATGGCTCATGACAAAAAGATTTCGTTACCACATTTTAATATTTTTTTATGAAACCCTTTTGCGTCAATCCAATGCTAGCCAATAGAACTGCAAGCTATTTTTAACCAGCTATATATACAGAATATTTACCCTTATTATAAAAGCGAGAAGTTTATCATTTTTCTACATCCAGTAACCTTGAAAGCACCCTCGCTGGCACGCTTACACTCATATCTATATTTACACTTGCGCACTCTCGAACTCTCTACCAGAGCTATTCGCTGTTCAGGCAAGTAACTCTTTGTGTGACATAGCCTATGGGCAGAGTTGTTATCCTAGAGTGGTGGGAATATTCTTTTATATTTTTGTGCTATGCTTTGCAACAGTTTTAGTATATATCTTGCACATTTGTTCTCTGTTTTAATAGACAAAATTTGATAGGTGACCTCAACTGGTTTTGCTATTTGGCACAGTGAACAGTAAAAAGTCGTCATTGTAGAAGCAACTCCATTGGTTAGAATTTGTCAAAAGATAACTTGGCCGGCTTAGCTAAAATGATTGGCTAGTTCTAAAGGAAAAATATCGCAGGGCTCAGCGTTGCCTCGCAAACTAACCTGCATGACTTGAACTCAGTTCACTGGTATTTTAAGTCTAGACATTACACCAAGAACCCAGATTTGCTTTTCAACACACCATGGTCAAAACTTAACAAATTGGGCGCCCAACAATTGAGCAAAATAATTCTATTGGTGTGGTGGAGACAAATCTGAAGTGAAAACTTATTACAATATAATCGGCTCGCTTTAACTCTGGCTTGACCGGAAGTGAAAAAATAAGCGAGACCGTTGGAGGAGATCTTATGTTCACTCTTTTACGGCTTGAAGCTCGGTAAGTAAAGACGTGTTTGTTTTGTCTCCTGATAAGTAACGACTTGTTAAAGGACCCACTGAACTAAAGGTGCTTTAGTTCACAGCTTATTCAATTAAAACACCAAAATTTGTTTTTGTATCAGCATGTTTGTCCAAAACGGTTTCTCGGCTAAATTGTCGACAACCTTGTCTCTGATTGTTGAAGATTTAGAGTTATCTCACCTTGAGAAGAAATAGTTTTACGGTTTCCATCGTCGAAATTCACAGTAGTCTGGAAGAGAAATTTGCTCTTTGTGTGAGATGAAAAGAAAATTCCCTATTATTGAGATTTCTCATTTACTTGTGGAAAAGATGATTTCCTTATCCTTGTTTCTTCACAATTATGATAATAATCCAATGTCATTATAATGCAGACTCAATAGGCTAAACTGTGATTCACACTAATCTATGTTTGTTGAGATTTTATTTGAGTATGAAAAATGAAGGCTTTTTCTGACATAGGTGTCTAAGGTATATCCATAGTTTACTAACTTCTGCAGCTTGTCGCAAGATGATTAAATGTCATCACAGAAAGCTTATGGAGAAAGCATTCCAAAGCATAGAAATCAACCGGTCCTGATGCAATGTTACCCTTAGAGCAGGGGTAGGGAACCTATGGCTCTCGATTCATATGTGGCTCTTTTGATGATTGCATCTGGCTCTTTGATAAAACAGTGGAGAAAATAATCCATTAATTTGCTGTTAATTTAATTAACATAATAATACAAATAATGCTGAAATAACAGTAACAATAAACAAAATAAAAAATAATGTCCATTTAATAGAAATATATTTTCATTTACAACTTTTTAATGTGGCGCTCTCAGCAGAGAGTTTCTAGTGCTTTCTGTACTTCGCTCCGTGCAGGCCGCACAGAGACAGCACAAGTCATTTTTAGATCAAAAGGTAACCCCTTCAAACCAAAAGGCAGCTAAAAATCATTGTTATTTGAACATTGTTGTTAAAAATAAATCCAGTTTTCTTATACTCTAAAATTGCTCAAACATACTAAGTTTGTTGGTCTTGCTTTTCAATTTTATGTTTTCGAGATTCAAAATATACATACGGCTCTCCGAGAATTAAATTAGGAAACATGGTGGTTTTTTGGCTCTCTCAGTCAAAAAGGTTCCTGACCCCTGCCTTAGAGTCACTTGAGATATTTGACCGAATCACCCTTGTCACAGATCCCACTGGCACACACAATTTGTAGTTTGAGGCAATGAGATCTTATCAACACCTCAAAGACCTTTGTGATATATACTCAGCTGTAGGTTAATGCTGCCTTGTGCCGCATCATATACTATATTTTGCATTTTAACACGCCCAATGAATCTTTTTTATACACGACTATTTTAACAAAGGACAGACTTCAGAAAAGATGGGAAGATATTACATTGACAGCCATCGGCTTGAACTTTAATGACAGCTTTATTAAAGAGTGGTGTAGGGAACTTCTTGCTATTATTTTTGTGTATGATTGGAAGTGCAAGTTCATTCAAGTATCTGCGTATGATTGTGTATAATTATACTCCTGTAATTCACATTATCTCTTCATGTAAGTTTTAGAATTAGTAGAATGTAATATTCAGTTGCCAATTTATAACTGTGAACCTGATCTCGTCATTTTAGATAGGAAAGAAAAGTTCTATCGCTAAATGGGTTTATCTACATAGTATCAATCAGAATCAAGTCATTTTCAAAAAAATTTAATGTTGCAAACTATTGATATACGTACTTTTGAAAGTTATATAGGATAAGGATCAGCTTTACCATTTGTATAAATATACCAAAAAGCAAATTTATTGAAATGTATCAAGCTAAACTCAAATGTATGTATTTATTTTTATACTGCAATTAGAACAGAAGTATACATTAGTTAGAGAGTTACTACTGAGGGTCCAAATACATGAGCCAGCGATAGTATAATGACTCATCAGCAGGGGTATGCTAGTGACTCAAGAATGCATCGGTTCAGAGGGGTTAAAAAAGTTGGTACCTCTATGATGTCATATATTAGGTGGTAAGGAATTTCAGACTTGCCACACTGATAAGCAACTTGCCAGTCAACCCAAGCAGTCAAGGAAGGAAGTGAGAAAGAAAGTAGTGACTGTCTAAATGACTTCTGAGCGTTTAGAATTGACAAACTCTAGAGTTAAATTTGTGAAAAAAGATGAACAGAAGAATAGTTGGGCGATTAAAGACAGATTAATCTCAGCAGTTTCTTTTGAATAATAACCATCTCAATTAAATGAATATTTGGTACGTTCATTAATACAATATGAAATTCTACTGTTTGTAAAAAAAATAATGTAATCAGATTAATGTGGATATAAGCAGGTAATAGATGCCAAGGAAATAAGGTGGAGCAATGCGTGAAAAATGTACTAATGCAAGATTTTCGATCTGGGCATCAATAAAGTGGGTGTCTTGTTAGTGTTCACTACTAATTCACACAGCGTCTGAAGTAGAGAGAGATTCTTGGGGGTACTCTCTGTCATGCTAGGACAGTGGTGCCCAGGGCCAATGGCCCTGCTCGCCGCTCGCAGGGTGAGTCCGAGAGGGGCGCTGTGCCTTCTCCGTAGAGGGGGTCCGGAGGTACTCCACCAGGAAATCTTTTTAGCATGAATGCCCCTAAATGACGCTGTTTTCCATAACTTAAAATATAACTTACCACAGCATGCATGTATTGAAAATGTATATTTTACATACATAACCTGAATGAAAAAACAACAACAAGACATGTTTTAATACATGAACAGAGTATCGTATGACCATTCACATGCTGACAAATAACGCAAAGCAAGGTCAAAACAGCAGAATGGGATTGATATGAGAAACTTCCCTGAAATAATAAACAGTCTGAGCAAGAATGGTGAGGAAGGTATGTTATGTCAGCGAAGGTGCCTACCCCATAGCAAGCTATCATCTATTGAATGAAAGCAGTACAGTATGCATATGTTTAAGTTACAAGACGATTGCAACATACAATCTCTGTAATGAAAGTGACAACCCTACAGCGAGCTATCATCTATTTAAGGAACCCACTGGCTTACAAAGCAAGCTATCACCTATAACAAAGCTATCATCTCTGTAATAAAAATAACAACCATACAGCGACTATCATCACTAACTTACAAAGCAAGCTATCACCTATAACAAAGCATAAACATGCGCATAGTAGTTGTCACCACCTTCTGGCGTTTTCTTTTTCACTGACATACTGTCACTGGCTGAACGGTGACCTCTTTTCAGCCAGTTTTTCACATACTTAATTAGAATAAAAAGATGAATGGGAGGACCAGACACTCACTGACCCTGTGTTGTGTTCAGTAAGAAATTAAAAGTGGGCCTAGCTGCACAACCTGGGTGCTCTATGACTACGGAGATTCCAGGTTGTGATGTGAGTCAAGAAACCCTATGGACAGTCCACACAGGCCCCAGACACAATACAGTCCCATCCGCAAGCCACCATGAATATCATTATATGATAAGCTCAGTCACTCAATACTTTCCTAAATACAGACTCTAAATTTATGACAGTCATTAATTCTTACTCACCTTTAAATAATTTATCTATTGGCCAATGCCGTTTCATCATGAATTTTTACAAAATAATGAAGAAACTAGCACAATAAACAAAAATTTATTCAAAACCGTCGTCCAAAACACAGGGAGTTTCTTAAGAAAGTCTTTTTAGCAGCTGACGGTTTCAGGCGGAAAATTTAATATAATTAGCGCTACTGTTCACCAGCCAATCATGTGGCTGTTTTTATTGAGTCTTTTTTGCAGCCAACGTTTTCAGGTGGGAAAGGTAATATAAATTAGTGTTACCATTCGCCAGCCAACCATGGCAGGTTGTTCAGTCGAGAGGATATTTCGTAATTGTCGTCATCAGGCAGAAAATTCTATAATAAATATACGCCAGCATTGATAATAGGAACATTATAGCAACTACATGTCCTTCAAATTAAGAGAAAGATTAATTTGGCGATTTCCCTAGCTTATAAGGCTATGATTCCACTGCAAGATACGCACAAAAATCAAGTGCATGCAACCTCTGATTGCTGCACAGGTTGTAACTACTTTTACTAGTGTTGTTTCTCTTTCAAAAATACCATGTCATTTTTTCAAAGGGTCGTTTCTCCAAAAAAAACTTAGTAAATTTTGTTTTAGCTTTTTATTGAAAATTATTGTATTATTACTGCTGAAAACTGTTGACGCTGATCACTGATAAATCATACCTCACATATACAATATCAAAATCTTTATGCTTTTGCTAGTACAGTATAGACATCCATTTACTACGTACGTTTGTATTCTAGATGCTATCTCTATTTGAAGTTCAGAACCCTTCAGTAAAATGAACCATTCGCATTCGGTATAGAACACACTAACACAAAAGTTACTCTAAAATTTCCTAATTTTAAAAATTGTGTCTCAAAATAAAGTTGGTTAAACCTAAAAAATTTATAACAATTCACATGAACACAATAGAGCTTTTACATCGTTTGTGGTAAATAAGAAAATTATGAAGGGGTGGTGATATAACTGACAAAAAATAGGAAAAGTTAGATAGCACATCGTGTAAAGCTATTCACATTTCATTCGCAGTCTTTTAACACTATGTTTTATTTTTTAAATAAAACTGACTCATATTTCGATAGTAATATAATATGTATGAACAGAAAGATGCCAATTAGAATTCCACCAGAATTTGTACTGATAACTCTTTAAATTTTGTAACAATTATTACAATTTTATAACCATATACACTTGGTTATAAATACACAGAATATTCACACAAAATCTAGTATAGCATATGAACATTATGCTTTGTAATTGTCATGATCTAAGATTCGAACAAAATTTCAAAGAACATGAGCTAAACACATCATTAGTGACAAAAATGGTAAGCCGAGATTGGTGGTTTATGTCAACAGAATGGTTCTTGCGAAGTGTATACATAATAGCCTTTTTTTAATTGTGACGAAGTCTGTGAATTCAACTTGTAGTCTGTCGGCAACAGCAGTTTTGACCATCAACTTTCTGACTAGGCATCTATTTATTGCCTGATGCAATGTTGCGGTCAGTGGTCGAATTGAAAATTTTCAGAACAGATTCTGTGGTGTGTGGAAGTGAGTCTTTTCTGGACATGGCCTTGAGCCATTTATTGAGACAAGACTCATTCGTGAGAGGAAATCTAAAACAAATTTAGGTATTCGGAAACAGTATTTGCACTGAGCTCAACTCGGGAATGGCAACAACCCTTATTTGCACGAATATATTCAACAATTATTACGAAGAATTTATAATCATATTATAGCATATTCACACCCATAAAATATATTTCAAGTTTCCAAGCAAACACCTATAAAATATTCAATCAATGCAGATTCATTATTATTACAGCACAAAAAACTGCACATTATTTTACCATACATTAAAGGGCAAGTCTATCAAAAGAAATTTCATGTATCTTTTGATGGGTCAGTTAAGTTCATTCATTTTATTGGTTTTCAGTTTATTTGTAAACAAACGCGTGCACACGTAAAAGGTTATCTTTCACAATCCTTACATTGGTATTGCAACATTTGCATTCATTATGCATGTACCAGATGGACATTATGATGCAGTACTATATTATTGTACGTACAAAGTAATTCTTTTGCTATTTGCTTGATATGGCACCCGCCTTTAAATACAGCTGTGTCATCTGTAGGGAATGATATTTCGGGATGAGTTTAAAAATATCTTGGTATATCGGGATGAGTTACGCTGCTGGAACAGATTACATACTTTGTAAGAGCGTCTACTCTACTTGAAATTAGAAATAGTAGGTAAATAAATACCACACAGGTTGTTAACAGAAAACGATTATTAGGTTGGGTTAATATTAGGATTCTTAACCCTTTCGTGGGCGAATTTTCAAAACTAAATCAGGCTCCCATGGGCGAATTAATTTTCCAAAAAATCAATTTTTTTCAAAAGGTTCATACACTTTTCTGTGTGTTATTATGTGCATATCTCTATGTTTAAAGGTGCATATGTATACATGTATATGTCCATAGGCATTTATATACATATATATATTATAAACAAATAAAAATATATAACATAAAATATATGCTTTTCACAATAATTGTCTATTTACGAATGATATTTTCGCAAGCATTCTCCTTTACAAAGGCCCACATCACAGTCTTTGCACCATGTACTCATTCGTGCAACAAAGAGCTCCCACAAAAATGTACTTCCTGGATTGACAGGCTCAAAAAACTTTTCAAAATACTCTACTGGTTGAGCATCTACTGGAGTGAATACTGGGCCTGTCACTGCTCTAAACTGCTGAATTGTAGGAGATTTATCTCAGTTTATGTTGTTTATATTCTTCCAGGCACTGGCATCACTCCTACTCACATCCTCATCATTACTGCTACCAGCCTTTTCATCACTGTCACTTCCAGATGTAAAGTCATTACAATCACAATTCAAACCTGATTCACTGTCATCTCTTGCTACTAAATCTAAAAAGTCACTGTCATCTCTGAATCTCTTAGTAATTTCGGTACTAGTACTTGCTTTATGAGAATAATCTCGGGAGGTTCTTTTAGAAGTCGCCATGACGGTAAACTAAAGTCAAACTCTCAAAAAATTCAGTAAATAAAAGCTAAAACCGAAGCAAGAAAAATAAAAGTTGATAAATTATTTAGAACTGTTTTCTAATTTTTTTCGAAAGTTTATTTATTCATCACTGCTAAAAACGATCGTTTTTTTTTCAACCTTGAAGTCAATTTTTGAGGCTAACCGAAAATACTATATCATAGCTTGCTATTGGTAAAAAAAGTAAACAAAAAACGACATGTAGCTAACCAGAAACGGCAATAATAAAATACGTTACCGAAACGACAAAAACGTCGCACTGCCCATTAGCAGCCGTATCGCAAAGCGACAAAAACGTCGCACTGCCCGCGAAAGGGTTAATCAGAAAAGATGTTATAAGCGTGGTACACATCATTAGCGAGTAAACATTGGTACACGTAAATGACTGATTATGCACAGTGCAAGGTCACATAAGGGTTATATTGAAACCAAGCCATTCTAAAGTGCAGTAGCACAGCAGTAATTGCTTTTACCCTTCTTACTAGGGTTTTATCCGCAAGTCAGCATAGAAATCATCAAAGGATTGTCATTTAGTCAAACTTTAGTAAATGGAAAACATTTCTGCCGCTTACTTATGAGGTACATCAAATTGATTTCTAAACTCAAATTGCTGCAAGTGTGAAAGAAATGATACGGCTATTCCAGATGAAGAACAATGTTTCCTTTCATCAAAACAAATGTGAAATGTCATAGATTAAATCCACATAACCTTATACCTTGGGCGGGTTGAACCCAAATAGTGTCTCTACCAAGAAAACGATTGCAAATAGCCCGCAGTCATTGGCTCCATCTTGCCTCTGCACACTTTCCCATTAGAGCCGCGGATGTGGTGCTAGGGTCTGTGTAAACCTGCAAGTAATACCAAAGTGCAAACCATAGTTTTGGAAAAATGAATGGATACTAATGTATCCAGATGGTGCATAACATAAATGTATTTAATTAGCAAACGCGCAAAGTTCTGTGAGGTAACACTTTTCTTGATCAAAATACAGCACCACTATGTTTACCTGTCTGTGTCATAGATGCAAAGTGTTGATCCGAGCAGCATTTGTGACTTCTCTCCAAGAAATCATGAGAACCCGAAATTTAGATCTAGGGCATGATCTGGTAGCCAAGTTATTGATCAATCTCCTGTGAGTCGGGCAAGTTATGGTTCAATGTCAATTTTTACCTGACTTCGCTTTATGAATTGAGACAAGACAAATCATTTTCGGGTTTAAATATCAGTCTCTATCTTGTGATGTGGTGTACAATCACGGCGAACACCTTTAAAAAATCGAGTAAGAGCAAGCGTTGTATCTGGTTTGCACAAACACTTACTGGCAATCTCTTTCAGAGCTTGATCGTCAAGGTCAAAGACATGAGAATCAAATAGCCGTACAAATGTACTAGATCCAATGTTGGTGCAAGCCAGCCAATGATTCCCATTAGTGTGCAGGATCTGTAAAACAATGAGAACTTCCCATTACTTGACAATATAGTCATACATATACGTGAATTAACAAAGATAATGAAAGCTAAGAAATCTGGTACAGTGGATTCTTACCATATGATTTTGTTTTGTTCGAGTGTTGGCATAATAAGGTCAAAATTTCATAGAGTTGTATAGAAACTTATAGTAATTGTTATAGCTTTAGTGTATTTAGTGATTATAATCTGCAAAAAAATGTAATGTTACAATGTACTACATGCAGTACATATCTAACAGTACATAGCAGGGACATCGTAATCCGACAGCGGATTGCATATCAAACAGGGGCACATAACCCTTATCAATTACAGAC
Organism: Watersipora subatra; assembly: GCF_963576615.1. Taxonomy (NCBI): domain Eukaryota; kingdom Metazoa; phylum Bryozoa; class Gymnolaemata; order Cheilostomatida; family Watersiporidae; genus Watersipora; species Watersipora subatra. The sequence goes on from NC_088717.1 coordinate 14,814,226, forward strand.
TGAACATGAAAATCGTAAAATGCATTGTTGAGCGAAGGACGTCAGAGAATGCAGGAGTTTCCCTACAGGATGAATTTATTCGCGGAGTTAAGTTTCGCGCAAACTGCCTTTTTCATGCATATTCGCGGATTAATTTATTTGCGACTGAACACTGTCACTCTCTATGAAGAGTTAACTTTATTGCGATTAGCAATAGAGTTAACCCTACGCATGCGCACACCGCGTGTTTCAGTTTCTATTTAGCTTACAACTACGAGTCGATCATGCTAAGCTATAAATTTTTTGCTGCGTTCAGAATATTTCACGAATATTCATCGATTTGGAGGCCTTTGATGAACCAAGAACTTGTGGTAAGTAATGAGTGTTTTTCAAAACCATTTAATAAATTAGTTAAATTTTACTTTGGTTCTTCGGTAAAACGCAATATTTTTTCCATCCCTACTGCTTCGTTATTTGTTTTAGTGTGAGAGAGATTTTTCATCATACACGGAGGCACAATGACTGCAAGGGTGGGAGATGTCATTCTTAGAAGATCACCAATCATTCAGGGAGGTCTTGAAATTGAGGTAGAAGTGACCGCAGCTGCTAACGAGGAGAATATGTGTTTTAAAAAAGGAACAAAAATGCCTTTACAAGCACAAATTTTTGGCCAACCGGCAGAACTTGGCAATAGTAAGCCACGAGGAGAGTTTTGATGATAACTTCCTTACCAGCCATGTAGTAGCGAGAGAATCACCTTTAACATCTACCCAAGACAGTGACAGCGATATAGAGCTGCTATTACTAAAATAACTAGTCAAGGAGCACCATTACACACTAGCATTCACTTATTAAGAGTATCAGTTTAATTTTATTGCTCTAGACAACTGCCATATAGACTAAACTGTTTATATTTACTCCATTCATCGTTTGTAAAATTTTATTTGAATTTGAAATATTTTATTTGTACACTCAAGTTTGTAATAAATTACAATATATCTATACATGAAATAAAATATATAATATAATCATGTTTGTTGCAGCGATATCAAGCAGTTGTTGTTGATGAAGGGGTCTAGGTTGACTGGTTGCTTCTCTGCCAATATTCCTGCCTTGATGAATATTACTACATGTCTCTAGTTTTCGTAATCGGAATAGGTTATGTTTTATTCTCAATCTGCAGTAAACACAAAAAAGAAAAAATATTAATAAGTGTTAAGGAAGTACAAAAACAATAGCTGAAGTATTTAATGAAAGCGATCAGTTTTTAAACAAAATAATTAACTAACGCAGTTAATTATGGAAAAACGTATCTGCACTGCAAATCAAATACATACCACTAGAAATTCCACTGTCATACAGCCCACGACCAAAGAGATGGCCAGAGATATTGGGAAAAAGAAAGGGTACTGATGGTTGAGAAATGCAATATTAGCAATCAAATGGCTCTGCAGTGCAATAGGATAACTGCAATGGTAGCTGTAATGTACTGGGTGTGGGTGTTATTATATACAACAAACAGCAATAATGAATGGAAAAGATGTTTATATTTTCCCCCTGCAATAGGAGAAATGCAATATTGGCCAATATTAGAAGTAAAATGCACTGATATTCTTAGAATAATCAATTTTATTAATACAGTAATAATAGAAAACCAATACACAATTTTTTTTACATTTCAAAACGTCATAGGTAGCAATATCGAGAAGTTGTGGTATTTATATAGGTTTTTAGAAAATTTATTTAAAAAGTGTTTGGTCATGACAAACAACAACAATGAAAGGAAAATATTACACGTTTATATCTCTCCCTTGCAATAGGAGTAATGCAATGTTGGCCAATATTATAAGTAAAATGCACTGATATTATTAAAATAACCAATATTGTTAATATAGTAATACAGCAATAATAGAAAACCTATGAGCGTTCACGCGTCTGGAAGATTTCTGCAAACTGCAGCAAAATAAAAGCTGTTATAAAAGTGTTATAAAGCTGTAGGCCTAATTTACTGTAATGTATGTAATTCAACAACAATAAAGAAATATGTTTATTATAACTCTGAAATGCAAAATTAGAAGTAAAATGGCAAGCTACTGTGTACTATACACAGTTTGAAAGTTGGTTGCGTTGAATGTAGAATGGTTTTGATAAGCGATCTTTAACAGAAAGTGAGTAGGAGCATTCACGCGTATAAAACTGTAGCAAAATAAAATATGTTCTCGTCATGAAGGGGCGTTGTAGTTTGGCCCTAGCTTGCACATAAGTTGTAAAGAATTTCGGCTAACGTTTCAAATAATGAAACCTTCGGTGATTGGACAAAAAACACAGGCTGATAAACTGTGTACCACAATTTCGTACCTGTAAATCGGTCTACGCCTCAAACGGTCTACGTTTATTACAAAAATCTTCGAATAAATTCGATTACAAGTAAAAAATGCCATAGACTGATGAAATGAGCACGGTTTTCTCGTGAAATGCGCACTACTAAATAGTTCTACAATCGGTCGCACGGCTTTATTGGCGTTTCAATTTTCGGTCTTAACTTTTATTAAACCGAGCTTTTCAAACTTTTTGTGGCAATTTTCGTTCAAATTAATCTGTCTATTTAGGTATAATCCGATCAGATGGGTAAGTTTTAAGATATTATCAAAGGTTTACAAAGACTTGGTAACATATTTAAATAGGTTTAAATGTGTTTTGTATCGTTATTATACTTTAACAACTTTACATTCCGATGCTTAAATTTGTTGATGAAATTTCTTGACGAGGGTTCGTCTCATTGTTGATGAATAATTTTCGTAAGTTGTGTGCACATGCATTTATCATAAAAACTCCCACACTTCCGCTCCGCTCGTGTGGTCGTGGGATAATGTCCATATCAAAATCATTATCGTGCTCAACTTCGGTATTAGAGATTGATGGAGTTGATTTCAATGTAAAAAAAATTGTAGGAGAGATTTTTGCGATGTGAAATAACTTGTGAAAACATTGAATAATTTTGTAAAGAAGTTTGATGCAATGACAATAAAACTCGAAGCCGCGGCGATGATTTTAAAGAAGTTTTGGAAGTCGGCTACGTTTAGTACTTCTGCCTAGCGGCTATTTTTGCGATGACGCCATTCCGCATATCTTGTGACAACTTTGAACAATTTTGTAAAGAAATGTGATGCATTGGCAATGGTGTTAGCTCAAAGCCCCAGCAATGATTTTAAAAAGGTTTTGGAACTCAACTACGTTTAGTATTTATGCCTAGCAGCTAGTTTTTAATTTGAGGCAGTAGTTATTCTCCCTTGTGATTAAAAATAGAACTAATTATTCGCGGAATTTAATAATTCGCGGAATTGACTGTTCGCGAAATCGCGAATTTTTATAACCATCGAATATTTTCATCCTGTAGGGTATAAGAAATATTATGTATACGTAACAAACTTTTCAGGATAATGAAACTAGCAAATGAACCGTTATCATTGAATGATTACAGTCACTACATCCACAGTATACAGGAGGCCTGATCAATTGGTCACACAAAGCTAAGCGCAGGTCATCATTGTTGTGAGGTATGAAGAGCTTACTCACAGCTGATTTTAATTTCAATTTCTTTCCAGCATCATGGTCTGCTCCATGCTGACATGCAGGGTCACTGATCCTATCTTTATAACAGCCTTTCCCTGATAGGCGACCAATCTCCGTTTCTGGACATCTAAAAACAGATAAGTTATTAGAAAGCCTATTTATCAAAAATTATGTGCAATCGCCCAGTTGAATTGTTGAAAAAAACGAAAGTAAAGATATGAAAAATGCTGCTTTTGTAATTGTAGATGAAAGTATTTTGAGTGAAGATTTCAGTACAAAGAAGTCTGCATGTCGAAAGGCTCATCCATCATTTGTAAAAAGTTAATACTTCGATGCATCATAGTAGTCAGGTTTACGATGGTTACGCCGTGAATATCTAGGTGAGTTGGATGCTGAAGCTGGTTGTTGTGGCTCAGGAACAGCAGCTGGTAGACTCTGGGATATTGGATATTGTTGTCAACAACATACACTCTTGGTTGCAGTTGATTGATATGGCATCGCCAAATACCTTTATCTGTCTGGACCTCATACATTACACCACAAATTTTTGCTGTTACTTTGCCTTGTAGCCATTTTGGTCCTCCTCTGTAGTTTTGGGCCAATGAGTCAACTTCGTACTTGGTGCTAGCCGTCAGAGCTTGGTTGGGTGATTTGGTTAGTTGGGATGGCCCGAGCAATGACAGCACATTGCGAGGTTGCCTACCGTGAAGTATTTCAGCTGGTGACTTCCAGTTTAGCCCTGGGTGTGGCATACATCTGTAGGTGCTTAGAAACTTTTGAAGGGCAATCTTTGGCGATTCTCCTCCCGCACAAGTCTTTTCAATGCTTCTTTTTAGTGACTACACAAATCTTTTCGCTTCACTGTTGGAAGCTAGATGAAATGGTGCCAATTTGAGATGGAGTATGCCGAGTTTTCTACAAAACTCCTTAAACTCATCCGATACGAACTGTCTGCCATTGTCCGTTACTATAGATTCGGGAAGTCCTATTATAAAAAATATGGCGCAGCATAGCAATAGTGTGGGACGATGTCGTGCTTCCTACATCCATAATAGCTACATATGGATATTTAGAGTATGAGTCAACACACAATAGCCAAATTTAGTCTTTGAAGGGGCAAGCAAAATCAAGGTGAATTCTCACCCATGGTTTCTGAGATACTGGCCACGCAGAGTATGTTTGTTGTGGTTCATTAGCTGAGAGTCGGCATGGTTCACAGGTTCTAACCATGTGCTCAATGCCCTTGCCAATAGAAGGCCACCACACATAGCGACGGGCAAGCTGCTTCATTCTAACGATTCCCCAATGGGATGTGTGCAGTGTATCAAGGACCTGAGGAATGGTATTTCTGGGAATAACTACTCTGACGTGTGCATCTCGTTGTACCAACAGTATTCCTTTATGCATAAATAAAGAATCTTTCATTCTCAGATAGGGGAGTAGATGCAAAAGGTCTCCTGGCAGTTTCTTTGGCCAGTTACCCTGCGCGATCCAGCCTCTGACTAATTCAAAGTCGGCATCTTTTGTCTTTTCATGCAAGATTAAGGAAGCATCAAGGGGTGAAGCCACCAAATCCCCTTGAATCATATGTGATATTTCCTCACTATCACGAGCTTCTTGTGAATCAAAAGCAATGTCTTGGCCTTGGGGTAAGCGAGAAAGGCGGTCGGCATAGCTGTGTTGTTGAGTTGGTTTATATCGAATATCATATTGGTAGGCCATGATAGTCAATGGCCATCTTTGGAGTCTTTGGGTGGTGAGCAATGGGATGTGTTTGTCAAGGGAAAATATGGCAAATAAAGGCTCATGGTCTGTAACAAGGATGAATTTATGACCAAATAAGTATTGTCTGAATTTGCTCACACCATAGATAATGCTCAGCCCTTCCTTTTTAATCTGTGAGTAATTGCGTTGTGGTGCATTTAACGTTTTTGAAGCATGAGCTATTGGCCTTTCTACGCGGTTTTCTTCTTGTAGCAGTACTGTACCGATGCCATACTGTGATGCAACTGTGGATAAAATTACGGGTTTGCTGGAGTCAAAATGAGTCAGCTGGGTAGTGTGAATAACATCTTGCTTTAGCTGTTGAAATTATTTCTCACACTGCGGTGTCCACTGGAAAGTAACATTTTTGCAAAGCAGTCTGTTGAATGGAGCTGCTTTGTCTGCGAGGCTTCCTATGAACCTGCCATAGTAGTTGATTTTTTCCAGGAAAGCCTTAATTTTATGGACATTCTGAGGTCTTGGTAGACGCTCGAGAGTAGCTATGGCTTCATTGGATGGTGTTTTACCATTTTTGTCAATGTGGTGGCCCAGATAGTCCACAGAGGTTTTGAAGAACTGACATTTTGACTGCTGGATACAGAAGCCATACTCTTGGAGTCTTTTTAGCAGTTTGTCCAGATTGCTCCAGCGTTCTTCACTGGTGCTGCCAGTTACTATGAGGTCATCCAGGTATGCAGCAACACCTGGTAAATCATTAGTCATTGTGTCCATGCATCTTTAAAACTGAGCGGGACTACATGCAACTCCAAAGCACATTCTGTAATAACGAAAAAGCCCCAAAGGTGTATTGATGACGCAAAGTTGCTTAGCTTCTTCGTCTAACTCTATCTGTAAATAGGCAAGGGCAAGATCGATTTTGGTGAAACGTTGGCCGCCTTAAAGTTTTTTCCATAAGCTCATCTAGTTTTGGCAAAGGGTGCTGGTCAACAGATATCTGTTTGTTTAGCATCTTAAAGTCCCCACTAATTCTCACTTTTCCATTAGGTTTTGATATTGCCACAATTGGTGCCGCATAGTCGCTGAAGTCCGTATGTTCCAACATTCCTGCTTTAAATAAACACTCAATTTCTAGTTTCAGCTTCTCCTCAGAAAAAATGGTACTTTTCTAGCTTGAAAAAAACTGGCCATGGTTTTTCTTTGAGGTGTATCGAAGCTTTCAGTTTTTTACAGCGTCCCAATCTTTTGTTGAACACTTCTGGATATTTTGTTGCCAGTGCACTGACTTTACCTGCCAAACCCTCGACCGGTTCGCTTTGAATTGTGTTTACATTTTCTAACACCGCTGACAAGCCCATCTGTGACAAGCCAAAAAGATCACTCTCGTCTAAGCCAAATAGGTTAGATCCTACAGATGGATCGACTACTAACAAATGCAGGTTTTGTTTTACCTGGTCTGCAACTCCAAAATCTACTTAGCATTCTCCTTTGACTTGAAGTCTGTGGGCCCCATCCCATAACCACTGATACAAGTTTTTGTTTCCCTCAGTTGTGGTGAGCCAAGTTGTTTATATTCTTCCAAGCCTATCATGGAACATGTAGCTCCAGTGTCCCACTGAAACTTGGCGTCGATTCCATTGATCTTCAGATTTACCCAGATTTGTTTTTCAACTCGATCAATTATGTCTATCTTTATTTTCTGCTGGGCATGTTTTGTAGTGTCACGGCTATGCTTAACTGTGCACACTGATTCTTCAGCTAGATTTGAGTTTTGGACTTAGCTTTTGTGGATTGCCCACCCTTTGATTTGCAAACAGGCGAGATATGCCCTTTTTTGTGGCAGATTCTACAAACAAGTTCTCTACAAGGGCAATCTTTGCGATCGTGTTTGATAAAACAACTCAGACAGGATTTTAGTGAGTTAGAATTAGAGTTTCTTTGGTTACTACTTTGGGCTCATCTGGTTTTGTGTTCATATGTGACAGACATTCTGTTAACCGAATCTGGAGGTGGTTCTTTGAACTCACCTTTCAGCACTCTATCCGTTTCCGTAGTTTTGATGTATGTTACGGCTTTAGCGAGCACATCATCAAGGGTAGGGTTGTTGTCCAGTAAGCACTGGCGTCTGACATCAGCGTGGGGTGTTTCTTTGATTATGACGTCTCTAATCTGATCATCTACATAGCTCTGGCCACAGCCATTATTTTTGCAAGTAAAATTACAGTGACGTGCTAAGCCCTGTAACTCTGCAGCCCAATCAGTATACGTTTGATTCTTTTTCATTTTACACTGATAGAACTCATACGGTGCTGCTTGTATATGAACACTATCCTTATAGTGGTTGGTTAGTTTCTGTTTTAGCTCAGTAACAGATTTTGTCATTATATCTTCTGAGCCGAACAGGTTCATCATTAGATCATACGTTGGCGCGCCTACCCAAGACAGCAAGCAGGCTCGCTTTTGTTTAGCATCAGTAACATTGTAAACAGCAAAGTGTTGGTTAAAACGTTCCTAATAAATTTGCCATTTCTCAGTCTCCTTGTCAAACTTCGGAATAGCTGGAGTGGAATTCGTACCTTGCAATGTTTTTGTTTCCGCTTTCTCTATCAGCTCTAGCATTTGTTTCTGGAACAGAACCTGCTGCTGCTGCATAGCATCCATCATTGCCTTAACCGTATCCTCCATTGTCCACTTGAGCGTTTATTTAATTAAGAGTTTTTTGATAGACATATCTCACTTCTAACAACAGTGATAAGTCCTTAGGTTGTGTAGAAACGAGAGGTTGACTTGTCTCTTACAATCTATTTAATCAACTGACGAGCATGCAAGAAGATAGCAAGCCATGCCATATTAGGAGAATGAGTCACTCTAAGCAACAAACAACAATTGCGTACGTAGGTCATTTCTGCTAGCTAGCTGACCTTGGGGAATAAGACATAACAGTTAATAGTAGGATTCTTAATCAGAAAATACATTATAAGCCTTATCATTAGCGAGTAAATGTTGGTACACATAAATGACTGATTATGCACAGTGCAAGGTCACATAAGGGTTATAATGAAACCAAGGCAATCTAAAGTGCAGTAGCACAGCAGTAATTGCTCTTACCCTTCTTACTTGGGTTTTATTTGCAAGTCAGCATAGAAATCATCAAAAGATTGTCATTCAGTCATTGTACATATAGTTGAATGTATAGGAACGATGGACAAAATAGCATTCTTGAAGTTCTCATTGAGCAATAAGGTTTGTGTGGTTTATTATAATTATGAAGCCGGCATGTGCATTAGTTACATCAAGTAAATGGAAAACATTTCTGCCGCTTACTTATGAGGTACATCAAATTGATTTCTGAACTCAAATTGCTGCAAGTGTGAAAGAAATGATACGGCTATTCCAGAGGTTAATATATGAAAAACAATGTTTCCTTTCATCAAAGCAAAAGTGGAATGTAATAGATTAAATCCACATAACCTTATACCTTGGCCGGATTGAACCCAAATAGTGTCTCTCCCAAGAAAGCGATTGCAAATAGCCCGCAGTCATTGGCTCCATCTTGCCTCTGCACACTTTCCCATCGGAGCCGCAGATGTGGTGCTAACGTCTTGTGTAAACCTGCAGGTAAAACCAAAGTGCAAACTGTAGTTTTGAAAAAGTGAATGGTTACTAATGTATCCAGATGGTGCATAACATAAATGTATTTAATTAGCAAACGCGCAAAGGTCTGTGAGGTAACACTTTTCTTGATCAAAATACAGTACCACTATGGTTATCTGTCTGTGTTATAGGTGCAAAGTGTTGATCCGAGCAACCTTTGTGACTTTTCTCCAAGACATCATGAGAACCCGAAATATAGATCTAGGGCATGATCTGTTAGCCAAGTTATTGATCAATCTCCTGTGAGTCGGGCAAGTTATGGTTCAATGTCAGTTTTTACCCGACTTCGCTTTATGAATTGAGACAAGATAAATCATTTTCGGGTTTAAATATCAGTCTCTATCTTGTGATGTGGTGTACAATCACGGCGAACACCTTTAAAAAATCGAGTAAGAGCAAGCTTTGTATCCGGTTTGCACAAACACTTACTGGCAATTCTTTTTGGAGCTTGATCGTCAAGGTCTAAGACAAGATAATCAAAAAGCCGTACAAATGTACTAGATCCAATGTTGGTGCAAGCCAGCCAATGATTCCCATTAGTGTGCAGGATCTGTAAAACAGATAGAACTTCCCATCGCTTGACAATATAGTCATACATATACGTGACTTAACAAAGATAATGAAAGCTAAAAAATCTGGTACAGTGGATCCTCGCCATATGATTTTGTTTCGTTCGAGTGTTGGCATCATAAGGTCAAAATTTTGTATAGAGCTGTATAGAAACTTATAGTAATTGTTATAGCTTTAGTTTATTTAGTGATTATGATCTGCAAAAAAATGTAACGTTACAATGAACTACATGCAGTACATATCTAACAGCACATAGCAGGGACATCGTATTCCGACAGCGGACTGCATATCAAACAGGGGCACATAACCCTTATCGATGACAGACTGAACATGAAAATTGTAAAATGCATTGTTGAGCAAAGAACACTTGATGTCAGAGAATGCAGGAGTTATAAGAAATATTATGTATACGTAACAAACTTTTCAGGATTATGAAACTAACAAATAAACCGTTATCAGGGAATGATTACAGTCACTACATCCACAGTATACACGAGGTCTGATCAATTGGTCACACAAAGCCATGAGTAGGTCATCTTTGTTGTGAGGTACGAAGCGTTTACTCACAGCTAATTTTAATTTCAATTTCTTTCCAGCATCATGATCTGCTCCATGCTGACATGCTAGGATCACTGATCCTATCTTTATAACAGCCTTCCCCTGATAGGCGACGACTCTCCGTTTCTGGACATCTAAAAACAGTTAAGTTATTAGAAAGCCTATTTATCAAAAATCATGTGCAATTGCCCAGTTGAATTGTTGAAAAAAACGAAATTAAAGATATGAAAAATGCTGATTTTGTAATTGTAGATGAAAGTATTTTGATCATAAATTCCACTCAATAATTGAGGACTCCAGTGCAAAGAAGTCTGCATGTCGAAAGGCTCATCCATCATTTGTAAAATGTCACATAAAACAACAAAAAAACAAAATAACAATAAGCATTTTGATAGCAAAAAAGCCAAATAAAAGCATGAAATAGCCATGTGTCATAGATAATTCACAGGGTAGAATCACAGAAATAATAACTAAATACGGTCAGTATGTTCAGAGAGCAGCACCGAAAGAGCGGCACCATTCACGCGACGGGTACTAAATGGAAGTGATCGGGCGGTGAAATTAATCGTCATCAGGCGGGAGATTATTGAATTTCGCGCCTAAAACGTCAACTGCTAAAAAGACATGAGCTGAAAAAACTGCTGAAAAAAACGCAAAACACAAGAGAAGAATCCAAGCAATGATTAATCTTAGGCTATTCGAGGATTCCACAGGGCGGCCGACACAAGGGCCTGTCGATTGGGGCGGTTGACAGAAAACTGATCGACTGATTGGTTCTCAGGCTTTTGACAAAATAATCTGGTTGATCCGCTAGAATAGCGGAAAACTAACTGAAGAAATTTAAGATCAATAGCGAGGGTGTCTCATTTCGAAAACGCACACTGTTTCTGATGTAATGAACTCGAGCTAATATAAGTTCGGTGAAAAAAAGTTGTGAATATTTCACTTCATTCCGATTTTACCGCATTTAATAAGATATGAGCAACCTTATATGAGGGGGTACGCTTCCCAGGGAGTACCCCCCTAATTCTTCTTAGGGGTACGCCGTATCCCTGCGTATCCCCCATCCGAACACTGAATTCACAACAATATAATAGGATTTTCGGATACAGCCATACTTCGACTTACGAGCTTAATGCGTTCCGAGACTGAGCTCGTATGTCAATTTACTCGCATGTTGGTGCAATTTATTTATATATAGAACAATTAAATATATATTAATTGGTTTTCATACTCTAAAAATGCAAATAAAACACTCAAAACAAGATATTGTAACAGAAAGAACATGTTGGTTATTGTCCTAACTTACCACAAATTTTTAAAAAGCAACAAATAAAAATAATGCAACAAAATGTGATTAATTAAAATGTAAAATTAAATACATACAATAGCCGCTAACGCTAGCATTTGCCAGAGAGGGAGATATCCTAGGGAGTTATAGAAAGTTATCCTTCATTACAACAGTTGACTTTGATAAATTTGGATTTTATCAAAGTCTTAAAAGACAAACTTAGAAGCAAACCTAAAAGCAAACTTTCATTTTTTAACTTAACGTAATTAAAATTTCTTCGGCGTTCATAGTTTCAAGTTTCTCGCAAGTTAGCTATTTTTCCTGTGTTTCGCTTTCACGACTAGCCGGCCGTTTTATGATAAGCCTATCTAAGGACGTTTGCCTTTGTCGCCCATTCAACATGTTTCGATTAGGACGAACCATAGAGTTATCTCCCCCTAGAGTGATAACTGTGCATTCAACAACACGAGCGTTTCCGGTGCCAACAAGGAGCGTTTAGGCCACGCCCCTTTTTTGTGCTAGTCACTCGTAGTGATTGACAGAACAATAACATCAGCCATGAGAATGATCATGAATTTGCACAGTTGAGATAGTAATTATTGCTCATATTAAAGAGATGATGATTATAGTTTATTACTCTAATATATGCTTATTATTTAAAGCAATTCAATACTTACATGACTTGCAAAGACACTGAATAAACAGTGTTAAGTAAGTGAGTTAATGCAATCAGTAGATAGATACTCAGATACTGCATCCCAATACATATACATATATATGTATATATATACATATATATATATTATTATATATATATATATATTACTGGTGTTTATAAATTATCAGTCGTGAGAGAACTGATCTTTCCTTCCTCTTCCCTCCCTCTACAATCAGCCTGTTGTGCTTTGTGATGTGGTGCTTTATCCTGATGTCAAAATATTTGCTGGCTACCATTCTCACAAGTTGGTTGATCCTTCATCAGGCTTTTGAACACCAATGCTTCTAGCTTAGCGACTACACACTTTTGAGTCAAAAACATAGGGTCCAGGAATGTGAGAATGACCTGCTCACACCGCTGCAGAATGGTTGTTACTGGCTGTGAAGGAATTTCCAAGTTGGAAACTCCAAGACCGGTTGGAAATTCCAATAACTAATCTATTAGCTACTAGCATTCTAATACTAGTGTCTCCGGGTGATTTCGCCAAATGAGTGATCTTGTAAGACTTTGTTAATACTTATAAACTGAACTTTATTGCTTTTAATTGGAGAGAAGGGGTGTGAAGACCCCAAACTTGCATTTTCACAAATTTCCAGGCTCACTAATCTAGTATTGGTTTTGACTGCCAGTAATGTAGTGAGTGAGAGATCCTTTTCTGCATTGAAGCGAATCAAAACATCGACGAGGAGCACCATGGAGCAGGCTCGGCTAAATAATCTTCTAATATTTCACATATATAAAGATGTTGAACGAGATACAGAATCAGTTATGAAATATTTGTGTCATCGACACATTGACAGAACTAGAGCTATTGCAATAAATAAGTAATAGCTCTTGTTCTGTCCATGCCCCTTACAGAAATCTGTAGTGTCATGAGTTTTATATTGGTCGTTGAATAAAGAAAACGTTTTGCCTACTATGAACCATAAACAATATATTTATATAGATTTTGATGCTTACAATTGATTGCCTTTATGCATACTTTGAGGGTTGTTGATGCTTAAAAGGTCTAGAGCTTCGGGGTGCTGCCCCGAACCCCGTTGGGGGCTGCCACCGCTCCCAGGTGTTCATAACAAGTTGCCTAACATTTACAGTTCTACTTTGCAACCAGGGAATACAGTTTAAAAGTTAGAATGGTAAATGTTGTATACAGTATGTTATATGTAAAAATAAATTTTCTGTCCAAAGACTTTTTTATTACTCGGGCAACGCCAGGTAGTACAGCTCATGGTTGATAGCAGTCAATTAGCTTTCCATCACACTAATGTAATACAACCCCAGTATGACCATCTATCTTATCTATGAGTAACTGATTGCATTAACTCACTTACTTAACACTGTCTATTCAGTGTCTTTGCAAGTCATGTAAGTATTGAATTGCTTTAAATAATAAGCATATATTAGAGTAATAAACTATAATCATCATCTCTTTAATATGAGCAATAATTACTATCTTAACTGTGCAAATTAATGATCATTCTCATGGCTGATGTTATTGTTCTGTCAATCACTACGAGTGACTAGCACAAAAAATGGGCGTGGCCTAAACGCTCCTTGATGGCACCGGAAACGCTAGGGTAGTTATCACTCTAGGGGGAGATAACTCTATGGGACGAACACATGTGTCGTCACAAACGGTTAATGTACGACCACTAGCCAACTTGTCCGAATGTTTATAGTTTTGATAGATAGTACCGGCCTTTTCACATAGCGTCGTTCAGTTACGCTGTCACCGGCCAATTGTTGATATTTTATCCAATGCCTGAGCAGTCTCTCCATCAGCGGTCGTGAAGATCGCTGCGCCGTTTAGAGACTGTGGTTAGTCCTTTTGCGAACTAAATAAATGCCCTGAATATAATCCTTCTGTTTGATAATTGTGGATGTATTTCTGTCATATTGCTGAGCTAGCTCAATCACGCATACACATTTCGCATATTGTTTCAACAGTTTTCCGTTTAATAATTGTTATCATTTGCGTTTTCTTTGCATTTCATCTTTCATTTTACTGGCAAACTTTCGGTCTACGCACAGTACTTTTAATTCACATAATTCTGCACTGAAAATCGCGCACAAAAACACGGTACAAAAGTATAACCTGAGCAGTTGAAAAATACAGAGTGATGATGTTCTCATAAAACACCTCCGGCATACTTGGCAACTAACTCACGTGCTCGTATCTCAAACTTGGCTCGTATGTTAGTGCTAAAACTTGCTTAAAAGCTGGCTTGTATCTCAAGTTTTTTGTACGTTGGAGCACTCGTAAGTTGAAGTATTACTGTATTATAACAGGATATTTCGAATTATTGTTGCCCTCAGAATTGTCGCCTGTTTGTCCGCTGTGTCGCTCTTCCGTCTGAAGTTGTCGCCTTTCAAACCAAAAGTGTCGCCTAAGCGTTTGTCGCCTTAGCGACTGTCGCCTAACCGTCCATAAACCGTGAGAGACTTTTCCTTCTAAAGCCCTCTGTGGAAGAGTTACTCTTTCACTTGGCTAAGCTCTGAGTTTAAGCTAAGCTAAGCCTAGCTCTGAGTTTAAGGTTATAAGAGTTTACACAATGACGTCATAGCTGGTTACACCTGGCGGCGGAAATGCCACGCCTCCAATTGATAACATGTTACTGAGACACTAACTTTCACCTTCCCGAACCCAGTTCAGAAAGTAGCTAGGGCTACTTAACCATTACACTTTTACTTTTCCAGTTTTTACTTTGTTGGTGATTCTCATATATTAAAAGTTTTCTTTTCCTAAATGTTCAACAAAACTTCAAAATTGTTTATCAAATAATTGGTAAAATCCGCTTTTTGAATAATAATAATTAATTTTTTAATTAATATTAAAATTTAAAGTTATTTGTTAGTTTAGACTGATATAAAAGTCTTTCAGTCAATATATATTTTTTTTGCATTAGTTCTAAGCTTCAAAAAGTGTAAAAAATTGAACTCAATGCAAGTGTTTGCCAATCTTCTGAACGTACGCCGCCACCAGAAGTGAGACTTTATATAAAACAATGTTTACACAATTGTCTATACTTTTCTATGTTTTACTCAAGTTCTACTCAGGCCTAGCTGCTTCCTTATCTTAAGTTCCTGCAACACAGAGTCGCGTATAGTTTCACTGAGTCCCGCGACCAGCAGAAGCGTATACGGGAGCTCGCTCGATTCCAAACAAACAGGCCAAGCCTACTATTTTTATATAAGTTATAATGGAAAGGCCGTAACATTAATCGACAAAAACTACTCCCTTTAGCAACCGCTTTAAAATTGATTGTTGTATCATGAACCATTTGAAAAAAAATTTCCTACAAAAAGCTACTAATAATGTTTTTGTAAAAACGTTTTTGTAAAAACGTTAAGTAAATGCAAAAAAGAGCGGTATTGAGAGCGAAGGATGAATATTCTATTAGAGATCAGTTTGTCGATCGGGTTTGTTTGGAATTGAATTGTTTTTGTTTCCGGTTTTGTCGCGAGACTTTAAAGCTAAATGACTCTGATAGTAGAGAGCTGTACATGTATAACTTCACAGAGTTTCGCTGCTAACTGATGCGTATATCGGAGCTCGCACGGCTCCAAACAAACAAGCCGCACCCACTATTGTTTTATACGTAAAAGTTACAATGGAGAGGCCACAACACTAACCAACAAAATTACTCCCATTGGCAGTCGCTCTAAAATTGATTGTTGTATTATACACCATTTGAAAAAGGACAAAATTCCATACCAGAAACTACAAATGATTTTTTTGCAATAAAATAAAGTAAATGCAAAAGAGTGAGATGTTGAGAGCGAGGTAAGAATATTCCATTAGAGATCAGTAAGTCGATCGGGTTTGTTTATAATTAAGCGTTTTGTCTCCGGTTTTTGGTCACGGGACTCTGTGAAACTATACGACCTTGATGTAACATAGTCAGGTACGCGAGAGACGCCTGCATATACATGTACAACAACGTAGTCTATCTTGACAAACTGTTGTTTTTTTGCGGAGTTGTCCCCGTCGCGCGGGCGAGCAACACAACGTGTTGCTCGCCCGCCCGCTCGACGGGGGACAACTCCGGAAAAACCACAGTTTGTCAAGACAGGCTAACAACAACGAGACCTTTTTGATGGGAACGGGTTTTTCCCTACCGTATAAACTGCAGGCCTGGGGCGCACGACTTTTCCTGATGGGAACTAGCTTTAGGAATTGACTTACGGCATGGTAAGTTAATCATAACAGTAAATTTTAGTTTTACCAGCGGTTATCAGCAGTCGCAAAGTTTGCTATAAATATGTGCATTGGTACTACATTTATTGCGATTTACCAAACTGTCGAATTTAGTCAGCAAAGGTTGTTATTTACATTTGTAATTCTTACCTCAGACGGGGTAGAACTTCTTAGCGATTTAATTTAATTCTAAAGGGAAGCCTCTATTTATTGGGTTTTTTTAGTCAGGGTATAATTTGGAGAGCAGCACACTGCTGCTTAGGATTATTGAGTTTTGGTTGTGTGCCCTCTGATGTCTCGAATTGTTCGAGGCAAAAAGCTAAATGTGGAAGATATTTTGTTTGTTGTTACAGAGTTAAGTTCTCCCCTGGAGGCTCTTCTTGTTGTTATTGTCATGTTTTCTCTGTCTTGGTTGATTTCATCGTATGCTTAAGAGAGAGAATGGTGGTTTTCTTCATTCCGAAGAATTCTAATGAGCAGACAGAGTCGGTGGCTTTTTCGCCTGTCTTCCAGTGATTTTATACCTAGCTGGTTTCTTGCTTCCGAAACACTTTTCCCACGCCCTCTCATGTTACTTATGAGAGCATCATTTTGTACTAGCTCTATGCATTGGATTGTTTTTTTATTGGTTGGGTCCCAGACTGCATCTGCATGTTCTAGAATTGGTCTACATAGACTTGCGTATGCGAGCAGTTTAGCCTCCTTTGGGGCGCTATAAATCAGATGTTTAATGCCCCCCAGTATTTTCCTTGATTTACTACATTTGCTGTTTATGTGTTGATCAAATTTCAGATCCGACTGGATGATCACACCTAGATATTTTGTGTCCTCTGTCCAGACAAGAGGCGAGTTTCCTAGCTTATACGTAAACTGCTGGCTCATTGTACCAAAGCATATTGCTTGGCACTTTTTCTCATTAAATGACATTTTCCATTTTTTTGACCATTTGTACACTTTGTTAATGTTATTTTGGAATATTTTGGCATCCCCTGAACTATTAACTACTTGGTAAATTAGTGTGTCATCAGCGTAAAGGCTAACATTGCAGGATAAACTCTCGGGTAGATCGTTAATGTAGCATAGGAAAAGGGTAGGTCCCAGTACCGAGCCCTGTAGAACTCCAGATGTTACAGCACATTTCTGAGAACTCTTTCCGTTGAGTACTACAGATTGTTGCCTGTCAGATAGGAAGTCGTGGATCCAGTTAATGAGTTGTGTGTTTATCCCTGATATGCTTTGTAGTTTTTCAAGGAGCAGTAGATGTGGAACTTTGTCAAAAGCCTTTTTTGAAGTCCATGATGATTGTGTGAGTGGTATGGCCATCGTCTGCTGTTTTTGCCAGTCCACTGTATGTGGCACACAGCTGAGTTTGACCGGACAATCCCCTCCTAAAGCCATGTTGTCGGTGATGAAGTACATCATCAAGTGTCTTGTTTAGATAATGCAACACTATGTGTTCCACTATTTTACAGGGTATGCTTGTGAGTGATATTGGCCTGTAGTTATGAGGTAACTCTGGGTCTCTCCCTTTATTTACAGGGGTTGCATTGGCATATTTCCACTGTTCAGGAAGTTTTCCAGATTTTAGAGAAGCTTTGTAAATCAGTGCTAGTGCTTTTGCAGTGGTTGGCAGGTCTATTAGCATATCAGGTTTCCTAATTGCATCAGATCCTGGTGATTTTCCATTTGGCAAGTCACGTATGGGTTTTGCCACTCTATCAGTTGTGATGTTTAGACTGTCATCATGACGCTCTATTCGTTTAAAATCCCTGGCTAAATAACCATCTTGGAACTGGCTGTGGAAGAAAATGTTCAGTAGTTCAGCACATTGCTCAAGGTCTTCTGTGAGGATATTCTGACCATCCCTAAGTGTTATCTGGCTAGATCTTCGGTTCTTGTCTGCACCAAGGAGTTTGAAGAAGGGCTTTGAGTTTCCTTTTTTTAGTGGTTGATATATTCTATTTGTATAATATGCTTTTCGAATTATGCTTAATCAGCTCCTTTTTAGTTTCTCTTCGTGTTTGTTTGTATTTGAGTCTGTCGAATTCTGTACCAGTGTCCTTAGACCTTATATATGCATTTCTTTGTATATATTGAAGTTTTAGTGCCCGCTTGCTGAAGCATTCTAGTGTAGATGGGTGTCTCGGTTTTATCTCCCTTATTGGTACATACTGCTCAATACTTCTGGTTAGATATTTAGTAAAGATATCCCACATTAGGCTAGGGTCAGTCAATTGAGCAAGTTCCTCAATTGTGTTTTGCAGATCTATATGAAATGCTTCCTCGTCTGCTTTCTTGTACTGTTTGATAGTGTGTGGTCTAGGGAGAGCAGATATGATTTCTTGTTGAAGATACGCAGTGATAAAAGAGTGATCACTTAGTCCTGGCGCTACAACTTCAGTATGAGGAATGTAGGTTGGGTGATTGGTACACACTAAACGTAGAGTATTACCTAGTACATGTGTAGGACCAGTTATTAATTGTTTTATCCCGTGGCTGTGTAACACATCAAGAAAGGCTTGCTGCACTCTTTTGAATGGAGCTGATGTTTTGACCTTCTCTTTTGTCCAGTCAATACCTGGAAAGTTCATATCCCCAACAAATAGTATATTGTGTCTCTGGAACTCTCTTTCTATCCCTCCAAGAATATCATCATTTACATCTGTGTTCTGTAGTTGGACATGGGGTCGGTAGTAGCAGCATATAACTGTTTTTGGTTGTATTTTTACTGCGATGATTTCTTCATGTTTACTTAGATCTACGAGCTTGGGTTTCAGTTGCTCACATGTAGCAATGAGGACTCCCCCACCGTGAATATTCCGGTCTCGTCTGAATATAGTTCGGTTTTCCATAGGTAAAATATTACTGCTGGGTATTGTATAGTCCAGGTGTGTTTCGGTGAGGCATATGATGTCAAAATCCGTAGTTAGAAATTGAAATTCTGTTGTTTTTCCTTTGGCAGATCTGATATTAGAAAGAAATTATTTTAGGGTTCGGTAGTCTTCTTTTGTTGATCTTGTTTCATCACTTTCTATTCCCCCGATTCTTGTTTCTTTTGTATTTGCATGTTTCTTACTCGGTATTCCTTGCTTTCATTATTTTCCCTGAGCTTTTTCATTTCCCGCCGTAGCTGAAACTGTTGGTTTCTAATAACTTGACTTTCATCAAGCTTGCAGTAGATTTTTTTCTCTCAGTGTGTGGTTGTTAAACCTTTTGACAAATTCCCACTTGCTTTGCTCATTCTCAAATCTCACTTTTATTGGATGCTTTTGCTCTGCATTTTCTGTCTTTTTTCCAAGCTTCATTGTCTGTACAGGCACATTAGTCTTGGCAAAGCAGTCGTGTTTCATTATTTCTTGAATTTGCTCTATTACTGTCTTATTTTTCTGCTCAATAATGCCAGTGACGATGGCATTATTTTTTCTGTTTTCTTCTTGAAGTTGGTGACTCTTTTCCATAAGTGTTTTTGCCTGTTGGGCAACATTAGTATTTTTGTTGATACTTTCTGTGTTTTTCTTTAGTACATCAGACCATTTCCTCTCAATATCTTCTAGGCGGTTGTTGTTTGTAGTGAGCGACCGCACCATTTTTTCTATGTTGGCAATTTGTTGAGCCGTCTTTGCATTTATGGACTGTGCTTTATTTTGTTCAGCAGAGTTGTTGAGCTCTTTTTGACATTCTGTGCAGTGCCAGCGTACACCTTTAGTGGCTAGCTTTGCGATCAAGGTTACCTCAGTAGGCTGTAGATCTTGACAAGGCCCATGGTATCACAAATTACAGGTATCACAGGTGATCCACTTGCTTGTAATTTTTATTGGTCTATTCTGTTTCCCTTGGAGCATACACTCTGTTTCCCCACAAGTCGCACACTTCTCTTCTGTGATGCCGTTAAGATCTTCCGCACTTTTTCTGTTTTTGTTTGTTTGTGACATCTTTGTAAATTTTATTTCCCTAAGTTTGATGGGTACAAAATATTGAACAATGGACTACAGGCTATGGGTAGAGGCTATCCCTATTTGATATATTTGAACCAAATTTGGTATAATATCTCAAACCAAAAGTTTTTTGCCTCCAGTCGCCATGACACCGGAAGTCCGTCTTAGTAATATTAACATTGTTACTATATTACATCAAGTCAGCTAGTACATTGGCCTGCAAGTTTCAAAATCAGTCATATTACAAACAAAGATTGAAATTTTGTGTAAGGATTAACCTAACCTTAGGGAAAGAAAAATTATTATTCTAAAATTTAGTTGAGTCAGTTTTCTGTACTATAGCTATCAACTTCCTGCAAAAAATATGAGCTTCATTCAAAAGCTCCTTGCTCGGAAAGAACAGTAAAAGTTGTTTTTGATCTAGTCGAGCGTTTGATTCATGACATTGTTATGGGTGTAAAGGGAGAAATTATGTTATGCATAACTAATCCGAATCTACACACAACGTCAGTGTTGAATTTGCTTTGTCATTTTATTCTATTTTAACTATGTTCAGTTTGTGTACTTTTGCTTTGTCATATGAGAACTACTTTGATTATTACTTAGTCAGGTACTAGTGAAGGTGTTGAACTGTTGTAAGCAGTACCGATATTTACCAGTACAAGTTAATTCTTTATTCTATGTCCAACAATTAAAATACACAACTAACAAAATTCTAAACAATAATATTAGTGACAAAAGGTTAAAATAGCCAATAAAAGTTACACCCTTACTCGAACGGTCGTCCATTTTTGCTTGCTAGGTCCATAGGACTGCGAGTCTTGATAGTCAGATTAGAGTCATGGCAGTCCTTCAATGTGGAGACTCGGTAGTTGAGATAGGCATGTAGAAGTGGATCAACTGATGATGGAGAAGAAGGCTTCATAGGTAGAGGAAAGAGGTAGAGGCTCCGCAGGCAGAGGGAAGAGAGAGGGAGGCTCTAGAGGGAAGTGAGAGGGAGGCTCCAGAAGAAAGAGGAAGGAAGGTTCCAGACGGAAGGAGTCTCCAGAGACAGAGGAATGTGCCTCAGCGGGCAGAGGGAGCCTCAGCAGGTCTTTCAGAAAGGAGAGATTGGTAGACTGCAGATAGAGAGAGAGCCGTTGAAGCTGTTCTTTTTTATAGATGTCTCTGTTAGCCTGTGAGAAGGTGTTTAAGTGATCAGGTTCTACTCTTTATGTTGCAGAGGGTTAGCAATTGAGTGAACTTGTCTTAAGTATGTCATGAGAGTATAATGATTGGAAATGATGACTAACTCCAATTGTCTTGGTCGTGTCTGGTACAGGCCTGATATCTTTTAATGGTTTTCTGGCATGTGAATTGATGTCTCTTTCCTCATGGGCTACTTTCACAGGAAGTTTCTAAGCTGCTTTTAAATGAGTATATGATGACTGTCTTTATTGCTCTTCCTCTAATATATTAGGTGTCACATTCATTGTATTATTGCGTATGTCTCCGTGTTTAGGCGTTTCTCCATTATGCTATCTGGATTCGTTCATACTTCTATACAGCAACATGACAATGACATAATTCATGTCATTGTTGTTAGAACAACTTTATGAACAGAGTTTATAGTCCTAGCTTACTAGAGTGATATTACTTATATATATCTATATCAAAGTTGGTTTTTTCATTTATAATGCTTATCAGCTGCAAGCTAGTAAGCCTAGCACTTTATTTTTGTTCCAAGTAATAGTAAGACAGTTTTAGAGGTAAAACTCACCTCAATTGTGTCCACTACCCTTATTTGATTTACAGCCTCATTTTGTAGTTAGTTTAATTTGTGTTTTTATTGGTTTTGTAAAAGCTGACTGGTTTTCTATTTTCGATTATATACAACTGCACAAGTTATGTCAAAAAACGTGCAGATGTAAAATATAATATGATCACATACAGAAGTATATTTGTGATTGCAGATTATTCAAAATACCAAAATTCAAAATACCACCTCATACCTTGGTTTAAATCATTTGTGAATGAACGTGCTAAACAGTATGCTAGGGGAATATTTATGCAAATGCCGAATAGTATTATGGTATTATTGTTTCTTAGTATTAGACTTGATTGCAAGAAAATGCCATTCAGATATATTATGTCTTTGTGAATATCATTAATGTACTGCTTTCTTGTTGCTAATGTAATAAGTAATATTATTTTTCAAGTGCGAATGGTATAGAATGGTATCCAAATCACTGTAGCGTGATCAGCAAATGCAAGTAACTCTTAGCTATAGATGAGTACAGCAGGCGCTACCACAATGTAAATAATCCGTTCTAAAAACGATTACATTTTAGGGATTTTACGTTATAAGAACAGTAAAATACATGTAAATTGCCTAATCTGTTCCAAGATCTTTCCCTTTGGCCATACAAAAAGGAAAAGCTTGGTATAACTTTTTTATTTGTGGGCTGTACCGTAACTGCAATATTATTGGTCTGCATCGACAACTCTCTTTTTGATCAATTTTACTGGTTTTATAGACCATAATTGGGGTAATTTTTACTATAAATTTATGGGGAGCACACATCTTCGACGTTCATTTACGGCGATTTGCTTATTTTTTCTTAACAGCAGTCTATTCTGCAAAATAAAACTTATAACAAATATTTTATACATCTACAATAAAGCAAAACAAAAAAATATTTTTAATGTAAAAAGCGATACTAACGGTTTGTCGTCTATCTGTATCCAGAGGTCGAGGTTAGTAAGAAAGGGAACTTTTGACGATACTCTAACTCTTGACATTCAGATTAGTAGTCCGACATTTTAACACCTGCACCAATTGATCGCCTTAGTAGGTATATTTATAAACAATTGCGCAGCTACCTATTCTCTGTTTTGTCAACACATCTGACAATCTATTACGATGAACTAGAATGTCATGGAAGTTGTATATATAATAGATATAAGGCTATACACATGTCATTTTTTTTCTCGCAAGTGCGGCGAAATAGATTATTATTCAAATCGAATTTGAAAATTTGCCCGATTTGACACTTTACGTTATATGGAATGCAAAAATTTTACATTAATTCTTTACGTTATCTGCAATTTACATTATAGGAGGTATACGTTATAGGAGCGTCTACTGTACAATGAAGGTGTTCAATATGATTTTATATCATAGGATGCGCAGTAGCTTATGTGTGCAAAGAAATGTTAGAATTGATCTTTATTGATTGAAAGACAATTTTTTAGTCTGACAAAACAGCTTTTACTCATCAACAGTGGGATCTGTAACAACTAAATCATCTACCAATTAAATGCAAAATCTGATTGACCAGTTTGACCTATTTGCTGCTATGTTACTTGTTCAAATTTGGTATCATAATAAATTTACTAATATGCTCTTACAAAGAAATGTTCAGACACAACAGGTAATTCGTTATTACACTGTAACTACTACTGAAACAGCAATCAAATGTGTCAGCAATCAATCACTAGGCATTTTACTGAATGGTGAATTTGGTTCTGATTTTAGTCATACAGAAAACCAAATGTTGGTGGAGGTGCTAAAAGGAAAGCAGAACCAAAGCCTGAATTGACGGAAGAACAAAAACAGGAAATCCAAGAGCCTTCTGATTTAGCCAATATTGATGGATCAGGGACCATGGATGCCAAAAAGCTCAAGGTGAGTTTTATTAGGAGAGACGATTCCTTATCCACCCGACATTTACATTCACCTATAAATTTCATTTCTCATACTAGAAGTTGCCCTACCCTTAGCATATCAGTTATCAGACAACATAAGGTGACAACTCCTAAAATAAAATGCTTGGCTCATTTTTATGCAAAAGTGAGTAATAAAATGACAAGGTATTGTTTCATTTCAACTTCAGATAGTTAATTGTTTCTGTAAAACATATTTAGCACGTCAAAATCCTTAAGCGAAATTATTTTCTAAAATTATTGAAAATCTTGGGGACTGTCGATAACTTGTTTTATTAGGCCCCTTGTCATAGAGTTTGATAATCTGTCTGCCTCAATTTAGGTAGAAATGAGAGCTCTGGACTCGGAACCAAAGAAAGAGGAAATCAAAAAGATGATTGCAAACATTGACAAAGGAGGGTCAGGTAAATCCTAGTCCTAAGGCTATATTGCTGACTTATGAAATCGGTTAGTCGTTATTTTTGTTGTCCGACTCTGAGTGTTCGAAAAAATCCGGTAGCGCACATCTGACTCTGATGTAGTCAAACCTAATTTCTGAACCTTATCTGAATCTAACTTTACTTTCCATCATACAGCATTACAGGTTTCTCAAAACCGGTCAAATTTTTAGGTGAAAGTGAAGATGTTAAGCTTGAAATTAAAAATAAAGTGTGAAAATATATAATGTGAACTTAATAAAATATATATAAGCTAGACTTAACCTTCACCAAGTTAGTGTGAGTTACGACGTGTTACCTCTGCCTACGTTTCGCTAAGTCGGCTTGTCCATAAGTTAATGTTACAGCAACCTTTTTTTATTACTTATTACCTAATTGATATATTATTTTTGTGTTTATTTAGCATTTTTCGCACAAAACGTAGTTGTTGACTAGTACTTTTTACATAGTGTTAACGAATACATCCGTTTTATTACTGTATGTAAATATCTACAGTATTTATTATTGAGTAGTTGGACTGTAGAGTGAATTATAGTGTATTCTTATTAAAATATTTGATGGAACATCTGATGACTTGAAAAACAAAGCAGATTCCGTATTTTTTATTTTTAGATAGAACTTTGACTGCACTAAATGTTGAGTTTTGAAGTACAGTGATCACTCAATTTTCACAGTTAATCAGTACCGGCAGTCTCTGTGATAAGTGTTAATCAGCACCGGCAGCTTCTGTGATAAGTGTTAATCAGCACCGGCAGCTTCTGTGATAAGTGTTAATCAGCACCGGCAGCTTCTGTGATAAGTGTTAATCAGTACCGGCAGTCTCTGTGATAAGTGTTAATCAGCACCGGCAGCTTCTGTGATAAGTGTTAATCAGCACCGGCAGCTTCTGTGATAAGTGTTAATCAGTACCGGCAGTCTCTGTGATAAGTGTTAATCAGCACCGGCAGCTTCTGTGATAAGTGTTAATCAGTACCGGCAGCTTCTGTGATAAGTGTTAATCAGCACCGGCAGCTTCTGTGATAAGTGTTAATCAGTATCGGCAGTCTCTGTGATAAGTGTTAATCAGCACCGGCAGCTTCTGTGATAAGTGTTAATCAGCACCGGCAGCTTCTGTGATAAGTGTTAATCAGTACCGGCAGTTTCTGTGATAAGTGTTAATCAGCACCGGCAGCCTCTGTGATAAGTGTTAATCAGTACCGGCAGCCTCTGTGATAAGTGTTAATCAGTACCGGCAGCCTCTGTGATAAGTGTTAATCAGTACCGGCAGCCTCTGTTTAAGTGTTAATCAGTACCGGCAGTCTCCGTGATAAGTGTTATCAGTACCGGCAGTCTCTGCGATAAGTGTTAATCACTACCGGCAGTCTCTGTGATAAGTGTTAATCAGTACAGGCAGCCTCTGTGATAAGTGTTATCAGTACCAGCAGTCTCTGTGATAAGTGTTATCAGTGCCAGCAGTCTCTGTGATAAGTGTTAATCAGCACTGGCAGCCTCTGTGATAAGTGTTAATCAGCACCGGCAGCTTCTGTGATAAGTGTTAATCAGTACCGGCAGTCTCTGTGATAAGGGTTAATCAGTACCGGCAGCCTCTGTGATAAGTGTTAATCAGTACCGGCAGCCTCTGTGATAGGTCTTATCAGTACCGGCAGTCTCTGTGATAAATGAAAATCCGTAAAAAAAATTAGAAACTCAAATATAATAAAGTCACTTTTTCATTAGTCGTAAGCGTTTTCCTCTTTTTCTTATGTTCATTAGACAATTTTGACAGTCGAGAGCATTTATGAGGCATGGCGAAGGATTTTACAAACACTTTGCAGTTTTACTTTTTACAAAATGTAAGAGGAAAGCAGTGACTACAATGGCTGCACAATAATTCTCAGGGGACCTGACTGGGCCGAGTGTGAGCAGAATATGTTAATAAGCAGAGATTTCATAAATTCTTCTGCTTTTTTCCAGCTGAGCGTGATTGTTTTACCACAGAAATCCATCTCATTTGCTTTAATAGGCCATATCTGGAAGCTTGAGAGAAATTGTCCTATAACAGAGCTTGAAATGTCTAGATATAGTTGAAGTCCTAAGCATTTGCTTATGTTGTACTGTATGAATGTTCACCTCAGTTAAGCAAGTTTAACCAATATGATACAGCCAGCAAAATGGATGTTCAACTACTCATTTCAGTTCGGTTCCAGAACATTTTCATATTTGTGTTGTAAAACTTTCTGTTTGGCATCTTTGACAGATCAAGTACCGAGTCCATACACATGCAAATCGATGCAGAATCCTGCTCCTGCGGCAGCACTGTTGGCAGCAGAGCATGCCCTGGATGCAGTCAGGCAACAGACACATGTGTCTTCCGGTGGAGGGAAATCGATGGCACAGCTTCCTCCGTCCACTCTATCTCACCAAATGCCTTCCAGCATGGGCAAGCCACAGCAGATGCCATTGAATCCTGGTAACAATAGAATGCCTCAGCAGCTCACACCGCAGAGCATGTCCTCTGCTCAAGGGATGCAGCCAAATAATGCTCAGGTGGGCCAAAAGTGTTGGTTCATCATTCAGGTAGTGCATCCTTATTTTATCATCGAGATGTTTTGTATTGTGCAAAGACAAGTGCCAGGCAAATGCATACATCAAGTATGCATCAGAATAAATTGGGGTAAACTACGTTTTAGATATGAAACTGCACCAGTTTAAGGCAAAACTGTCATTTTTTTAGAATTATTTTACATATTTTGAAAGCCCATAACATATACAATAAACACAGATTTGGATCAATGCGTTTATAGTCACCATGTGCCATCATTTTATCTGCCACGGCAACCTCTGCCAGGGTCAAGTAGACACACGATATCATTGCACGACATGTGATGTAAGTACACGAGGAAGAACCTATCTGTTTCAGAGATATGAACCGATTGTCGTTATCGTTAGCCTATTTGTCGCAAGTAATTTTGTCTTTAAATTCGCCTATTTGTCGCTACCAGAAGGAAAAACATGTGCATCCAATGGAGAAACTCGGTCTTGACTCGGACGGAGATGGTAATTCAGATGGTGCTGGCTCACAGACACTGGCTGAGTCAAGGAAGATAAGCATCCCACGTTGCATCCAGCAGTTTGTGCATGCTTGTCAGTGCAGAGATGCCAACTGTAGACAGGCAAGCTGCCAGAAGATGAAAAAGGTAGTTCAGCATTTTCGGTCTTGCAAGGTAAGAACAACACATGAGTCTTATTTAGTAAACCTATTACTTGTTAGCTAGATGTCCTTCTCACATGATGATGTTAGTTATTTTAGTTTACAGGTACAACTAAAGTTTGTAAATACATGAATACATAAAAGTGTTGTCCATATAATCTCTCATGGACCGCTGATTTGTGTTCTTCATATCATGGCCTTGCTTATAACAGATTGGTTTTGATAAGCTTGCCATTCTGCATGAGAAATGTGAAAAAACATCAAAATGCATTAAGTACTGTTTTGACCTTCGTGTGTGTAGGAAAGTTATAACAGAAAGCATTCTTTCATTCTGTTCATCAGATGTCGTAAATTGTCTAAAAATGCCATCTTTCGACCCGGTGCTTTGGTTTTGTTTGTAAATGAGAAGTTTATATTTTGTAGAAGTTGAGGAGTGGCTGCTTGTTGTGTAAGCTGCTAGTGGGTTTCTGCTGCTTGCACGCGAAGAGTTGTAGTGAGGGAACGTGTCTAGTGCCACTCTGTTCAAAGATCAAACAGAGAATAAAACAGCAGACAGCACGTAAAGAGCAAGAGCTTATGTTAAGGAGACAGATGCCAGCGATGATAACACGGAGTCAGACGCCAGCCAGCTCAACCCCTCTATCAGCCCCTGCCGCTGGCTCGAGTTCACTTCAACATTCCAAGTCTCAATCATCTCATAGTGAGCATGATTTCTGTATTTATTATATTACACACATGACTTCATTAGCTGAGAGTGGATGAGAGGATGATATGAGTTATTGGCAAAAGTACCTTTTTCTTCCTTTGACTTTCCATAGTCTTCTATTAAGTTGGGAAGACTTGGTAATTTTATCTAACCGGGATATGTGATAGTCACTAAAATACAAGGCTAACAGCCGTCTATTAGGCTTTATTATATATTCATGAAATATTGTTTTTCACATATCGGATACCATAAGCCTAAAGTAGTTTTAAAAATTATTTGCCACTTTTAAGTATTCGATTTTAAATGTTTATTCAGTCAACCGACTGGTTGGTAGATACCATCTTAAACATAGTTAAAGAAACTGTAATGGGTGTGTGCAATTTTTCCCGGGCGTAGGCTGCAGTGTAAAAGTGAGAGTTTGTAGTTTTGGAAAGCTCCGTTTCAGTGATCGCACTGTCATTCGATTACGGGTTAGAGCAGAGATTACAATTGTTAATGGTAGCAGAGTCAGGTAATAAATGTCATTTCTGTAACTAATAATGATATAAACAAATATGTCTCTCACAGGGTCTCTGTGTAACTAATTGTTAATTATATACGAATTGGCCAGTAGCTGAATATTGAATAAAATACGACTTCCCCAGTGTACCAGGCTGACGAAGTGTCGATAACACAAATAAAGGTCTTAAGAAATGTCTCTTGTTGTCTCCGTCCCCTCTTCAGTATACAACCATAATTTTTTGTTTTGATGATCGCACAGTGTAATGTCTGTAATTTGTATTATTTAAATTTGGGGTCATTAGTAGTCCTGATTTGGGATTACCATCCGCGGAAGACGCCGGCTTGCAGATGCCATTCATTTAGGCGTTAGTGTGCCATGCCTACCGCTTTTGAGGGTCAGCAACCCTTAGTGGAGAGCCATTGTGAACTTGTTTTAGCTGAATTATTGCGACTTCACCAAGTTCAAGTTCTCTTTAATGCTTTGCCTAATATATCATCTTATATATGATTTTATATATCATCTAGCCCAAATTTAGTCTTTTTTCTCTTTAGTCCAAATTTGAAACTGCCAAATGGCAGCGCCCCCCTGTGATAGTGATAGATTTTGTACTGATAGGTCTCGTGGTGAGCGCTCAGCCTAAAGGACCACTGCCAAACGCTCCTAATGTACCATCTAGTGCTAGTGGTTCACAGCTTGTTTCCCCTGGACCAGTCAACAGTCAACCATCTGCTCCAGAAATGATCAAGGCATATGATGCGTTGGGATTACCATATCCTGGTACGGGTATGCAACATAGTGCCTTACCGCAACATCCCGGTTAGTTGCATTCTGGATTTTCAGGAATTCTACCCAGTTTCTTGTGTTTTGTTTATGCTTTTTTCCTTGCATCATCTATTGGCACAAATTGTGTCTTGTTATTCACAGTGCAGCGATATGGTCAGCTGGAGTTTGGGTGTATCACATCATCAAAAGGTCAACCTACCAAGGAGTGGCACAAGAATGTAGCTATTGACTTGAGGAATCGCCTCGTGCACAAACTGTATGTCTACAATGCTCTTTTACTCCATATGTTTGCAGAGCTTTTTTAAATATTGTTTAAGTTGTCATTATCATTTTACGAACTGTGATTTAGTTGATTTTTTATTTTTTCATGGTTTCTTTTTGTTGTAGCCATGGCCTTTCATATGCAGTTTGCTTATCTTTCATCCAAATTGTTTTTGAACCTTTGTTAGCGAGTATTTATTTAGCTTGCATTTGCTGTGAAAGCAGTTGTTAAATTTATGATTAATGCAGCCTTACCACATTGCTATATAGTGCACGTCAGCTGGATCACGTGTAAAAACGTCCTGCAATACATTTGCAGAGTGCAATCTATATTCCCATCACTCCGACCAGAGATACTGAATGATCCAAGAATGACAAATCTTATACATTATGCAAGGAAAGTAGAGATGGAAATGTACTTCACAGCTAGCAGTCGGGTTAGTTTAAAGTTCCAACAAGGTTCCTGTTGGTGATTCCTTTCTTGATTGTTTTCTTCTGGGTGTAAATGCTTGGGTTAATTGGTGTGTGAATCGGTGAGCACGTAGTAATTTGTGTTGATCTTGTTGTTTCTTCTAAAACTTATTTTATATGGATTACCAATGGCCATATAATTTCAACTTACTCTGCTGCTCATAAGTTTTCCTTAAACATGTTAACTCCTAAAACTATAGCGGTTATCATAATTATGGGAGCGTTTAAAATAAACACGTTACTTGTTATTAATTCTTAGTTTGTTAAGTATAAGATGAATTAAAGCTAATGATGACATACATGTGAATATTATTAACTATCGACTGATATTTGCCTTTTCGGTCATGTTTTGGTGTAACGTAGAAATATTTGCATTTTATGACAAAGAAATTGAATCAACGCTAAGTTTATATTTGTCGACCAAATTAGTGAAGTTTAACATGGTTTTTGAACATACATGTGCATGCAACTCTATGAAAGTAAACTGGTGGCCTTTGATGCATCAGTAGCATCTTAATATTTAGTTGGTCAGTCCTTATTGTTAATCACAGGATAGTATGAAATAGGACAGGATAAGGTAAGAAAGGATAGGATGGGTGCCCAATAAATAGATTACAGTGCACCCCGGGCTATGATGTCCCTGTTATACAGTTTTTGGCCTTACCAAGATTGTGGAAGACAATGTTTTTTTTGCCCTTGCCATACGACATTCTTTTTGCTATCAACAAAAAAATTTCTCAAAATTAAAGTTTGGCAGTTGTTGTGCTAAATATGTCGGAATAACGAAGATGCTGATATGGTATTCGCTGAAATCCCTCTCACAATGCCTGAAAGAGATTCGATGCTCTCTCTCTCTCTCAGTTCAGCATTTGTCGTGTTTGATAAATGCTTGATATTGCGTGAGCGAAACGAAAATCAGTGAAAAGTAAGCGAAAGTTTATTGTGCATTTTAGTGTTTAATTTAATATTTGCTATGAACTTAATTTATTATATGGATGTAGCTATATAAATACATGTATAACTTTAATTCGATTGCCATGGGTCCTGAGCTTGATAACGACATTGAAGGAAGAAGTAGGAAAATGGTTACCATTGCAATGAACCTAGAGTTACTAGGTTAACTATAAGTTAACTATAGTTACTAAGGTTAATATCCTAATTTGTTAATAGTTTTTAATAAGTACAGTAGGCCTACATATATAAAATTCTGATGTTTTTCACCAGGGGGTGTTTGCATTAGATAATTTTGATGCAAACCCCAAACCCCTTTCTATACTCTTTATATGACATTTTTGCCTTACAATGCCAACATTGAAACAAACTAATGTTGTATTACGGGAGTGCACCGTATATTTCTTGAGAATACATTTGGTGGCAGAGAGAGAGTGTGTCTACAAAACTTGCTGCTCAAATATATATAGTATGCATGATCTGAGATAATAAAGTGAGTTTATGCCTTAAGTGGGTGTCAATAAAAATGGCCCCTTTTTTCCAGACATTTTTGAATCTTCCGTACATCATTTACAGTTTATTATAATACTAGATGAATGCCCAGTCTTGCCGGGGTTATAAAAACGTTTTGGGACAGAAAATTGATTTGTATTTAACGTATAACAACATTCGCCATTCTAACTTTCAAACTACATATCATGGAAAATGTTTTGTGCAGTTGAAATAATTTAAGAGAGAAAATAAAAACAACTGTAAAGGTTCTCAAACTTTGTCAAACAACTGTAACTTTCAAACTTCATATCATGAGGAAAAGGTTTTGTGCAGGACAACTAAATTAAAAATAAATAAAACAACTGTAAAGGTTTTCAAACAACTGTAAGTTTAAAATTTCATAACTTGAAAGAAGTGTTTCGTTGAAATAAATTAGAAGGAAAAATAAAAATGTAAAGGCGTTTAAATGTAAATGTGAAATCATTAGCAAGTAATGGCTAAATATAGTCTATTTGGCTACGATTACAATCAAAAATTATTTGGTAGAAAATTGTACGATTTCAGTTCGTTTCAGTGTTGGCATGCAAAAATTGGCATGTAGGCTAACATCTTAGGCTATAGACATACATAGAGTGGTATATATTCTATATATTCTATATATATATTCTATAGAGTGGTATAGAAACCCATAGTTACTATCTAATGCAATCACCTCCTGGTAGAAATCATCCTCATTAAAAAGAGTACCAAAATACTATGTTAACCTTAGTAACTATAGGTACCTACAATGACTTTAGTGCATTTTGTGGTTATGATCTGGGGCCCAAGATAATATAACATTACAATTTACTACGTAGAGAGTTCTTACCTTCGAGACAGCCGTGTAACATAAGCGCTGAATCTAACTTAAACGAATTTAGTTTACTAAACACATACTTGAAAGAAGCTTTAGTGTGTGTTTTAGTAAACTTTTAACTTTTAACATTAATTTTATCATTGTTAAACGTTTTTATTATAACGGATACCGGATATACTGTATAACAGATACGGATAACTCGCCATGGCAAGTTCAGCGACGTATATCTTTTAATAACGTATATAATCAGACAAATCACTAAATTTTAATTTCGGGATAAATTATTGTTGATTTCGTGGGCCGAACAGATTTGCTCTAACAAAAAAGATGAATAAGCATTGCATTGCACATACTTAGATCCTAAAATATTTCTGAACAGGGGCATCGCTACGCGTGGGCGCCAGGCTAAAATAATTAGCATGTCCATGGGTGATATGGTATATGAAAACGTAACAGATTAATATGCCGTTCTAACTCAGTGGTAGAGCATCCGAATAAGAAACTTGGTGATGCATTCGTCGTGAGTTCAAATCCATCAGAACGTGGAATTTTAATATCAAGACCTTAATAGCTATAGCTGGACAATCAAAGCTACGAATACACATATGACTAACTTTGAGAAATACAGTATATATATATAGATGCATGATCTGAGATAATAAAGTGAGTTTATGCCATAAGTGGGTGTCAATAAAAATGGCCACTTTTTTCCGGATATCTTTGAAATATTTTCAGTTTAGTAAAATACTGGTTGAATGCCCAGCGTTGCCTGGGTAATAAAAACGTTTTGGGACAGAAAATTTATTTTTATTTAACATACACGACATTTACCATTCTAACTTTTAAACTTCTTATCATGAGAAAAGGGTTTTTTATGCAGTTCAAATAAATTGAGAGAAAAAATAAAACATCTGTAAAGGTTTTGAAACTTTTTCTAACAGCTGTAACTTTTTCATTTCATATCATGGAAGAAGTTTTTTGTTGAAATAAATTCGGAGGAAAAATAAAACTGTAGAGGTGTTTAAGTGTAAATGTGAAATCATTAGCAAGTAATGGCTAAATATATTCTGTTTTGCTACGATTATAATGAAAAATTATTTGATTATGAATGAAAATTATATGAATTCAGTTCGTTTCAGTGTTGGCATCATGAGGAGAAAATATCGTGTAGACGTCTAAAGTGGTATAGAAACCCATAGTAATTATCAAATACAATCACCTCCTGGTAAAAATCATCATCATTAAAAAATAGTAGCGAGACAATATGTTAACCTTAAGAACTATAGTTACCTACAATAACTTTAGTGCATTTTGTGGTTATGATCGGTAAGATAATATAACATTACAATGTACTACGTGCAGAGTTCTTACCTTCGAGACGGACGTGTAACATAAACGCTGTATCTAACTTAAATGAATTTAGCTTACTAAACACTTAAAGATGTGGTTGCATCAAATTTGAGTTGATTTTAAAAGAAAGCATTTTTTTCCTCAATCAGTTGATATGTTGTTTGTTGAGTTAGGCGATCTCATTGCCAAGATATTTGAAGATTAAAATCGAAAAAGTCTGATCGCGATACAAACGCTCAGGCCAAAAACACATGCCCAGACTTGCCCAAAATGATGTCACTCGTGATTTATCTGTCAATATATCTCGTACTCACATCGGCTATTTGCGATAAAAGTCTAGTCCTACGCGGCTCTATTGGCATATATTTTATTTTGTATTTGCTCGTGTTGATTAGAATGAAATTTTAAATCCCGCTACAGATACATTATTATGAATGTTTCAAAGGCCTCAAATAACGAAAATTGAAAATTTGTCTTACTCACTTTCTCCAAATGCTGTGTAAACATTTGAGTACCGACTACCAATTCTAACGGTCTACCGTAATTCTGTCAAGCAAATTATGTAGAATAAGGTCTTTGTATCAGCACAGTTCCGCCGCTACCCATACTAACGATATACAGCCTCCCAAAAGCCCCGCCCACATTATGTCCGTCGCCTAACCTTGGGGCGGGGCTGTATATCATTGCCCACACCGAAAACTAGTTTCCTACTGCCGTAAGTAAAATAAGCAAGCTGCGTCTTTGAAAAGAATATACATAGGGATAAGGTTTTAAGGATGAGAAGTCTGCTGCAAACTGGATTTGAACTCA
Source organism: Watersipora subatra (assembly GCF_963576615.1). Classification (NCBI taxonomy): domain Eukaryota; kingdom Metazoa; phylum Bryozoa; class Gymnolaemata; order Cheilostomatida; family Watersiporidae; genus Watersipora; species Watersipora subatra. Next base: position 14,848,938 of record NC_088717.1, read on the forward strand.
CATTCTCCAGTTCTGCGGACATCCATATACCGTATCCAATTCACTACAATATTCTGCAAATCATGTTTTGCATTATCTTCAACAATATAATTTTATTATATAATTTTTACAAGCAAAAAGATTTTCATCTCGGCATAAAGCTTTTATTAAAAATATTCATCAAGTCGTGGCCACTCACATAGTTTTAGCTGATACAATAAGACAAATTCATCTACTGCAACAAACTCAAACAAAACATCATGGCTTATGCAGCAAACATTCAAATCTCTCTTTCCCCTTTGGTGGGACGACATAAACATCCTGTAATCAATAAAACAAATGCGATAAATATATGTCATTCATAGATATATCATTCTAAAGCGTATCTACTGAAAGCTTTTAAATTGGGAGTTTGATAGATTGCGAGTGTAATTTTAAAAACGAATAAATGTTTAACAAAGGCACAAGTACACCAAGCCAACGATTCGAAGCTTTGGTTCTGGAAGTTAAAGATTTGCATTGATCAATCGATTTTCTTTACTTTCTACAAGTGAAAAGTGAACATCTAAAGTCAAATCATAAATCCAATTTACTAGATAAAACTGCCACAAAAAATTTGAAGCAAATGTAACTAGGTGAACAGATAAAAAAGTATAAAACGATGATTAGTGATAGCAAAAAGTTATAATTTTATTAATTAGTACATGTATTAACTAGTACTAAAATATTACCTTTAGTATATTCATCAATCTAAGCCATTGTATTGCTAGATGCTAAAGATTAAAAAGAAGCCATCGAGAACTCAATGTATATACGTATCTCGCACGCGCAGGGAATTACATTTTAGCCTCAAACAGGGAAATCTAATCTGAATGTAAACTCAACAGGAAACTCTATAGGAGATTCAAAGTAAAAGATAAATTAACCTCCATTCTCCGATCTTCCTTCGTAGAACTTTAACTACCTGATGCCAAGAAAACTCGGAGTCACCTTCGCAGCAATTTTTACAATTATGTTTTTCGCCAATAAAACGTGTCGATCGAGTAATTCATTAAAGTAACGATGTTAATTAATTTAGTAAATATCGATGTCCATGCGATTTAAATAGTAGAGTAAAATCCCTAAAATTGAGATCACAGACAACGCGTTTTACGAGTGATAACATTTATTACGGCTTATATAAAAATTTCGCGCTGATGATTGGCTAAGGAAGCGACCTCATATTTATCGCTCGTGGTTTCTTTTCAGATGTATTGCTTGTGACATCACGAAAGAAGCACCCGCTGGAACGTGAGCTTTTTAAAAGAGGGCCTCATTCAAACGCTTATATCTCTGGACAGGGTTGGTCTACAAAGACAAAAATGGCATCAAATTGTAGCTGATATTTTAGCCTTTTATGGGTCTTAATTTCATTAAATCGAATTATTTGACACAACCACATCTTTAAAGGAGGTTTTAGTATGTATTATAGCAAACTTCAAACTTTTAACTAAAATCATGTCACTATCTGTTTGCGAATCCATTTTTACCATAACGGATAACACTGATAGCGGCAAAATAGCATATCAACATTTTTGTTATTTCGTCATAATCAGTAAAAAAATCGCCAAATTTTAATGTCGAGAGAAATTATTGTTGATATTGTGTGGCAATTAATAATAATCAATTAATATGTCATTTAGCGTGTGCATACGGTATATGATAAGAGCGATAGAAAGTTAAGGACTGTATAGCTCAGTGTTTGAATGTATGGTTTGAAACTTGTGGTTGCAATCTTTGCAGTTCAAATCTGAACAGACGACGACAAACTTTGAGATTTATAGATATAGATAGTGATACCTCGGCTTTCGAATGTGTGTTATCTCGACCCAATTAAATTTCGAACACAGAGTGAGATTTTATGCCTCAGACTTGAACCAAAAATTCAGCGTTCAACCAAACCTAAAGAAGATTTTTTTCCACACAATCTTTGCTAGGCTACGTTACTGTACTCTTTCATTAGAATTTTTTAGACTATAACTTTAGCGTAAGGTAGCCATCACTAGTTGAATGTTTATGTTAAAGTTGGTAAAAATAATCATGAAACTTGTGTTTTTTCCACGATCTAGATAGATCTAGATAGAATATCTTCTATTAAAATAAAACACATTCGATTTGTACGCTTTTTAATTTGTCATAAGTACACAAGATTTGGATTAAACAGAGCTGAGTTATGGGTTGCTACTGATTCAGTACTACAGTACATTAGTAAACAGAGCTGAGTTATGAGTTGCTACTGATACAGTAGTACAGTACATTAGTGAACAGAGCTGAGTTATGGGTTGCTAATAATACAGTAGTACAGTATATTAGTAAACAGAGCTGAGTTATGAGTTGCTGCAGATACAGTTGTACAGTATATTAGTAAACAGAGCTGAGTTATGAGTTGCTACAGATACAGTAGTACAGTATATTAGTAAACAGAGCTGAGTTATGAGTTGCTGCAAATACAGTAGTACAGTATATTAGTGGACAGACCTGATTTATGAGTTGCTACTGATACAGTAGTACAGTGCATTAGTAAACAGAGCTGAGTTGTAAGTTGCTACAGATACAGTAGTACAGTACATTAGTAAACAGAGCTGAGTTATGAGTTGCTACAGATACAGTAGTAGAGTATATTAGTAAACAGAGCTGAGTTATGAGTTGCTACTGATACAGTAGTACAGTATATTAGTAAACAGAGCTGAGTTATGAGTTGCTACAGATACAGTAGTACAGTATATTAGTAAACAAAGCTGATTTATGAGTTGCTACTGATACAGTAGTACAGTATACTAGTAAACAGAGCTGAGTTATGAGTTGCTATTGATACAGTAGTACAGTACATTAGTAAACAGAGCTGAGTTATGAGTTGCTACTGATACAGTAGTACAGTATATTAGTAAACAAAGCTGAGTTATGAGTTGCTACTGATACAATACTATAGTATATTAGTAAACAGAGCTGAGTTATGAGTTGCTACTGATACATTAGTACAGTATATTAGTAAACAGAGCTGAGTTATGAGTTGCTACTGATACAGTAGTAGAGTATATTAGTAAACAGATCTGAGTTATGAGTTGCTACTGATACAGTAGTACAGTACAATAGTAAACAGAGCTGAGTTATGAGTTGCTACTGATACAATACTACAGTATATTAGTAAAAAGAGCTGAGTTATGAGTTGCTGCAGATACAGTAGTACAGTATATTAGTAAACAAAGCTGAGTTATGAGTTGCTACTGATACAATACTATAGTATATTAGTAAACAGAGCTGAGTTATGAGTTGCTACTGATACAGTAGTACAGTATATTAGTAAACAAAGCTGAGTTATGAGTTGCTACTGATACAGTAGTAGAGTATATTAGTAAACAGATCTGAGTTATGAGTTGCTACTGATACAGTAGTACAGTACACTAATAAACAGAGCTGAGTTATGAGTTGCTACTGATACAATACTACAGTATATTAGTAAAGAGAGCTGAGTTATGAGTTGCTACAGATACAGTAGTACAGTATATTAGTGAACAGAGCCGAATTTTGAGTTGCTACTGATACAATACTACAGTATATTAGTAAACAGAGCTGAGTTATGAGTTGCTACAGATACAGTAGTACAGTATATTAGTGAACCTTTGGTTTACAAGTGGTTGATCATCTAAATGCTCTTATGTAGGAGAATTATTATCAAATGCTTGCTGAGAAGATATGTGAGATACAGAAGGAGCTGGAGCAAAGGAGGGAGTCACGGCGACAGCAGAAGAAAGGCATACAAGCAGGCTCTCAGGCTATGCCGGTCATGCCTTCATCGCAGCCCGGAGCTGGCCCTCCTGAGTTGTCTCAGCTCAACAATATGGCACCCCTTTCTAACGCCGGCTCTATCAATTCCAACATGAAAGGTTAGTTTTTGTAAATCTGATAAGTGATAAGTGTTAATCAGTACCGGTGCCTCTGTGATAAGTGTTAATCAGTACCGACAGCCTCTGTGATAAGTGTTGATCAGTACAGGCAGCCTCTGTGATAAGTGTTAATCAGTACTGGCAGTCTCTGTGATAAGTGTTAATCAGTACCTGCAGTCTCTGTGATAAGTATTAATCAGTACCGACAGTCTCTGTGATAAGTGTTAATCAGTACTGGCAGCCCCTGTGATAAGTGTTAATCAGCACTGGCTGCCGCTGTGATAAGTGTTAATCAGTACCGACAGTCTCTGTGATAAGTGTTAATCAGTACAGGCAGTCTCTGTAATAAGTGTTAATCAGTACCGGTAGCCTCTGTGATAAGTGTTAATCAACACCGGCTGCCTCTGTGATAAGTGTTAATCAGTACCGGCAGCCTCTGTGATAAGTGTTAATCAGTACAGGCAGTCTCTGTGATAAGTGTTAATCAGTACTGGCAGCCTCTGTGATAAGTGTTAATCAACACCGGCTGCCTCTGTGATAAGTGTTAATAAACACCGGCTGCCTCTGTGATAAGTGTTAATCAGCACCGGCTGCCTCTGGGATATGTGTTAATCAGCACCGGCTGCCTCTGTGATAAGTGTTAATCAGTACCGTCAGTCTCTGTGATAAGTGTTAATCAGTACCGGCAGTCTCTGTGATAAGTGTTAATCAATACTGGCAGTCTCTGTGATAAGTGTTAATCAGTACCGGCAGTCTCTGTGATAAGTGTTAATCAGTACCGACAGTCTCTGTGATAAGTGTCAATCAGTACCGGTAGCCTCTGTGATAAGTGTCAATCAACACCGGCTGCCTCTGTGATAAGTGTTAATCAGTACAGGCTGCCTCTGTGATAAGTGTTAATCAGTACCGGCAGTCTCTGTGATAAGTGTTAATCAGTACCGGCAGCCTCTGTGATAAGTGTTAATCAGTACCAGTAACTACTTAGTGGAGAGCCATTGTGAACTTGTTTTAGCCGACTTATTGCGACTTCACCAAGTTCAAGTTCTCTCTAATGCTCTGCTTTATATATCATCATCTTATATATGATTTTATATATCATCTAGCCCAAAATTAGTCTTTTTTGTCGTTAGTCCAAATTTGAAACTGCCAAATGGCAGCGCCCCCCCTGTTATAGTGATAGATTTTGTAGCGATAGATCTTGTGGTCAGCGCTCAGCCTAGAGGACCACTGCCAAATGCTCCTAATGTACCATCTAGTGCTAGTGGTTCACAACTTGTTGCCCCTGGACCAGTCAACAGTCAACCATCTGCTCCAGAAATGATTAAGGCATATGATGCGTTGGGATTACCATATCCTGGTACGGGTATGCAACATAGTGCCTTACCGCAACATCCCGGTAAGTTGCATTCTGGATTTTCAGGAATTCTACCCAGTTTCTTGTGTTTTGTTTATGCTTTTTTCCTTGCATCATCTATTGGCACAAATTGTGTCTTGTTATTCACAGTGCAGCGATATGGTCAGCTGGAGTTTGGGTGTATCACATCATCAAAAGGTCAACCTACCAAGGAGTGGCACAAGAATGTAGCTATTGACTTGAGGAATCGCCTCGTGCACAAACTGTATGTCTACAATGCTCTTTTACTCCATATGTTTGCAGAGCTTTTTTAAATATTGTTTAAGTTGTCATTATCATTTTACGAACTGTGATTTAGTTGATTTTTTATTTTTTCATGGTTTCTTTTTGTTGTAGCCATGGCCTTTCATATGCAGTTTGCTTATCTTTCATCCAAATTGTTTTTGAACCTTTGTTAGTGAGTATTTATTTAGCTTGCATTTGCTGTGAAAGCAGTTGTTAAATTTATGATTAATGCAGCCTTACCACATTACTATATAGTGCACGTCAGCTGTATCACATGTAAAAACGTCCTGCAATACATTTGCAGAATGCAAGCTATATTCCCATCACCCCAACCAGAGATACTGAATGATCCAAGAATGACAAATCTTATACATTATGCAAGGAAGGTAGAGATGCAAATGTACTTCACAGCTAGCAGTCGGGTTAGTTTACAGTTCCAACAAGGTTCCTGTTGGTGATTCCTTTCTTGATTGTTTTCTTCTGGGTGTAAATTCTCGGGTTAATTGGTGTGTGAATCGATGAGCTCATAGTAATTTGTTTGATCTTGTTGTTTCTTCTAAAACTGATATTATATGGATTACCAATGGCCATATCATTTCAACTTGTCTCGCTGCTCATAATTTTTTCTAAAACATGTTAACCCTAAAATTATAGTGGTTATCATAATTATGAGAGCGCTTAAAATAAACACGTTACTTGTTATTAATTCTTAGTTTGTTAAGTATTAGATGAATTAGAGCGAATGATGACATACATGCGAATATTATTAACTATCGACCAAGATTTGCCTTTTCAGTCTTGTTTTGGTGTAACATAGCAATATCTGCATTTTATGACAAAGAAATCGAATCAACGCTAAGTTTATATTTGTCAACAAAATTAGCAGTTTGACATGGTTTTTGAACATACATGGGCATGCAACTATGAATGTAAATTGGTGGCCTTTGGCGCATCAGTAGCATCTTAATATTTAGTTGGTCAGTCCTTATTGTTAATCACAGGATAATATAAAATAGGACAGGATAAGATAAGAAAGGATAGGATGGGTGCCCAATAAATAGATTACAGTGCACTCCCGGGCTATGAAGTCCCTGTTATACGGTATTTTGGCCTTACCAAGATTGTGGAAGACAATGTTTTTCTCGCCCTGGCCATACGACTTTTTTTGCTATCAACAAAAAAATTTCTCGAAATTAAAATTTGGCAGTTGATGTGCTGAATATGTCGGAATAACAAAGATGCTGATATGCTATTTGCCGAAATCCCTCCCTCAATGCATGAAAGAGATTCGATGCTCTCCCTCCCTCTCCGTTCAGCATTTGTCGTGTTTTGTAAATGCTTGATATTGCGTTAGTGAAACGGAAATCAGTGAAAAGTAAGTGAAAGTTTATTGTGCATTTTAGCGTTTAATATAATATTTACTATGAGCTTAATTTATTGTACGGATGTAGCTATATAAATACGTATATAACTTTAATTCGTTTGCCATGGGTCCTGAGCTTGATAACGACATTGAAGGAAGAAGTAGAAAAATGGTTACCATTGCAATGAAGCTAGAGTTACTAGGTTAACTGTAAGTTAACTATAGTTACTAAGGTTAATATCCTATTTTGTTAATAGTTTTTAATAAGTACAGTACGTATACCCTACAGGATGAAAATATTCGCTGGTCATAAAAATTCGCGATTTCGCGAACAGTCAATCCCGCGAATTATTAAATTCAGTGAATAATTAGTTCCATTTTTAATCACAAGAGAGAATAACCACTGCATCAAACTGAAAACTAGTCGCTAGCCTAGTTTTTAATGTAAATACTAAACGTAATTGAGTTCCAAAACATTTTTAAAATCATTGTCTGAGCTTTGAGCTAACACCATTGGCAATGCATCACATTGATTTACAAAATTATTCGAGGTTGTCACAAGATATGCAGAATGGCGTCATCGCGAAAATAGCCGCGAGGCAGAAGTACTAAACGTAGCCGAGTTCCAAAACTTCATTAAAATCATCGCCAGGCTTCGAGCTTTATTGCCATTGCGTCAAACTTTATACAAAATTATTCAAAGTTTTTACAAGTTATTCGGCATGGCTTCAGCATAGCAAAAAAGTTCTCCTAGTCTTTTTACATTAGAATCAACTCCATCAATCTCTAATACCGAAGTCAAGGACGATCATGATTCTGATCTGGACATTATGGTATGTATTTGATTTGCAGTGCAGATACGTTTTTCCATAATCAACTGCATTAGTTAATACTTTTGTTTAAAAACTGATCGCTTTCATCAAATACTTCAGCTATTGTTTTTGTACTTCCTCAACACTCGTTAATATTTTTTCTTTTTTGTGTTTACTGCAGGTTGACTACGAAAACTAGAGACAAGTAGTAATAATATTCTGTAATAAAAAAAGTGGACGACAAGTACGACACCGAGTTTCCACCATTGTCGTCGCAGAACAAAACCCTTAAAACGGAAATGATAGCCCTGAAAAGTGTTGCGTGACGCCGAACTGTCTTTATTGAACACACCAAGATTCATGCGCAATACAAAATAGCACGCAAACATGAGTATAATACAACATCTCTCCTTTCCAACAGTGACTTAAGTGCAACGGGGATAATACTGGAACGTGTATGAAAGCTATGAACTGAGAAATAACACATCTAATACCTTTATCTGAAAAACCAGTAACATGACTCTACCGACGTAGATACCAATTCGGTTTGGAATATAAGTGAGATAAAATAGCACACGAGCCAGCTTAAGACATAAGCATGATAAAGGAGTATTCTCAAATGAGTATATGAGTATCGGGGGGGGGGGCATGTGGGTAGGAGTCAAGAGGCTACAGGTCAAGTTTTACTGGAGGTTTTACTTCGCGGCCAGAACGTGTCGTGTACTGGGGTACATCTGACTTGATGGGTGTATTACAACCTGCCTGGGGACTCTCTCTAGGCTCAACAACTACTTGACTAGATGAACTCAACTCACTATCCGGAACTACCTGCACCAGACTTTTACGATTACGCCTCAACTCCATGCCGTTAGCATCTCTGAGAACATAGGACCTAGGGGAAGTCGCCTGAGATACTTTGGCCTCTCTGTTTAAGTCTCTGATAACCACTCTGTCTCCAACCTTAAGGGGAGATAGCGGCACTGCTTTATGTCTCTGATCGAAACTGATCTTTGTCTGACTTCTTCTGTACTCCTCTCTTTCCCTGACTACAGACCTCTGCGGTGTCTGAGGGTCCAGCAACTTAGACAAGATGGGAACTGTGGTCCTGAGTTTTCTACCCATTAACAGCTCTGATGGGGACATCCCATTTTCCAAGGGTGAAGACCGGTATGCCAGCAAGGCCAGATACGGATCAGATTCCTTCTTGAGCAGCGCCTTAACCGTTTGAACTGCTCTCTCCGCAGCACCGTTTGCCTGGGGATGTTTTGGCGAGCTAGTAACATGCACAAACCCGTAAGACGAAACAAAATGCTTGAACTCTGAACTAGAATATTGGGGGCCATTGTCTGAAACCAACAGCTCTGGGATACCATGTCTGGCAAAAATACTACGCAAGTGATCCACAACTTCTCTACTACTGAGTTCGGACAGGGGGGCAACCTCCACAAACCTAGAATAGTAGTCTACTAGCACAAGATACCATCGGCTCTGGTGGTAAAACAAGTCACTGCCTAACTTCTCCCACGGTCTTTGGGGAAGTTCAGCTACCATCAAAGGCTCCTGGACTGTGTTGGCATGTAATCTGCAGGTGTTACATTGACGCACCATCTCAGCGATCTGTTGGGATATTCCGGGCCACCAAACAGCCTGCTTTGCTCTAGCGCGGCACTTGGAGACTCCCAAATGACCTTGGTGGAGGGTCCTTAACACGCCAACTCTTTCAACTTGCGGGATAACAATGCGATCTCCTAAGACTAACAAACCATCTTGAATAGACAACCATGCTCTGGACTCAAAGTAGGGACGGAGAAGGACATCCTGGCTGGTCAAGTAAGCTGGCCATGACGTCTCAACAAACTGTATGACCTGGGACAAAACCTCATCTGCTTTTTGCAACTTGGCCAACTGAGCTAATTTTCCACTAGAAGCGAACATCTGATGGGCTTGTTTAGCAACAAGTTCCACCTCTTCAACAAAACACACCTCGTCAACTGTGGGCAACGCTTGAGAACGGGATAATGCATCTGCCAAGGTGTTGTCTTTCCCTGCCAAGTACTCGATCACGTACGAAAACCTCATCAGACGCATTCGAAATCTTTGAATGCGTGCTGTCAACTTGTCCAACTCGATGGTGCTAAGGAGTGGGATAAGGGGCTTATGATCGGTTTGAATTCGCACTGTCATACCCGTGATGTAATCCTTGAACTTGGTACATGCCCACACTACACCAAGTGCCTCCTGCTCTATTGTGGCATATCGTCTTTCAGTATCGGATAAAGAACGAGAGGCAGTTGCTACAACTCGTTTTGTACCATCAGGCTGAATCTGGAGCAATGCAGCCCCGATGCCATTTCGACAAGCATCAGATTGTACTATTGTTTCAGCTTTAGGGTCATACGCTGCAAGAACAAATTCTCTAGACAGTTCACCCTTGATCCGGGCAAAGGCTTTACTTTGGGAATCACTCCAAAACCACTGAGAGCCCTTACACAACAGATCTCTCAAGGGCCTGGACATTTCTGCCAAGTTTGGGGTAAATTTGCTAAACTGGTTAGACATGCCCAGAAAACTACGCACATCTGAGACATTTTTCGGTGTAGTGAAATCCTGAATACCTTGCATTGTCTCAGGACTAGCTCTGATGCCCTCTTCCGATATCACGAGACCTAAGAACTTTATGGAGCTCTTAGAAAACTCACATTTGGAACTGTTTAACGTCATTCCTGCCTCCGCCATACGCTTCAGAACCAACCTCACTCGCTTATCATGTTCATCACTGGTGGAACCCCAGATGCAGACGTCGTCCATGTGGACAATAACTCCTTCAAGACCTGAAAGAACCTGGGAAACAACTTTGGCGTAGATCTCGGGACTAAAGGACAACCCAAAAGGAAGTCTATGATACGCAAACCTACCAAAGGGGGTCAGGAATGTAGTAAGCAGCTTGCTTTCCTTAGACAATGGAATTTGATAAAACCCGGAGTTAGCATCCAATTTACTGAATACCTTCCCACGACCTAGCTTTGCCAAACTAGCATCAACATGTGCCATAGGATACACTTCCCTCTTTACTACCAGGTTTAGTCGTGTATAGTCTACACAGATGCGAACTCGATTGTTGGGCTTGGGCACTACCACCATCGGAGAGCACCAATCCGTGGGCTCACTTACTGAAAATATAACTCCACAATCAACCATCTGCTTTAACTCATACTCTACTCTGTCTAACAAGGGGTAAGGGACAGACCGCGGCACATTTATTGCAAAAGGAGTGGAACCCGGTTTCAACCTGACCTCAACCTCTTGACTCATTTTACCCAGCCCTGAAAACAGACTAGGGAACTCAGATTTAAACCTGTCAAAAGAACACGGTTCTGATACATAGTCAATGCTAGTATTACATGCAATCAAGCCTAGATCAACACATGCTTTTCTACTAAGCAAAGCTTTGTTATGCGCTACCACATAGAGTTTCTCTACTACCTTGCGATTGTTTACATACAAAGTGGTTTCAAACCATCCTAACACAGGTATTTCAGCATTACTAGGGCCAAACAAGGATTTGTCTGGTAAGTTCAATTGCACTGATCCACACAATTTACGGGGAATAATGGAGACATCTGCACCTGAGTCCAGTTTGAAGCGTACAGGTATGGGTATTTTGTCTACTTTCACTGTCTTAGTCCATTCAACATCAGCGGTCCGGTCGTTGATTTCTCCGAGGAAAAAATGTCCGGGATTATCAGAGGAACCTCTACTACTACTCGGCTGCTGATCCTGTTCCTCCAAGGCATGTACTGCACTAGGTTTGGATTTACATAAACGAGCAAAGTGCCCCTGCTTGTGGCATTTGTGGCATGTTGCATTCATGGCCGGACATTTTCCGAATGTGTGGGAGTTATGACCACATCGCCCACACTGTCTCCCAGATGCTTGACCCGTTGGAGTTTTGCTACTACCACTATAAGTATCAGGTTTGGGTCGTTGCTGAGTATCACGATTATCGGTACCGCGCTTTACTGCATCCACTGCTTTGGTGTCACCGGCAGTTGCGTTTAGTTCACGTACGTTTCTATCGACTTGCTCGGCCTGTCTAGCCATTGCCACAGCTGTACTTTCAGTCAGTTTCTCAATGTCCATCTTCTGCATCTCTCTGCTCAAGTCCGTGTCAGTAATGCCGACTAGCAGCCGGTCTCGTATCTGCTCTGACCGTTTTTCGCCAAAGTCACACTTGTCAGCGAGCTCATTAAGAGCACGTATATACTGTTCCACTGACTCACCCGGCATTTGGTCTCGCTTAAAAAACTTCGCCCTTTCAAATATCACGTACTTCTTAGGAGATAAGTACTGGTTGAATCCCTCTAGCACTTTCTTATAGTCCTTTTTATCGTCATCTGAAAGGCCTCAGCTGTTGAATATACTTTCGCTAGAAGGTCCCATACAATACAGCAAACTGTCAACTTGGACCTCTTGTTCATCTTGGTCTAGTTTGGAGATATTACGATATCTGCCCCACCTTCTAGACCACTCTGCCCATTTTTCCGGGAAAAAGTCGAACCCATCAGGGGGGTTAAATTTCGGCATCCCTCGAAATTAATTTTCACAACGCAAGCACAATTATTTCGTACTGGCCACCATGTTGCGTGACGCCGAACTGTCTTTATTGAACACACCAAGATTCATGCGCAATACAAAATAGCACGCAAACATGAGTATAATACAACAAAAAGGGCTGAAGTGGTTGGTGAGACTACTGGCACTCAAAAATCGATTTTGACTGGTGAGTCCAGTAGCCCGAGAGGGTCACTGTCGTCCCCGATAGGATCTACCGATGGGCGAATGGTCTTGGACCCCACTTCATGCTTGTAAAAGCGAATGGGCTGTCAATCAGTGTGTACCCGTATTTGTAGACGTCAGAATGCGTAAGAGTTGATGACGTCTTTTCTAAGCCTATAATCCGGCAGCTTCAAATTGCTAACTCAACGGATCTATATTACGTTCATCGCAATTAAGACAAATTTGAATAGTCATTTATAAGGCGCACGCTTAACACTTGTTCAATGTAGAGTGTATGTATGTGTGATACTAGCAATTTTTTCATGTTAACCATTTATTACCATATTGTTCTAAGATTTGCATGTTACTATACAAACACTAAAAAAATTATTAATGCTCGAATTGCGTGATTAGTTAGTGACAAATGTTATCGTTTTTGTATTCGAAATATGTTATTGTGGAATTGGTTGACCTGATTACTGTGCAGCCAATCAATTGTGGATTTTTCTTGGGATTGCTATATAACCTGCCAGTTTGATCATTGTTGGTGTGTTACTGCTTGGTACTGAGAGATATAACACCAATAAAGATACTGCGTTCTTTACAAACAAGCTCTGCTTGAGTTTGAAAAGCAAATAGGTATAACATTCTTGTCATTGTTTCTGACTTTAGCATTGTGATATTAGCCAGCGTATCATAGCTGCATTCACTATAAGTGCTATTGACCGAACATCAAGAATTATTGCGCTTGGCTTGCTAGGGTGCAATAGTTGAGAAAAGTCACCATCGAGTCTGTTTATCGGCTCACCATCGAGTCTGTTTATCGGCTCACCATCGAGTCTGTTTATCGGCTCACCATCGAGTCTGTTTATCGGCTCACCATCGAGTCTGTTTACCGGCTCATCATCGAGTCTGTTTATCGGCTCACCATCGAGTCTGTTTATCGGCTCACCATCGAGTCTGTTTATCGGCTCACCATCGAGTCTGTTTATCGGCTCACCCTCGAGTCTGTTTATCGGCTCACCATCGAGTCTGTTTATCGGCTCACCATCGAGTCTGTTTATCGGCTCACCATCGAGTCTGTTTATCGGCTCACCATCGAGTCTGTTTATCGGCTCACCATCGAGTCTGTTTATCAGCTCACCATCGAGTCTGTTTATCGGCTCACCATCGAGTCTGTTTATTGGCTCACCCACGAGTCTGTTTATCGGCTCACCCGCGAGTCTGTTTATCGGCTCACCCGCGAGTCTGCTTATCGGCTCACCATCGAGTCTGTTTATCGGCTCACTCTCGAGTCTGTTTATCGGCTCACTCTCGAGTCTGTTTATCGGCTCACTCTCGAGTCTGTTTATCGGCTCACCCACAAGTCTGTTTATTGACTTATCAAGTTTGTGTGAACTCGCTCTTGAGTTGGGAGTTGTCTATCCTTGTCGAGTAGATTTTACCTCAATTCATCAAGGCAGGAATATTGGCAGAGAGGCAACCAGTCAACCTAGACCCCCTTCATCGACAACAACTCCTTGATATCGCTGTAGCAAACATGATTAAATTATATATTTTATTTCATGTATAGATGTATTATAATTTATTACAAACTTGAGTGTACAAATAAAATGTTTCAAATACAAATAAAATTTTACAAATGATGAATGGAATAAATATAAACAGTTTAGTCCATATGGCGGTTGTCTAGCAATAAAATTAAACTGGTACTCTTGATATGTGAATACTAGCGTGTAATGATGCTTTCTGACTAGTTATTTTGGCAATAGCAGCTTTGTCGCTGTCACCGTCTTGGGTAGGTGTTGAAGGAAATTCTCTCGCTACTACATGGCTGGTAAGGAAGTTATCATCAGTACTCTCCTCGTGGCTTACTATTGCAAAGTTCTGCCGGTTGGCCAAAGATTTGTGCTCGTAAAGGCGTTTTTGTTCCTTTTTAAAAAAAAGATATATTCTTCTCGTAAGTAGCTGCGGTCACTTCAACCTCAATTTCCAGACCTCCCTGAATGATTGGTGATCTTCTAAGAATAACATCTACCACCCTTGCAATCATTGTTCTTCGGTGTATGATGAAAAATCTCTCTCACACTAAAACAAATAATGAAGCAGTATGGATGGAAAAAATTAGTATTGCGTTTTACCGAAGAGCCAAAGTAAAATTCAACTAATTTAGTGCATGTAAAAAACTCATTACTTACCACAAGTTGTTGGCTTATCAAAGGCCTCCAAAGCGATAAATATTCGTGAAAACCTCTGGACGCAGCAAAAATTGTTTACCGTAGAATAGCATGATCGCCTAGAAGTTGTAAGCTAAATATAAACCGGAACACGCGGTGTGCGCATGCGTAGGAATATCTATTACTAGCCGCAATAGAGTTAACTTTTCCTAGAGAGTGGCAATTTTCTGCCGCGAATAAATTCATCCGCGAATATGCATGAAAAGACAACTTTCGCGAAATATAACTCCGCGAATGAATTCATCCTGTAGGGTATAAAATTCTGATGTTTTTCACCAGGGGGTGTTTGCATTAGATAATTTTTATAGGTTTCTATACCCTGTATGCGATATTTTTGCTTTACGGTGCCAACATTTGAACAAATTTTTGTCGTATGGCGGGAGTGCACTGTATATTTCTTGAGAATACTTTTAGTGGCAGACAGAGTGTCTACAAAACGTGCTGCTCAAATACATATAGAATGCATGATCGAAGATAATAAAGTCAGTTTATGCCTTAAGTGGGTGTCAATAAAAATTGCCCCTTTTTTCCAGACATCTTTGAATCTTTCGGACATCATTTTCAGTTTATTATAATACTAGATGAATGCCCAGTGTTGCCAGGGTTATAAAAACGTTTTGGGACAGAAGATTGATTTGTGTTTAACATACAACAACATTTGCCATTCTAACTTTCAAACTACATATCATGGAAAATGTTTTGTGTAGTTGAAATAATTTAAGAGAGAAAATAAAAACAACTGTAAAGGTTTTCAAACTTTGTCAAACAACTGTAACTTTCAAACTTCATATCATGAGGAAAAAGTTTTGTGCAGGACAACTAAATTAAAAACAAATAAAACAACTGTAGAGGTTTTCAAACAACTGTAAATTTAAAATTTCATAACTTGAAAGAAGTGTTTCGTTGAAATAAATTAGAAGGAAAAATAAAAACATAAAGGCGTTTAAATGTAAATGTGAAATCATTAGCAAGTAATGGCTAAATATAGTCTATTTGGCTACGATTACAATCAAAAATTATTTGGTAGACATATGCAAGATTTCAGTTCGTTTCAGTGTTGGCATGCAAAAATTGGCATGTACCCTAGGACACTTATGTATTCGCGGCATCTAACTTTCGCGTTTTCGCGGCAACAGCCTTTCGCGAAAATTTCATGAGCGAAACTAAACTATCACAACGAACGAGCGAAAACACGAAAATAAATGGCTTTCTTCATTGATATTCACAATAAAATCGTCATATTAGAAATGCAGGCAATTTTCGTGTGTGGTTGGCTCATTGGGCAAGTTTTGCTAAACTCATTATAGCTAATACACCGACTGAGCAGCTTGGCAAAACAAATTAAGATAATAAGTTTTTTTGGAAAAGCCTAGACAAATGAAGAAGATGATGATATTAGTTTTGCCATTGAATTTGTAACTGATGAGGATGACAGTCTGGTAGGGAAAGTCATAAAATTGAATAATAATTATTGTGGTGATGAATTTTATTACCAACCAAAAGCAATAACAACCCGGGGCCATGGCCACCGCGGCACCGCGTGCTATAAATACTTGAATTCTAATATTGGTACAACATCAGTCACTGCGGCAGTGACCTTGACGTCATTGATAGTCCAGGAGACAAACTGCAGCAAGCGATCAAATTGCATTATTGATCTCGCCTACACATTTCTACTTGCGGTTCACGAATACAAACTACCGTTGTTTTCGGACGATTAGCCGCTACTTTTTTCTGATGATTTGAGCCATGCAGCTTATAGGTAGGCCTACAAGGGTGCGGCTAATCACTGTGGCTTATTCTGTGGCTTTTTCTTTCACCGCTAGGGCGCACTAACGGGAATCTCCAATTAGTGCACTTCTAGCTGTGAAAGAAAATACGAAACAATGCCTCACGGTACTGTCCCGTTAGGCACTAAGTTAAAAAGCGTCGGATAATACGAAACTGTGCCGTTCTGCACTGTTCCGTTTTAAATGGCATAGTTGCTGCCACATTAAAAAGCACAGTCCTTAGTTCTGCGGTCTATAGTAAGGTGCGGCTTATGTATTGTTTTATTATCGTTTTTGGAAAATAAAGCACATGCAGCTTATATAGAGGTACGGTTTATAGTCCAAACAGTACGGTAGTCCCAAATTGAAAAATATTTCATACCAGTGAACTGAACCTGAGGAATCTAATGTTTGTTCCACTGCATTTATTTTCACATCACTATATTTTCGCACTCATCAGAGCTGCGAAATTAAGTTCCAGCGAAATTTTACTCTGTATGCTACTCACGAAACTAAATACTAGCGAAATATAAGTGTCCTAGGGTAGGCTAACATCTTAGGCTATAGACATACATAGAGTGGTATATATTTTATATATTCTATATATATATATTCTATAGAGTGGTATAGAAACCCATAGTCACTATCTAATGCAATCACCTCCTGGTAGAAATCATCCTCATTAAAAAGAGTACCAAAATACTATGTTAACCTTAGTAACTATAGGTACCTACAATGACTTAAGTGCATTTTGTGGTTATGATCTGGGGCCCAAGATAATATAACATTACAATTTACTATGTAGAGAGTTTTTACCTTCGAGACAGCCGTGTAAAATAAACGCTGAATCTAACTTAAACGAATTTAGTTTACTCAACACATACTTGAAAGAAGTTTTAGTGTGTGTTTTAGTAAACTTTTAACATTAATTAACATTGTGAATCGTTTTTATTATAACGGATACCGGATATACTGTATAACAGATACGGATAACTCGCCATGGCAAGTTCAGCGACGTATATCTTTTAATAACGTATATAATCAGACAAATCACTAAATTTTAATTTCGGGATAAATTATTGTTGATTTCGTTGGCCGAACAAATTTGCCGTAACGAAAAAAGATGAATAAGCATCGCGTTGCATATACTTAGATCCTAAAATATTTCTGAACAGGGGCATCATCACGCGTGGGCGCCAGGCTAAAATAATTAGCATGCGCATGGGTGATACGGTATATGAAAACATATCAAATTGATATACCGTTCTAGCTCAGTGGTAGAGCATCCGACCAAGAAACTTTTTGATGCATTCGTCGTGAGTTCAAATCCATCAGAACGTGGAATTTTAATATCAAGACCTTAATAGCTATAACTGGACAATCAAACCGACGAATACACATACGACCAACTTTGAGATATATACGTATATATATATATATGTATATATATAGATGCACGATCTGAGATAATAAAGTGAGTTTATGCTATAAGTGGGTGTCAATAAAAATGGCCACTTTTTTCCGGATATCTTTGAAATATTTTCAGTTTAGCATAATAATGGTTGAATTCCCAGCATTGCGTGGGTAATAAAAACGTTTTGGAACAGCAAATTTAGTTTTATTTAACACACAACATTTACCATTCTAACTTTTAAACTTATCATGAGAAAAGTGTTTTTTGTGCAGTTCAAATAAATTGAGAGAAAAAATAAAACATCTGTAAAGGTTTTGAAACTTTTTCTAACAACTGTAACTTTTTCATTTCATATCATGGAAGAAGGGTTTTGTTGAAATAAATTCGGAGGAAAAATAAAACTGTAGAGGTGTTTAAATGTAAATGTGAAATCATTAGCAAGTAATGGCTAAATATAGTCTGTTTTGCTACGATTATAATAAAAGATTATTTGATTATGAATGAAAATTATATGAATCCAGTTTGTTTCAGTGTTGGCATCATGAGGAGAAAATATCGTGTAGACGTCTAAAGTGGTATAGAAACCCATAGTAATTATCAAATGCAATCACCTCCTGGTAAAAATCAGCATCATTAAAAAATAGTAGCGAGACAATATGTTAACCTTGAGAACTATAGTTACCTACAATAACTTTAGTGCGTTTTGTGGTTATGATCGGCAAGATAATGTAACATTACAATGTACTACGTGCAGAGTTCTTACCTTCGAGACAGACGTGTAACATAAACGCTGTATCTAACTTAAATGAATTTAGCTTACTAAACACTTACTTAAAGGAGGTTTTAGTATGTATTATAGCAAACTTCAAACTTTTAACTAAAATCATGTCACTATCTGTTTGCGAATCCATTTTTACCATAACGGGTAACACTGATAGCGACAAAATAGCATATCAACATTTTTGTTATTTCATCATAATCAGTAAAACAATCGCCAAATTTTAATGTCGAGAGAAATTATTGTTGATATTGTGTGGCAATTAACTAATAATAATTAATGTCATTTAGCGTGTGCATACGGTATATGATAAGAGCGATAGAAAGTTAAGGACTGTATAGCTCAGTGTTTAAATGTATGGTTTGAAACATGTGGTTACAATATTCGTGGGTTCAAATCTAAACAGACGCTGACAAACTTTGAGATTTATAGATATAGATACTGATACCTCGGCTTTCGAATGTGTGTTATCTCGACCCAATTAAATTTCGAACACAGAGTGAGATTTTATGCCTCAGACTTGAACCAAAAATTCAGCGTTCAACCAAACCTAAAGAAGATTTTTTTCCACACAATCTTTGCTAGGCTACGTTACTGTACTCTTTCATTAGAATTTTTTAGACTATAACTTTAGCGTAAGGTAGCCATCACTAGTTGAATGTTTATGTTAAAGTTGGTAAAAATAATCATGAAACTTGTGTTTTTTCCACGATCTAGATAGATCTAGATAGAATATCTTCTATTAAAATAAAACACATTCGATTTGTACGCTTTTTAATTTGTCATAAGTACACAAGATTTGGATTAAACAGAGCTGAGTTATGGGTTGCTACTGATTCAGTACTGCAGTACATTAGTAAACAGAGCTGAGTTATGAGTTGCTACTGATACAGTAGTACAGTACATTAGTGAACAGAGCTGAGTTATGGGTTGCTAATAATACAGTAGTACAGTATATTAGTAAACAGAGCTGAGTTATGAGTTGCTACTGATACAGTAGTACAGTATATTAGTAAACAGAGATGAGTTATGAGTTGCTACTGATACAGTAGTACAGTACATTAGTAAACAGAGCTGAGTTATGAGTTGCTACAGATACAGTAGTACAGTATATTAGTAAACAGAGCTGAGTTATGAGTTGCTACTGATACAGTAGTACAGTATATTAGTAAACAGAGATGAGTTATGAGTTGCTACTGATACAGTAGTACAGTACATTAGTAAACAGAGCTGAGTTATGAGTTGCTACTGATACAGTAGTACAGTATATTAGTAAACAGAGATGAGTTATGAGTTGCTACTGATACAGTAGTACAGTATATTAGTAAACAGAGCTGAGTTATGAGTTGCTACTGATACAGTAGTACAGTATATTAGTGAACAGAGCTGAGTTATGAGTTGCTACCAATACAGTAGTACAGTACATTAGTAAACAGAGCTGAGTTATGAGTCTCTACTGATACAGTAGTACAGTACATTAGTAAACAGAGCTGAATTTTGAGTTGCTACTGATACAATACTACAGTATATTAGTAAACAGAGCAGAGTGATGGGTTGCTACTGATACAGTAATACAGTATATTAGTAAACAGAGCTGAGTTATGAGTTGCTACTGATACAGTAGTACAGTACATTAGTAAACAGAGCTGAGTTATGGGTTGCTACTGATACAGTACTACAGTATATTAGTAAACAGAGCTGAGTTATGAGTTGCTACTGATACAGTAGTACAGTACATTAGTAAACAGAGCTGAGTTATGAGTTGCTATTGATACAGTAGTACAGTACATTAGTAAACAGAGCTGAGTTATGAGTTGCTACAGATACAGTAGTACAGTACATTAGTAAACAGAGCTGAGTTATGAGTTGCTACTGATACAGTAGTACAGTACATTAGTAAACAGGGCTGAGTTATGAGTTGCTACTGATACAGTAGTACAGTATATTAGTGAACAGACCTGAATTTTGAGTCTCTACTGATACAGTAGTACAGTACATTAGTAAACAGAGCTGAGTTATTGGTTGCTACTGATACAGTAGTACATTACATTAGTAAACAGAGCTGAGTTATGAGTTGCTACTGATACAGTAGTACAGTACATTAGTAAACAGAGCTGAGTTATGAGTTGCTACTGATACAGTAGTACAGTACATTAGTAAACAGGGCTGAGTTATGGGTTGCTACTGATACAGTAGTAGAGTATATTAGTAAACAGAGCTGAGTTATGAGTTGCTACTGATACAGTAGTACAGTACATTAGTGAACAGAGCTGAGTTATGGGTTGCTACTGATACAGTAGTACAGTATATTAGTGAACAGAGCTGAGTTATGAGTTGCTACTGATACAATACTACAGTATATTAGTAAACAGAGCTGAGTTATGGGTTGCTACTGATACAGTAGTACAGTATATTAGTGAACAGAGCTGAGTTATGAGTTGCTACTGATACAATAGTACAGTATATTAGTGAACAGACCTGAATTTTGAGTCTCTACTGATACAGTAGTACAGTACATTAGTGAACAGAGCTGAATTTTGAGTTGCTACTGATACAGTACTACAGTACATTAGTAAACAGAGCTGAGTTATGAGTTGCTACTGATACAGTAGTACAGTACATTAGTAAACAGAGCTGAATTTTGAGTTGCTACTGATACAGTACTACAGTACATTAGTAAACAGAGCTGAGTTATGGGTTGCTACTGATACAGTAGTAGAGTATATTAGTAAACAGAGCTGAGTTATGAGTTGCTACTGATACAATACTACAGTATATTAGTAAACAGAGCTGAGTTATGGGTTGCTACTGATACAGTAGTACAGTATATTAGTGAACAGAGCTGAGTTATGAGTTGCTACTGATGCAATAGTACAGTATATTAGTGAACAGACCTGAATTTTGAGTCTCTACTGATACAGTAGTACAGTACATTAGTGAACAGAGCTGAATTTTGAGTTGCTACTGATACAGTACTACAGTACATTAGTAAACAGAGCTGAGTTATGAGTTGCTACTGATACAGTAGTACAGTACATTAGTAAACAGAGCTGAGTTATGAGTTGCTACTGATACAGTAGTACAGTACATTAGTAAACAGAGCTGATATTTGAGTTGCTACTGATACAGTAATACAGTACATTAGTAAACAGGGCTGAGTTATGAGTTGCTACTGATACAATAGTACAGTACATTAGTAAACCAAGCTGAGTTATGGGTTGCTACTGATACAGTAGTACAGTACATTAGTAAACCAAGCTGAGTTATGGGTTGCTACTGATACAGTAGTACAGTACATTAGTAAACAGGGCTGAGTTATGAGTTGCTACTGATACAATAGTACAGTATATTAGTGAACAGACCTAAATTTTGAGTCTCTACTGATACAGTAGTACAGTACATTAGTAAACCGAGCTGAGTTATGAGTTGCTACAGATACAGTAGTACAGTACATTAGTAAACAGGGCTGAGTTATGAGTTGCTACTGATACAATAGTACAGTATATTAGTGAACAGACCTAAATTTTGAGTCTCTACTGATACAGTAGTACAGTACATTAGTAAACAGAGCTGAGTTATGGGTTGCTACTGATACAGTAGTACAGTACATTAGTAAACAGAACTGAGTTATGAGTTGCTACTGATACAGTAGTACAGTACATTAGTAAACAGAGCTGAGTTATGGCTTGCTACTGATACAGTAGTACAGTACATTAGTAAACAGAGCTGAGTTATGAGTTGCTATTGATACAGTAGTACAGTATATTAGTGAACAGAGCTGAATTTTGAGTTGCTACTGATACAATACTACAGTATATTAGTAAACAGAGCTGAGTTATGAGTTGCTACTGATACAGTAGTACAGTACATTAGTAAACAGAGCTGAGTTATGAGTCGCTACAGATACAGTAGTACAGTACATTAGTAAACAGAGCTGAGTTATGAGTTGCTACTGATACAGTAGTACAGTACATTAGTAAACAGAGCTGAGTTATGGCTTGCTACTGATACAGTAGTGCAGTACATTAGTAAACAGAGCTGAGTTATGGGTTGCTACTGATACAGTAGTACAGTATATTAGTGAACAGAGCTGAATTTTGAGTTGCTACTGATACAGTACTACAGTACATTAGTAAACAGAGCAGAGTTATGAGTTGCTACTGATACAGTAGTACAGTACATTAGTAAACAGAGCTGAATTTTGAGTTGCTACTGATACAGTAGTACAGTACATTAGTAAACAGAACTGAGTTATGGGTTGCTACTGATACAGTAGTACAGTACATTAGTAAACAGAGCTGAGTTATGAGTTGCTACTGATACAGTAGTACAGTACATTAGTAAACAGAGCTGAGTTATGAGTCGCTACAGATACAGTAGTACAGTACATTAGTAAACAGAGCTGAGTTATGAGTTGCTACAGATACAATACTACAGTATATTAGTAAACAGAGCTGAGTTATGAGTTGCTACAGATACAGTAATACAGTATATTAGTAAACAGAGCTGAGTTATGAGTTGCTACAGATACAATAGTACAGTATATTAGTGAACCTTTGGTTTACAAGTGGTTGATCATCTAAATGCTCTTATGTAGGAGAATTATTATCAAAAGCTTGCTGAGAAGATATGTGAGATACAGAAGGAGCTGGAGCAGAAAAGGGAGTCACGGCGACAGCAGATGAAAAGCATACAAGCAGGCTCTCAGGCTATGCCGGTCATGCCTTCATTGCAGCCCGGAGCTAGCCTTCCTGAGTTGTCTCAGCTCAACAATATGGCACCCCTTTCTAACGCCGGCTCTATCAATTCCAACATGAATGGTTGGTTTTTGTAAATCTTTCACCATAACTGTCTCCAGTACATATGTTAAGAATAGTTTTAGGTTAACAACTATTTAGGTATTTTTAAAATAATAATTTTTTGACAATAGACGTGAAACATATGCATTGCTTTTATATGGTAGTATAAACACTATTGCCCTCATTTCTTCCTAAGTTAATGTCCTACTTGAAACTTGTGTGACGGCTTTGGAAACTCTTGTGTGTTTTCATAAACAGGTCCCAACAGTGTGCAGTTCAATCCCGGAGGGCCAGGTTCCGTGCCTAGTTATTCTGGTCCACCATCTGCAGGCTCTCAAAGCATTTCCTCTGCTTCCATGATGAGTCCTCCCGTGGGAGACAGCAACACAGGTATGCCTGCCTCAAAGGCTCTGCAGGAAAGTAAGAACGATTTCCATGAGGCTCATAGGAGGCAACAGATGCAGCAAAGCGGCATCGTAAGTAACCATCACGCTGCATGTCGTCTTTGCTTGACCGGTAATGGTGAGTTTACAAGCTATCCATGCATATCTGTTGATATGTACATTGAATTTTGTTTTTTTCAAGGAGTTTAAGACGGAGGTGAAGAGTGAGCCAGATGTTCCTATGGATGTAATGTCAGGTAATGAGATGAAGGCTGAGATAAAATCAGAGCCAGTTGTGAAGGTATGTTTACATGTCTAATCTTATTTTTTTGTATTTGTAACGTTTGGTTGATATTCCTATACCCTCCGAGTATAGTATACATAGTATAGTATACATAGTATAGTATACATTGAGTAAGCCATACCATTGATCGTTAACCAATACAACCTTGGTGTTTGATTGATTGATTGATGTACATTAAATAAGAAATAATTTTTGTTGTTTGGGTTATCATTGTATTATTTACGTTAAATAGAGCAGTTTTTGCTCTATGCCGGGTGTTCTACAGTCAAGATGTTTCTTACTGCTCTTTTTTAATGGTTGTGGAAATTATTAAATTACCAGTTTGAAACTATTCTAATTTTTCAACCATCACAGTTAGCTGTTCGCACATTACCTCCTTTTCTAGCATAGCATTAGGCTACTAACAAAAGGTTTTTGATATGAACATGCAATTTGTAAACTTGAGCACTTCATGTGGCACATAAATCTAGAGTTGCAAGAAAGTGTATCAATGGAAAACTTGTCAATATTGGAGTCACAGTAGAAAACACCAGTGCACTTAGTAAGGCAAATTCAACAAAATAAACATGTGTTGATGGCCATTTGAAAGTCACTTAATAGTGGAGTAACTAGCAATATAAGCTTATAGTTATTGCAGTCAGCTCCATTTGTCACGAAAAAATTAAATCAAATCAATACACCTAAAGACTCGCACGGCTCTTGAAAAAGTGTTGATCTTTGGATTAGCTCAGTTATGAGTTTTACTAAACATGACATGAATTTAGTTAAACAAAAGTATTTTTGAATTACTCAAAAAATACTTGCAAGTTCTTTAACCAGTATAATTGAGAATGTACTATTATAAACATACAATATGTATTTTATACATACTGTATGTTTATAATAGTGTTTTTTGTTCCCCTTAAGTAAATTACAAAATATTTCCTTGTTTGTCAAACCTAGCTAGTGTGCAGTCGAGATAATTCTATTGGATGCGCTTGTACCTGAATTGGTATCATTGTTCGTGAGTTGCCTACCAGATTTTTAGCGTATAGCTTTTATCCATATATCTGTTGTTTCATTAGGAAGAGCCAAGATCAGCACCTCATACCCCAAAGCCCGATGTGAAAGACATTAAAGATGTCAAACCAGCCACCCCTTCCACACCACCTAAACAACCGACACAAAAGGTGTTCACCGCATGTGAGTATCTTTAGCTTCATGTGCCCTCAATATACCCGTGAGTATATTTAGCTTCACGTGCCCTCAATATACCCGTGAGTATCTTTAGCTTCACGTGCCCTCAATATACCCGTGAGTATCTTTAGCTTCACGTGCCCTCAATATACCGGTGAGTATCTTTAGCTTCACGTGCCCTCAATATACCCGTGAGTATCTTTAGCTTCACGTGCCCTCAATATACCCGTGAGTATCTTTAGCTTCACGTGCCCTCAATATACCGGTGAGTATCTTTAGATTCACGTGCCCTCAATATACCTGTGAGTATCTTGAGCTTCACGTGCCCTCAATATAACCGTGAGTATCTTTAGATTCGCATGCCCTCAATATACCCATGAGTATCTTTAGCTTCATTTGCCCTCAATATACCCGTGAGTATCTTTAGCTTCACGTGCACTTAATATACACGTCAGTATCTTTAGCTTCATTTGCCCTCAATATACCCATGAGTATCTTTAGCTTCATTTGCCCTCAATATACCCGTGAGTATCTTTAGCTTTGCATGCCCTCAATATACCCATGAATATCTTTAGCTTCACGTGCCCTCAATATACCCGTGAGTATCTTTAGCTTCATTTGCCCTCAATATACCCGTGAGTATCTTTAGCTTCACATGCCCTCAATATACCCGTGAGTATCTTTAGCTTCACGTACCCTTAATATACACGTCAGTATCTTTAGCTTCATTTGCCTTCAATATACCCGTGAGTATCTTTAGCTTCATTTGCCCTCAATATACCCGTGAGTATCTTTAGCTTCACATGCCCTTAATATACCTGTGAGTATCTTTAGCTTCACATGCCCTCAATATACCCATGCGATGCCTCCACAGGCGATACCTCCGCAAGGGATGCCTCCGCAAGGGATGCCTCAGCCGATGCGCCCTGACATGTGGAGCCATCGTAGACCTATGCATTATCAGCAAGCCTAGAATTCTATCTACCAGCAGTCAATGGGTGCGAGGACCGTGTTGCCTCCTGGAAGTATGCATAGCCAATATGGAATGGGTCAGCCAAGATACAACACACCGGATAACTCCAGGGGCATGTCACAGCAGCTGGTGATGCGCTCCTCGGCACCGCATAACCAACTGCTACAGCAAGTGCGTTCACCTACTTCTCTCCAGCATCACACACGCTCTCCTCAACCTATTCAGTCTATTCAGTCACCCAGACAGCAAGCTTCTGCCTCACCCGCTCTCATGCAACCAACAGACAATGCTGTCGGTTGTAACAACTGTAACTTTTGTATTGTAACGGCTGTGCACACATTTTTACCACGAGCCAACTTATTGTACATTTTAACGGCACTTGCCTGCAGCAATTTTTTTCCTCATTTTACTGGTGTATTTGTATGAAATTTGTTGGCAGCAGCCATAATGCATATTACTAGTTGTTGGTCCATCATTGTGCATAGTTGTTGCCAGACTTTCAGTTACGCAGTTGCACGAGCCAGCTGATGTGCAACACGGTATGTGTATGTATGCCCCGGATCCCCTTTCAGATTTCATATTTTAGGATATCGATGTAGATAGCAAACATTCTGCCACTGGTAGAGCTTGTCAAAGATCATAGCAGTAAGCTCAATTATGTATTTTCTGATAATACAGTACATTATTATCGTAATATAATTATGTATATCTATAGTATTTAATAGTGGGGTAATTGATATATTTATGATGCTACATTGATTCTTTTGTGTACAGAATTAAAGTTATACACTATATTCATTCAAATGCGCCTGTAATATTATACCGATAATAAACGCGTCAATATATTTTGTTTTATCTTGTAAATTATTTAATCACTAATTCAGGCAGCCGCTAAGCTATCCACACATGGTTCTGCACAAAATTGAGTTTCCCCAATTACTTGTACAAAAATAGTGCAATGCACTAGGACAGGTAGCATGCTACGACAAGAAGTGTATAAAAATCTAGCATTCGTGGTTGCAATTACGTGATCTTAATGCAAGTACAATACCATTACATTTGAGACGTTATGTTGATTCCAAGGATAGCTGTACAAATTTTTCAGAGCTGTGTAACTGTGTGTATACAAATATTATAACAATGTCACATTATTGCTATATTTTAATATTAAAAGGTTGTAATATTGTGCAAGATCTGTTAGGGCAAACGCGTTCAGTTTGAAAGGAGATGTTTCAGTTGATCGTTCTCAATGTTTCGCATCCATTATGATGATGTATGATACACCGCAGTTATGAAACTTTAGAACAAACGACGCAAGCTAGTCTATGATTCTCTGTATAGCGATTGCATGGATGCATATTTTGATAACAGCTACCGGCCTGTAGGAATGTTAGCTTTAGGCCCTTGTTGTCATTATGCCCGGTGTAGTAGTCTGCATTCTTATCCACACAATAGTTGCGGGAGGAAAACACCATCTCATGTCGCACACCTTAAATACAAAAATAAGCAAGGTTTACTTTAATGCAACATAATTTTGTTACCACAAGTGCTTATAAGTGCAAAGTGTGTGTACAAAATCGAAGGTGTACTGGTCAACAACTTATTTTGTCATTTTGTGTCATCATAAAGAGTGTCATTTAAGCACAAATGAAATACACCAAACAAAACAATGTTTTCAGAAAGGACATTGATAAAAAAGCAAACTTTAATTACTCATCTTAATACCTCACGCAGGGTGACTTGAATAATGTAGTTACAGAATGGGGCTGAATGTCAATGGCAGTGAATTACTGTACAACGTACTTTTAAGTAGCGGGAAAGTAAGCTAGTTAACCAATGAGTTTAGAATGTCTAACGATTATTAAAACAGAAATAATTTCAAAGCAAAGAAATAAACAGAAGTTCCCAAAAGACCGGTCAGAAACTGTATTTCTCTGAAGTGAATTGTGAAAAGACGTGTTAGACCAAGGGAACTTTCCATTTCCTAAACAATTTATTAATAGATATTAGGCTGATAGAAGAAACGGTACCTGGTGTTGACATCATATACCCGTTGTACTCTCTCAGCCATGAATTAGGACAGTTAACTCTTCCGGGCATAGTAATCTGTGTGGGTATACAAAATAGTGCAACGTAATTAGCACAACGTTATACCAGATTGTGTTTCATATAATATCATACAACATTATGCTAGGCTAGATAAATGTCCGGCGTTGCATGAGTAATAAAAAAGTTTTTGCACAAAAAATTTATTTTTAATCAACATACAACATTTACCATTCTAAATTTTAAATGATGGTAACTGCTTATTTCTGTGTGTGTCCGGCCAATTCATTATACAAATATTTGAAAGCTTGAGGCAGAGCTAAAACAGATTGCTGAAAAACTTTTTCTACTTATGCTACACATTTACTCAAGATTTAAAATAGCTAATAAAGAGTGGCAGGTAACGTAGTTGCCA
Organism: Watersipora subatra; assembly: GCF_963576615.1. Lineage (NCBI taxonomy): Eukaryota > Metazoa > Bryozoa > Gymnolaemata > Cheilostomatida > Watersiporidae > Watersipora > Watersipora subatra. The sequence continues at coordinate 14,877,724 of NC_088717.1, forward strand.
TTGGACAAGTTTCTTTACCCAATAAATTTTAATAACTTCATCTGGTAAGTTAAGTTGTTTTTTTAATTAATAATCTGTATACATAAACCTCAGTTTTTGTCTGTCGTTCATCTGTCCAGTTAAAGCAATAAGGTTTTGGGATCGAAAAATCCACTCCGCACTGGATTTGAACATGGAACCTACAGGTGTGCAGACTCAAGCTAACCCAATACACTACGCTGTCCTTGCCATATTATGGAATAATAGGGCATATACTTATGCAATGCTTGCAAAAATACTAGCATACTTGAAGTTTTTGATTCCATTATAGAGCATTATGCGTAACGTCACAAACTGGCATCAGACGTACGACACGACTCTTACCATAATAAGCTCTTAACTTTACTAGCTTAAGTTACTCAAAGTCATTAGGTAATTCTTTTATTACTCATGCAATGCCGGGCATTTAGCTAGTCTTTACTATAAAAACCGTGTTTGTCTAAAGCCGGCTAAAAGTGTTGGGATAAAACGATTGCACCTCTTAGGAATTGAACCGATACATTCGGATGCATAGAAGTGAAGCCAAGCGCACGACCACTAAATCTTGCATTCACCTTGCCAAACTGTGAAATAATTGTACGTTGTAAAACTGTACGTTGAATAATTGTATAACCGTTACACATCATGATCTCTCCCGGCGCACTTGAGTGCAAGCGTGCGTATTTTAACCCATCACTATAATAGTGATAGGTTAATAATTAATAGGATGACAGACAAGCACTTGATTTTTATATATAGACCAGCTGTGCCTCCCGACGTTGCCCGGGTATTAAAAATCAGCTTATAAACAATGAGAAGTGATGAGAGTTGCCTATCACCTGCTATTAGCCTGGCACATTGCCAATAGAAAATGGTATTAAAATCAACTTATAAACAATGAGAAGTAATGAGAGTTGCCTGCCATTTGCCGGCAGGCAACTCTCCAGCAAGTGGTGGGTTATTGCCAAGTGACCTGGCACATTGCCTATGGAAAACTCTTGTACACTTGCTAGTAAGCTTTAGGCTTCTAATGACGGTATGCAATGACGTTGAGTCAGTGTTGTCCAGCTACAGCTATTCTAATAATAGCTATAGCTGGACATACCGAAAACAGACATACTTTGAGAAATATATATATAGATTATCACTGTATAATATATAATATTACAGAATGTTATACCATATTATCATTGTTATCATGTAGTATCATAGAATCATATACTATCACAGAATTGTATTATTCGTATTATCTCATTCATATTATCAATAATACTGTATATCATTACAGGTTGCTTACAACATATAGTACAACATAATATACTATGTTGTATTAAGCTATACGTTATATTGTATTGTTAACTACTAATGTGCACTTATTATCAATAAATACACATTGGTAGATTTAATTAAGGAATACAAATTAATAAATTTATTATTTATTTATCATTACAATAAATTATATAAAATGACATTTTCCCATGAAGGTTAGCTATGTTTCCTGTGCATATCTAAGATTAAATGTGACACTAACTCACAAATGAAACTTTTATCTGCCAAAAAAACTAGAGGCAGTTTCAACTCACCACAGGAGAATATCTTGACAAACAGACAGCGCAAGTGATGACGGAGTTGTCTGCTGACGATGAGAATATCCCATGATGCGAACCTGTTTTATAAAGCATTTTATTGACTAAAGAAAAGTGAAGTTCTCAAAATGCCAAAATGAAAAACTTTTCAACACTCAATATCCATTTGAAAAAGCAGACTTTTTGAGACAAATCAAACTAAACCAATCAGTTACATATTTAAATATAAAATACATATAAAATCTTTTGTATATGTTATATGAAGTGATTCCGTTTTTCATGTCTGGTCCTTGGTGTTTATGGAAGTCACAATCATGAATAAAAACAAGCATTTATACGCTCCATACATAGATATGCATGAAGTAGGCATGGAAATGTATACAGTTGTATCAGATGTACATGTATGTTCATGTATTGAGTTTTACGTAAATTTGCATAGGATAGCATCAGGCAAGAGAACATGTGCTACATTTGCTGAGAGCTATGAAAATCTTCCACCATGGTGACATCTCTCAACGTGTAAAACCTTCCAACATATTGAAGGTCCTTCAGCATCAGAATTGCCACCAAGAAAGCACTTTTCCAAAAATTGACATTCTTTAGCTCTTTTCTGTGAATGTTTGCAGTTGTACATGTTTTTTTATTCAGCAATTCCTCTACATGTATAGTGAGATTGTATGCCTACAGATGGCACTGTTGCGTTAATAAACTCAGAAACATATGATAGGTTAGTTTTTATTTACGATTCTAGCTCGCCAATTTTGGCACAAGACGCTGTTGGTCCAACTACTTTGTATCTCGGCTATAGTAAAGGTCATGGTTTAATATCTGTTTCATCAGAGAATAGATGCACAGTACCCACTATGCAACTGACAATCAATAAAAGCATTAAATCTTTTATCAACGACCTTATAGTCCATTACGTCGCACCAACCTAGAAAGAACTTGGCAGCAAAGATTTTGGTAGAGGTCTGAATATTGGTAGCAGAGTTTGAATGCCAGGAAGGAAACATTGGAAGACATTCTAATTCAGAAGATCCTCCCATATGCCGTGACATGTGTGCAGATCCAACATAGCCTGAAAACAACATACTATGAGACCAGTTTATGGCTATAAATACAATTGGACATCAACAGTCAGTTCGAACATAGAAGAGAGAATCTAGAGATTTGTCTCCCAAAAAGAGCTTTTAATATGAAGTATTATTATGTAATGTTTATACCTGGAATTGATTGGCATAGCGTAAGCTGTCTACCCCTAACAAGTGTAACAAAGTAGGAGTTATCCTCTCATTTAGTTGAAGTTCAAAACCATAAAGTAATCTGCCTATTTCGTCAAATTTCACAGCATCAACTGACCAGCATAGATTCTTGTTGATGTCTGAGGACACTCAACTCTGCCCCAACGAATGAATGTAGACTGAGGTCCAGTGGATTGTCCAGATGGTCCTACAGCGAAGGAGAAATACATCGATAACTGGAAAAGTTAAAATTGAAAAATGTATAATTGGTTCAAAAATCTGATTTTGAAGACAAAAGTTTTTTAGGAGTCTGTTACCAACATTACAAGCATGCAAGTGAAAAGCAGTTAGCGAGAAAATTGGAAGATGAAATTATAATGCAAAAGACCTATTCTAGTTCTTTTTGTAACTTTCATTTTGTGGGATTGTTCACCTCTCCCTTTTTTCTCTCCCTATCTTTCTCCCCCTTCCCCTCTCTCCCCTCTCTCTTCTCTTCTTTCTTTTTCCACTCCCTCTGTACTCCTGTGAGAACTTAGGCAACCATGGTTCTACTCCCACTTTCTATAATCATCGCTGTTCTTGGCAGGTTTAAACAGTGGCTTGACATTGCCTTCTGTTGGATGTTTTTATTGGGACACCATCTCTAGCTAGCTAGCTGTTAGCTCACAAATAAGCTCCTCCACCCTGTGTCAAGTTTTGTTTTTAGTCCTACAGGGTTACTAGCCACTCTCCTCATTCACACAGAAGCGCAAATGGAGTCTCCTGTTTAGTCGCCGATCATCCGACTTGGCACAAGAGCAGTTGTGGTTGGACACCCTTCCTAACACCACCAATGGTCTTTAAGTGAATCGAACCACTGGCCTATCGATCATATTGGTCAGTGTTCACATCAACTTAAGTTATTTTAGGCCAAATTTCAGTGCCGGTCCAATCTGTCCAGTGCCAACTCTCATAATGTCCTTGAGTAGAGACTCACAAAGATCTGACAATTCCATAAAAAGTGGTCTTAGTAACATCTATAAATAAACATCTTCAAACAATGGCCATAGTGAGCCATGGAGATTGTTGGCGAGTAGGTACGTATATGCAAAAGTTTATTGGCAAAACTTCTTTTAGCTAACACATATCAAATACCTTTCACAATATAGTACCTTCTTGGCAATAATTACATTTCAAAAATAGATATGTTTTTCAAATTAGGGCATACATCAATAGTAAAATACAATCAAATAAGTAAAATAAATTTTCCTTGTTGAAAATCGATTGATAATGATGTTGAAAATCAAAAATTGATATTTTTAAATTTCAGTGTAAAATTGTTCCATTATTTTTGTCTATTTTAATGCTTCATTATAGGCTACATTGTGTTATTATGCATTATTTATAATAAAATATACACTTTATCATAGTTGTACGATTATAGATAATGTTTTGGCTTGTAGCCAGCATTTTTAGTTATAGAGAAAAGTTTTCAAGTTGATGACTTTACCAACCTTTTTATGATTTGCTTCTTATAGTAAACAATTTTCTTTCGGATTTATTGATTTTGACAAGCAGCGAGAAGTGTCAATATTAAAAAGAAAGCGCCGATGCAATAACCAAAATTAATCATTCTGCAGAACTTCTAAGCGTGAAATATCATAAATTTCATTGCGGGAGTTATCTCGCATTGGTTGATTTTGTTGCGACTTCTATAAGTAACAATGTAGGTACGTAGAATTTTTTATTGGTATTAAATGAGGTTTTTCACTACATGTCAAAACAAAAATGAAAAGACCAAAATCAGGAATTATTGAGTTAGTTAAACAAAAGTGTTTTGAAAGTTGGTAATTTAGTAGTATTGCTAATTTTATAGTGTTGCAGAGGAGTCGCGATAGTGAATTGTAGCTTGTAGTAACAGAGAGTTCATAAACTGAAACATATGGTGCTAGATGTAGTATGTTGGTGTCACCGAATAAAAAACGATGTTTGTCACGTGTGGAAGGATAAATGGAAATATTTTGGGCATAATTTATTTAGGATTTTGAAGCCGGTGTGTGAGCAATCCTTTGTATATCGAATATGATGTCTGCTTAGCTTATTGCAAGCAGAGGCTGTGTGTGTGTCTTTAAGCGCAATTCTGTACAAACAATGTCTCTGTGACCTTAACTGGACATGTCTTAGTACAGTAGGAAGGGAACTTTGAGGACTAGAGACATGCTCACTTGCAGAGAGAAATTTAAGGCTGACGGCATTTTTATCACCACTAGTTGCCTTTTTGGGAATTTACCCCCAGCCTGCTGTTTACAGGTCGGGTGTTCTAGACCAACAGGCAACACAAATGCAGAAAGAAACCAATTTGTTAATTTTGCTAGCATTCACTTATGTATACTCTAAATTTATCAATAGACAGAGATTAACAGAATTATGGCAAGAAAATTGCCAAATTTTTAGTCCACTCACTGAAACTATTTACGATTTTACCCTATCAATAACTCCTATAGACTTTATAGGCCCTATTAATAGCTCTTATAGACTTTATAGACCCTATCAATAGCTCTTATAGACTTTATAGACCCTATCAATAGCTCCTATAGACTTATAGACCCTATCAACAGCTCCTATAGACTTTATAGACCCTATCAATAGCTCCTATAGACTTATAGACCCTATCAATAGCTCCTATAGACTTTATAGATCGTATCAATAGCTCCTATAGACTTTATAGGCCTTATTAATAGCTCTTATAGACTTTATAGACCCAATCAATAGCTCCTATAGACTTTATAGATCGTATCAATAGCTCCTATAGACTTTATAGGCCCTATTAATAGCTCTTATAGACTTTATAGACCCTATCAATAGCTCCTATAGACTTTTTAGACCCTATCAATAGCTCCTATAGACTTTATAGACCCTATCATTAGCTCCTATAGACTTTTTAGACCTTATCAATAGCTCCTATAGACTTTATAGGCCTATTAACAGCTCTTATAGACTTTATAGACCCTATTAATAGCTCTTATAGACTTTATAGACCCTATCAGTAGCTCTTATAGACTTTATAGACCCTATCAATAGCTCCTATAGACTTATAGACCCTATCAATAGCTCTTATAGACTTTATAGACCCTATCAATAGCTCTTATAGACTTCATAGACCGTATCAATAGCTCCTATAGACTTATAGACCCTATTAATAGCTCTTATAGACTTATAGACCCTATCAATAGCTCCTATAGACTTATAGACCCTATCAATAGCTCCTATTGACTCTATAGACCATATCAATAGCTCCTATAGACTTTATAGACCCTATCAATAGCTCCTATAGACTTTATAGACCCTATCATTAGCTCCTATAGACTTTTTAGACCTTATCAATAACTCCTATAGACTTTATAGGCCTATTAACAGCTCTTATAGACTTTATAGACCCTATTAATAGCTCTTATAGACTTTATAGACTCTATCAGTAGCTCTTATAGACTTTATAGACCCTATCAATAGCTCCTATAGACTTATAGACCCTATCAATAGCTCTTATAGACTTTATAGACCCTATCAATAGCTCTTATAAACTTCATAGACCGTATCAATAGCTCCTATAGACTTATAGACCCTATCAATAGCTCTTATAGACTTTATAGACCCTATTAATAGCTCTTATAGACTTTATAGACCCTATCAGTAGCTCTTATAGACTTTATAGACCCTATCAATAGCTCCTATAGACTTATAGATCCTATCAATAGCTCTTATAGACTTTATAGACCCTATCAATAGCTCTTATAGACTTATAGACCCTATCAATAGCTCCTATAGACTTATAGACCCTATCAATAGCTCCTATAGACTTTATAGACCCTATCAATAGCTCCTATAGACTTTATAGACCATATCAATAGCTCCTATAGACTTTATTGGCCCTATCAATAGCTCCTATAGACTTATAGACCCTATCAATAACTCCTATAGACTTTATAGACCATATCAATAGCTCCTATAGACTTTATAGACCCTATCAGTAGCTCTTATAGACTTATAGACCCTATCAATAGCTCCTATAGACTTTATAGACCCTATCAATAGCTCCTATAGACTTTATAGACCATATCAATAGCTCCTATAGACTTTATTGGCCCTATCAATAGCTCCTATAGACTTATAGACCCTATCAATAACTCCTATAGACTTTATAGACCATATCAATAGCTCCTATAAACTTTATAGACCCTATCAGTAGCTCTTATAGACTTATAGACCCTATCAATAGCTCTTATAGACTTTATAGACCGTATCAATAGCTCCTATAGACTTTATAGACCCTATCAATAACTCCTATAGACTTTTTAGACCCTATCAATAGCTCTTATAGACTTTATAGACCCTATTAATAGCTCCTATAGACTTTATAGACCCTATCAATAACTCCTATAGACTTTATAGACCTTATCAATAGCTCCTATAGACTTTATAGACTCTATCAATAGCTCCTATAGACTTTATAGACCCTATCAATAGCTCCTATAGACTTTATAGACCCTATCAATAGCTCCTATAGACTTTATAGACTCTATCAATAGCTCCTATAGACTTTATAGACCCTATCATTAGCTCCTATAGACTTTATAGACCCTATCAATAGCTCCTATAGACTTATCAGGTCTATAAATCAATAATTAAACAGCATGACTGTCTTTATATTTTCATGCCAGCTTAACTTGAAAACTACATATTTTATCTCCAACAAGATTTAACCCTATTTAATAATAAAAAGAATACAAAGAACTTTGTGATAAACTCACAGACTTTGTAACAAATGTTGCAATATCAACATAATGTTTTGCAACAATTGGGGCATAAAGATTAGATGTGAACGATTATATGTCGGTGTTGTCCTCTCGGCAATCAATTGTCAATTATGTGCACAGTAAACCGATCGCATCGTCGCAATGAAGATATGTCGGAAAATATTGCAGCTGCCAAACTTTCCCAACAGTTCAAAGATCCACAAGAGCCTGTGCAATGTACACCACTTCAGCGATGGTAATTGGCTGTTAGCTTAATCGAAATCTTTTTCATGGCAGTTGCTGTGAGACTAGTATTTCTTTGTTTCCATGACTACTTTGTATAATGAGAACGTTATGCCGTGGACTATTCACTGAAATAAACTCGGATGGATATGTGAATATATACAAGTATATATAGTGTGAACATAGATATCACAGACGATCGCTGATGTATTGCGGGATAAACACAGATATACTGTGATATAGTGTAAGCCAGACTTCAGTGTTGTGTTGGGGGATTCAACTTAATATTACCTGAGATGGTCTGAAAGTTATTAAGTTGACAATAGACAAAAACCAAGTTGGTCTGAAAGTTATTAAGTTGACAATAGACGAAAACCAAGTTAATCTTGTTAGAAATACAAAGATGATTATGTCTCATAAAGGCTGTAATAGCCGTGCAGAAGGACAGCCCGTTATTACAAATATGAAACAACATACACTGACACAGTCAAGTTTTAGACAAGCTAGTAAAACTAACTTGCTAACTAATTCACTAACGCGATATTTTGCTCTCAAATAAAGAATACATACTACCTCTACGAGCAATATTCTCCTCATATTTGACAAAGTTATCACTTTCAAAGGGAGTCAGTGGAAGACTTGGACTACAAAATAAAGAGTTGATGAAAACAAATGTGTATGACATGTTCGTAACAGCATGCAGAAGGTAGTATGGCATGTTCGTAACAACATGCAGAAGGTTGGTTGACATGTTCATAACAGCATGCAGAAGGTGGCTTGACTTGTTCGTAACAACATGCAGAAGGTTGGTTGACATGTTCATAACAGCATGCAGAAGGTGGCTTGACATGTTCATAACAGCTCGCAGAAGGTGGGTTGACATGTTCATAACAGCATGCAGAAAGTGGTATGGCATGTTCGTAACAGCATGCAGAAGGTGGCTTTTAAATCTAAATTCAGCCAAACCTTTACATATACAGTTACTGGTAATTATATTTATAAATTCTAATGATATGTATCAATTATAATATTCTTTTAATATATCGAAACCATGTTTATCGTAGCAAATGTTTTATAAGAATATGTATTCAGTTCATCTAGTTTCAAGTCATCACATAATGCATTAAAACAAATAAATTATACAAAAGGTAATAACCAGCAAAAAAGATGGATTTATTGTTACTTTATTTTCATGGAACCATATTATTGGCATAACTTAGGTTAGCAGAATGAATGATAAGAATATGTGCCGTAGAATACACTGTTTGACTTGTATATGTTTATTATTTAGCACTTTATTCTTGAAGGTTACCAGCTTTGTAGTCTCACTTACAAAATTTTAATGTTTTGAGAAACTGTGGTGAACATATGCCAAACAATAATTTGTGTGAAGAGATAAATTGCTTATCATCACAATTTCTGTATAGAGATGAAGATTAGTGAAGGTCAGGGAAGGTCAGTGAAGGTCAGTGAAGGTCAGTGAAGGTCAGTGAAGGTCAGGGAAGGTCAGTGAAGGTTTTACTGTCCCAATGATGGGAGTTTATGACAATCTTGTCTTTATATGAGAAAAAATATTCGCATGCCGACAAACCACAATCAGCATATTTTTCTAATCATTGTACACTCTCTGTACATTTTATATCTACGGTCCACACCAGAACTTGTGTTGCATGTAGGCACTCACACCTACTACATAAATCATGCTCGCAGTTGCGTGCGTTAAGGCGCACACGTGTACTTATGCACTCATGTGTGTAAGTGTTCACGCGTGTTTATGCATGCCTGCACATGCACCCGCGTACATGTGCATGTAGGTACATATGCACATGCACAGTTGAACACTTGTGTATACTTCCCCAAACTACTCAAACCCACCAGATACGCACACAAAACTCGTATACACATGCATATGTGTGTACAAAGTACAAGCTCTCAATTATTTGATTATTTACCCATATGCTATGTTTGCTTTATGCACCTATCGACCTATCTTCATGCACCTATCGACCTATCTTCATGCACCTACACAACACATTACACAATCTTTATACATTTGGAATATATCGTACCAGTTATATGCTTTGTATTTAACGGATGAACTTTGAATTCTCACTATATAAGTTGTGTATACATCACACACCGCATAGGTATCCAGCATTTAGTATTACTAAAATTACTAAAGCATATATATATATATACTAAAGCATATATATATACTATAGTATATATACATACTATAGTATATATACTATATACTAAAACATATATATATATATACTAAAGTATATATATATACTATAGTATATATATACATATATATACTATAGTATATATATACTATAGTATATATACATACTATAGTATATATACTATATACTAAAGCATACTTTACCTTACCTAAAGAGAACCTTACTCTACAAATAAGATTTCCATGAAATAAAATAATAATAACATGGGCAAGGGAATAATACTTAGCTAAAAGTTTTTGCAAATCTATTTGACACAACAGCGCTTTGCAGATGAGAGGCCTTGGCAGATGAGAGGCCTTGGCAGATGAGAGGCCCCTCACATACTGTCTGCATCATATGCACAGTGCTGAATACACCAACTTATTACACCGTCTGTGCGGGTATTTAGGTGTACATGCGTGTACGTACATGTACATACATATATGTACATGTACATATGGGTATGTACATGTACGTACGTGTACATATGTATATGCACCTCAGCATCTCTATGCTCTGCATGGTGAATTGTAAAATGCAACTAGTTAATGAACAACAGAATATCAACTGAAAAACAACGGTAGTTGAAAAAACTCTATAAAATAATATAAATTCGATTCTGACTTGCAGAGAGAAATTTCTTACATAATAGAAATATCCAGGTCATCGGCGGGTGATAAATTTTCATAGAAGTAACTAGGAGCTAGTTTTCTGGCAGACTATGACATCCCTTTGTGAAAAACAAATTATCAGGATATGCCTCGACTGACTTATCTATCATCTCTTTGATTGATGCTATAATAACTGTCAATCTGGCAAGCTTAAGCAGGTGTTGATGGCAGTTGCATGAGTTCTATCGATTTATTAGCTGTTTGTGCTATTAGATTTAGATTATTATAATTCATGAAGATCCAAAATGCATTTAAGCCTCCCTCTCTTACTCGTTTTTACATATGCATGTATTCTGTTTTTGAGAAATATCGTCTGTTTTTATCATGGACTTAGTAAAGATCTGTATCACTTAGATTAAATTAAACTGTTACAAATTTTGTATTGCTCTCCTAGCGTTTCGTCCTTTAAGAAACACTACTCCACTGATTACATATAACACAAATCATTCCTTGATCGTTCCACCACTTCCATCTTCTTCCTTTGCATCGGGTCATAGGCAGGTCATGTTTCAAGGATCGGCAGTATGGAGCCCTTTGTCAACTAACCTCCGACAAATAAGCAATTTTAATCATTTCAAATCAAATCTCAAGCAACACCCCTTTGATTCACTCGAATAGTCGTTGTATATTTTTTTCATCTAAATAAATCATATAACTGCTACCCAGGGCTCAGCGCCATGACTAGCTATGCTACTGCATGCGTAGATCCTCATTACACCTTTTTTCTTGTCACCACAATGTACTTTTTTTAATGAAATATAACAAACAGACTGTAATCAGAATGTTTAACAGCATCTGCCTAATTATTGTTAGCCCAGCTAATGAGATGCTAAGAATGGAGTTGTCTCAGCAAGCAGATACAACAAACTACAGTATCTGCAGCTGATTCCAGCGAGTTGCATATCCACCAATGGCTAGCAGTGTACTGTTACAGACGTATCTAAGGTCCTGTCAGAACATTGGTCAGCAAATAAAATGAAGAACTTTAAAATATTTTCATCATTAAGACATTTTCTTATAATAACTAGCCTTGTCAGCCAAAAGCTTGCAATTTAAATTTCAACCTTTTAGCTTATGTTCCCTGATTGTGGATTTCCTCTTATAGCTTACCTTACATCTCTGGGACTTGGGCTAGGACTGGGTGCGTCAAATGAGGGTCGGCTGCGAACTGACCCTCTAGGTGACCCAGGAGACCTATCTCGAAAAGCGGCGTCATTTTCTTGTGTCTGGCGCTTTGTTCGCTCACCATGTTCCTTCAACCGCAACAAATTAAAAGGATCTCAATCGTGCAGTTACGATAGTAAACATTATGCTAGATGTTCGACCTTGTAGCACCACAATATATTTACACAACAACCCTTTGATTATAGTACATATTAGAATTTACAAACCGCTTATAGCAGTTTGTAAAAGCTGTAAAAGTTGTTATAGGTAGCTTCCTAGTAGCTTGATGATAGTAGCTAGCTGCTAGATTGTTGCTAGTATCTAGCTAGTAAATGATAGCTGGTGGCTAGCAAGTAGATGCTAGCTAGTAGATGATAATAGGTAACTAGCTAGTAGAGGCTAGCTAGTAGATAATAACAGGTAGATAGCTAGTAGATTGTGGCTAACTAATAGACAGCTAGTTGATTGTAGCTGGTAGCTAGCTAGTAACAAAAATATTATTTTAGGTAAATGTTCCTCAAGCCTTAATGAATAAATTAATAAATCCCATTAATAAGCAAAAAAGCAACTCTCATAGCGAGTCTTACAATTGCTATTTGGTTTTGTCAATCAAACGTGTATTTTTTGTCTTTTTAAACTTCCTACATTTGCAAATATAATATAGCAACTAGTAACGGTAAGAAATGGATATTTGCCTAATTGCTTAATCTAAAAACAGCTGTCGTTTCGTTGTTAATTTTGATAGCATATAATAAAAATATTTGTATTTTCAACAACAAAGTAGCCCAAAAAACTATCTGTCTCACACTATGACTCATTACTGTAGCTTTGCATAATGCTATTGAATGGTGTTTATTGTGTGTGTAAATACATGCAGCCAGCAGGGAATGGAAAAGGGATTAGGAACCATTTGCAGCGCAATGCTGCATAGTTTGTTATTGGTAGTAACACACCCTTCTCTTAACAACAGAGGGTAGTATATTTGCCTACCAAAATAGCATTATAGTCTATGCCAAGTGAATGTTAGTAGAATAGCTATTACCATTTTAAAAATACATTTTTAGTAAAGACGATGTGGTAAGATGGCTTTTTGCCTTCCTTAGAATGCGTACTTGCTAAACCCCTGCAATAATTGCCTATAATTGTGTATCTGCTAGTTACAGCAGCATTTGTTCCATTTATGGCGCCAATGCCCAGTTTCTGGGACGGTAGCTCTAAGCTGTTGACTTTCGAAGAAAAAAGAGGTTCATGCTAATTTACTGGTGGAATAAAATCAGTTTATAGTAGTTAACTCTCTATGCTAATCTCATATACTGACGAAATACAACCAGTTTATATTAGTTAACTCTCTATACTAATCTGATATACTGATGAAATACTATCAGTTTATAGTAGTTAAATCTCTATACTAATCTGATATACTGACGAAATACAATCAGTTTATAGTAGTTAACTCTCTATACTAATCTGATATACTGATGAAATACTATCAGTTTATAGTAGTTAACTCTCTATACTAATCTGATATACTGACGAAATACAATCAGTTTATGGTAGTTAACTCTCTATACTAATCTGATATACTGACGAAATACAATCAGTTTATAGTAGTCAATTCTCTATACTAATCTGATGCACTGATGAAATACTATCAGTTTATAGGAGTTAACTTTCTATACTAATCTGATAAACTGACGAAATACAATCAGTTTATATTAGTTAACTCTCTATACTAATCTGATGTACTAATGAAATACAATCAGTTTATAGTAGTCAACTCTCTATACTAATCTGATAAACTGACGAAATACAATCAGTTTATAGTAGTCAACTCTCTATACTAATCTGATGCACTGATGAAATACAATCAGTTTATAGTAGTAACTGCTATAAGCTGATTGCATTTCATCAGCGTATCAGATTATTATAGAGAGTGAACTGATGTAAGCTGATTGAAAGTGACTTAATATGCTGACTTAACATGCTGACTTACCCAGTTCTCACAAGTGTTTTTCAACCCAAGAAGTTGGTCACGAAGCAGCTCAAAGTCTTCTTTCAATGACTTGAGTTCATGTTGAGTCGAATGGAGATTGTATAAAGCATACACAAGGCAAGTCGTGATGCAAAGACTAGCTATAAGCTTTGCTGTTGCTCGCCACAAGCCTTTGGCCTTGATGAGTGGCTTTTTCTCCGGCTCCTTTTCCTCCCTTGCTGAGAGCTCTGTTTCTTTTGTCTCCATTTTTTGCAATGAGAGCAAGCGTTAGCGGACTGAACCTTAAATATGTTGGCAATTACCACTTTTAAGAGATCTCCTAGTGATATTCGCACCACAATAGAAGGCTTAAAAACCAAGGGCTTGTCAGAGGATAAACAAATGAGGAAATTATAGCCGACCCGTGCATAGCACAGAATGAGGGCTAGCGGGTTTGCTAAATCTACCCAATGAATAAAATGCTAATTTTGTTCAACATTACAGCAAGAGGTTAATAGTTTAAAACAAATTATTTAAAAAAGTGTGTAGACCTTATTTGAATGAATGACAGTTTTTTTTAATGTTCGGTCATAAAGACTAGTTTTTTCTCTGAACCATAAAACCACAAAGCACTGTGTGCAGATCATTAAGCAGTACAATTCCGATAACTTTATCAACAATAAATTCTATTATTTTATTTGAGCACTTTACAACAGAAGCTACTAGTCAGCTTTGGGTAAGCCAGCGTCACAACTACTTTTGGTTGCATTCAATTTTTTTACAAGCGTGATTTAGATTAGAACCAGACACCAACACATTGCCAATTTACATTATAGAACGGCGTTATAAAAAAGAGCTTTTTCTTTCAATAAACACAACTTAGTTACTTGATTATTTTTTGCTTTTTGTTTTATGGTCTAGTTTGCTTTAAATGACATTGATTAGTGTAAATAAATTTAATATCTATTATGAATAAAAAAAACAAAATTTTTTTTTATGATTCCCCAAAGTATTTTAACAAACTAAACCTTGATTGTTGTTAAATCTGATTTATGTATGACTGATATAAATCTATTTATTATTACAAAACTATTTTGGCTATTCCTAAGTGCCATGAAGCAAATGAATTGTCTAAAATAAAATATCTATCAGATCTTTGTGGACAAATATAATTAAAGCTTGCAAAGAATAGTGAATGTCATAATTCTATTTGAAGTACTTCAGACAGAAATTATTTTGAAACGCATCAGTTGAAAAATTTATCATAAAACTATTTTTAAATGTCGTTAAGCTAAAATACAAACTACACAAAGTTTTTATAATGTTATTGTATTTTTAAAATAAGTTATTAAAGAGGTTATTTTAATTTGTTGTAATATATTAAAATAAATCTTATCCAGAACTTTATAGTTTACAAGAATACTAAGGATTTGTGATGCCGAGTTAATGTATTGCACTTTGGTATAGTATTTATAAACTCCCAGAAGAACAGCGCTAATGTAATATAGTAATATACTAATATAAACAATTATATAAAAACATATCAATATATCAACCTATATACATATCTTAAAGTTTGTTTGTATGTCCTTCGGTATGTCCAGCTACAACTATTAAATTTTAGGGATAAAATTTCTGAATCATGCTGGATTTGAACTCACGGAGATTGCAGCCACAAGTTTCAAACAACACATTTAACCACTGAGCTATACAGTCCTTAGCATTTTATCGCTCTTATCATATACCGTATGCACACGCTAAATGTGCACTTTTGATTATTAACTATTATTACTGTTGGCATTTGTTTTTTTTAATTGTTTAAAACTAATTTTTGTTACCATTACCCATTTATTTAGTTTTTAATTTTTAAATGTGCCATTTCAATTGTGCCATTACACTTTTATTTCTAGTTTGTCGTAAGGTTGGATTGCTAAATCAGTAAAGGTTAATAATTTTCATTCGGACAATTGTGTTATCTCGAGTAGAAATAGCCTCTACATTTTCTATCCGTTCAGTCAGACAAAGTACCAGACAAAGAAAGTTCGATATCTCATTTTTACATTTGTACCAATGTCGAGAGGCACCAGTATCGTCGTATTCAAAGTTGTGATGGATAGCTTTTGCTAGAACAGTAGTATTTTTATACACACATTTCTATGCACAAATTGTTATTATTAATTCAACATATTCAGGATTTTTATTTTGTTTTCTCAGTTCGTATTAATTGTATCAGTACGAAATCATCTTTTACTGTAATCGTAGCAAAAAAGACTTAATTTAGCTATTACTTGCTAATTATTTCACATTTACATTTAAACACTTTTATAGTTGTTTTATTTTGTTTCTTAATTTATTTGAATTGCACAAAACACTTATTTCTCATGATATGAAGTTTGAAAGTTAAAATGGTAACTGTTATTATATGTTAAGTAAAAATAAATTTTCTGATGAAAGACTTAGTACTTGGGCAACGCCGGGCATTCACCTAGTATAATGATATAGTAATATAGCTGGTGAAATAGTAATATTACTGTGGTAATATAGCAATATCGTGTTTAGTCTATAACTCTATATAGCTATATAGTAATACAATAATATAGTAAAATAGTAATATAGTAATATAGAAATTACTGAGAAAGAGAATCGTAATAAAATAATATAGTATTGGTAGGTATCAAATATCCTTCTTACGTCTTGTGACATATTAGATCAGTAGCTAACAGGGCAGTGACCTCACCAACGGTAGGTATATTTGTGATAATTGAAGCATCATGTTATGATTATATTAAGTTTTTTGAGATAGTTGTGAAGGAAACAAAACTCCCAAAAAGAAGTTTGTATCTAGATTGATTTTTTGTAAAAAGCTGGTAAAGTATATACGGTGAAAGAGCATAACTCCTATGAAAAAAAGCCTTGCAAGCTTTGCTGTTTTTTGATTTGTAACGATGTAGTTTTTGAAGAGGCTGGTAACAGTGACAGGCCGTATACGTACAGCATAAAATTAGGCGCCTATTCATACACAACAGTAATTATTTTACAATTTATGTCAGCTCAATCAAACATAAAAAGATAAAATATTTGAATTGATCTCCTTTTATTACCAGCACCAAATCAATCATAACAAAATTGTTTTGCAACATCTTTCTATTTATAGAGCTTGTAAAGGACTTTCTGGGTGTGCGCCAAGGGTACCAGGCTGTGAGAGCTTTCATAGCCAACCAATCAGAATAAGGTACAGTACGTTACAAGGAAATGAGTATATTTGTATTTAGCCAGTCTGTGAGAAGCTATTATCATCTATAAATTAGGCTAATATTGATAAATAGGTGACAAGTGACCGCGATTGATAGCTCTGGCACCAGCTCGCTATGACTTACCACTTGCAATCCAATTCTATCAAATTACTGTAAAACGAGCTTAGTTTATGGTTATATACAGATATAATGACAAACTATTCCATAATGTAATATAATAAAATACATTGTATTAAAGGTACTTTACACAGATGTAATATGGCATAATGTTTTTTTGCAGTTGTATCATATTGTAAAAAATATTGAAATAGTTATAATATTAAAATAAAATATTGATACAACAGTTTTATTGTAGTATTGTAATTATATAATTGTAATATGGTATTACATACAGACTAATGTATTACATCTACATTAGTCTGGTCAATAGACAAATAAGTCTAATATTTGCTACAATCTTTACGATAATAAGAACCATGCTCATATGTCTGTCCAACCATCCGTCCAACCGTATGTCCGTATGTCTGTCCTTATGTTCGAAGCTACGTTTGAAGGCTGGGAAAAATAGAATGCATTGTGCAGGATTCAAACCTTCAATGTGGTAGACTAAATCTAACAACTACACCAGTCAACTACCCACTAGATTTGCAGAATAATTGTATGTATAGTTATTACATCTTACAATTTCCTATGGCACACTAGAGACTGCCAGGGTACCAGAATGGTGTAATAAATATAAAAATATATAGAAATAGTAAAAAATATCAAATGATCTGAAAATTAATTCAAGTTATATCTTTGTTCACTATCAAATTTAGGAACTATTTTAGCAAGCTGCAGTTATTACCAGCATATAAAACTTTTTATTCATTTTGTAGGTTCACCTCATTTATGATAGAGTTTTTAAACATTTTTCTCTTTTTAAATTTTTGATATATTTGATCAAAAAAGTTTTATCTTATATTTGCTATCTATTTTTAAAACAAAGTTGGTGAAGTTAAAAAATAAAGTGAATTGAATGAAAAATTCACAAAATGTCCCTCGGCCAATAAAAACAGCAAAACAAAGGTATTGTTTTGGTCACATTGATATAGCCTTTATAAGCTTATGTGACATCATATATCAGCAGCTGACAGAGTGGGTGGTGACCTTTCAGCTACAGTAGCACATGAACCAGCAATAGAATAACATATAATACATTACCTTTATGCATATATATACTACTTTATATTAGTATAACTACCAATATACTACTTCACAATATAAAGAAATTTATTTATTTATCTTTATCTTATCTTATCTTTATCAATAAAGAAAGTATTTAACATACAACACAATACATATATTGCAATAGAATACAGTAAACTATATATTATGATGTACTATAATATAGTTATATGATGGTATGTTATGAAAACAATTTTATGGGACTTGAGCGTGAAAATTTTTCAGTTTTGTATTTTTTGTTTAGTCACCACTTTTCAACACAGGCAGTTGGACAGCTCATGTTAGTCAAGTTAGTTTTCAGTTGACTTACATGACTAACAGTCTTCAGTTGACTAGCATGACTAACAGTCTTCAGTTGACTAACATGACTAACAGTCTTCAGTTGACTAACATGACTAACAGTCTTCAGTTGACTAACATGTCTAACAGTCTTCAGTTGACTAACATGACTAACAGTCTTCAGTTGACTAACATGACTAACAGTCTTCAGTTGACTAACATGTCTAACAGTCTTCAGTTGACTAACATGACTAACAGTCTTCAGTTGAATAACATGACTAACAGTCTTCAGTTGATTAACATGACTAACAGTCTTCAGTTGATCAACATGACTAACAGTCTTCAGTTGATTAACATGACTAGCAGTCTTCAGTTGATTAACATGACTAACAGTCTTCAGTTGACGAACATGACTAACAGAGACAAGAGAAACACATGCTTACTTTTACCCCATTTCTAATTTTTCATCACGCTTCCTTTGTTTACTTTCTCACATGTTTTTACATTAAATTAAAGTAAATTAAATGACATTTTTAATACAAACTACATGTATCTTGGTCCTAACCTATCTATACAAGTTTGAGTTGAGAGTAATAAGATTTTTTTTGCAAAAATTAATTTAAATTATTAACAATAGCTATATGAAACAAGATTTGCAAAATTTCTTTGTAGACAATATTTTTAGTAAAAGTAGTTCTTTCTCTTTGGCTATGAGTTAAATCATTCTGAGGATAATTTCGAATTTTAACACTGGTCATGTACATATTAAGTTATTCTATACAATGTTACATCGTCATTGCATAATACCTGTATAACCTGACAAAATAAAATTTAGTGACAAAAACACATAATATCAGCAAAACAAGCACGCATATCCCAGTGTGCTATGAGTTGGCTATAATATAACACGTTAAACTGTGATAGAATATAATCCCATGACCAAACACGAGCAAAGCGAGTGTTTGGGAGCTTTATAATAAATGCATAATATGCATATATATATTATGTACACACAACTCCCGAAAAGTATCCATCGATAGCCATACCCAAACTCTTGTACCGAAATCCCATCAAAAAGTTTAACCATTTTCTGTCGAGTCGTTTAAGTATAATGATGATACAAAACACCTATACACCTATTTAAATATGTTACCAAGTCTTTGAAAAGTGTCGACAATATCCTAAAACATACCCATTTGATCAGATTATACATAACTAGAAAGATTAATATGGCCTAAAATCGCCATTAAAACCTGACAAGCCTTTTTAATCAAAATTAAGACCGATCAACAAAATGCCCATAAAGCCGTGCCACAGATAGTAGAACCATAAAATCGTGCGCATTTCACGAGAAAAATGTGCACACTTCACCAGTCTATGGCATTGTAGAATTGTCGAAGGTTTCTGTAATAAACGTAGACCGTTTGAGGCGTAGACCGATTTACAGTTACAAAAATGTGGTACACAGTTTATCAGCCTATGTTTTTTGTCCAATTATCGAAGGTTTCATTAAATTATCTAGAATATTAGCCAAATTTCTTTACATCTTATGTACAAGCTAGGGCCGAACTACAATGCCCCTTTAAAACAAGAATATTTCTTTATTTTGCTCCAGTTTGCAGAAAACTTCCAGACACTTGTGAATGCTAATGCTTGCTTTCTGTTACAGATCACTGTCAAAACCATTCTACATTCAACACAACCAACTTTCAAACTGTGTATATTACACAGCAGCTTGCCATTTTACTTCTAATGTTGCATTTCTTCTATTACAGGAGAGAGATATAAACATGTAATCTTTTCCTTTCATTATTGCTGTTTGTTGTACATAATAACACCCAGCACATTACAGTTACCATTGCAGTTGTCCTATTGCATTGCAGTTCCATTTGACTGCTAATATTGCATTTCTCCACCAGCAGTACCCTTTCTTTTTTCCATTATCACTTTGGTCATGGGCTGTATGGCAGGAGAGTTTATAGTAATTTATAATGTATACAAAATAGTATTATATAATACTATATAATATAGTGTGATGTGATTATAATGTGATTGTTATGTAACAAAACCATAATATATTCATCATGCAAAGTAAGAGTGCAAGTGAAAAAACTGGTTCCTTGCCAACTTTGCCAGACCAATTGTAACCTAAAAGCATAACTTTAGAGAGATTTGATCAGATTTCCTTGTTAGCGGCTAATATAATGCGTATGAAGAAAAAGTGCCACCCCTCCCTTCCTTATTGCAGATAAGCTGTGGTTCCTCAACTTAGTTGAATAAAACTGATTTCTTGAAGGCCTAAAATACTGATCCCTGTTTGTAACTAGCAACTACCGAGCAGACCTGTTAGTTTGCACTGCTGGTTACAGTTCCATTACCGTGATTAGCCTTAAAATATAAATTATTTATGATAATAGCTACATTTTTTATAAAATATGTGCTAAGATCACATTATTAGCATAAATAGTTACTTAGCAACTAGCTGGCTTTTCGATAAGCCATAGCGAGTTTCTATCAAAACAACCTGGCACTCACTACCTTATTTATAAATAATGATAACAACATTGCTTGCTGTGTACTTGTGAAATAATAATTATTTATTTTAGTATCTACTAGCAGTGAGCTCGGCAATGTTTGGGATTTCTTTCATTGTCAAACAGATAGCCAGCCGGTGGGTGTTTAAAAGGCTGGTTCTTGGAAACCAGATGTAGTTTAGAAACTAAATATTTTAGGGACTTGATGGAAGGCATGGGGCATGTGTATGAAGTTAGAATAAAATCAGCCAGGGAAATTATGACAATGTATAGCGTTTACATGGACTGATGCATGCGTACACACAAACAGCACACATGAACACACACAAGCACACGCGCATGCACACACACACATGCACACGTGAACACACACCCGCACACACATGCATGCGCACGCACATACATGTTCACACACATGCCCACACACGCACACACATGCACACGCACACATGCATGCACACACATGCACGTGCACGCGCGCACACATGCACACACACAAATGCACACATACAATCGCGCAAGCACACACGGTCATGTACACTTGGACACATGCGCACACAAGCTCGCGCACATACACACACACACATGTGAGTGCGCGCACACACGTACACAATGACAAAGTAGGATTTATTAAAATAGATTATAATCAACTAATAAGTAATAATTATCAACTATTAATAACGAGTATTAACTAATCAGTTGGTTAAGTATCAACTTATTTACAGCTAAGCTGCATTTGATCAGCATCCTCCATGGGCATTTCATGGGCCTCTGAGAAGAATGAGTTACTTCATAGTAGACTTTCTCTTGCACAAAATATGGAAACTTTTGCCAGCTGCTAGAAATGTTAGCACTTATAATTAGCTGATACATAACAGTAATATAAAAAGGTCAACTGATGAAAATTATGCAAAAACAAATAGTTTCATCAAAAGTTACAGACAGCTGACCTAATAAACAAAATTTGCGTCGTTCTCATTGTCCTGTTGGAGCTCACATGGCACATCCAGTAGAGTAAACCATGAAACACCGCCAGATGGGGACAGCTTACGAGCTCAGTGAACGCTAAGCTGTATACTATAAGCTAACCACAATAAAAAGGTTCAATAAAAGGATAGCCGAGTGTTAGCAGACAAATTCATGGCTGTGCACAGGTTTAGAAAATATCTTGTCGATAAAAGTTCACCTATACTTAACAAATAGCAAGAAAACCAGCAATCATGCGTGACTGCAGCTTTCCTCGCAAGTCTGCCCTAGTCAACCTTTCTGGAATACTTGGAGCAAGAGAAAGAGAATATGTTTGACAGTAATTATGCCCATGATGAGCGCTGGCAGGTATCGAGGCATCGAGGTATCGAGCTGGCAGGTACTTAGTGCCAAATTTGTAAAGACTGCTCAATTTGGAATACTGGGAATATATATGACAAAGGAAATTGACAAAATTTACTCCTGCAGAAATTTTGCTGGAAGATGCAAGATTAGAAATATCGTGAATAGCGTTTACTGCATCTGCAATTTCCTGTTAACTACTTCAATTTTTTGTTTTAGCGTTTATGATGTGGAGTTATCTTACCTATATTATCGTTTGTGCAGTAGAGTTACCTCTTGTATAGGAGTTGTTCCTTCTGGTGTGTGTACACAAGTGAGTCAACTTAACTTATTGATTAGGCAGATCTCCTGTACAGTTTACACAAGGAAGACAACATCTTAACTGACCAAACCCAAAAATGGCCGAAATACAACAAAAACTCAATTTAAAAAATCTACAATTGTTTTTTTTTATTGGCAATAATTTCATTTTGAACAGACATTTTTCAAATTATTCTAATAAAGAATCATAAAAAGGGGCAAGGTTAGTCAATCAAATCAAATAAATGGTTTGACATATATGTAAGTTGTGTTTCAAATATCTTTCTTTTTTACATGAACAGATATTAGATGGAATATTGTTAAAGGTTGACTTGCAACAAAATTCACACTACAGTTATTTAGTATCAAAAGATTCACCATGTCTTACTCTGTTGTGTTGTAGGTGTCAAATACGTGAAAATGTGATTACAAGCTCTTAAAAGCTCAAAAACAAAAAGCCGCCATAGATTGGAATCTGTTTATTTATCTGACGTAGTCATTCCAGTTTGGTTATCGTCTTGTCACGTATGTTCTCACGTGAATTGAAAGGCCAATAAAAAGCTTAATGTAAAACTTATCGTAGCACTAGTTTATGACAAACACATCGGGTTTTACCGAAGACCCCATATCAAATATAGATGCTCGCTACTTTACAATTTTCTTTCGGCATTATTCAATCGTCAAGTCGTAATCTGATCACGTGACCCAATACTTCGCAAATAATTTTTGCAGCTCTTTTCAATTATCACAGGTAACCAACAGGCTCGTCATGATTATCAGACAATGATATATACTCCTTCAAGGTAAGGTTAAAAAGTTTAACGATTTTTTACGGTAAGTTATAAAATATCAGTGCTAAAAGTGACTGCATTATAATGACAATAAAACAGACGCGTAAAAACAATAGACATGGTTTTATTGAATCCGTGAAGTATATTTGTGAAAACATTTTGATGAATGAGGTTGCATGAAAGTGTAAACAGAAACCATCCTGTAACAACTACGTCCTATTTGAACCGTTTTGGAAAGCGAATCCAAACTAGGGCGGTCTCGTGTGGCTGCGATTAACTGTTCGTTTTTGAGCTTTTAAGAGTTTGTAATCACATTTCCATATACTTTGCACCTACAACACAACAGAGTAAGACATGGTGAATCTTATGATACCAAATAACTGTAATCTGAATTTTGTTGCAAGTCAACCTTGAAAGGAGCTATCAATAACAGTTTCAGAATACTCATTAGAGGTTGTATGCAAACTGGTCGACCAATATGATTACTAAAAACTGATCTCAAATTTGTACACATAACTTTTAGCTTGTGTTCCACCTCCAATGGCTATTAAAATAAAGCATACATTTAAATAGTAACAAAAGTCAATCTGGCAGTTTTTGTCCTTTAACAAATTTTTTGGCTCAAAGGATCACTCTGCAGGTGGTTAGGTGTCTTGACAGCCTAAGGAAATAAGGACTGTTCTCTCCTCTTTTCCTGGCTTAACGTATAGACCTCTTGTTGACCTTGCCTTTCAATGGTTCCTCTTGACTTCATGTGAGTGTCATGCATACGTAGCCGCATACCAATATACTGTATCTACTAATCTATAGACCTCTAAATCTATAAATTTCTAAATTTATAAGTCTCTAAATCTAGAAGTTTCTAAATCTATGAGTTTTTAAATCTACGCGTCTCTAAATCTACGAGTCTCTAAATCTACGAGTTTTTAAATCTACGAATCTCTAAATCTACAAGTCTCTAAATCTAAAAGTCTCTAAATCTACGAGTCTCTAAATCTACGAGTCTCTAAATTTACGAGTCTCTAAATCTACGAGTCTAAAAGTTTTGCTATAAAAATTGGGTCTTTGAATCTATAAACCTATATACTACAAGAGCCAATGTTTTTATTTATTTCAGAAACATTTATACATGTATACAACTATGAAATTGGTTGTTTAATTATTTTGTTAAAAAGAAGATAATTTAGACAAGGATTGTTAGCCGATATAGAAGAAAAGACCATTTTAAATACAGCTATTTGCTTTTTAAATTTTTGTGTGCATTATTTGAAGAATATTTTTTTAATACAATATTTATATATATAAAACAAAAATGACATGAAAATGGTAGGAAATACCAAAAAAAGAATATTTTGTTACATGATTATATTTTGTATATTCAGAAAAAGCCCGAATTACTACTAATCTACCAGAACTTTGTAGATGGCAATTTACTAAACTTAGCACCCATAATTTTGATAGCCTGGTTTCCTCATAGTCACTTAATCTCCGGTATTATCCACAATCTGTTGCGCAATACCTGAAAGGTGTTTGTCAGTCTACCAGCCTCAAGCGCAAGCAACTTATTGCGTGTTTCCAAACTCTTGAAATTGTTATACGTTAGGGTTAACTATTATCTTTAAGAAAAGTTTAGAATTCATAATGCAAGTACAATAGAGCATAAATAAATATAACAAAAGGTCAGACAACTTCTTCCAAATGGTATTACTTATCATTTGGAAGAAGTTGTCTGACCCATCCAGGACAGAACAACTCTTATGTAACAGTAGTTTGTGAGCAATAAACATATGTACCGTATGTATGTAATGTTCACATGTATGGCTTTTTGTTATTTTACCAAACAAAAACTTTTTCATACCACAAGCTGCAGCAATGATAAACTGCTAAGAGTGAGGGAGGAAATGAGAGAGTGAGTGATCGGGTGGGTGAGTGAGTGGGTGAGTGGGTGTGTGGGTGGGTGTGTGGGTGTGTGTGTGCGGGTGGGTGAGTGGTTGAGTGAAAGAGTGAGTGAGAGAGTAAGTAATAGAGAAATGAGCAAGTCTGTAAGTTAGTATGTACTTGTAGGTTAGCTTGTACTAATATGTTAGTCTGTCATTACAGATATGTAAGCATTTGGTGTCTTGGTTTATCTAAAAGTTGAATAATAACTAGTAATTTCATTCCTACAATTACTCGGCTAGTTGAAGGTGATAAAACTTAGGACATCTTATCAACTTGTTTAATAAATAAGTTCTGGCAGCGATAGTGCCATATATGCATAGACCTGCCTAAACACTAGATAGCAAGCACTGAGCACAGACTGTCTCCACAGACACTCCAATAGCATCGCATATTACCTTCAAAAAGATGAGAGTTGTTTCCACATTGCACACCTTGTTGTTTATAAGAGAAGTTACCAAAATTATCATGAGTTCTGATAGCTGCTTGCCAACTTTCGAATAAAACAATGACACACACTCAAAAAGCTAGCTTGACATCAGCTATAAAGCCTTAATACTTTCGCTACCAGCAAAAGCTACATAATCGGTCTATAGTTGGCTGAGCTAATGAGTTCAACAAACAAGCATTACCACGTGTTACTGAATACACTCCACTAATACTCACTATACACTATGTAATAAGGGTATGTAATATAGAATACAACATAAACAGTAGACAGAATGCAAGGCGCGTTGAGCAATATTGAATATGCGTTGTACAATATTCAATGTACGTTGTACAATATTCAATGTACGTTGTACAATATTTAATTTACGTTGTACAATATTCAATGTGCAATATGCATTACGCAATGATACCTTCTGATCATCCCACTGTGAATGTCAAAACTCTATTACGTTTTTGAATAATTATAGAGCCTAATAGAAATACTGTATTTTGACAGAATAATAAGCTTATTTTAGTGTTGGTGAAGTGAGATAAAATAGAATTATCACTACAGCTCAATATATAAACAAGTTTACTCTATGGATGTTTTCAGTGTCTAAACATCTCTTTCAACCTCTTTAATAACATACCAATCTATCAGAGACCTTGTTTATGTAAACAAATTGCTTATGTAAACAAATTTGTTTACTCTTTTATATTACAGCTCTGACTGTTATACAATCTCTCTGATGTTTGTAGACCAAAACAAACTTTTTGTTTACATTTTTGCATCTAACTTCCTTTCCGGAAACTAGTGTCAATCACTTTGTTGGAAAGTGCGGGCAGTTTTCTGATGCTCTTGAAAGCTTCTTTAGTTTGTAATATAGTATGGCATGCTTAATATTAATTACAGTAAATACGTATGATATTAAATAATTATATTTTTAGTACCAGTCATGTGTACATGTATATTTTTAGTAAATTTAAATTTTTTTAGTTCGTTTAAATTAATCCAGGAATTTGCGAAACAAATTATGAATTTGAAAATTATTCAATTCTGTTTGTGACAAAAAATAACAAATATTGCTCACTTAATACATATGCTTTTAATACTTTTTGTGGTTTTAATGTAATATAGAAAAGTAAAAACAAAACAAAAATAGGAATTTTCATATTATAAACTCATAAGTATTCTTTTTTCTTATAAATTTGTAAATAAAATTGTTCAATAAATTTATCAAACATATGATTATTTTTACTAATTGACAATGACTATTCAGAAATTAGTTGATAGATGTTAATAATAATATAATTATAAAATAAACAATATGTTTGTGTAAATAAAATGTATTCATTTAGTCAAATTACATCATTCAGTTTCTAAACTTAAAAGATGTAATCTCCAAACTCCTTGAGTCAGCAAACAATCAGGAAGAAAATACAACTCTATTATAATTATTATATCACAGTAATAATGGTGACATCAACATCAGACAACTCCTAAAGATGTTTTACTTCATGTATAGCTGACTTTATTATCTGAGATTCACTGGACATATAATACACATGACGCAATTTAATATTTTCTGTCAATATTACATTATATGTCAAACCATTTATATGATTTTATTGACTAACTGTTTCCTTTTTTGTTTTATAATTTTTGTATGGCATAAATTAGAAAACATTTCTGTTTGCCATAAAATTATTGCCAATTAAACATATATATATATATACATATATATATATATATATATATATATATATATATATATATATATATATATATATATGTATATATATATATATACTTTACTAGCCGAATGCCTGGTTTTATGGGTAATACCTATGCAAGCACTTTATGCGTGAGTATATTAACCTGTATTAACCTACAAATATTATGTAATGACTGTATGCCCAATGGGTTCATTGCATTCCACGTATCTTAATGGTTAGGTTTGCAGTTTTCAGATCTGGAGGTTTTGAGATCAAATTCAGTACCTTGTGGATTTTTTATTACTAGATTTCTGCTATAACTGGACACAGGGTTTAACAAAAAGACAAACACTGAGATTTATATATATAGATTGGCAATAATGTAAATTTTATATAAGTAGTATATGTGCAATATCTATATATATGTAAATTTCAGTGTCTGTTTGTCTTTCTGTTTTTATCTGTGTTCCGTTATAGCAATTAAAATCCAGTAAGGAAACATACGCCTTGCAAAGGATATCAACTTGCAGCATTCAAATCGCAAGTATATATATATATACTTGCGATTTATATACTTGCGATATGTACATGTATATATATAAACTTGCGATATATTTATATATATAGATCTCAAAGTTTGTCTGTGTATTCGTGTATCCACGTACCCGTGTATGTGTATGTCTAGCTATAGCTGTTAAAATCTCGGAATAAAGAATCTTTGTTGCAAAAGATTTAATTTCGGACCCTCCTGTTCGCCAGTCCGATACCTTACCAATTTAGCCACACGCGCTTGATGGTTTGGTTAGGCGATATATGTCGTTATATGGGTGCAAATGCGATACTGTTCTCCGTTACGATGCAAAGTAATGGCACAACGTCATGGAGAGTGGTAGCGTAATTTTATGCGTATTATCCTTTGGCAATATGCCAGGCTAATAGCAAGTAGCAGGCAACTACCCTCATAGTTTATAGGCTAATTTTTAATACCCTGGCAATGCTGGGCATCCAGCTAGTATATATATACTTGCAATATATATACATTACCTGCGAGTATATATATACTTGTGATATATATATTTATATATTTTTATATATACATGTATACATAAATTGCTGACTAGATAAAATAAATTGCTCGAAATATAAATGAAGCAGTGCAAATATAGAATTTAAAATTGTTTTAAAGAATAACTACAATTTTATTTTCTTATTTGGCTACATACTTCAAGAGAAATAGAAAACTAGAAACAAAAAAACACTAGCAAACTAATTATGGTCACACAATAATGGCTGGTTAAATGCTTTTCTCATTTAATGAGAAACAACATTGTTCTATTGAAAGGTCTTTGTAGAATGTGAGTAACGAAAAATATTATGCTGTTTTTATGCCTTCATTGTGTTTTTTTTCAAATTTTCTTTGCTGTGTACTTCATATACACTCAGGCAATAAATGTTTAAAATTTTCAGATAAAAAACATCTAGCAAGGATTGCTATAGAACAAGTTATCGGATTTACAATATTGATGAAATTACAAACACGTGTTTAATGTTTAAACATCTGTTTTAATGCCCTATTTTTGTGGTGTCTTCATCGGGCTGTCATACACTCATTGTAGCCACAGAAGAAGTTATCACAACATTTCTCTGAGCTTTCACATTGTGTATCAGAGACACACCCTCCAAAATCTGCTATGCACGGAGTGTCCTCTCCAATTTCTTCTTCGGTCGGACACCTGCCTACAAGTGACACAGATATATAATTTAAAATGACACCTGCCTACAAGTGACACAGATATATAATTTAAAAGGGCACCTACCTGCAAGTGACACAGGCATAAAATTTAGAAAAACACCTGACTGCAAGTGATACAGGTAAATAATTTGAAAAGACATTTGCCTATAAGTGACAGAGATATAAAATTCAAAAGGACAGTTGCCTAAAAGTGGGTAATTTAGGTTTTGCTATCAGTAGATGGTTTTGTGGGAAATGTAAAACTATTAAAAATATAGCGTTGAAATAAACTCAGAGATTTTGAAATGGCAAAGTTATTTACTTGCAGTGAAAAATGATAATTATTTCATATGCAACTATAAAATAACCGTTTTTGCACTATTGTCAATTTTTATCATATTATATCTCAATCACCTGGCACCTTTTAGCATATCAAACACCTGAAGATGATGCAATGACTGACCAATGATGACACTGTTATTAACAATAACCATTACTCCAGTCAGCTGGCTTTCCATCTCAATACTAGAAAGATGATCAAGCTGCCCTCTCAACTGAAGAAATGGCAGTTTTGCTAATAGAACTAGAGATGTCATTGTTAGTAGGAAAAGAGTTTGTACAACAGTATACCACAGTTAGCATGGTATACTATGTGTGATTATAACTTTTTCTGTCATCTGGAGTAAAACTCGGTATTTGTGAGTTGTTTATTTTGGCTAGATACTTTTACTTATTTATTATAATTACAATTTTTGCAATTTTGTTGATCACTGCTAATAATACTCCAGCTATGCTGAATTTGTAGAAGTCAGGAGTTGTCCCACCCTAATCTGCACCATTATCAACTGCCCACTGAGTGAGATAAAAGTCTAACAGGGGAATTAGTTTTTTTATCAAACTATTGTTTAGCTATTTACAGTCAAGCATTTGGCTAGCATAGATTAATTTATTATGTTAAAAAGTAACTGCTGAGAAGGGTTGTCTGTCCAAAATATTATAAAAACATAAAAAACTATATGATTAGTAAACATTCCTGGTCTTCTGTCATATGGACTGCCAGGTAGCAAAACATTAAAGAGACTCGAGACTTGCTCATTTAGCACTTAAAGAACGTTTTGTTAGCAAATTGCACAGGTCTAGTGATTAGCTTATGAACTTTAACAGCAACAACAGCAAACTGTAGACTACAAAATAATAAAAAATTGTGACTGGTCTTTTCTTACAAACGTTATTGGAAAACGAGCAGACAACTTATTATTTTATAGTTTTCTTGGGTTTTTCAAGATTACGCTGACTGTTGTCTACACCAGTGTTACATTACCAATAACCATTTGATAAACAAGTTATGATTTCCTTATTCTCATGGCTCAAAAGCCCTTATACTGGTGTTAGTTTACTAGCCACCTATTACTATGAGAAGCTGGAAATTAAGAAAAGACAACTTTCAAATTTACTTGGAGTTATCCTTTCTCGTGTGCCATAATATTACTCAGTAAAGATTATTTGTAAATACTAGAGCAAAATCATAGTAGAGTAAACTTTTTTAATGAAGTTCTATAATATTAAAGATTAATTAACTGAGTTTGACAAACCCTCTAAATTACAAAATGTTTTTGTAGCCTTACAGTCTATCATATTAAAAAATTACTTATAGCAAAAAGAGTAATTCATGTTAGCATAACGACAGTCCCCATTATAAAGCAGTGTTATGCCAAAAAAGATTTTTCGCCAAATAAGCATAATTTTACTTTACTATTCTTTATTTAATTTTTATTTAATTTGTATTTTCATTTTATTTTTTGTCTCATAGTCTAATTTACTTTGAATGGCATTGACCGGTCAAAACAAAGTTCATATCTACCTATCTTAGCTTGAAATTATGCATTATGATGAGTAATTAAATTAAGGAGTATAAAAACCTGGTGATGGAGGTTTAGAAGAATTTAAATTTAACTTTACCTGCGTAGCACTCAAGTCATTTTGAACGCGTATTATGCATAAGTTGTTAAAGGTTTTTGTTAGAAACCTTTAACAAAAACCTTTAAGTTTTTGAGGTTTTTACTTTGTGTAGGAAACACTAGAGTAAAATAGAAAGTAAGCCAAATGTACTGTTTTTAATCAGGAAAAATAATAATATAAAAACGCAGTTTTTTAGCTACATGACTAATGGCTAAAAGAAATTGGTGTTGTTCAGCTAATAAACAACACCTCAAAAGTCAAATATAAAAACTGCTTTTGTGTATAAAAAATTTGTTTTTTCATTTTATTGGCTATAGTAGCTAAAAACCTTCACCTATAAACAATAGTGTGGGCAACTCTTATAAACCATTTTTTGGGACATTCCAAAATCTAAATGCCATCTAATCAAATATTAGCAAAAAATTTATTATTAGTTCACTTTCTACTACAATCAATTTTGTTACAATCAAGGCAACATCTCTTTGTACTTCATTTCATAAATGTTTCGTCTCATCTTTTAAATAGATATTCATAAAGATTTCTATCGAGCTAAAAGCTTTAGATACACAATTAATGTGAATTTACAAATAAAATAATAAAATATAATATTACTAAAAATACTAACGATACTAAAAAATTTTGATTTCTACAGGGAAAATAAAACAATAGCAAAAATTACAATCAAATTTTTTATGAAAACAAAAAATACCGTTCATGTTTCTAATTAGATTTAATCTGAAGTAAAGTAGAACGCTGTGCTACATTCTTCTGGAGTTGTTTCCTCTCAAGTCTAACAAACGCTAAATTTTCAGGCTACCATCTTTTAGGGTCACTATGAATCCATGATGGGTTGACCATATCTAATATGCTTAAAGTAACCAAATATTATTTCACAGCGCCACTGTTATCTCTTGTATTATACACGTACTGAGATTTTGGCTTAGTCGAGAGAAGACAACTATTAGCCAAAACAAGTCACGTAGAAGTTAAAACAAAAGCATCCAATGGCTATTTTTAACTAATTTTTACCTGGGTTTTTAGGTCTTCTTTTTATTCCAGCAACACAGACATTCACTCCAGCCTGGTTACAGCATTTCTCCCGTCTGCGGCATTGTAAGTCTCGCCTACACCGACGTACGTCAGTATCAGGAGTCGGTATGAACCCAAACGATGGGCATAAGAGCCTCTGTGATATGGAACCATGACAAATAAAATTTCTTTATATTGTTTTTTAATTTTGTGGTTTGTTCAACTCAAACTGCAGTTTTCCAAAAATAACCTTTAACCTTTAACCTAAATGCTAAATCCTCTTAATCAGTTGCATAAGAATTTTAAAATTTAAAGATAAAATTTAACAAAACAGCATATAAAAAGAAAATGGAAAATTAATAGAAAACACGTAAAAAGAAGAATAACAACTGTATTCATAAAATTACTGATAGTTAGATTCCAAAGCAGAAGGCAAATAAGATTAATATACAATGTAATACCTTTCTCTGCCTGCGTCGATGGCCCCTCCTGTGCCTCCCCTCACAAGACAGAATAACTAAGGCTAACAAAGCCAGTGAAAGTAATGTGGAGCCTCTCATACTGATAACTCAGCTCTGACATTTTAGTGCTGTCAAGTCCTCTCTTAAGTAGTAAAAGAGACATCACCACATATTTCTCTACGCTTCACAGCGTAACAGTAAACATTAAAGGAGTGCCACTCAGATCACAATGGTTTGATAGTTGCCATGGTTACAAACTACGTCAAGACAGAAGCTATTGACAATATATTTTTAGCTTACTAATTTTGTCTGTCCTCACTAAACAAACAACTTAATGTGGCACAATCGGATAGGAATAACAAATGATGAATTTGCGAAAAGTTTGTTTAATACCAGAGATTCAGACTTTTCATTTGTCCTTACTAATAAACCTCTATCTGAAAATGTGAAGTTGACTGAAAAACACTCTCAAAGGCAAACTAAACTCACAAACACAAAATACTCTCAGACTCACAAATACATATGATGATCCTGGAGTGTGCTCCTTAGCTACGTATCTCTGGATAGGGAGTCTGTTTACTATGAATGGACTATCAACAAGCTAAGAGTTGGCAGACTTCAATCTGTTTTGATGTTTGATTTCTGGTTTTAGCTTTTAGATGATAGAAATACAATTTTAAAATTGACAGTAAATTTATCATTACTTTTTGTTAATGTTTACTAAACCCATAATCGGTCCATGAGGAATAAACTGCATTCCTTGTGGACGAACAGACTTCAGAGGTACAGCAACACCGTGTGACATTACTACAACTCCATCAAGCCGCTGATCTCATGAAATTTTGGTCAGTTTTTCATTGACCGCCTTTTTTGTTAATCAAAAATTCCTCTTCTTGTTGATTTCCTTTTGTTTATGTTTATGAAAAAATGATATAAAATATTTTAACAGTTTGTAAATTATGCTATGCTTCTAGTGAGGAAACAGACTATCCTAAGTGGACACATTAGCATATATAATAGTCTGGCCACTTTTAGGGATCACATTTATGGTTCACTTCAAAAGTTAGATCTTTATCAGCACTCAAATTAAAATTGTTAAATGGCTGTATTCCACAGTCATATTTGAAAGTATAGAGCCGCCTACAGCAAACTAAAAACGTTAAAGTTTAAATTGTTGTAACTCTCTTTAGAAAAGCAGTACAACAACAGAACATGCATCACTTCACTCTTCAAAGGGAAGGGTCCTTAATCTGTTTTACTGCTAATGAGCTAAAAATAAAATAATTGGGTGGATGGCTACTTTACGCTTCTTTATGTAAGGTTTTCCTTTTTTAAACCGAGTAGTCGTTACATTATAGCAACTCTTTAAAGCATCTCGTGGCCTTTGAAAAAGTCTTTTGGACATCAAAATATCGTAATGAAAGTGTCTTAGCAGGTTTTCATGTGCTTGGAGTTTGTAGTAGTTTAATAGCTAGCCTTTATTTCTAATGACAATATGTATGAAGTGTGGTTTGATTCAGAATATACCACTTCATCATCTCTTACTAGTACTACACACTAGCTTTAAATCTCTCTTTGTTGTATAAAGACTAGCGGAATGCCTGGCCTTGCGCGGGTAATAAAACCATCGTATAAACAGTAAGGGTAATGTAGTTGCCTGCCACTTGTCATTATCCTGGCACATTGCCAATGGCTAACTTGAGTAAGCTTACTAATAAGAGCCATGAGAGCAAGCATAAAATTACGTTGTGCGGTAACGGAAATCAGTAGCGTATTTTTGCCCACATAGCGACATATATTGCCCAGTGAATCCATCAATTACCAAGTAGCTTAATTGGTAAGGTATTCGCCTGACAAATGGGGAGCTCCGAGATCAAATCTTCTGCGATATGGAATTTTCATTCCTAATTAAACTTAAGTAGCCCTAAAGCTAGACAAACCGAACTACCAGCATGCACACACAAACTTTGAGATTTATGTAAATTAAAGATTGACTTGCAACAAAATTAACATTACAGTTATTTGGTATCAAAATATTCACCATATCTTACTCTATTGTAGGTGCCAATACATGGAAATGTGATTACAAGCTCTTAAAAGCTCAAAAATGAAAAGCTGCCGTAGATTGGAATGTCTTTATTTCTCTGACGTAGTCATGAAATTTAGTTGTTGTCTTGTCACGTGATGTTCTCACGTGAATTGAAAGGCCAATAAAAAGCTCAATATGAAACTTATCATAGCACTAGTTTATGACAAAAACTTCGGGTTTTACCGAAGACCCCGTATCAAATATAGATGCCCGCTACTTTACAGTTTTGTTTTGGTTTGGTCTAATCGGCAAGTCGTAATCTGATCATGTGACCCAATACTTCGCAAATAATTTCTGCAGTACTTTTTGAGTATCACAAGTGACCAACAGGCTCGTCATGATTATCAGACAATGATATGTACTGCTTCAAGCTAAGGCTAAAAAATTATACAAATTTTTATGGTAAGTTATAAGATATCACTGCTAAAAGTGGCAGCATTACAATGATAATAAAACAAACGCGTAAGAACAATAGACATGGTTTTATTGAATGCGTGAAGTACATCTGTGAAAATATTTCGACGAATAAGGTTGCATGAAAGTGTAAACAGAAACCATCTACCACAGCTACGCCACATTTGAGCCGTTTGGAAAGCGAATCCAACTACGGCGGTCTCGTGTGGCTGTGATTAACTGTTCGTTTTTTAGCTTTTAAGAGCTTGTAATAACATTTCCACATATTTTGCACCCACAATACAACAGAGTAAGACATGGTGAATCTTTTGATATCAAATAACTGTAATGTGAATTTTGTTGCAAGTCAACCTTTAAATAAAACATAGGCACCATTCAGTGTGAACCTTTATTGACAAACTTTTAGTGTCATTCTAGCCCATGAAGTCATCATCTCGCGTCCATAGAACTCAGGCTATGATAAAAGTAGGAAGCAAGTTTAATTATTACAGTTTGTTGTAAACCAGCTAATTTATTGCTTGTAAACATCGTTTGAGATCTGTTTTAAATAAAATCAAAACTCTCCTTGCGATCACAAAATACAAAAAAAAATTTTTGATAGTTTTCAATGTCAGACTCCTGCGACTGACAAGAGCAATCTCACACATCTTGTTCTGAAAAAAAACAAAAAAGCCTCAAACCATAATTAAAAGCAGGTATATTTGAAATATATGAAAACACTATGTTATAGAAAGTTCATTCTAGGAAGAGTCTAATGTTTTCACACAGCAGCAACGTATATAAAAACAACTCACTTTATGATTTTTGACTTTTTCCTGTCTCTTAGCTATTATCTGATTGGAATGTGGTCTCTTTTGAGTAAGTGAAATGCCCCCCTCCCATTTTAAACAACAGCTTGCATCAATTATGGGTGCTCGCGCCTCCAATCGGGAAGCCCTGGTCTGAAAGTAAAGCAAATCTATAGTTATACACCTTAAATACTGAATGCGTAAAAAAGTGACAGTAAAAATGGGTAAGAATTCTAAATAGAGTACAAAAAAACAAAAACATAAAAGCAGTTTTTTTTGCAAGATAAGATAGTTCAGATGTCACCTTGTGTATGCCAGAGTAAGTTGAACTGTCTATATCTATCAGCACCTTGACCCCTTGACCCCTTAACCTGTGCATTGTATAACTGATGCTTCTACTTTCTAGGATAAAATAACAATAAAACCTTTCATTATTATCATTATTATCATTATCATTATTATTAAATCATTATTGCTTTATAATTTAGTCTTCTTTCACATTATTTTGCATTTCTTTACATTTATTCATTTTATATATTTTATGGATTCATATGCTTATAAATATATCATATATTTGTTTTTATGCTATGCGTAGTTGCCTAAAGCATTCATCGCTATTTTTTGAGCTTTGGAACGAATTAACTGAGATAAATATTATTTTCATGCATGAATTAATTTGCTTTAATACATGACAGTTTCAACTTTCAGAGCAAACCTTAAAACAAATTAATTACAGGATACATTACTTCTGTCATAATAACTATAGTTAAAAGTGATTCTAAGTATTAACATACATTAATATATTTCTATGCCATAATATTTGTAGCCTATTCATGCAACTCTATGGAGAGTTGTATTAGAAATTCTTTCTATATTATCCTTCCCTCTTTTAGTCTAAACTTTCGGACTGATCTGAAAGTATCGTAGTGAAATATGGGTCATGCTTTAGAACATCTCATCATTTCACAAGTGAAGCACTCATCGAAACAGAAACTGTGATTAAATGTTTTGCAAAAAATTTAATAAAAAAGCTAATCCTGATTTATAGACTCTTGATATCTATGAGGGTATCTTTGAGGGTTAGAAAATTGATGGATGATGAGAGAGGCATCCTTTGTACTGACTGATACTGAATTAACATACCAGCAGAGGTTAAATATTGGATATGACACAAAGAGTATGCGTTGGATGTAACACAGAGAGTATGCGTTGAATGTGACACACAGAGAGTAAATGTTGGATGTGACACAGAGAGTAGTTGATAGATGTAAGACAGCGAGTATGCGTTGGATGTGACGCAGAGAGAAGTTGATAGCTGTAACACAGCGAGCATGCGTTGGATGTAACACGGAGAATATGTGTTGGATGTAACACAGCGAGTAGGTGTTGGATGTGACAGGCTTGGTCTAATCGTCTAGTCGTAATCTGATCATGTGACCCGAACTTCGCAAATAATTTCTGCAACATTTTTCGATTATCACAGATGACCAACAGGCTCGTCATGTTTGTCAGACAATGATACATGTATGTACTCCTTCGAGCTAAGGTTAAAAAATTTAACGAATTTTTACGGTAAGTTATAAGATATCAGTGCTGAAAGTGACAGCATTACAATGACGATAAAATAGACGCGTAAGAACAATAGACATGGTTTATTGACTGCGTGAAGTATATTTGTGAAAATGTTTCGATGAATGAGGTTGCGTGAAAGTGTAAACAGAAGCCATTTTGTACAACTACGTCCCATTTGAGCCATTTTGGAAAGAGATTCTAATCTACGGCAGTCTCGTGATGGCGGCGATTAACTGTTTGTTTTTGAGCTTTTAAGAGCTTGTAATCACTTTCCCACATACTTTGCACCTATAACACAACAGAGTAAAACATGGTGAATCTTTTGCTACCAAATAACTTTAATGTGAATTGTGTTGCAAGTCAACCTTTAATGATAACTCGTTGTTATTTACTCATGTTTGGTATGATCATGTTCTGATGTTTGTATAGAGAAATTTTCTGTCCATTTTTTACCAACTTGCTAAACAAAAACATGTTAGTAGTCTATTTGTCTTTTGTGGACTATGCTGTTAGACTGTTAAAAAAAACACAAACACATCTGCTCATAGTCTGTCTAGAGCTATTCAAGGCTAATACTTTGAAGCACCCTCTTGTACAAACAAGTGGGTTCCCTAATTCTAGATAGTATTAACAACTTTCAATTGACTGTGAAATTACGTCGAATAGCACAAATCTTTGTAAATTGAATACTTTTTTGAAACTTTTAAAATTTAATGAGAGACAGAGATCAAATATAGTGAATGGTTTATTTTCACCCATTCAAAGATGTGAGGTTATGTAACTGAAAAAACAAAAGTGTATGTATACCGAGTCTGTTAGAGTATGTATACCGAGTCTGATAGAGTATGTATACCGAGCCTGATAGATTGTGTATTTGTTGTATAAGAAACAAATAGTTTAAGTGTAAAGCTCTTGTGGCTGAGGAAAAGTTTGTTTACTTTTGATTTTTCTTTTCTAAAAAGTTCAGTCAGTATTTCATTAGAGACTCATGTTCTGGCAGCAACCATTTTTCGTTTCTAGTTCGGTAAGAAGTGCCTTCGGTTTTTCTGCAATATCTCAAATATCAGTAGTCCATTGACTTGAAACTTTAGAATTATACCAAAAATGTAAATTATACAAAGTGACCAAAATTTTGTATTTGTACGTCGAATGAAAGGACAAAAAATCAAAGCAAAACTACGAAACTGAGTGTACTTGGGCATTAGGATCAGGACTGATGGAAAAACATTCCCCCCTCTTTGCGAATTACCTCGGGACTAAGCTTTAAAGTGTTAAACAACGCTGAAAAAAATACCAGTTCTAAAACTAACATGAGAGTTCATAGCATACAAAAGAGTCTGAAGCAGCAGAATAATTGGTCAGATGCACACAGACGCGCACACAGCATCAGCCAACCTATCATGGTGTGTCTTAGCAGATAATTCCTCCGATCTGTTCACTTGGTCATCTGTTGTATAAAATAACTCACAATTTTTATGTATTATGTATATTTTCTGGATTTCATGGTCATATGCTGTTAAAATATAAACTATCATTGAATTTGTGAAATTCAGGAGCTGTCCCACATTAATCTACCAAAATGTCAACTACCTAAGTCTATATAACAGGGACAAAAATCAAATATAGAAACTTTCAATTTGACCAAAATGCGATACATTCAGTTACGATGCAAAAATTAACTGCTTTTATAATCTGCATTACCTATTCCAGGTAATGCAGATTATAAGATTCCAGGTTAATTTTTTCCTCCCATATAAGGTTGGAACAAATAGTTCAGTAAAGTACTATAGAAATCAGAATGCTCTAACTTACACCTCACATGACCTTTGAACTTTTGCCTGAAAGTTGTTGGTTAACCACTCATATTTCTTAGCTATAGAACTGTACCAAAATTTCTCAAATAAAAATTTAGTGTTGGCTATATATATGAGTGTTAAAATATGTAGCTAAATAATTCAGCCCAATCATAACAGCTTGTCTTATCAAAATTTTATTTTTTAAATTTAAACTACATATTATAACAACATTTTCTCCAATGATATAAATACTCGTAAATGAATTTTCGGGAAATCTGTTTTGGCTGTAGAATCTGCTTCTTTAGTTTGAGGTGGTCTGAGGGTGACAGACCTGCATTCTATTTCGAACCAACAGCATTTCCCAATGGCAGCATGTCAATATCTTGGGCAGTTTAGGCAGAGATTACTCAGATCCTGAAGGCAAACTCAAGTGAACGGTAGAATGTGTTTAGCTGCTCCTACAAACCAGCAAGTTGAGTAGTGAGTCGTTGCATTACAGACAACAGCAGGGCATCTGTAGCAGCAGTGGCTGCCGATTGGGCCAAGTGCTCTTTCTTCTGCTTGCAGGAAGCTACACTGTGACTGTGTTGTTCCAGCTGATAGAGGGTACTGACTTTTAAAAACATTTTTTTTAAATTGCAGCCTTTATGAGAAACGTTGCTAAAAACCTAAATTTCCTGTCTGGAATCGGTG
Organism: Watersipora subatra; assembly: GCF_963576615.1. Lineage (NCBI taxonomy): Eukaryota > Metazoa > Bryozoa > Gymnolaemata > Cheilostomatida > Watersiporidae > Watersipora > Watersipora subatra. The sequence continues at coordinate 14,917,949 of NC_088717.1, forward strand.
GAGTACAAGCCGCACTCTGTGTTAGGCAAATTGCACATGAACCAGTTAGCCCTCTTTTTCCGTTTTCATTTTGTTGCGGAGACTCTCCAGAATTTGACAAACTAGTTCACTGCTTCCTTTGGTGTATTGCCAAAATGAATTTTTAGCCCTTCCATAATTAGCGGGGTAGTTCTACCGTCACTTATAGTCATAAACTTCTCCACACAGAGCTTCCCGCAGTTAGATACAAGCCATCTCTAAAGTTCACTCACCAAGGTCGGCTAACTGCAAGATTCAGTCAACAAACCACTCCACACTATTCCTACCATTGTAAGTGGAATTGGTGAGTTTGATCTTAGAAACAGACTAAGGCTAGTTGGATGTCATGGTTTACAGAGGTCCTTCAATCTTTTCTAACACTGCTTTTGTGAGTTAGCTCTATAGTCATTGTATCATGGTCTATACTAGCTGAATGCCCAGCATTGCACAGCTAATAAAATAAATACCCAATGAATTTGAGTAACTTAAGCTAGTAATATGAGCTAGTCTAAATCTTTACTATAATAAGAGTCGTGTCCCTCCATCTGAAACCAGCTTTAGCTTATGAGTGGTCTTATAATTGTAACATTACGCGTCATGATCTCTCACACAATCATGATCTTCAAGTGTGCTAGTAGTGACCAATAGTATTTGTTCAAGCACTTCAAGTGTGTGTATTTTAGCCGGTGTGTTGAGTATGTGCACAACTATTCATTAGCATGGCCAGTTGAACGTGTAGTGTAATGGATAGTACGCCTGTCTGCAGAACTGGAGGTTCTAAGTTGAATTTCAGTGCGAAGCAGATTTGTTGTTCCTAAAACTTCATCGCTATAAATGAACACCTCTATGACATCACTATGACTAGAAACCACATTTAATGAATGACATGGGAACCATGCCAACTAAGAGAAAAGGCTCATATGATGGTTCTATAAATGGGAGTGTCAAATGCAATATGAAGATTTTTCTGGAATCTCCTTAGAGCATCATAAACATCTAACATGTGTGATAAAAATGAAGTTAGTACACACCATTACTCTTTTGGTTATAAGGCAGTGTTGTCTACAACTGCAATCTGATTTTCGTCTGTCATGACAATTTACAGATCATATTTTTGGAAGCTCAAATGAATATTACAAAAGTGGTGCTATTTGACTACTGAGGTGTATTGATGTATCAATTAAAAATGGCCAACCTTGGCTGTAAGATCAATCCTATGCCATTCAAACAAATTGTTTGAAATTTAGTAGTGGCTTGCAGCACGTAAGATTTTTAGCACACAAGTAGTACAACTAAGAATGTGCTGGTCGAATCACCATGAGCATTCCTTCTAGCAGCAGTAACTATGAAACAAACAAGTCATTCAACTATAAATTATGGAGATGAGATACAGAGTATCATACAATTATGATCAGCGTCTAAATGCTATTAATGCTGATGAGCTAAATGTGTTAGTAGATATTTGCTGTCTAAAATACTCAGATCAGGTCTTCAATCTACCTGGCCATCGATTATATTCCTACTTGTTCAGAAAATCACTACAACTTATACCAGACATCAACACTTTGCTAATCATCATTATAAAACAGTGTAATATGCAAAAATAGCTTTTTCTTCAAAAACCTATAATTTACTTTACTCTTTGTTATTTTTATGTTTGTCTCATGGTCCAACGTGCTTTGTGCAGCATTGATCATAAAGCGCAAATTTATCTATATATCTATCTATATGTCTATTCATATATCTATCTATATATCTATCTATATATCTATCTATATATCTATCTATATATCTATCTATATATCTATTTATATATTAATCTATTTATTTATATATTCTCATTGGTAATGGAATTTGTATCCCTTGCCTAAGCTCTGAGCTGCACTGATGAGGCTTCAATAGCCGAAACAGTACTGTCTGTAGCATGAGTATATATTAATCTATATATCTATCTACATATAAATCTATCTACATATCTATCTTTATATACATCTATATATCTATCTACATATCTATCTATATATCGCTCTATATATTCATCTATATATCTATCTATGCACTTAATGAAAACCGTGGTATTATTTGAATAGTTACTACAAGACTGTCAGACAAGATTTAAACCAATTATTTAAAATTCTGAGTGAGCAGTTTTAATTTTAATTGTATTTAAAGTAAGTTTACAGAAATAGTCATTTTTTCATTTTGCCAATTATCTCCCCTGTTTATGACAAAACGCTTAACGAATTCAAAAATATGCCAACAGCTTTGAAGTTTCCAGCTGTCTATTTTGTAAGGCATAAAGTTACCTTCAATAGGTTTAGTCAAGCCAGATATGAACCTGGTTGCCTTTGCTATTGAATCTTAATTCCTTTTGGAAGTTCATTTCACAGCTGCCTTCAAAGTAGTAGAAACAGTACTTGCATAGTGCTCAACGGCAGTGATAAGCTATCCTAAGGCTAGGAAGTATCTTCTTTCTGGATGGCCATGCTTATCAGTTCTTTCCCCAGAGAGGTTACAACTCCGCACTTGACACCTCTGAGTGATGGGGTGTATGTACTAATCAGCAACAGCAGTTTGCTACCAGTAACTAAGTCCTTTGGCAAAGCAGCAAGGGCAGTTAACTCCTTTTTTGGGACCTGGTGTACCGACTGCAAGTGTAGCTATTATGATAATTAATCTACTGAACTCTGGGATATACCTCAAGTTGCATAATCCTATGCTGATGCTGTCAGGGAACCAGGTGCCAAGTTTGGCAAACATTGTCTACGAACACAGAATCACCAGTTAGTGGACAGTCAATAAACCCAACTTGCTGTTGAAAAAATTCAATAAACCAAATTAACAATGCCTAGTAAACATTTAGTACTCTGTTTTGCTAGTTGTTTGGTTAGCAGAACCTTTTATATATTGGATTTAAACAGAGGAGTTGTGTGCACATACATGTAGCTGTACGCTTGTCATTAATCCTTACTATAATAATCTATATATATAAGCCTCAGTGTTTGTCTTTTGTTGATTTTTTGTTTGCTGTCTTTTCATGTATCTACATGTAGTTTACAGTGTAGATTGATTAAAATCTAGCAGCAAAAAATTTGCTTTTTAAAGGATTTGATCTCGGAATCACCAAATCTGGGGACCTAACGACGATCTAAACCACTAAACCACAATCGTTCAACTGACCATAGTGATGAATAATTGTGATAAGATTCATTACATTGGTTAAAATACTCACGCTTAAAGCGCTAGGAGTTATTAACTAGCACAGTTTATCGTTATGCGTAGCGTAATGATTACTAAGCTATCTGCCAGGGTGCTAGTCTCAGCACCAGTCTGCCAGGGTGCTAGTCTCAGCACCAGTTTGCCAGGATGCTAATCTCAGCACCAGTCTGCCAGGGTGCTAGTCTCAGCACCAGTCTGCCAGGGTGTTACTACATATAAACTGATGAAAATATGGAGACCAGTCTACCCACTAGTAGGAGGAGACATCAGTGCGTACTAGGTCTCATGGTTAATCCTGGTACTAGGTCTTTTGTCTATTTAATCCTGTTTAAATGTAGTCTAATATCCATAATCTAAGGCGGCTGTCTATTAAAATAGTTTGTTTATTGTTAAGCAGATATATCAACAGAAGGAGTTAAATTCGGTGCTAATAGAGTGCACATACATGGTCTATATTTTCAGACTATGTATTGTACTCTGTAAAGTACACTATAGCTGTCCTCTCTATGTAAAATGTCATGTAAAAACATAAGCAATCCTAGTTCTTCCCAACTTCTTATAACCGTGATGGTTCTTAGCAGGTTTCAACAGTGGTTTGCCATTGCCTTCTGTTGGATGTTTTATAGAGACACCATCTCTAGCTAGCCATTGGCTTGCAGAGGAGCTTCTCCGCCATTTGTCAGGTTTTATTTTTAGTCCTGCATGGTTACTAGCCACTCTCATTCACACTGAAGCACAGATGAGTGAGCTAGTTTAGTCGCTGATGACCCAACCAGACTTGACACATGAGTAATTGTGGTTGAATACCCTTCCTAACACCAACAATGGTCCTTATGTGTCTCAAACTACTGACCTACCGATCATAAATCAGCACTCTAGCAAATGAACTACAAGCGCTTCATCTCTATTAGCTATGGCTGCTAGCTAGTTGAATTTTACTTTTAGATTTAAAAGCTATGCAATACCACACGACCCAGTAATATTCGTTCGCTTAAAGCAACCTATTAATGACGTCGAAAGATTTTATGAACTCATCTTCGGCGACTCTTAATTCCTATAATATAATAGCTAGTGAACTAACTACACCGACCTCCCACTTCTTTTCCTTCCTTATTGTTGTTATTATACCACTAGCTATGTCACTCGTTCCGCGTAGCGCAGCTTTACTGGGCTTTCCTGGTATGTTAATTCTGTACCATGCTGTACAAGGATGCCTTCCTGTTCATCCTACATATTCAATCATTTATGTGCTTGGATTAACTCTTCGGTAAGTGTTTCGCAGACTCTTTAGAGTGGTATTTTTAATCTAGCCATATAATTGATGATTCACTCATGCAGAAACGTTGGACAATGGCTACTCTATTGTAGTCTCTAAACAATTCAGCAACATTCCTGAGCAGTTCCTGGGTAGTCATAGAGAAGAATGGGCAGACATGGGCTTGTTATATTTCTAAAAAGTGAAAACAAGCAAGAATAATTTTGGGACTTCTACAGACTTGGTCAGAACTATCAAAGATAAGTTCTTTTTGATGAATAGACACCGCATAAGTTACCTTTAGATATATCTCTGTGGTAAGCTAGACATCAATGTTACTATATTAGAACTAATTTCAAGCTATTATCGTAAAACCGTCGATTCCAGATAATAGATAAAACACAAGAATTTTAAGCAGCAGTAACATCAGCTAGTTTATAAAATCAAAGTTTGCCGCAAATTAAAGCTAAAATTTTATTGCTTGTTGATATTCATATCAAATTTGTAGAAATTTTTACAGTCAAGCGCCTGCTTAGAATCACTGCGACAAACAAACTTTCCAATATATAATATAGGATCTGCGCTTGAGATCTGAAGTAACTTCCAAATAACAGTGTTCGAAATTTTTGAAATCACTATAGTTTAGCTTGTAAGTTAAAGTGAAGAG